>NW_026947495.1:69369166-70573333 GCF_034190915.1 Cavia porcellus | reverse complement strand
ACTACCTTATTTTCTGCTAATAATTTTTTTCCAAAATCTTTTAATCTTTTATGGTGAAATGTTAATAGTCAGAAAGTTCCCTGTCATCCATAAGTTTTTTTCTTTTTCAAATTAATGTAAAACCTAATCTTTTTTCTTTCCTTTACTCCTTCAGGACCAATCTTCATCTATCACAGTTTTTCATTCTAAGTCAGCTGAATTTTCTTCTAGTCTTCTAGTCTGTGATCAAAACATTGCATTTGCTTTTTCTTCTTAAGGGTTCCTTCTTAACTGATCATGAAATATAATTCCTTATGCTCCCACTAATATATTCTTTCCGGTTTCTTATCTTTGATTATGTCTCTTAAGAATACATGGAGAAAATAAAGTATTATACATAAGTATTACTACAGAAAAATAAATCTACCTGGGCAAGATGGTACACAGCTGTGATCCCAGCACCCTAGAAGATGGAGAGCTCAGTGACTATACAAGACTATCTCAAAATAAAAAGAGCTGATATGGAATTCAGTGTAAAATCTCCAAGTTAAATTGCCACCACTGCAGGACAGGAATTCAGATAGAAACATGTACATCAAAATAAAGAGGGAGGGAGAGGCAGGGGGAGAGGGGAAAGGAGAGGGAGGAGAGAGGGGAAGGAGAGAGAGAGAGAAAAAGAAAGAGGAGAGAAAGAAAGAAAGAAAATAAAAAGAGAGAAGAGAAATATGTTGCACTGATAAAATATTTAAATTGAAATAATACAGTTGT
The DNA here is from genome assembly GCF_034190915.1 of Cavia porcellus. Lineage (NCBI taxonomy): Eukaryota > Metazoa > Chordata > Mammalia > Rodentia > Caviidae > Cavia > Cavia porcellus. The sequence goes on along the minus strand of NW_026947495.1, from coordinate 70,572,586 downwards.
AATATAAATATTCAAACATCGGATTGAATATATATGTCATTATTATAGACTTATCTTAAATTTAATATTTTCTACATTAGAAGGATTGATTTGCTAGTTAAATTCCTCCAACATTTTCATCATCATTTGTGGTTTCTATTTTGTGTCCTTTTCTAATTTCTGCAGTTTGCAGCAGTCGCTCTGTCCCCTCCTCAGTCCAGTCCCTCTCTACCTTTGCTTCCTCCCTCTCCTTACCTGAACCCCTCCTCCTAATCCTCCGGATTGTCTTCGTCCCTTACTGCCCTTCTCTTAGCCTGAATTTTCTATGACTGAATCTTTACTCATTACTTTATTGGAGCTTTTTTCTTTGACTTTGCTTGTTTGTTTTCCTTTGCTGAAAGTGGCTGAATCATAAATACAGCATTAGGAATTTTATATAATATAGCTGACCATTTTCAACCACATTTCTTGTTAGATGATGTATTCCTTAATCTGTTTCCGTTCTAAACGTGGGCTCACAATTATTACCTCTTTTATTTATTGACTCCATACCTCTACCGATGGCGGCCATATAACTTCTTTTTTGAATAAACACTTTTGTTACCAAAACTAAACTACCTGGAAATAACCAGCTCTGTTCAGAATCTGTAGTATGGTCAGATTACATCGTGAAGAGCAGGAACTGGAGACACAGTGCTTAATCTCTTTTGTGTTCACCGGTCAATAGCTATGCAAGTGTTGCTATTTAAGTGGGAAAAAACAACCCTGCACACAGTGTAAGTAGACCCATTTTCTCCTTTCTTGAATCCATTTTGTCAGTTTTCAAACCTGAAATGCGCAGAGTACAGAATAGGAAAATTAAGGAATTCTGTAGTAAAGCTCTCCCTTTGAGCCAAGAGCGAGTGCAGAATTGTAGTAAACAAATGAAATATGAAATTCTCTTTCATTTTGTTTTGAGACAGTCTTGTACAGCAGTCTGGCCTTGCACTCACTATGTAGCCAGGATGGTCTCAGACTTGCAGCAATCCTCCTGCCTCAGCGTCCTGAGTGCTGGGATTGTAGGTGTGCACTACTGTACCTGGAGATACTATGGAATTCTTAGGCCAAGCATAGACAGATACCTAGAACAAACTCTCATCATGAGAAAACTAGTGTGGTATATGTCTTGGAATGGGAATTCGCACAAAGCATGAGATAATATCTCATAAAAAAACAAAAAGAGTAATAAGGAGTCATTTAAATTAATTCAATAGAATAAAGAATTCTTTGTTTCCTAAAACTGAAGCATATTGCAGCAATATGGTTATGACTTGGTCATATGACATCCAGAATATTAAATGATGGAAAGTATCCATCAGTATCATTGACAATATCTGGCTTGTTATTTATTTCATTCTTTCTTTATTATTTATCTAAATTGACTCATTCAGAACTAAAAGACCTTGGGCTAGAGTGGATATGACTTTGTGAATTGTGCTTTCTCTATGGGAAATATTTGCAGGAGCTAAAATTAAGATACAGCACTGCAATGACTGTGATATAATGGGAGCGTTGACTTCCTACTATAACTCAAGTTCACGGAAGATTACAAAGGTCATTTTCCAAATTATTTCTAAATAGCTGGATACCACCAGCACAAAATTTATAAATTATTCATCATTCAATATTTTTTTCTTTGGAGAGAGAAATCATTCTTTATGCAGAGACACTTGGGCATGTATATTTATATATAAATAATTTTATGTTATTTATGCACTATGTATTTAATTGGAGATTACTTCCAAAACTACAGGAAGTTGGTTGTATCACATGATTCCAGCCCTTGAAATACACTGGGTAGTTTTAAAGATGGTTGCTAGTTCATCTGATAAAGAAACATGTACAGTTACATTGTTTAAAACAAAATTTAGAGTGAGGTACAGTAGCATTAATTTCACTTGATCATGACTAAGAAGAATGACAGAGGCTGGGGACATAGCTTAGTGGCATAAGAACCTGTCTGGGAAGCATAAGATCCTGAGTTCGATTCCTGGTACAGAAAAAAAGAACTAAAGAAGTATTGGTTGATACTTAAATATGAAGTGACATATGTGTCATGTTTTGGTTAATTGCAAAAAACAGGAAAATCTGTTCTCTACAAGTTGGTCCAACTATTGACATGAAAATGCTAAAGTATATTCATTGTTTCATCTCACTAATGATCATGAAATATAAAAGTTTTAGCCTCCTCATCTGGACATCCATGTGTATCACCATCTGGGAACTGCTTTGTTATTTGTGCAAATTTTGTATTTTCGGTGAAGATAAGTAAATATTTAGTAATATCGTTATATCACTTGTAATAGAGTTAGTTATGATGGAGAAAAAAATGAATAAACAACCATCGTGGGTTGTTAAACAGATGTATTTTAAAATTTTGAAATAACTCTAAATCAGTGTGTAGGCTTGGAACGTGCATAAAAATAAAACACAATAATAACAAATGTTAAGATTTATAAGATTTAAAGGAGTAATAAAAAAAGAATGCTACAGATTGTAAGACCTGAGATTTAAACAGGAGCTTAATGAAGATTTAATTAAAACACCTTATTCCCAAGTTGAAAAGACAGATATGGAAATTCAAAGAGACTTAATACTCTGGTAAAATCCCAGATTCATAGTAATTTGATTGGATTTCAGACCTGAGTAATGACCCTGCTTCTTTAGATTTATATTTTAGTTTCGGTATCATATTTAATTTATATGAACTGAAGTTAAATTCTATTAATAATACTGATTGCACTTAAATTTACTTTAGGTATCATGCACTCATGAGCTTATACATCTGAAGAGTATGGATTAATAAGCAAGTTATGATAACACAAAATCAAATAAATGTGAAAAGCAAAAATCAATGTCTATGTTGCTCACATTTTAAACTACATGTTCATGATATCTATTATATTTTGTCATCAATACTTGTTTATGTTTATATTTCTAGTACTTTGCATTATTTTAGTAGAAAAAAATAAATATTCCCCATTGAATGATATTGAGTGCATTAATTTCTATTCTTGTTTCTTAAAATACTATCAATAGTCTCTTTCTTGTATATATTCAATATAACAGCAAATTATCCCATTCATTTCAGGGAAAATACAGTCTACTGATAAGTTTTTTTGTTTGTTCGTTTGTTTTGTTTGTTTGCTTTTGTGCCAGGGATCAAACTCAGGACCTCACCTTGCCAGGCAGGCGCTTACGCCACTGAGCTAATCCCCAGTGCATCATTGATATATTGAATAAAACTATTTATTATATCTTCCTGTCACTTTTACTTAAGATGTTAAATGAAATATATTATTATCACAATTGAAACACAGCATGAAATTTAAACACTGACATTCACTTTATAATGATCTATTTAATGTATGTAAGATGTGCCAAAATTTATATATTTGTTATGGTATCAGCATATATAACCAAGTAATAACATATGGCAAACTCTATTATATTGTGATTGCAAACAGCTGCAGTGGATTCATTCAGAAAAAAGTTACAATTTTCTTAGCAGTACAGAACATAATCAGAATCTAATTAGTGGCAATGGAAATAGCTTTTATTAAGGTTTTTTAATGGAAGTAGGTACCAATTATGTTTAGTTATAAGCCATATATCATTGGAGATAATATTCATATTAAAAATATGAAAGTCTTCATTCTTTTAGCACATTCTTAGGATTTAAAGCAATGCTTCTTGAATTGTACATTACATGGGAGTTGCTACAAGCAGTTTAATGTGATCACTTACTATTGTGCGCATGAAAACAATAAACCTACATAGTAGCTGAATTTCAAAGTTTTGAGAAGGGTTATTTACTACATGAAAAGCAAATAACAAATATCCTTTGGAAGATGCTATCTTTAAAGGGTTATAAAGTCTTTGCCATAATTTAAAAGATATCTAAAATTTTCTTTTTTGATAAATTATTGCAATAGGAAAAGAACTCATGAGATTATTTCTAGTTAGTTTCCCAGATAAATGAAAATTCTGTCTAAATTTGCAAGGTCCCAGACCATCCAAATTTCATTAACAACATTGTATATTAAGCAACAATAAACTATACTTGTTGAGATGTGAATATGCTATAGAATGAAAACTATCCCAGAGAGATACACCGACTATGTATAAAGGACAGAGGACTGAAGCCTGGCAACTGCCTGTGGTGAGAGGACCATTTCTAACCCAGACTCTTTACATATAGTCATGTACATACTGAGTGCAAATCCTTAGTGAATGTGCTGGGGAATTGCGAGACCTGTGCCATGTTGTTGATGAGCAATCTATGTTATTACCAGTTCTTTTTCTTTCATAAATCAAACTAAGTTCCTTGCTATTGAGCCATAAACTTTAAACTGAGATTGTGTTTCAGTCTGAAACCCAAACCATCACTGCTGGTAGAGACTAGTGTGTACTGCTGGGTGGTATTAGCGACGGTATTGATCTCAGATCTTTGACCTAATATGTAATATGGCAAAGTCATTTTGGTGTAAGGGATAAGACGAAAAGTAGTTCTGAGGGGATTGATGAAGTGCTTCCCAATCTATAAACTGAAGAATGAAAGCCTCGCGCCAGATTAGCAGGGACAAGGAATTTGACAAGAAAGTTTTGATCCTGCAGTGATAGGGTTTGTTTCCTTCATCCAGATCTGCGAGGATAAAAACAGGTATGTGTTTATGTCTCACATTTCCTAAGAAATTCCAGTCAATCTATGCTTTAGCTTCAATTGTTACTGTTGAATTAGAAAGTGGCATGGGAAAATTTGAGCGTTTAAGAGGGAGAAGATTTTACTGGTTCTGTGTTTAAAATTAGTTATTCATGCAGCCTTTTCTTTCCCTAGTTTTGTTGGGGTATAAGTTTCATAAGTAAGGTTCGCTAATGTTAAACGTAGTTCAATGAGCTCTCTCTCCATTTGCTGTTCCTTGATTGCTTCTGCCCACACCCACCCACCCATCCAAACACACACACACACACGCACACGCACACATGCACACACAGGGTTGAGTGAACATAGGATAGGCTAGGAATGTGGGCACCTACTATACATCTTTCCTGTTGCCTCTATTGTCAACTAACTGCTTCCAGCATGATTATTAATAACCACTGCTCTTTGTCACTATAAAGTTTTTTATTTAGAACTTCATATAAATGCATTTATTAAATATGTTGTCTTTTGTGACTGTGTTTTTTGAGACTCAGCAGTACACTTTTCAGATTTGCCCAAATTTGTAAGTATACCACTCTCAATTTCTCTTTATTGCTGAATATCATGCTATTTCCTGGATTTGCTTCTATTTGTTCACTCATTTTCAGTTAATGAACATTTATGTTGTTTATAGTTATTATAAAGTTACAATTAAAAACAAAAGTATTTGGCTAAATACATCTTCACTTCTGCATAAATAACTGGGGTTGTTGTAGCATGTCTATTGCTAAGTATATGAGTGTTTCAACTATATGACAATCTGAAAAGTTATTTTCCAAAATGGTCACTGTTTTGAATTCACACAGGCAATAATATATAAGAGTTCCAGCTGCTCCATGTCCTTGCCGAATTTGGTATTGTAAAAATTTTTTGTTTAAACCATACTTCCAGGCATGTAGTGATATTCCATTATCTTATCATATTTTAATTTGAGTTTTCCAACAGCCACAGGCTAGAGTGTTTTATAAGATTCTTATTTTCCTTTGTTTATCTTCTCTGGTGAGCTATTGGTTCCCATCTTTTGTGCATTTTATCAATTGCTAGTCTTCATATTAGTGTGTCGCTGAAGTTTCCAGAACCTTTGCAGACAAATTTTAAATAAATATTTTCTTACAATCTGTGACTTGAAGGATTTTGTTTGCTTAGCTGAAAAATGTGCTTAATACTTTTATGAATTTAAATCATTTTTCACTTGAAAGTTCTTAGCTTTTGTGTCTAATAAATCTTCACCTAATCCAAGGAAGTATGGATTTCTATATCTTTTTAAAATATTTTATAGATTTAGCTCATAGATTTGCATCTATGTTTGACTTTCACTTACTTTTATGTGAGGTGATATTAGGATAGTCATCATTTTTATTATCAATAATATCCATTTGTTCTAGCTAGTTTTGGAAAAGATTGTATTTTCACCTATTTAATTGCTTTGATGGCATTTTAAAAAAAACAATCAGTCATTTATATGAAAAAAAAAATATATATATATATCTTATCCTAACACTTCATTGTTGTTATTAAGGAAGATTTATGTTAGGACTTCAAATCATGTAATGAGAATTACACAATTTGGCTCTTTTTTGGAATTGTTTTGCATAGTTTTAGTAGTGTGTACCTCCACATAATTTTGGATCAGCATATAAATTCTCATAAAAGTGTACGTTTTAATTTTGACTGGAAATCCTTGACCATATAGATCAATTTGGGAAAATCTGACATCTTTTCTACACTTCAAGGCAGTTTAATTTTATAGTATAGGAATTATAGATAAAGCTCTTAATAGATAAAAAGATGAACAATTCAACTTAAAAATTTTGAATGAACACTTTTTCAAAGAGTGTATGTGATCCAGGCATGGTGGTGCACACCTGTACCCCCAGCACTTGAGAGGTTCAGCCAGGGGGATTCCCAAAAGTTCAAAACAAGCCTTGACTACACAATGAATTCAAGGCTAATCTGTACTGTATAGTGACATCCTGTCTCAGCCACTCCCACCTCCCAGATACAGTATATGTCAATGACAAAACAGCAGAATTTGCTCAAAAGGAAAGAACACCTGAGATAGGGAAAAGGAGAAAAGAAACAAGGAGATAAATACACACATATATGTGTATATATATATGTACGCATATGATAGATGTCTATACTACTGATCTGTTAGTTCATCAAAAAGAACTGCTTGTGCTTTCATTGTTTGATCATTTTTTTCATGCCTGTATCTTACTGTCTGAACAACCACTCTGAAGATAACAATATGCAATATATTAACCAGTGTTAATCTCCTATTATTTTGTTTTGAAATTCTGTATCATCATTTTTATTCTTTTTTTAGTTTTAAAATAATTAAAGAAAGGGGGAATATTTTGAGGGGAGTTAATGGCAATGCATCTTTTACTGTGATAATTTTTTAATTATAAAAAAGATAATATCATTAAGTGCATTAGCCATTACATATTTTAGATATGTGTTTGTGTATGTACACTAACCTTCATAAAAGCTATGAGACAGATGAAGGCTATGGTTTGGGAAGAAGAGAAAATTGTCATTATCACAGACAATATTGTGATAAGTAAAAAATTGAGTCTCTAAAAATGTTCTCTCTTTAATTGTCTAAATAAGAATCTGTAAATGTGATTAAGTTAAGGTAATTGTTCTTCATTATTTGGGTGAGATTTATGTAGTCATAAGGACCTTCACAGATGGAAGAGTGAGCAACTTCAGAGCACTGTGATGTGAAAAAGAATCAGTGGCCTCTGTAGCCCTGAAAACAAAAGGAAGCAACAAGCCAAAGTATGTGTGGAGCCCCCAGAAATTAGAAGGGGCAAAAGCAAAACAGAAGAAGTTAAATAGCACCTCCAGAAAGGAGCATGTTTCTGATGGCAACTTGATTTTTGTTCTGAGATCCACAGAACATTGAACTTCAGAACTGAAATACTGATGTTATTTCTTTTTACTTTTTTTTTTCTTTTTTTTATTGGTACCAGGATCGAACTCATGACCACGCACTTGCAAGGCAAGCACTTATGCCGCTGAGCTAAATCCTCAGCTCCTACTGATGTTATTTTAAGTTCCTAATTCATAGTAATTTGTAGCAACAAAAAACTAAAATAAATATGCTATCTTATAGATGGCCTCAGAAATATACAAAAAGTCTACTAGAAGTAATAGGCAAGATTAGATAGAATTTAAATTAGAAGCTAATACACAATCCTATTTCTATGGATTTATGCAAAAAATTAAAAATTGAAAGCTAAAAATTCTCATTTATAATTTACAGCAAATTCTGCCAAACAAAAAATTAACAAAATAGGTACATAGTTATGCATTGCTGATACAATTTACACATTTCTAGATCCAGATCTAAATTAAGAAGCTAGTATTGGCATGATATATCTATATAGTCATATACTATATGTTAAAGCAATTGTTTAAAAACATTTCATTTACGATAGGTTTCACTGTCATGAGACTCTCCTTCATATAATCTCGTGTAGTTATCTCTGTGCTAAGCCCTGCAAACCTTTGGTCAGCTTTCTCCCTCTTTATAACTATATTATTTATGAGCATTACATAACTGGAATCACACATTATGTAGTTTGAAATTGGTATTTTCACTCTTAATATTGACCTTAACTTCTATCCCAGGGGCTGGGCATTTCAACAAATGTCTTGCAGACTTGAAGCTTGATGGGCACATGAACTAAGGAGTGTGAGTGGCATCTTATGATTGAGAATGAGATTGACTTCTGACTGACAACAGAGAAAGAAACAGGGTCTTCAGCTCAACAGCCTCACAAACCTTAATTCAATCCACAGCATGAATGAGTTTGATCATCCCTCACCTCTGAGCCTCCAGGTAAAAGCCCAAACTAGCCAACTCCTGGATTTTAGTACACATACAAATCCCCTGGACTTCAGGTCTAAAGGAGATAATAAGTCAACATTTAGAAAATCATGTGAACCAAGAAGTTTTTTGTAATTTTACTTACTTTCCTTTATAAAATTAATTATAGGTATTTCTTTTTTGGTGATATTTGATAACTTGTATCATAAAGGAAATTCTCCAGTTCCTCTAGCTTTTCATCTTGGATTGGTAATGGACAGCTGCTCTCTATCTCAAAGACCTTCACTGATGAAGCTAGTGTTTGATTTTGACTACTAATGTGAAATTTAGCTGAGGCTCTTGGCTGAATTCATAAACTCTATAGACTGGAATTCTCACAGCACGATAACCTTGGGTCTTTATGTAGGGGATTAGTAATCCAAAAATAGCATGACACCAGACTCAGATGTAAACTGTGTAGGTTTATTCCTCTAGTCTTATAAAATCTCAGAACTTCAATTTCATAGTCACAAGCCTGTCCAGACTCAGGTAGGGGAAGCCAAGATTTCATTTCTTAGAAAAAAAGTGACAAGAACATGTTTTAAGGACTGGAATCTGAGAATCAGCCATGCTGGGACTGGGAGGAGGCCAACAAGAAGCCAAATAGCCAGGCTTTCTCGTAAGCTGCATAAGCCTTGCAGGGCCCAGGAAAAGTCACACAGCACCTCCCGTGAGCCTATCAGTGCATGGTCTGAGAGTCAACCCTCCACCCTCTGTAAGCAACTGGTTGGATTGGAGGACAGACTGAGTTAATAGCAACTAAGGTACAAAAAGCAACAAAATGCTTGTATTGTTTGGTTGATTTTTCAGGCCTGGTACCACGAACATTTTTTGGGAAGATGACAGTATGCAATATTACAAATATGGGGGATTTCCTTCTGGCTTGTTTTTGAAATTCAGTATTGTTCTCACTGTTTTGTTTTGTTCTGGTCAATCATTTGGCTTTATTTGATGTTCTGTTTTGATTGATTTTATTTTGTTTTGTTTTGGTTTGATTTTGCTATAGCTGATGGAATGGACAACTATTATGAAGACAAGAAGATACACTATCGTAGCTACTGTTGTTTTCTTAGTATCCTGCGATGAAGTTCTGCGCCAATTTTGCTGCTTTGTTTTGATCGGCTTTATTCTATTTTGCTTTGTTGAGTTTTATTGTTTTAAAGAAAAAAATAAAGAAGTGCTAAAAAGTAATAAAGAAGTCTACAGTAATAAAGAGTTTTAGTGGCAGTCCACACTGAAAAATATAGCCAGTCATACTTGGATGTTTTTTTTTTTTTTCCTTTAAAATTCTTTCAATTCTAAAACAGAACACTAGGATTTGATTTCCAGCTTCTTCAGTAAGCTTTGATTTCAGCATTCATTAGTCTTTTACAAAACACATATTGACTGACTAAAACATGCTAGGTACCGTTATAGGTGCTTGGATATCTCTGAAGAGGAAAAAAATCCAAAGATGCCAATGCTGATGGAGGTTATTGCCTAAGAGCATTAAATTTACATAAAATTTGGCAGATTTAATATTTTGAGAGCTTTATGAGCCATTTTAAATTCAAATAGTTTCAATTCACAAAACAAAAATATTGAATACATAGAGCATGTGCCACAATTAAGTAATACGATCTCTGCATTAATTCCTTAGTAAAATTCAGCCTTTCTTCTTTATGATGAAGAAGATGTGGCTTCAGATTTCTTGTCAATATAGCCTACCTGTTGCTGATCAACTTTTTGGTATGCAAGCTGTCACTTATTTGTCAATACAAGTTTAAAACAGTGAAAATTACATACAAATATTATTTAAAATGTCCTCTAGCTTAGAAAAATTCACGGGATTTACATCAGATACAGTATTTTCTGAAGGTAAAAGACTGGTGTTATTTCAATACAGTGTAAAAGTTTTGTGTTCGAGGCATAGATTTTGCTTACTTTACAGGAAATAATTCAAATATTCAGAAAATTAAATAAGGTATTTTGTGAAATAATAAAAATGCTTATTTTTGGTTGCTAGTTACTTTTGTTGCTATTGAGACAAAATTTGAGTGACTCAACACTCAAAATTAAAGGAGGAAAGATTTATTTGGCTCGCAGTTTGCAGAGGTTTCAGTTCATAATCAGATGGCTCCAAGGCAGAGTGGACGTGGCAGAAGGGCAACAATTCATGACAGCAGAAGACAGCAAACGCAACACCCAAGAGAGGAGGCAAGCCTCTTTCTGTGCTTTATATTGTATCCAGTCTACATGGATTAGGACAGTGCCAGTCTAATCAATGGATTAATTCTACAATCACACACCTTAATCTTAGTGCCATTAATCCCACCACAATATTACAAATCAATCACAAACACTAGATTCAGTCACCTCTGAAAAAACTATAATTGCTTGGGGGGACATCCAGACACAAACCCTAACAGTTTTGTTAATGGAATGTACAAGAGAATCCTTAAAATCCTTTTTAACTCTAATTGAAAATTACATGACATTTTAATAACTTTCCCAAAAGGTCAGCATAATTCAGAAAATCCGTATCTTTATAAAATTATTATTCTAAAACTATTAAATATAGAATACAATGTCTCTTTGATTCTTTTTCCTGCTTTGTGTAAATTTGTGAACATTTATAAATTAATATTTATTCTAAAAGACATGGACATTGTAGTTAACTGTCATTGGATCTATATGATTTAGATTAATCTTTATATAGACACATGCATATGTAAATGTGTTTGCATGGAAGAATGTACAAATATATTTAAATGTACTTCTGCATATTCAAATGGTGACTGAAGAATTCATTTCTGTCATGCACATTCAATCATTCTTCCATTAATAACAAAAAATATTCAGATCTTAATGACAATGCTTCACAGCAACGGGAAAAGCTAACAGTTTAAATGTGACAAAACTATTTTTTTCAGATTTTCCAATCATTATTATTATGGACATATAATCACGTCAGATAGTTTTATTTCTCAATACAATGCAATATGTAGACTCATCAATCATTCTGGTATATTTACTATGGTCTTATTTAGGAGAGAGATTCAACATTTCATAGTTTTGTAAATTTTCATAAAATGTGTTCTGGACACAATGTATCAAAGTAATGAGAAATCAATGTTACAAAAATTTGTACTCATGAATACACAAGTTAAATTTTAGATAAGGCAAAGCTGTCTTCTTTTAGTCTCCCAAACTGAATATCTAGAAACATTTGTGTTCATTGTTTATGAGTTTTGAAAGTAACAATGTGCTGTGATTGGGAAGGAGCAGCACACAGTATTCGGTCTTATTTTAGAGTCATAAATGATGAAAGATAATCTCTGAAACATCGCATATTCAAGGATAATTATACAACCATTATGCTAATAATAATAGCAGTTGTTTATTTAATGATTACTGTTTACAAACAAAGTGATAGTTTCTTTCTGACATTATATTTTATAATACAGTAATCTCATGAGGCAGGAAATTTTTACTATGCTAGTAATCAAGAAAACTGAAATTTGGAAGGCTTAGTAAATTTGCCCAGGTAGACATTAATTTACAAACACATCAAACCTTTCCTCATCTTTCTTGTTCCAATATCAGATTATTTCCAGAGAATATTTTTTCCTGACTTTCTGATGAGACTTGTTTTGGGGAATGGGTGCTATATTGATAACTTAATTGCTTGATAAGTAGAAATAAATAAATTCCACATAAAACATTTAATGAAGATTATTTAATGTCAAGGTGAACATCAATTAAAGAAATGGAATCAAATATTGATAATTTTTTCTTTATCTTTAGTAGTTAGTAATAATTTTCTTCCAACATGTAATAAAAGCTGTTTATGTTTGGTTAAGTATTTATTTGTAGTTCAACAGCTAAGCTCTACCCAAGAATAAAAGATACATAGATAATTTCATTTCATGTAATATATGGCTACTCATAGTTTTCATATTTTACACAATGCCTTTATCTATTCGGTTCTCAACTACATTTTACTAGTTGGATTGATGATCCTTGAAGTCACTGAAGAATAATATATTTTATCTATGATTCCAAGACATAAGGGTGTTTGCTTTTTCAGCATTATATTTCAAAAATCCTTAAGGGCATAAAATTTATGTTTGTAGAAAAAATGTTCAAGTTCAAAAGTTACTTCTGGAAGCTCATTACAAGCACCTCTGCATAGTCATCTTTATTGATGTATAATCAAACACTGTTAGAATAGAATTACATTTGGTGACTATTTCTCACTCTGGTGAGACAAACGTGTGGCACTATTTCATACTGCCATATGGAAAAACAAATATTTCAACCTCAGCTCTCTCAGACATGTTCCTTTCCTAAGTCTTTAGGCTATTTGGTTTGTTATCTTTTTTATTTATCAGATTAACGGTAGAACTCTCTACTGCACTTTATATATAAATTTAAATTGCCTGTGTCTAAATATTTTTCACAGGAAAATTAAACCAAGGCAGTATTTTCTGTATCTCTGTGTTGTGTGTGTGTCGGGGGAGAGTGTCTACAGAAAATTGGGAACTGGAATCCCCTATGTGGTCCCTGAGAGACTGAGTTGGTTCCTGTCATGATTTAGATTTTCATGAGATAAAAATAGTGGTAAGCGTATTTTCAAGTTTCCTAACATGTCTGAAAGAATGAATATGTATTAATTTTAATTTCTTTTATGCTACACACATTGCTTATCTGCTACAAATAGATCCCCTTGTAATAAGACTTAGGTATAAATACCTGTATCTGTGCAATCATTTTCTACTTCAATCACTAGGACTAAAATTTAGTATACTTAGAATCATAAATTACTGTTTAAAAATAACACTTTCTAAGTTATTGTAAGTTCTTCAGGATTATGAAAAGGATGCTATCATTTCATCCATAAAAACACTTTAAATGAAAACTTTCTTCCATTACCATCTGCTGATACAGTAGGCAATGTGACTGATCTGCCCATAGACATCATAAAGTCACACTTATAGCAAACACCAGTAGCAAACGCCATTCCAAGTATGAATAATCTTGCACAAATAGCTTTTTGCCTTTTGCTGATTTGGTCCAAGACTTTAGTTTTTTCTTGCCCATTTCTAATTGCTAAACATGTCATTCATTAGATGTTTAATTAGTCTTCCATATGTCTGGATTCTTAGTGGCAAAGAAGGAAGCAAAAGTGAACACACTTTTTTTGAACTTGTAATAGCTAGTCAATTATTCAAATAAATTTTCTCAGTATTTTACATAATAATTTTAGAAAGTAAATATTCACATTTAGCAAATCAGGAAAGTAAAATAGTGAAGTGAAAACTTGTTAAAAAAAAACCAACCAAAACAAAAATCTATGATTTATTTTATGTTTTCTCTTCTCCCAGCCTAAGCCACTTGAAAACATACTACACAGAGGCTGGGGATTTAGCTCAGCGGCATATAAGCACCTGCCTTGCAAGCAGGCAGTCGTGAGTTCGATCCCTGGTACCGATAAAAAGGAAAAAGACAAAAAAAAAAAAAAAAAAAAAAAAAGAAAACATACTACACCACTTAAAATATTTTGGATAATTTATTAATTTTTATTTTATTTGCACTGCAAAAATGCATCCACATGTACTGAAGATATGAGTCAATCATTCTTGTTCACCTTTTTATATACTTAAACCAAACCAGCATCCAAGGAATCAAATTTTTTCTCCTTTGTAGGTTATATGACATCTTCCAAAATTGATTAATTTAACTTAGAATTTAATTAGCAACCAAATGATTTGTATAAATCTTAACTGTAAAAAAAAATAGATAAAAGTTTTTGTAAAGTTTGACAAAATGTGGTGCCTTAAAGAATCCAGCAACGGTCTCCGGGGAACCTACTCTCAATAGAATTTAGGAAAAATAAAAGCTGGCTTGGCCTATTTGATCTAGGTAAGTTTTGATCATTGGACTAATCGAAGACTGAATGTTTTGTTTAGTTCACTTTTACATTGCTTTGGTTTATATCTGAAATATCCCTCAAAACTCTGTATGTTTAGAGGCAAATTATGGTCAGAACAGGCAGGTCCCTGGATGTGTGGCCTGGAAGGCTGCATTCTTGTCTTTAGCTTCACTCTTTTATCTCTGCTTTCTGGCTACCAGGATATAAAATCCCTTTCACTATCCCCTCCCATCATACCACTCTGACTTGGAGCCCGCCTGTCATGGACTAAACCTATTAAAACTATTTGTCAAAATAAGCCTCTCTTTTAATTTGTAGTTGTCAAATACTTTGTCCCAGTGATGGGACAGTAACTGATAAAGAAAATTGGTTCCAGGAAAGTAGTGTCATTTCTGTAACTATATTTGGTTTCAAAATATTTGGAACTGATGTGCAGGAAGAGTTTAGAAAGGTCTGAAGAGGCCCTAAAATTCTATACAGAGACTGATGAAAGATTCTGGTCAGAGCTCAGAAAATCAGAATAATTAAAGAAATGCAGGCAATAAAGGCTCATAAAGTTTAAGGTGGAAAGGAGGATTGTGTTAGAAACTGGAATAGAAGCTAAGCATCTTTCATGCTGGTGAATAATTTGCCAACATTTTGTCCATGAAGGTGGTGGACTCACTGATCTGAAGAGGAAAATTTCAAGGCAGTTCAATTTGTGCTATGGTAGGGTACTTCAGGGTGATTTTAGCTAGAATCAGAAGCTAAAAGTAAAATCAAAACATAAAAAATGTTTTCAGTTTTTCCAGAAAGGAAGTGCCTTACAAAGTGAAACCAACAAGGTGAACGGTTACTGAAAAGATTACCAATACCAAGGAGCCAAATATTTTATGTGAGGACATAGAAAAGATGGGAGAACATCGAAGAAACCAACAACACCATAATTATCACATAGCCAAAGGTATAAAAGTACAAAATTTCTTTTGAAAACAGAGGTCCTGGGTCTTCTCCTCTACAAGGGCCACCTAGGTAACTGGTTCCCCAGGGTTGATTTCTCCACATTCTGCCATCAGATGTTCGGACGCCATTGCAGACATGATCCAAGGGGACCTAGCTGTTGGTCAGGTTGGCTTCAGACTTTAGTGCCTTCCACCAAGCGCTTATTTTTCATGGATGCAGAAAGCAACGATTTGGTTACCACTGAAGTTTTCATGGAGATAGAGTCACAGTGCCTTCAGGGAGTCCCTGATAGGATGATATGAAAGTGAAGCCTAAGGAGCACCACAGACCAGCAAGTTGGAGATGCCAGGAGTGCATCATATCTGCTGAATATAACCACAGGCAGTGAGCAAAGCCAGCCCAAGACAGAGATCAAGGAGGTGGCAACCAGGGGGAGTGTTGTCCTGGTCCTTTGGAGCTTACATATCATCACAACCTGCCTCGTGTGCAGGACGAGCAACTACAGGATTTAAAGTTGCCCTGTTGAGTTTTAGCCTTGCTTTCATTTCCAGTCCCTTCTCCTTCATTTTAGAATAGGTATGTTTAGCCCATGTCATTGTATTTTGGAAGTATTTAACTTTCTTTTTTATTTTTATAAGGACTTATGGCTAAAATTTTGAATTGGGTTTCAGAAGACTTTGAATTTAAACTTTTTAGTGATATTGGAACATTAAGAATTTGATGATTCTAAACATGGAATATATTGTGCATGGTGAAATGTACATAAATCTTTTGGGTACTGGGGAAAAAAAACTATGGTTTAGATCTAAAACACTGCCCAAAAGTCTCACGTGTTTAAAGGCAGGGCATGTTCCAAATGGGTGAGTTACTTGAAGCATTACATAAAACTGAGTATTATCCCCGGCTCCTTCCTCTCCTTTCTGCTTCCTGGCCACCATGACCTTACAGAAATTTTCCACCTTGCTCTTTCTGCCTTAGAGTCTGCTGATCATCGTGGAACCAACAGAAACTGTGAGTCAAAACAAGTCTCTCCTCCTTTAAATTTTGTCATTCTGAACTAGTGATAGAAGACTTAACTGGCAATTTATTTTGAAATGATTTTTGTCTGATCTCCTTCCAGTTTTCCTTCAATCATCAGACACCTGTCCCTTTTTATAGTATCAGCTTTCTCTAATAGAGTGACAAATGAGAACAAGACAAAGTTGTCTTAATTTTCTTTTTTTATTTCAAAATAATTTATTATTCTTTCACACACATATACATCTGTGCTAAAAATCTAATGGACATTATTATTCTTTCTCTGTTTTTATGTCAAGCTACAAAAATATTTTATATGTAATGAAAATGATTTTCCTGCAGTTATGAATGGCAACCTAAAGTTCAATAATTTGCACTCATTTCTACATTAATTCAATAACATAAATTTTCAATATTCTTTGCTAACAGTATGATCACATAGAGACCAGAACTTTTGAATATAAAGGTGTTCTATATGTGGTGTTCATTACTATTCAAATTAACTTTTGGTTGGATATTCTTCTTAAATTGACTCAGTGCTTAATTTTTGAGAGCACTGCAATAACTAAACATATGCGCCTACTCATAGAATTGTTCTCTTATAATAGCTGCACAAACGATTTACAGGTCTCAGAAATACCTTTAGAAACCAAAGGCTAAAACTTCTGTCAAGATGCCTTGAGTCCTGCTAAGTCTCACTTTCTCTATAATTCTACCCATTAGCCAATGCCAGCTTTCAGTGTTTCATGGCCATTACTGAGCGGTTAATAAGCACGTGGACTTTAACTTTGTCCAAAATAGTCATTTCCAGAGAACTTAAAGATGGAAATTTAGCATAGTTTAGCACACAACGCAGGAGATTCCTCTTAATAAAATAACCCTAGTTTAGAGCTACAATAAATTCTGTGAATTTCCTGCTTGAATGGCTCCCAGTTACCCCACTCCCAACTCTCAGTACATACCATACATTTATTGATTTATGGCTTATCAGAAAACTATCGAATTTATCATGAAAGATGGAGGGTTTAACTTGAAAAGAGGTAGAGTGACTCATAAAGATGTTGACTAAATTGAAGTAGAATCAGTTCAGAATACAAACCTGTGTTTTAGGGCAGCAGAACAACTAAAGATTAACTTGATCCAGGAAGTAAGATTACCACAGAAATTTTGAAATAAATTCTACTCATGTCTCCAGATGACACTGTACATACCAAATAACAATCTTCGAGATTCTATGAAAGAAAAAAAGAAAGAAAGAAAGAAAGAAAGAAAGAAAGCGAGCTAACCATGATTGAGAAATGCAAGAGTGAATAAACTCTTCCATTTGCATGCATCATGGAATTCATACAGAATGAAAATTGGAGGAACAAGTGTTTTATCAAAATCTTGTCCTATTATTGGCTGACCACTAAACCCAGACTTATAAATGTGACTCTTCAGAGTCCAGATTAAAAATAAAAATATTTTTAATCTATTAAATAAATAAGTGACAGCACATATGGAAGGTGACAGATTTTCAAGATTAAATTGAAGCAGGAAATACCGATCTTCACAAGAATAAAACTGAATCAAGTACAGCTGCAAATGCATTGTATAAATGAGTTGGTACGTAACAAAAATTATTAAACATGCGAGTAAATCAGAAAGTTTGCATATTTACATTTGTAAATTTTTTTAAACAGCACAAAACTGGATAAAGCACAAATTATAACATTATACTGCTGGGTGTTTAGCAAATCAAGATTAAATATACATAAAAGTAATAGCAAAAAGAAAAAAGGACAAAATAAAACTATATTAAGCACAGTTTCTAGAATTTACCATAGTGACTATTAACAACACACTCTGATTAAATTGCAGAAGCATGTTATTGTGTCTAGATGAGTCACCAAAACATACCTGGACTTAACTAAAATTAAAGGTAAAACTGCATACAAAAAATATTTATATACTGCAAAAGCATTAAAAGGGTACAGGAACTAGGAATAAAAAATGAGACATTTCATAATTTTTTTATGATGTTGCTTTCCAGGTAGCCATTTTGGGATGTAACAAAAGTCAAAACTTAGTTGTATCCTGTGATCTTTGGCCTAAATTAAAATCTACCCATTTCTCTGTGATTGTATGAGATAGAGCTATTTTGCTCCTCCTGTGCTGACCTACAACAGAATCACCTCACATCTACTGACTGTGAGAAAACAGAATCCTCAGTGCCTTTCATCTGTGAATTTTTCTCCACTCAACTTTTCTTTAACTGGAGAAACTCAAGCTCGTGCAGGGAGCTATAGGAATAATATCCATAGAACCTTAGTAAAGAACTAGTACTACAGGTCTCTATGTCTCTCTCTGTCTCTGTCTCTGTCTCTGTCTCTGTCTCTCTCTCTCTGTCTCTCTCTCTCTGTCTCTCTCTCTCTCTCTCTCTCTCGTTTGTGTGTGTGTGTGTCTGTCTGTCTCTTTCTGTCTGTCCCTGTCTCTGTCTGTCTCTGTCTCTGTCTCTGACTGTCTCTGTCTCTGTCTGTCTCTGTCTCTCTGTCTCTGTCTCTGTTTCTCTATGTATCTCTATCTCTGTGTCTCTGTCTCTTTTTGTCTGTCCCTGTCCCTGTCTCTGTCTCTGTTTTTGTCTCTTTGTCTCTCTGTCTCTCTCTCTGTCTCTCTCTCTCTCTCTCTTTCTCTCTCTCTCTCTCTGTTTGTGTGTGTGTCTGTCTGTCTGTCCCTGTCTCTGTCTGTCTCTGTCTCTGACTGTCTCTGTCCGTCTCTGTCTCTCTGTCTCTGTCTCTGTTTCTCTATGTATCTCTATCTCTGTGTCTCTGTCTCTTTTTGTCTGTCCCTGTCCCTGTCTCTGTCTCTGTTTTTGTCTCTCTGTCTCTCTGTCTCTGTCTCTCTGTCTCTCTGTCTCTCTCTCTCCTACCTTCGTTGCTTTTGTTCTCTACCATTTAGGAACTTCACCAGTCCAACAGCACCCAAATCTCTCTGGAATCTATAAATAAAAAGCTTCTTCTGCTACATGCAGCTTGTTTCCACTCTTCTCTGTGTCTCGGGTCCCAGTATTCCTAAAGCTAACCTAATATTTAGTTTAGAGATCTTCCTTAGAGAAGTGGTTAGAAGGATTCAACTAGATAAAGATCATAAAAGAGCTGCAAAGATATCTGCCAGTATAAATAAATTTTCTGTGTAAAAGAGACACTTGATTATGGGTGGAATATTTAAACCATCTTTCATTATAAAGGGATAAACTTCAAAAGTGCACTGTTGATGTCCACAAATTTCTTGAATTTCTGATAAAGGAAAGCACAGCTTTATGTTCACTCTAGCCTTAGAAACTTCAAGGTCAAGTAAATAAAAGTAACTATGATAGTTATAGAATTTTAGAAATTCTATTCTATAGTTTAGAAATTATAGAAATTATCTATTCTATAGTTTAGAAATTATAGAAATGCATATGGAAAACACATGAAATTACAAACCTCACTGAAAAATCATCCTAATTATTTTGAATGTAAATCTACTACATAAATGTAAAGCAACACAGACTATCAGACACTATAAAAACTTCAAGAATGAGATTTTAAAAGACAAGCAAATTAACTCCAGTCACAAACATAGAGATAGAAAAGATGTGTATATCATTCAATCAGCAATCATTCAATAAGAACTACAGAAGATAAATTCCAGAATCCACATATATTTAACAAGAAATATTTTCACTTAAGAATAGGGAAATTTACCAATAATAATATCACTATAACCCACAAAATAATGTGGGGAATTTGACAGTGTGAAAGACAGAAAATTAGTGAAACTATGCAAACATCAAAAGCTATATTATGTCTGTTTACTAAAATGATCTAGAGTAACTACAAATAGAAAAAATGGTCTTTTCAAGTTTACCTATAAATGTCACCAGTATAAATGACATACACCTTTTAAAAGGTTCAAATAATTGTTTTAGAAAATTAAAATTATCATTTCAGCTAGTCAGGGTAATTATGCCAGAAAATCATAATTTTGAGGTTAACCTGTGAAAATTACTTAGATTTAATAAATAAATAAACAAAATGGACAGAACTATAATTTAGTTGTAGCACACTTGCTTGGTATATATACAGTCCTTGCTTAAATTTTCTGTATCACAAAAACAAAAAAAATTAAAATTAAGCAAAGTATGTTCTGTGAGTACAACAGAATTAGATCACAAATCAACAAATAAGCAAATACCAGAAATAATAAATGTTAAAGAAACTGACACATTTAAATACCCCATTTATCAACAGAAAAACAATAGAGATAACTGGAAATTTGAAAAAAACTCAGAAAATATTAAAGCGGAATTCTAAATATATCTATAGCAGCATGTAGAGGAAACACATAACTTTAAATTCTTACAAAAGAAATAAATGCCTTAAAAACAAAAATTATTAAAACAGCAATACAGCATAAGCATAAAATGTGGAAAATAAAAATCAGATGCAAACCAGGCATGGTGGTGCACACCTGCAATCCCAGCACTAAAAATAACTCAAAAGCTCAACCAGTGCTGAATACACAGAATGTATTGCATAACTATGATAAACAATATGGAAATGAGCCAAGGAAAAATATTTATTTATAATGGCTTGAAAAAAAGGAAGTTCAAGGTGATATATTTTGCAGAGGAGGTATAAGAACATTGTGACTGATAATCACGATCCACTGTCATCTTGACCAGATTTAAACACGCCCAGGCAATTAGCAAAACTAAGTCTACATGGGTCTCAGAGGCATGACCTTGGATATTATGTGTGGTCACTGGCCTGTTCCTCTTTGGTGCAGTTTCCCTGTCCTACTTCCTGATCACCATGACGAGAGCATCTTTCCTCTGGCATGCTCTTCTGCCATGCAGTTCCTGCCTGAGAGCCCGCTAGCTGCCCACAGTCCGAATTTGCTAAAACCTTAAAACAAATTAGAACACTCCCTTAAGTCTTTGGTATCAGGTACCATGTTCCAGAGATGCAAAATCTGAGTAATGCTATAACTATTTATGCGGTGAACTAATTCTATACACAAACAAGTGATATATGTGAATACATGAATGATTCAGAAAATATCTTACTAATTGAAAGAAGATAGATACAAATGATTACTTGCTGTATGATTCCAGGTTTATGAATTCCTGGAAAATGCATGATAACAACAGTGAAGGATCAGTGTTTACCCGGAGCTGCTGATGGAAATGGAGATTAAATATAACATGTTTGGAGGACATTTTGGGGTTGATTCAAGTATTCTAAAGTGGTTATGGTTTTAGTTGCATACCTTTATAAATTAGCTGAAACCTTTTGAATTTTAAACAAGAACTTTATTTCAATTAAATGCAAGTTAGACTTCAATTACAATATAGAATGATATTAAGGGTTGTGAAACAGCTGTAGTTAGGCTTTTTACATACACTATATGTAATTATTCTACCAGTACAAATAAAACTGGTATAAGCATGGTATTAGGGTGAAATGATTGTTCTTCTCTTAGCTCATGAGCATTTATGTTGGCAGGAAAAATTAACTCAACTAACCAAAAGGACCTCACATACGAAATAGATTCAGAGGCTTAGTCATTAATATTTCCAAGTTATATTTCTATGATTTTTTTGTTCATTACCACTGCATTTCAAGCTAAAAATAGAGATTGAGCTGAGTTATTTTCTCTATGCCTTCTTTGGTTATTGCTTCTGTCGTCAGTAAAAATTATACAAATCATGCACTAAGAACAAAACATATTGGGGTGCCTTGAAGAAAAATAAAGATATTTTCCTAGAATCTATCACTTTTTTAATGAAGATATAAAACATTGTATGGGGGCAGAACTGAGCCAAAAGATAAAGCTCCCCAAATGGAAATTATTTTTAATGAGAAGAATGACTACTAAATAAAAGCTCTGACCCTCAAAGATTGCTTCTTTATAATCACATTAAAAATAATTTTGAGGGATTTATGCCACATGAGTATAATTTCATTATCAGTATTTTCTACAAAATGTGAGTGTGTGTACATCAAGTTTAATACACTCTAATTGGGTATAAAGGTACATGACTGTAACCCCAGCACTCCGGTGGTAGAGACAGAAGGATCACTGTGAGTTTGAGGCCAGCCTGGGCTACGTAGTGAGTTCAAGGCCAACCTGAACTACACAGTAAGATCCTGTGTCAAAGAAAAAAAATAACAATATAGTCTTGTTTATGGAAGTAAGATCACTGATGTTTAGCATCTGCCTACTACTGTGGAATACAGAAAAAATCCAGAACTTTTGCTTAGCATTTTACTGAAAGGAAGAGAAATTTACTATTAAGAGATAATATTTTCCTGGTACTTATATTTAGCAAATATAGAACAGCCACAAACAACTACATCTCCAATAACAAAAATATTTATTCAGCATTTATGGGGGAAATCCTCCATATGCATTTGTACATTTTATTATCACTCTGATTTTTTGAGATAGTTCATAGGATCTCACTGGTGAGTTCCCCTAATACAAGAAATTTCAAGATCACAGTGAGTGGAATATAAGTTATGAAAGTGAAATCACCTGGGTTTGGCCGTATGAACAGCAACAGACCGTGATTTTTGTACTTCAAATCAACAAACAAGTACATTTAGGTCTATTACAGAAGCACAGAAAAGAATAATTGTCCAAATAAGTGTTGGGTTAAAGTAAAGGGCAGTGTCACTGCAAACCTAAAGCTGGCCTGCAGAATGTAGGCTCTGCCACCTGGGCCAAAAATCCAGCTAGTTGACGAAGACTTCATAATGTGTTCAGACGGCAGGTAGCCCCCCATACCACCAGCATTGGTACCCCACACACACACCCCACGTTCCCATCACTGCATCCACTACTGTGTCTAGGCACAAGCCTCTTGTAAAGAGAGTCTGACATTCACTGCAAGAAACATGCTTTTGGGGCTGGGGATTTAGTTCAGCAGCATAAGCATTTGCCTTACAAGTGTGTGGTCGTGAGTTCAATCCCCAGTGCTGATAAAAAAGAAAAAGAAACATGCTTCCTACTTTGCCTAAGGAAATACACCAGTTCCGAGGCTTTCTCATTTTATAATTTCAAAAAGAAATGGTATCAAAAAATCAAAGGTGATCACAATTTTAAGAAATCCAACTTCTAAAGATTGGTACCAAATCCATCTGAAGACAACGAAAGGCTGAAAAGTAAGAGACATTTGAGGACCTGGAGAATCATTAAAACATCATAGAAATTGTACTAATGGAGATTGCATTTTCTCAGAAGTGCTGCTATAAAAAAGGAAAGTCATCAGAGGTAATAAGAATTTTTTAAAAATTTGAAAAACATGGAAGATGATGAAAATTTGCATCTTAACTTAAAGAGCATAAATATCTAGCTGCAGTACCAGCAAGTCAGTGCATGCACACAAAATACAGGAATGTTTACAAGCAGTTTAGAATGAAAACCAGAGCCTAGTGCTGATTCAACAGTAAGAACACAAAGAAAGGGGCATTTTAAAATGAGAGGAAAAGGCAAGTTACTCTGCATCAAAGAAAATTTGTTCAAATGTGGAGGCAGTGTGTGAGCCACAATCAATCAAAAGTGTTTGAAGTTCACACACACACACACACACACACACACACACACACACACACACGGTTTGCATGTGTTAGAATTCTCAAACAGAATGTTCCCAGGTCTGTGTCTGAGAATCACTGAGGCTCGGTGTGGAGCTTTAGATTTTTTTCCACTCCCTGAACAGCTGCTTCTCCAGCTCCTCCAGCTCAGCGGGAATCACGGTTGTCAGACATCTTCAAACATCAGGATATCTAAATTCCGTTAGCTCTCAGAACAAGCCGCTACTCCAGGCTCCCTAATAATTAGGTTCTCCTTGGAACCTAATTCAGTGCTGTCTGACAATTAAGAAAAGCAGATTTTATAATACAGAAAATGGAAATCTTATATCCAAATTCATGGCCATTTAGTCCATATTTGCCAACTGAACTTTTATGAACTGTATGATGATGGAAAGCAATATTGAAACATTACGTACTTCATTTCTTAATAAAAATGACATACTTTAATTTCTGTCAAAATATATAGGCTTTCAACTTGTTACACACTGTTGTCAATACTTTGTACTTACATTTAAAAATTTTAACACTCTAGTAGGTTTGTGGCCAAATGATATTATTATTTAAATTTTCACTGTCACATTTTTACCTGCTATTTATATCACATTCTACCAAGTACACGGTATTCCAGCACCTTCCTGCTTATACTCTTCTATGGCAGAATTTTTACAAGTAATAAGAACATTACACTCACTACCTGTTTTATGTGAAATAGTTGTGTATTACTGTATCAGGAATCATACATTTTTTTTTATTATGAAACATAAATATTGACTTTGAAACTGTGACTGATGCTTTAGAAAAGAATTGATATTGATGATTCCTGAGATGTAAATGTAGTAGCCACAGTAAAAAGAGACACTGAAATTTTTTTTCCAGTAGCCAAACTATATGACATATTGTCAAGTAGGTTTCATAAGCAGTCTTTTGAAGATAATTTAAATGAAAAAAAGGACAACATCTAGGAAACGGGACCACTCAGTCTACAGCAGTTGCCTGTTAGATTGGTTTGTTGCTTTCTACAATGAATAAATCTTTGTTTAAATTTAACTTTACCCAATTGGCTTAAATTACACATGCAATCAACATCTTTGTATTATTACAGAATATCCCTAATTATCACATTTGTGTCAACACTTAATCATACAATAAGTGAAAAACTTGTGGGAAAGAAAACATTAAAATGGATGCTGTACTTTCAAACTCACCAAGTATAAGGCACAGAATAAACATATGAATAAAAGCAATCAAATGTTGATAAATTGTATGATTTATTTGCAACCATCTTTGTACATCATGGAAGAAAGAGAACTGAATACTACTTGCCTGATTCTTGTAAGTCTAGACATTTTCTTAATATTGGAAGCATGTGCCCGAAGGGTGAGGATAAACAGATAAATTTAAATATGTTTAAATTTTCTCATTTTGGGATGTTTTCCCCCACTAAAACCATATTTGTACATAATATAATATGTTTAGTATGTTTTTATTTAAATTTGTCCTGATTCAAGAATAATTTAATTTAATTTTATATGAATACATAACTTTAGATAAAGGGATAAGGTTCATGATATATTTTCTTATTTTTAAACAGTATTTTTTATTTCTTCTGAAATTAGATATCTTACCTTTCAATCTGTTTTTTTTTGTTGTTGTTGTTGTTAAATTTTTGTGTACTTAGCCTTAGCAGCTTAATAATGGTTCAAAAAATTCAAACAACTTGAATATCCGTCAACAGAAGAAAAATAACCAGAACATATTAATCCAATTTATATAGCTACTATGAAACTGTTGCAAGAGGTTAAAAACAAAAAGAGAGAAAGACTGCATGATTCCTTTTACAAAAGTTCACAAAAAGGCAAAATTAATTTATGATGATAGATATTAAGCAAACCCCAAACATAAACATTGGCTCTGTGGTTACTCCCTGGGAAAGGCTGCTGGGGGTTCTGAGCCAGGAGGGAGATTTTTTTACATTCTTGTTTTGGGTGAGTGCAATTGCCAGACCATTTAACTCCACAGTGCAGATGAATAGATTGCACTCCAAGCTTGTGCCACCCTCAGGTGCTGGGATATGGGGCGGTGGGGAGAAAGGAGCAGAAGAGTGAGGGGCTAACTTTTCTCTCCATGATCTCCACTGTAAATGACATTTTTGGATTTTTTTTCCTTATTTTGCCTCATGGAGTTTCAGTACTACAGATGTGTATTTATATATCGTTCATATACCTGTGTTGAAACTATAATACAAGTAAAACGTAACAGCCATCACCCCAAACACACAAAAAGAACCTAGTTTTCCTTGGGTTGAGAGAAAAAAATCCCATCTATTGAAAATGTGAATAACAGAGGGAGAAAGCTACACAGAAGTTTGCTGGAATTACCAAAGTGATACTTTACAACTGATCGTAATGCTTATAATCCAAATGCCAAATAAGAAATGGAGCCCGTAACTAAAGTACCTAGCAAGAAACAAAGTTAATTCATTTGAAAATTGAAGCAAGGAAACTGATTATATTATAAAAATACTTTTTAATGCTACATATAAATAATGCATAAAATCTATAGACAATAATTAAAATAACCAATGGTATTTGATTGTGACTATTTCAATTATTTTGAACATTGCTAAATTGGCAGCTTATAATGCATCGGAATTGATCCTTCGAAGTGGTACAAAATTTTAAGATCTTGAAATGCAGCAACCTGTTTTATTAATTTACATTGCCAGACACATATGAATTTAATTATTTCTCTTTCTGTACTGAAAATACTCCTTGAAAAATGTTCTAAATTAAAAGATTCCTGTTACTTTTATATTATCAAAGGCTGAATATATTTCTCCAATATAAATTCCTTTTAAGCATGTATTCACAAGAAATAGCTTTAACAGCATCATGGTCATCAGAGTCATAATTAAATATTACTCTATTTTTGTCTTCTATTATTTGAATTTTACATGACTGGCAGAGGAACACTTTCAAGTTGTAAGTTATATTATGCTGGTTGGTGTATCAGGAAAATGAATGTTTGATGGGGTGTGCTAATGTGAACTAAAAATAAAATCCCATCTGTTCACCGCTCAAACCACACTGCAGCAAGAGTGCATATTGCATACAACATAATTTAATGAAACACAAATAAAAATATGAGTATTTCTATCCTTTGTTTAATAGTAAGAGCAAGTTACTTTTGCTATGAAACAACTCATGCATGATTCCCTGGAAGGCAATAAATTTGTATATTCATGAAGATAAGCTGAATATAAAAAAATACAGTCTAATGCCTGTGGCGGGTCCAAGAATACTTAAGAATGTATGCTTTAAATTTTTGATCATCATTCCAAGTGCTTGAGTAATCTAAGTTATTTTAAAAGAGATTATACTCACATATTTTTCATGTATATTATAATTTATCAACTGGAAAATACATCCTTTTCTTATAAATCATTATCCCTTTGCTACATAAACTCTATATCATCATTTATTTTGTGTTTGAACGTCTCAATATTTCATTATAGATTCAAAATATTCCTTATCATTTTCTATATCATAAATGTTTTAATTGTGCTTCCTGAACTAAATAAGTCTGATGCTGATTGGAAAAAGGTATTCCTATAAATAAGTGTTTGATGTAATACAGCATGCACTTTGATTAAAAGCACTTTAGCATTCAATATTGCTATTTGTCATAGATGCAGATATAATCAGGAAGCACTGAAATTCAGGCCATCACCGTTCTCTCATCTATTTGTCATCTCCAGTTCTGATAACACTCATTGGACTACTGAGACCACAGGGTCTCTTCTACACTTTCAAGAGCTCCATTTCGAGTTACAGTACCACTCGCTATATGAGTAGGATGCTAATTTCTGATTTATCTAAAATTCATATATATATATATATATATATATATATATATATATTAAAAGGATTACATTTCTTTTTCTTGAACTATGTATAATCATTGTCACTAGAACTTACCTCCTTAATTTGCCTATTTACTTACACACATTGTTGTATTCAAAATTCAAACATATTTAGATATGGTTGTATGAAGCATTCTTAAAATATCGCCATTCTAGTACTAGAAAAATTCAGACTCAGCTCCTATTGCCCATGCTTCTGTAGGAGATTCCCTGGCTTCTCATACCACAGGCCTTGTACAACACAGATTAATTTTTATTTTTACTTAAGCAACCTGTCTAATGCCTCATTTGACTATTATGTTTGCTTTGAAAGTGTCCGTGTAATTAATCATTCAAAGGGGACATTTAAAGTGTTAGGTTGGATACTAATATTAAACTGGAGAAGCAGAATAAATTCAAATTCTCCTGTAAATCCCTGAATGAGCAGTCAATTCAAGCTATTTTCACATTAGGATGGAATTTTGCATATCTCTTACTCTGTCTCCCAATTACGATGGCATCTGAACCTGGTAATTCTTGATTGATCAAGAATATAGAGAATAAACTAGCATTTTGTCTCTATCAGGGAAGTAAAGGTGCTGTTTTTCAAACTGTCCTTCATGCACTATTTCTACTATCCTAGGAGATATTTGGAAAAATTTCCCCTCTACACATAGGTCATATCCTCTGCCTTGATTTAGATTTTACAAATTCTCTATCATGTTCAAAACTCTATCACTTATCTGTCCACCACTGAGAGTTGAGAAACACTAAATAAGCCCTTATAAATATATTCACTGTAAGGATTGTCAATTTATAGTATAAAAGATGAAAGGGTGATTTTATTCACCCAAACCCACAAGACTTTATACTAAAGAAAAATGTTTACATAATAAAGGATATGCCATTAATGAAAAATGTTGTCTAGAATTATAGGATTTAGAAATTTTATGTTTTTAGGTAAAATACAACCAAACTGTAAACAAACTAAGATAAGGTGTATTAAATGTCAGAATGGATAATCTCTTTGAGTGCATTTTCAAATACATGATAAGCATTTAGAAATGATTCCTACCATTTTGTTTCAAACTAGTAGCAATATCACAAATTAATAAATTTTGAACTTGGAACCAAATAAGTAACTCAGAATCTTACCTTCTATGAAGCAATACAAATAGTTGAATATAACAAGAGAAAAGCGGAGAATTTAACTAAATATTTCTCGCCGATAGGACCACATCATTACATAACTATAGCATTTCATAAAACGGTATTACCTAAGGATTTCTGAAAGTGTTAGATCCAAGTTGATGGAATATGTGCAATGTGTAAGTGTAGTTTTCTGCTTCCTGAAAAATCAGAGTTTTTTCCCAGAATAAAAATTCTCAACAGGATTTGATTGAGTTTATTTAAAATGCTATTGTTTAACCTGAAACAACCTTACTTTCTAGTACTAGTAGGAGTTGCAGAAGCAGTAGTATTTTGTTGATTCAGTTTTTCTCCTGTCTTGCTGGAAGTATCTTATTTTCTTTAATAATCTTCAGTTTTTTTCAAATTTCTCTGCCTTTTTGTTTCTGCACACTATCAAATGTATACTGTCATGCAAAGCTCAGAAATTGTATTGTAATTCAAGAAATTTTGCGAAGAATTTCCTATTGTGTCTTAGAAATTTTGTTCCTAGTGTGTCAGTGGAGAGGTAGTAGAAGCTCTCTCTATAAGGTTAGAGTTGAGGAGCATTGGTTGAATCACGGGGGTGCCACCGTCAGGCAGTAAAGTGTTGGTTCTCTTGGACTCCACCTGCTTTGGTTGCCATGACAGCAGTGGTTATGAAGCCTGGCTTTGAGAGTGGCCCCAGAGTTGCTGTTTGACCTTTTCGTGGAAAAGAGACCTCAGAGTCTCCATCACCGTCTCTCCTACAAGCTCACAAGCCTGCTGTTGTATCACATCCACCATATCGCTCAACTGATTTAATGCCATACTCTTGAATCTTGAACCTTGAACCTTGAACTTATGAGTTCCATAAATCTCTTTTCTTTATAGAGTTGCCAGTCTCAGATATATCAATTATGGCAACACTACATCATGTTCCTCCTTCTTTACTTGATAATAGTGATTAGAATTGATTGTTAGACTGTTTTAGTAGAGTTTAGAAAAATGTCCCCTATGCAGTTTTGATTGTTTAGAAAATAATGTATTTGTTTAAAAGATTATGTACATGATGCACAACATTTTAATCAAAGCAACAGATAATATTATGTGGCTGGAGAAAACTCACTAGCTAAACAAGATCTGACAGAAACAAACTGAAATTTCATTTGCCACAAAGAGATCATTTTTAATAAATCATATACATTACTTAGAAAAACCTTCCAGAGGAAAATTTATATGGGAAAATCATGTGACATTAAGAAGTAATTTAATTAAAAATGCACTCCTATGTATTTTTGTCTCATCTAAATACGGTAGACCATACATTATGCCAGTAAATATTCTTCTTTTTTATGTTTTTTCTGAAGTCCTTAATTACTAATTCTTGTTTTGTTGAATGTATTAAGTAGTAATAAACACCAAATGATATCTACTTTACTGCAGATGGACAATTATTCATCAACAGCCAATATGCAGTGATAGATCATTGGACACAGTTGAGGTAATGTTACCTTATTCTGGGTGTAAAGTCTAAGAAACCTCCAGGTATCAAAGTCCTGGAAACTGGATTGTTGTAGGTGTTAAACATGAAACAAATCAAATTTTGTACTATAGAATATAATTAACCATTCAGTAAAACTATGTTTTCAGAAAATATTTGTTAAGCACTTATCATTTAATATCATCCTAAGTTGTTGCATATTAATCACTTTTGTACATTTAGTCCAACTGCACATATAATTATGTGTGCATGTTCCATTTGATTGTGACCATATAAACCATATGCTTGGAGGTATGGGTAGCATGTGTTTATATACAATGTGCTTTGTGGACATTCATGTATTTCTTAAAACTGTGTTCTGTTACCCTGGTATAGAGTGAATATGAAATAACACAATTGATCATAAACCACTAGTAGTTTTGTATATATAGTGCATTATATTGGAGATAATTTTAAATAAAAAAGTAGAGAGTTGAAGTCTTATAAAGTTTTCAGGATTTATTATGTGGCCTTAGCCATTTAGCTACAGCATGCTTTCTGTATTACACTAATTAATAGTATAAATTGCCTATATGTAGAATACATTTATAGTTATTATATAGAAAGATATATTTACAACACTTGAATTATTGAATTATGATTTTTATATAACCTCTCTTCACATTCTAACTTCACTATACCTGAATTTCTTGCAAGGATAGATTAGGAAGTGGTTCTCTGTGGTCATCCCCATAGGGACTGAAGTTAAAATTTCCCTGAGAAAACAGAAAGACATATTTTCAAAGGAATAAAAATTTAGCTTAAGTTCCCTTATCTCACTCAACTAAAATTTTTGTTGAGCATCTCTAATCTCGTGACAACAGTTATCTCTAGGAAAAGTTTTAAAACTCCAACTACTTGTTATTTTTTGATGCAACTTAAAATTATGAGGAGTCATACTTGGGTGTATTGTTAAATCAAGAGCAATGTAGATAGCATTTACTAAAGAATGCACTGGATGGTGAGTACCGCACCATGTAGGAAACAAGACTGGTCCCATTTCACCCTGAGTATCGTCTGATAGATTTGTTTTCTGTTAGATTAAACTAGACACAGGTTTCTTAACTAGGAATAAGTGATATTCTGAGTTTTTAAGTCAAATAATAGTAAGTTAAAGTCTCAAAATTACAGATGTAGGATGTTTTTATCCATTTTCTTGTTTTTAGACATGGTCCTACATAAAATATCTCAGAAAAATAAAGTTATCATCAGCAATAACCTTTGGGAAAGTGATTATCTTTCCTCCTTTGGGCTTTAGGCAAGTTTTGCTATCAAGAACTTATTTTTTAATTACCAATAGTCTCATCTTTTTCTTCCCATATATTCTAAGAAGGCAATCTTTCTAACTTTCATGGAAATTAGAAATTATTCATTTGTGGATTTGGCATGATTAATAGTCATATATACGAGGATGGCTTTACATTCTGATGCAGTCTGTGTTAATTGTGATAACTGACAACACTGCCTTCATTTAAGTGAATGGCAGATATAACCCACTAATGAGGGGTCAGAGAACTTAAATTCCTCTTAAGACTTACCCGTACTTTAAATGGTTTCAGCAGTGAAAATGGAAGCTGCAAAGATTACAACACGTGGTTTAGAAACAGATAAGCTGAAACAGAAGAGAACAGGAAGCAGAGGAGGGCTGAAGAAAGGGCCCAAGTCCACCTGGCAGCCTGGGGACAGGCTATAAATGCATTGTGGTGACTCTTCCACCCCACACCCTTCAAACTGTCTGCTAACATTCTCTCCTAGGACAGTCTGAGATGGGCCTATTTTTGTTTTCTTTTGCCTAGTGGATACATAAATATTCCATGCCTTTATGGAATGCTGTCTAATGTTTCAATTACTCGTATACCTCATGCAACGTTCAAGTCACCGTAAGTTAAGTGTATGAACCTCTGTGTGTTAGGAGCAGTCGCTGCCCAGGGGGCTGACTTTTGAGTCCCTGCCTTCTCTGGAGAACTCGTTTCCACTGTTGAGATCCAGCAGCAGGCAAAGCAACCGTGGCTGCAAGGAAAAAGATGGGCTTTCCATTCATTACTGCACCAGACTATAGTCAGCTCGTCACTGTCTTTAATATTCTTAAAATACATCCTGATGAAGCTTTGGGAAACAATTTTAAGTATTGCTTTACTTCTGATGAAAACAAAGGGGCTTCAAAGATATTCCTTCCAAGTTTTACATATATATATATATATATATATATATATATATATATAATCAGTTATGATTTCACTGCCATGTTTTACAGTAATTAGAGCAAGTCATATTTGTTAAATAAAACCTTGAAAGAAAAGAAGAAAAAATAAAGATAAACAAGAATTTAAGAGAATATATTAAAATTTCTATATTAAAGTGAGAAAAGAACTCTGAGATTTCAAAGACTAAAGTAGGACTTAACATCAAAAGAAGACCATTCAAAACTAAATACTAACACAATAAAACTATATTTGAGTAGTATTTAAGGAGTTTGGGCAACCTTTTTATTTGGGGAGGCCACTGGGATCAAACTCATGACCATGTGCTTGTCAGGCAGAAACTTACACCACTGCACTAGATCCCCAAACCAAAGACTTTTGTTGAAAGAATGAGAATGAATTAATGTAACTTGGCATTGAGAGTGACAGCTAATTCCTCTAATCCCAGTACCAAGGAGGCCAAAGTAGGAAGAATGTGATCTCCAGGCCAGTCTAGGCTGCATAGCAAGTTTGAGGTCATCCTCTAACACATAGCGAGGTCCTGCCTCAAACAAACAAAAATATTAAGTTGGAAGAGGGACAGTAAAATAAATCCAAAGAAAATAGGGTGCAGTCATTAAGGTTTAAATCAGTAACATGAATAAAATTGGGAATGAGAGGTAAAATTCAGTACTAATTTTGGAAGTAATCAAAATGCCTTTCAACAGATGAATGGATAAAAAATGTATTTATACACAATGGGGTCCACTTTATTATAATAAAATAAAGATAGGACACTTTCAGGAAAATAAATACACCTTGAGACCATATATAAATGAAATTTATCAGACCATAATGTTAAATATCCTACAGTTTCTCTTACATGAGTAACCCAAACTATAAGGAAAGAGGAAAATAAAAGGGAGCTAGTAGGAAGTAGACAGTGAGATTTCTTTCAGATAGGAGGGTTCGAAAGATGGAGGGAAGGAAAGGGGAAGAAAAAAGAATCAAGGTGTGTGTGTATGTGTGTCAAATCCTCAAAGAATGCAAACATTCACTAATAAAAATAAAAAGTGGGAAAAATACATAGTAAGCACAAATCTTTGAGAATGGTGATTTTGATTGCAAAAGAAAAAAGAAAACCACTGCAAATAAGAAGTGAAACACAGCCTTCGCAGAAGATAATAAAAAGCAGCACCATACAAACAAGTACTGAACTCCAAAGGAAAATGTATTCTACTGTTATTTTACGGACAAAAGAGGACGAGGTGTGAGAAGCTATAAAATGTAGTCAATGCTCACTGGTAAAAACCAGAGCCATCGCTGACCTCTAAGGAAACGAGGGCAGTAAGAGTGACCCAGTGACCCTCGTCATGTGCTCTCCTGCTCTGTAACCCGGCAGAGATTGCTTTTCCATCTCCAAACTTGTGATTACTTTCAAAGATGTTTGCTCTAACCCACACAAAAACAGAACTCGGGCGAATAAAATTAACAACTTGAGTCAGTTTCTCTGAACTGGTAACACTCAGTATCAGCAACTTCTACTACAAACACAACACTTTGATCAAAATTCTCTCAGACACTTTTCAGGTCAGTCAATCAATCAAGCAGTAAGTTTTAATGAGCACCCACAGGGCACACAGTTTCTCTCCTGTCTTTTTCTTGGCGCTAACTCTTGCATTCCTGCCAATAGTTTCTTTTGAACTCTTATGGATATGTATACTATCACTTCCTTCCTAATACACTTTAGGGTTTTGTTGTAGAGGTAAATCTCTGTTATTCTTTGACTAATACATCTCACAGTAATTACTTCAATTATACTAAGGTAGTGGTTTTCCAATAAAACATTTAAAAAGCAAAGGCAAGAAAAATTAAAAAAACTATTTTCATGAAGCCATAGTGGCCTATAAAACTATACTTGGGCTCTAGACACCATCCTAAATTACCTAAGCTACTGTCCTTTGTATCACAGTGTAGCATGGATGGATTAATTTCTAAATACTGTCATTAGTGTGGAGGAACAGAATGGTGGATTTGACTTAAGAAAATGGAAATTTTTTTGGTTTTATGGAAAAGATCTCAAAGAAAATGTACCTAATTATATTTATAGCCCATTCATAAATGAAAATATCGTTATTCATGTACAAATCCTAGATTAAGAAATAATATTTGTTACTTGTGAGTTTAGCTCTTCTTTCCTAATCCCCAACTGTATTAACTTTCTATTGTCACAAGCTAAAAGAATTTTTGAAATTTCATTTCATTTTATTATATATGCATTTGTTCTTTAGCAGCATATACCTTTTGGTTGTATCTGATATTGAAATCCATGAATTGTAGTGCAGCTATTTTTTTTTTAAATTTTACATGTTCTCATCAAATGCAAGAGGGAATCCCAACTACGTAGTATGTTCCAAGGCTTCATTCACTTCTTTTCTATTGGCCACAGAAAATTATATAACTAAGTACAATTTTCTAATAATTCAGGCAAAGAGACACCCCTGTATCATAAGGAACTATAAAACCACATGGCAAAGGGTTTGGATAGTGGAAAATCCAAAACTTGAGAATGTTAATGCTGTTACTCCTATTGAGACCCATTAATATTGCTTCATTCTAATGGCTGTATAGCACTCTACCTGTGCCTATACTGCATTTTCTCTAACTACTATGCCTGATGGATTTGCCAGTTTGGTTCACCTCTCTTATATCTATTTATAGGATTTAGAGTAGCTCTTTATCTTTTGGTATTTGAAAAATGTCCATAGTTCCATATTTTATTGGAAAATATTCCCATCTATGACCTGTTCATTCTTTTGTTTTGTCAGACACAAATTCTTAATTTAATGTGGTTCAATTTCTCAATAGTTTTCTTCATAGTTAGTGGGATTTTTGTGACTTGAGGAAACTCATACAGTACTTTCATTATTTTCTTTTTAAAATCTTAGAAAATTGAAAGTGACCTTGTGAAATTAATAAAGAGGCCCCAAATTTCCTCTTTTATGTGTTATGATTTGATATTAACGCAGAACGCAGAGCAATTACCAATGCAACATATTTCACATTGCTGAGAATAGATAGGTACATGGATATTTAATACAAAAATTTAAAGCAGCAAAATTATTTAAAATATTGTGCTTTATGGTTTTGACTGCTAAACTGACTAATAATAGTTTTGAAAACAAAACATAATTTACTTTTCCCAGAAGAATTATTCAAAATTAGTTAGAAAAAATCAGATATCTTAGACTAGTAAAACAATTCGTTACCTTTTTGTGGTAATGGGTTAATTATATATATATATATATATATATATATATATATATATATATATATGTTGTCTATTTTATTTCAATTGTATTATTCTATAAAATGTGATTTATAAAATTATCTCTGAAAGTTATGTTCTCTAGAACCTAGTTAATTTGAATAGATCTGTACCAAATGAAGGATCATTGAAGAGTTTAGAGAAGTCAAAGGGAAAATTCAAAAATTTAAATATATTACAAGTAACTATTTGAGAAATACTTCCAGTGCCTTTTGTGATTTTTAAATCAGTCACTAACTCTGCAGGTTTTAAATGTAAGCTGATTTCTACTTGTGAGGAGATGAAATATTTCTGTGTGTTCTCTATATTTAACTTTATAATAACCAAAAAAAGATACCTAAATGAGACGAGGAGAGAGACAAAAATTATTAGCGCTTTCTCAGAGAAAATACTTATAGTCCACTTTCCTGGGAAAAAACCCAAATCCATTTTTCTGCCTGCTGGAAACTGACCATGGCACAGTTTTACTCTATTCGGGAAACCTATGTTACATAAAAATTACAATTCTGAGAGACCACTACAAGAGGAAAAATATGGAACTGGTTTTTACTTGATCAATCTTCTATTTCTTCATTCTAAGCAAGAAGAAAAATTTTATCCAGATCAGTTGGAGTAAACGTTGAAAGATCATGTATATTTAACTGACAATACTGATCAAATTTCAAATATTCTCTAGTAATGAAAAAAAATCAAAGTATTTTGTTTTCTGTTTTCTACTGTAAGTATCCAATTTGGGTTGCATATGGATTAAAGATATGAGATACAATTAAACAGAGATACAATTTTCATTTCTAACTGTCCCATTGTTATAGTTTAATTAATTGTGTACAGCAAAGTATACACAAATAAATGTATGTGATCAACATAAGCTGACTTTTTTCCCCCACGGGGAAATGATTTGCTTTTTTAAAGAAAAGAAAAAGGCCAGTCAAACAAGAAAATTTCCTATAAGACGGAAAGTAATGAGAACAGTTCAAATCCAAAAGAGAATTTACCAGTTACTTTGAAAAAATACAAAAGAATTATAATAAAGATTGGAGTCTCTCTTCAGATACAGTCCTTTACAATCGTAAAATCCAAGAAGTTCAGAGCATAGCATTTGATGTAAAGATCATCCCTGCTGTGTTTTAAAACCAAGTACTTCATTTCCTGGCAGTGAGCATATTGTCTTTGTTTTTTATTTTTTTTAAATTTTATTGTAAAGACAATAAAAGCAAACAAAGTAAAACAGAATAAAGCCCATCAGAACAAAACAATGAAAGTTATAAAGGACTTCAAAACAGAATAATAGGAAATCAACAATGGCTGCCATGATGCCCCCTTTTATCTTCAAAATTGCTGCTCATACTTTCAGAGATAATAAAATCAAACAAAACAGAAGAGAAAAATAATGCCAATCAAAACATAACATTGCATAAAACAAAACAATAAAAAGAAACAAAGCAAAACAGCAAGAGCAATATTGGATTTCAAAGATAAAACAGAAGGAAATCCCCCATATTCACTATCCTCTCAGATTGCTATCTTCTCAATAGGTGCTCAAACTACCATTCTAGGCCTGCAAAGTCAATGAAACAATACAAGCCCTAAGTTATATTTGTACGTCAGTTGCTAACTACTCAGCCCATGCACCAGTTGGCTCACAGGAAGGGAGAATTGGCTTCTTGTTTCTCTTCCTGGGACCTGCATGGATTCCACTGGCTCACAGAAAGGGGAAATTCAAACCCAGTTCCAACTGGGAACAGGAGGCTCATGTGAATGCTGCACCTTTTAAAATTGATTAGGAAGCCATGCATGTCCTGGGAGGAGACACAAGAAGCTAATTCACCCTTCCCATGAGTGGCATATTTGTTTAATCTGAAAAGGTTTCAAGAGGGATTTGGTTATTTATGTTGCATTCTGACATGCTTTCAGAAATACAAGATGTACAACTAAACTACAATACTCTCAAGAAAGAAAACCAGTGTTTCTTTTCTCTATGACAACATAAAGAATATACCAAAGCTATAAATTTAAACCCAATCAATATTCTGTATCAACTGAATAGAGAAAAGCAGATAATAAGTAGGTCAAGTGGGAAAAAAGAGACAATGATTTGTATTTGGGTTTTCCCTACCGGAATTTTGATGACTCCTCTGAGACCAAAATTTTGCCATATATTGTTTCTGAATCTTAAAATAGAAATGACTTTGTTTTTTGTTCTTATTTTTGTTATTCTTCTTTCTGCATGTAATGTGTAGGTAACGTTGCAGTTATATTTTAACCAAATAATAAATATAGTATAATCTTATATACCAACCACCTAGGTATTCTACTTACAAAATAAAAGCCTTTGTGTTAAATGACTTAACCTGCTATCATTATATATAAATTTTCGTATGATTCTTAAGCAATAAAACTTCCTAAGTAAATTGTATTTATGGTCATTATTTTATAGATTAAATATTCATATTTAGTCCACTAAACTTAGTAAAATTAATAAAAGTATTTCACAATCAAGAAATATGTTTGATAATTACCCAAACAAAAGAAGAAAACATAATCGTTTAGTACTGAAAAGCTTGCAAATAAGCCTGTGGAAAGAGTTAATATTTTCTTTTACTTCAAAATAGTTTTAGACACAAATAAAAACCATGAAAACATTTTCATGTATTTGTTAAATTATATTTGAGTTTTACAAATCTGATTTGGAAACAAAGATAGTGCTGGAATTACTTTTTTACTGTTTTTCACTGTTCCTCTACTTTTGTGGCCCAGTTGATCATGCAAATCAACTACACAGAGGTTTTATACTCTTTTATGTTACGCATGAGGTATCTTTAATATTAAGTAGCAATATTTCCAGAATACTCAGGCAAAACACAGATTGTAATTACAGAATCTAGCAGGAAATCTGAAATGGTCACAAAATTGTTTTGTTTATAAAATCTCATGTGCGGCTTCTCAAGTTGAAGCTTGAGAGATTCAATGAATTTTCTTTTTTGCATTAGAATGTTTTTAGTTTTGAAGAGAAGGCTACAGCTACAATAAAGTTCTAAATGTTTTCTAAATGTTTTAAGTGTAGACAATCTCAAGATTCTTTTGGCCCCTGAAATAACTCAAAGAGCCTCAAAAGCATCAAATCCCAGGCCAAGCATGGAGGCAAATGTTTGGAATTCCAGTATTCGAGAGGCCAAAGCAGGAGGATGGCTGTGAGTTTGAGGCCAGCCTGGGCTACACAGTGAGTTCAAGGCCAGCTGGAACTGCATAGTTAAACCCTGTCTGAAAAAGAAAAAAAAGGGGTGGGGGGAAGCATCAAGTTCCTTCATGCTAATGTTAAAATTTTGAAATGAATATCTGTAAAATAACTTAACCCTGGCCTTCTCAAAGAAGGAGAGTGAATTATTTATAGCAGGAGAAGGTGCTTTTTCTCTGTAAATCAGCTTTGTGAAGCCTCCACTTGTGAAACTTGTGAAAGTTATAGTCATTTCTGGAGAGGTCTGGTCAAGCTTCTTTAATCAATGTAAGAATTACATAAAATAAATTATTACATAAAAACGAGTCAGGACAACAGCATCACGTTTGAGAACAATAATGCTCTGAGCCACCTATGTAATTTGATATTTAGTGGCATATTTGTAAAGGTGAGAAGTAGGCAGAAGCATCTTAAATATTCAAAATATCATATGAATGTATAATCAAGATAAAAATTATTGATGAAGTGTATTACATTCTTTCAGGTGTGCTAAGTCCTGAAATCTAGTTATCTTGAACATATCGAAATATGCATGAAATGAAAGTATGTCAGCATACTTACAGCACTGAAGGTAGATTACCCACATCTGAAATTCCCTGACCTGAGAGAATGGAGCTCTCTGTCATTTTGACTGATGCGCTGCCTTTTTAAAAAACGTTTTGTGTCATGCTTTTGTTTAGATGTTTCTGATTTCAACAAACTCGTC
Source organism: Cavia porcellus (assembly GCF_034190915.1). Taxonomy (NCBI): domain Eukaryota; kingdom Metazoa; phylum Chordata; class Mammalia; order Rodentia; family Caviidae; genus Cavia; species Cavia porcellus. Next base: position 70,532,452 of record NW_026947495.1, on the reverse strand, counting down.
AATTTCTGTCCTTCATATTCTCAGATAGCCTAGAGGATCCTTCAATAATTTAAGTACAGTTTAATTATCTTCTTTTTCCACATCTTATTCTGCATCACCTTGCAGTATAAAAAATTGCTCTCCAAGTTGATTCCCTAAAGCCTAACAGCAGTTATTAAATTCTCCAAACATAAAATTATTGAGCCACGAAATCAACATTTCTCTGTCTATGGAAAGGTTTCCATAAAAATGTAAGCAAACAAAAATACAAACCTATAGTGAGTAGAAAAATGAAGTATTTGACTCCAAATTTAATTGTTTAGAGTTGGTAGCTGTCAGTGTTGAAAGAATTCATCTACCACAAACCACAAACAGAATCTGAATATGTAAGTATATTTAATATATGCAACAGGAAACTATGATATATATCCAAAACTTTGTTCATTTGTTAATTTTGAATATGAGTTGCTGAAATTTCCATTTATCCTTTACCTCAAAATACTGTCCTGTAGTTAAAATTCTGTTGTGCTAATCTTGACTGTCATAATGATTTCCAAATTTGTTTCTGTGCCACTGGGATGTAAGATGTCACTACAGTCAAGCACAATCTTTCAAATAAAACTTTCCATTTAAAATGTTTTATTCACTGTTGTATTTCTTAACATTAAAGATAATAAAAAGAGGTTGAAAAGCATGCCCTTCCATTTGTCACTGTTTGGCTTTTGCCATATGAAAAGTGTGTTTAACCTTTTATTTCCTAGAGCAGAAACTATATAAAGGTATGTGAGCTGTGTAATAACTGTCCTGTGATTGAGCTCCTTATGCCTCTGGGAAAGTATTCTGACATTCGGTATTTAAAGATTTGAATGTGTGCTCTTGTAAAGGTCAGAGTGTAAAAGAAAATTTTCAAAGCACTGAGAGTAGTAAGTGGGAGAAAAACAGTGAATTGTTGAAAGACTTGTAAGAGGAAAGTCTGTATTTTTCAGACGAATTGAACCACTGCAAACACACATGATTTGTAAATTTCACAATATAAATGTCTTTCAAAAAGTGTTGATCCATAAAGAATCTATGTGGACATACAAACCTATAAGCAAAATTTTAAATTCAAAATGCAAGATATTTCCTAAAAACCCCTTCCATCATTTCTGGTTTTGCAACTTTAATTCCCAAGTATGCAAAGAATTTAAATGTATTTTCCATTATTAGTCTGGTACTGTGACATAGGAAAGAAAAAGCCAAGTTGCTTCAGCAATATTTTCTTAGCCAATATTCTCTTAGCAAGGGTAAGCTATTTTTGGCATTCAAAAAATCCATAAATAATCTATGAAGAAGAAAAGTAAGAAAACATTTTCAGATTGATGGTTTATGAACATATGGTGCTGATCCTTCAGGAAAGACCTATGCAACATCTCCTCTATTTTTTCTCTTTGTTTTCCTTCCACAATATACTGTTACCCGAACTATAGATTGCAAGTCTTTAATCACAAAGTAAGAAAGAGTCATATTTTATTTCTAATTGCAAAAACTGTTATTTTCTATATTTAATAATGATGTTTTGCTGGTCAATAATTCATCTTTGAATTTTCCCAAAATATACTATACATACTGCAAAGCTTCATATTTTCATCAAAGAGAGCATATCTGGTGTTTTAATACAGACACTAGTACCCATTATTGCACCAACCCATGGTCTCAAAATGCTTAGACAAACATAATTTACCAAAAATGTTGAAAGAGTGTCTTTAAAAATAGGTTTGAATAGTATCATTACTCTCTCAGTATTTCTGATATGAAACTATCAAATGATTTTTAATTACTCCCTCTAACTTGTACTTGTTATAGAGATTTTTATTAAAAGTAACTGCTTTTTTGTAGCATAAAACTTCTAGCATTTGGTCGTTTTCTTCAAGTTTTTAATTACAGACCTTTGATAAACTCATTCCCATGTTATTTTCCAATATTTGAAAATTAAAATTAAGTAATGTATACAGATCCACATACATAAAGAAGGAGTGAAATATAAAGCAGGAAAATAAGTATTAACAAGCTAATTTAGAATATGGACTGCAACTCTAGGGGCAGGAGAGAGGAGTAATGTTAAAACCCTCTTAAAGGTCAAGCTGTGACCTTGGCAATGTTCTATTTTCTTGACATGCAAGCTTGTTTTACAATTATTCAATATATCACTTGTGTATTGTATATTTTCTATAAGTATATAATACTTCTCATTAAAAATTTGCTTTCATATTTTTATATGTCTTTTTTATTTAAAGGGCAAAAGCAAAACAGTATAAGGATACAAGTAATGTATAATTACAAAAAATGGTTTGAAATCACTAGTTAATAGATTACATATTGTCATCTTAGAAATAGTAGTTCAAGTTACAGGATTAAAGCATACAAAGTGGACATTCAAACAGTGAGACTGCAAACAGTTTTGTTCAGTGATCCAACAAAAATTTAGTAATATGATCATCTATCTTAACACACCTAAACACACTTGTAGCTGTATTCTTTAGAGCACTTTTTCTCCTCTCTTTTTTACAACAAAAATTTATACATTTTGGGTTTTATTAGTCCCATAGTTCTTATTACTTTTCTTTTAGAAGAGAAATAAAACCAAATATAACAAAACAAAGCAGTCAGTCAAAACAAAGGATAGACAAAGCACATGATACAAAAACAGAAAACAAGGTTATCAACAATGGTTACCATAATGCCTCTTGCTTCCTTAAAAAGAATTGCCTATATCATTAGGTATAATAATATTGAACAAAACAGTGCATAACAAGACCAATAAAACCTAAACATTGGAAACATTACAAGACTTCTAAAGAGGATAATATTTAAACCAGAATGGGCATCATAGAGAATCTTATTGCCTACAAAGTAGTTCCCTCTACCCACAAACTTGATACTATCAAACAGAACGGAACAGAGTATATATATTATCAGTCAAAACAAGATAGTGGGAGTAATACAGGGCTTCAAATCAAGTTAATGGGAAGTCAAAATGTTACTATAATAAATCCTGCTAATTTTTTTATTTTTCCCTTAATTAAAAAGTAATAAATAATTTTTTATGAAAAAAAGGGAGATTGAGATAAAAGACATAACATAACAATACAGGTCAAAGCATGACGATTTCAGCAACCTAGTGCTTCACCACAAGAACCCACTTAATAGTAGTTACCATAGTGTCTCTTTCCTTGAAATATTCGAATATAACTTCGTATACTATAGCATCAAACATATCAAGGGAGTATGAAACCATTCAAGAGGATGAAAGTATTACAAGATATTTAGAACCACCAACAGAAAAGTGAACAATGTTTTGTATATTATCTCTTTGGCTATCAAAAGTTTTGTTTATACTATCACATATAATAAAATTCAGTAAGATAAAACATGATAAAACCAATGGAGACAGAAGAGCAACGGTTTTGTGGTACTTCAAAACAAGATGATATTAAATTAGCACTAGCTATTATGATGTCTTGTTTTCTTCAAAATAGCTGTTCATATCATCACAGGCAATAATATCAAATAGTCCAGAATAAAGCCATTCCAATTAATGAGTGAAAAGTTTATAAGGCTTCAAAACCACTTAATGGGGAATCATGATTACCACATACTTTTATATATTTGAATCATTCCTTACAATAGGGAAACTATTCAATAGTCATACATGTGAGTTTGATTTATTTCACTTATGAGTATGGTCTCAACCTGCGTCCATTTATTTATAAATATCTCAATGTGGTCATTCTTTATAGCTGAGTAGTACTCCATTGTAAAAAAAAAAAACACAATTTTTTTATCCATTCCTCAGTTGATGGACACTTGGGTTGTTTCCAAGATCTGGCAATTACAAATTGTGCTGCTATAAACATAGGTGCGCATAAATCACTATGGTATGATGCTTTCAGTTCTTCTGGGAATATGCCTAGAAGTGGAATAGCTGAACAAATGGGACTTCCAATCCCAGCTTTTTGAGAAATCTCCAGACTGACCTCCACAATGGTTGCACCAGTCTATACTCCCACTAACAGTGCAAGAGAGTTCCTTTTTCCCCACAGCCTCTCCAGTATTGGTTGTTGGTAGTTTTCTTGATGCTGGCCATTCTTTTAGAAGTGAGATGGAATCTCATTGTGGTTTTAATTTACATTTCTCTAACGACTAATGATGCTGAACATTTTTTCATGCATTTATTTGCCATTTGTATTTCTTCATCTGAGAAGTATGCATTCATCTCAGATGCCCATTTTTGGATTGGATCTTTGAATTTTGGGGGTCTGATTTTTTTTTAATTCTTTATATGTTTTAGACAGAAGTCCTTTGTCTGAGGGAGAGTTCACTAAGACTTTTCCCCAGTTTGTGGGTTTTCTTTTCATTATGCTGCAGATTTCTTTTGACATGCAGAAACTTCTTAATAAGAGGTGGTCCCAGTTATTGATTCTGGGATTTCATATTATTTAACAGAAAAGAGCATGAAATACAAAATATCAGACTTCTCAGGGTAATGTTCAACATAAATGTATAAAATGCATCTACTGTATTTCCTATACTTCTACAGAAAACCAAACTTCAAGAAAGAAACCACACTATTCAATATTGTGCTTTTAAGGGAAAATGATTTAATCATGAATTAAGTAAAAGAAATAAGGTAGCACTGAAATTTGAATAAATGCAATTAGAGAAATAAACTCAGCCAAATGTGCTGGCTCACATTTATATATCCAGCACCCCGGAAGCCTGAGGCAGGAAGATCTTTGTGAGTTCAACACCAGCCTGGGCTACAAAGTGAACTCAAGGCCAGCCTGAACTGCATAGTAAAGCCATGACTCAAAAAAAAAAAAAAAAAAAAGAAAGAAAGAAGTGAACTGGTGGAAAACACAGAAGAATCAAATTTTACAGCTCAGTAGACGCAACCAGATGAGCTGAGTTATTCCAGATGAACTAGGTGATGTTTGACACAATTATCTCAATAGCTGAGTACAGAAGACAAAGTTTATTGCTTCCACAAATCTGCCCAACCCAGATCAGCCATGTGCTCTGGCTGTTGTGGATCTACAGAACAGCAGACTGAGCAAAGATCTATCTCCATAGAGCGAGGCCTGCCACTCCCATCGCAGAAGTGAGAAAGAAATCAAGCAGTCATTCAGGAATTTTTGAAAATTTTCTATCATGCATGTTTAGCCAAAATAGTCAGGAAGCATCATAAAACCTGACCAAGGATTATCCTCCCCAATTTCATATGCTGAAATCTATACCTCAATATAACAATTTGGAAATTGGGCTTTTCGAGGGTACCAAAGATTAAAGGTTGTCATAACATGGGCCTCTAGTTGACAGGATTGTTGGCTTTACAGGAAGAGGAAGCTCTCTCCAAATATCCCGTGTCTTCTGGTTTTCCCTCATTTCTGTCCTTTTTCCATGAACAAGAAAAAAGAAAGAGCGTTAGAATGGTGAGCAAATCAGCTGCTGTAAACCAGGAGGATCCCTCTTCCCGCTTGTTCAGCCTTTAGGACTGGAGATGCTAGAGTGATTTTGCTGCAACCAGTTGGTTTGTGGCTTTTTTGTAATGGCAGTCAAAAAAGATTTAGGAGAAAAACCACAGTTCTATCATATGTCTGGAGAACAGAGGACAAAAAAAATATTTGTGAACAGCACTAATACATGTCATAATTATATTTAAAATGTGAAATTTTAAAAATTGGCAAAATAACACAGAGATGAAAGCAAAGCAAACATATGTTAATTTGCTCATTTTGTAGCAGAATATCAGTAAATATTACAAATCTAGGAAGATTTAGCTGAAATTTAAATCATAAGCATAAAATTCTTTTCTTCATAAATTCAGATGACTCCTAGGATAGTATTTCTCTTATTTTCAAAGAATATAATGTGAACTTCAATAATTACTTTAATTTCACTTTAGCTGTTCTAATAATCTATAGAATAATAAATTTAGATTTTAAATAATACTCTTGTGCAGTGTCATTTTTTATATTATTTCTACTTTTATCTCAGTAATTTGCCCTTTTATGTATGTAATTGCATTTAATGCTTGAAGAAATTTTCTTCAAATTATTCCTAAAACAGAAAATGATGTTCTGCTGTAAATCTTAATTAAATGTGTTAAAATTATGACATCAATACAACCCGTGTAGCCATGTAACTTTTTTTCTTTTTTGTGTTTGATTACTTTTTTTAAAAAATGAGTTCTTTTAAATTCTTCAAGTAAATTAACCTAGTGTATGACTATATGTTATGAGGGCTAGCTCAGAAATTAATCAGTGCTGCTTCAATTTGTTCTTTTATTGCATTTTCTCCTTGTTGTTAAAGGATCTCTACACTTACTGAAAGCCATGAAACTTGAAAAGATGTAGCATTACAACTATTTTTTCAGTGCAGCACATTTTCTCTTTTTAAGGCATAACTATGATCATGAGTTAATTTAGTATTCTAATTGTTGTCCATGAGTTAGTAATGACTTATTTATGGGTAAATACTGTTTGCTTGAAAGGCTGAAATGACAAATCAATGTCTTTGTTTTTATCAGCTTTTTGAGTTTTTTTGATAATTGCCAAATATGTTTCTGAGCATTTCTCTTTATCAGAAAAATCAGAGATATTTAAATAATTTAAAGCAAGCTTTTGTAAGTATATATGTGAAGAAAGATTAAGGCTAAGGACAATGTAGTGGGAGAGTTTAAGCAACAGAGCTACAGTTGCGTAGTGTGTTCAACACCCTCAAGTTCAACATGCAGAAAATTGTTACGGGGCTCTAGAGGCCCAATCAAATTTCAAATACGGAGTCCAATATTCTTTCTTTTCCATTTGCTACAGTTTTAGTAATCAGTGAAGACTATAGCATCTTCAGTGTATTTTCCCTTAAAAAATGAGTTAATAAGGGAATAGGAAGAATTAAGGATTGGGGATTTAGCTCAGCGGCATAAGCACCTGCCTTTCAGCGCGAGGTCGTGAGTTTGATCCCTGGTACAAAAAAAAAGGAAGGAATAATTAGAATCAAAGCTTTATTGGAGAACATTAGTAGAAAATTGTTCTACATCTTCTCTTTGTAGAAAACAGTCACTTTAACTGTCTGTATGTTTTGTGTTTGTTGTTGCAATAGTTACGTTCATGTAGCATACAGTTTGAATTGTGTGAACTGGATAATGTGGCTATATATCTTCAGAAACTACAGTATATAGGAACAATTTTGAAATCTAGCCTTTAATGTTGAAAAAGGGTGCAACCTATTTAGGAAAAAATACGTTTTGTTTTAAATAGTCTATATACAGAAATTGATATTAAATTCTGTTTTTAACTTTCTTTTGGCCCTTTAATATTGACATTTATATCAGAAATTTGTCTCCTTTGAAATTTTTGTGATTTAGATCATGAATTTATTATTAATGCTATAAAATATTTGATATTTTAAGTGTATGGCAATAATTTGAATATCTTATCTTTTACTGTAATTAGGTGCACAAAAATTATTTAGGTACTTTAAATAGTCTATATTTCAATTAAAAGCTCTTGAAGTGGTCATTTATAGTTTAGGAAACAATTAGAAGTCTTGAAAAACATTTTCTGAAAATCACAGTTTCATTCAATAAAACTTATGATATATGCGCCATATTAGGTAATAAAAAATAACGAAACATGCACCAGATTAAAATAAAAAAGGCTATGCATACTGGATTTCAAAATTTTCCTGGTTTTACATTTATATTGAAGCTGCATCACAAAATGCCATTTTGTAGAATTACTTGCTCTGTTCTAACCATTAATTATCATGAACAATTCAGTGTTTCGCATACATATAGATGGATGTGTCTGCTTATATACACAACACCTGTAGTCTATATATCTATACATATGGATCATCTTACCAACTACATCAAATTCATTACAAAAAAGTTATGATAAGACTACTGCCTTATCATTACATATATGTATACGGTGCTTACATACTTTATAACTGTTTAGTAAGTAATCATAACAAATGATTTCTATATTCTCTAAGGAGAGAAATTATTTTATGAGGTCTATGCTCACATGGAACGAGCTGCAAATTTTAGATCTTCAGGTGCTCCACATGCAAAAAATACAATAAAATGCATGTATTTTGTGTTATAAAAATAGGCAATATGCAAGAAATACTGATGTGTTTAAGGCCTCTAGCTTTAAAATTATTAAGGAGAAAAGTTTCCTTATCATGCATAAGTTTGATGTAGGATGATACTTCAAAGTGTTGGGAAAAAATCCCTGTGTATCTTGGATCAATCAAGGAAAAACTAGAGTTCTGACAGTTAAAAATGTTTTACTTGAACCTTAACTACACAGTTTTATAACCACTAATTGTGATTCTCAGAAGTCCTAAATTTGGTAAACATACAAAATACACAGAGAAAAACACAGTGTTAATTTCTTGTTGTTGCTTCAGATTAGTTAAAAGACTTCAGCTACGCCAGCAAAATGTTTCACTTCTCACAACCTCGGTGAAGCCTACACAGCCTCATATCATAGTAAAATCCCTCTTTACAGCTTTATCTTTAGATGCATATTCATGTTAAGTACCCTGAGAATTTACCCCCCAACCCCACTTGCTGTGGTGGGCTCCTCAGAGTTTGTCCCACCGTGTCTGCATTGGCAGGTTGGGGTGATAGTATTATTCTACTCTTGTCTACCTACTAGTTGGGTGTTATCAACTCCCATTCTATTTAATCTAAGGATGTGCAGAGAGACAAGTTTTTATGGGCTTGTACTTTGCAAGGAATTGATAACAAAATTTCCTAAATATAGCATGGAAATTACAACTAAAATCTAACACCTGAATAATCAAGAGTTCTTAAGCAACCTAACCCAATGAAAAGTTATCACATGATTTGATCTTTAACCCTGTTAGGAAATAGTACTGTTGTGAAAATCTAAAGCAGAGGTGGCAAACCTATGACACCTGTGCCACCGTCTGGAGTGCGTCATCACTGAAGCTTTAGATAGTTCACCATCACTGAACTACACTATGGAGTGTCCCTATCAGGGAAGCAGTCACAGTGAAACTAAGAACTCTGTTAAATCCACACAGAGCTGCTTCACATAACGAGTAAGGATTATAATTTCACCAAACGTTATCCAGCCATCCACTTTGGTGCCTGCATTTCTTCCATAGTTTTCTGGCTGTTTTGAAAACAAGATCTCAGATTTGCTTTCCCATTTTGCTGGACCATTTGACAACGTGTCCATTGCACTGTCCTCCCTGGACACTGACAAGTGTGAAATTTCCTAAGGTCCTGCTTCCCATGCAATGGAGATTTCAGCAGTGCTGACCATGAAATTTTATCAACAGGGAATTTGGAAATCCTGTGTCCCAAGAAGAAAGAGGACAGATTTTGGTAAAGTCCCACTGAAACTTAGAGACGTTTTCAGGTTACTAGGAATGCAGGAGAGACCAATCTACACAGTGAAATCTTTAAATTAAACCCTAACTTTATTACAATAAAAAAGCTTATATAATTAATAATTTCCCTCAAAATACTTTCCTTTTCTTCAAACATACTTATCCTTCTTGTCATTTTCTACAGCAGTTCTAGAGGTCATCTTGTGAGTGTCTTTACAAGAAATGCTCAAAAATGTGGTGAATGTTGCTCTGATTGCCATCTAATAATATGGAACATAAAACCAGTGTGGTAAGTCTTCATCTACCTCATTCACTGAATCTAGCACCAAGGAACTCCTGGTTATTTCCCTAAAGTAAAAAAAAAAAAAAAAAAAAAAAAAAAAAAAAAAAAAAAAAAAAAAAAAACATGAAAGGTAAATATTTTGAATCAATTCAGAACATGAAAGCATCTGCTTAAGGGGGAAAAAATAATATCTCATGGAAAAATGAGGAAAAATAAAAAGGAAGGGAAAAGAAATAAAATATAAATCTTCTTAGAATAGCTAAGAAGATTGTGCTATAAATTTTATAAGTTCTTGGAACAAAACAGTTAACATTCATAGGATTGGAACAATTGTGCATATTATTGGATGGTGATTTGAGGAACCTTGAAGTTCATTATGTAAAAGAACAATCCCAGTTATGCTCCTACCATCTTATTTGAAGGCCTATGTTGTCAGTGCTTTGGGCTCTTTGCTATTGTTATTTATTTGTCTATTTGTTTTGTGTTTTTCTAGGAATTTGTTTTATTTTGTTTTGTCTTGTTTTATTTTGTTTTTCCCTCTAATACCAAAAGGATAGGTATACATGTAGAGGCTTATACATGTGTAGAACTTTTCCTAAATAATTTATGAGAATTGATTATATGATACATGATGAAATGAACAGCTACTTTGAAGAAAAAGGGACACTAAGGTCCCCATTGATGATTCCATAGCGTCATGGTGTGAAATCTAGCAATACTATTATTCTTTGTTCAGAGTGACTTTAGTCTGTTTTGTTTGTTTAATTTCAACATACATGAAGGTATGGACAGCTGTTTTGAAGAGAACAAGAGACACTCTGCCAGTGTTGATATTCCTGCTGTCTTGTTTTGAAGGCCTATACTGACTTCATCACTCAGTTTTGATCAGTTTAATACTATTTTGTTTTGTATGGATTCATTGTGGGTGAAGATATGGACAACTATTTAGAAGAAAACAAGAAACAATATCATAGAAAATGATGATCTCTTGTTGTCTTGCTTTGAAATCTTTGTCTCTTACATTGTTTTCTTCTGTTCTGCTTTGTTCTGTTTAGTTTTACCCTCTTTAAAATAAAATTTTAAAAAATGTAAAATGGGTATTATGAAAGTGATGGAAAGGAAAGGTCTAAAAAGGAAAGGAGGCAACCATTGTCAGTTTCCTATTATCTTGTTCTGAATTGCTGTATTGTTTTCATAGTTTTGTTAGGTTTGGTTTTATTCTGTCTTGTTCTGTTTGATTTTACTGGGTCTGATGATATCAGAAGCTGTTTGAAAGATAGCAAAATGTACTATGGTAGCTATTGTTGATATCCTATTAACTTTGTTTTGAAGTTCTGTAAAACTTTCATTCTTTAGTTTTGATTGCTTTTGTTCTCTTCTGTGTTCTTGATTTGATTATATCTAATGGTATGGACAGCTATTTTGAAGAAAACAAGAGACATTATGCTTCTCATTGTTGATTTCTTATTATCTTGTTTTGAAGTCCTGTATCACTTTCATTGTTCCGTTTTGATTAGCTTTATTCTGTTTGGTTTGGTTTTATTCTCTTTAAGATACAATATTAAAAAAAAGAACATTAAGGAAGCAATCCCCACAAAACTAAATACATAAAACAAGAGTTTCAGAAATGCTTCAGAAAGTGGCAAGAAGAATGGAATGTTTTCAAAAGGGGGGATAATTGTATTGAGGATGTTTATGCTGTACTGTTTTTAACTTAAAGAGTCACTGTATTTTTAATCACAATTTATAATTTATTAAGTATGTTGATCATTCATTTGCTTGTAGTGATTATGTAGTAAATTTAAGGCATATTATGGGGAAATATTATCAATTTATTTTATGGGATAGCCAGAATTGAAATTGAGTGCTCCTAGCTGCTGTATTCTGCATGTAAACATGCTGTTTCAAGAGCACTGTATACACTGGTTAAAGAGGAATGAAAAAGGTTCCATAATGTCATTGAATCTACTTCTCCTGCATTTTTTGTTGCTGTTTTCAGCACAGTAGGGGCTTGAAATCCTATGACTCCATCTCCATACCTTTCAGACACATCATAAAGACTTTGTTTTAAAAATGGCAACCTAAGTGATGATCCAATGAGAATAATGTTAGATATTTATATGGGAAGCAAAGGCAAAAAAAAAAAAGACAACAAGAAGTCTTTAGTTTCTCACTAAAATACTTGAAATGTATACTAATTATTATATAAAATGATATTCTAGGAAATCGATGACACTATTACCCAGGAATTTACTATCCCAGATTTTAATTAAAGCACTTAAAATGTGTGTTAAAATTATTTATACCAATTGTCACTAACCATAAATGCTATCAAAAATAAAAATAAATGATATTCAAAGCACTGTCAACTATTTAAGAATTAATGGCATTTAATATGAATGTGCAGTTGGGGAAGTAGCCTTATCATATAAGTAAAAATTGCACTTCGTTGAACAAAACAATTGTCTAAGCTTTACCATGACATTTTCCACACAGCTTTTAAATAAATTACAGAGTATTTTTTGTTCTTTTCATAAACTGTTGACCTATTAGACTCAAAACGTATTTCTTAAAATTCTCTCAGAAAGTGAAAATAGGCATAGCTTAAAATGAAAATGTCACTAAATAAGTGGTTGAACTTTGACAACATATATATTTGTCAATGGAACAAATGCATGTGTAATGGTTTGAGAAAGAAAAGGTCTCAGGAGAAATTACTTCAGTAAATGAAAGAACAAAGTCATTTTACTGAGCATACAAAATTGTTGAAAATAACAAATAATAGGGATAAATTTTCTGCTCTTTAAAATTCTAACATTAATATTGAAAACCTGGAATTGGTGTATACTATCTTAGTATTTTTTCTTCAGCTATTGGAAATGATTAGTAAAGGTAATGTTTCTGAAATCAGTCAAAATATCCAAGTTTAAATGCAGCTACTACGGGAGTTTTCCGTTTGACATCTAGGGATAAAAGTAGGAGTAGTTTTACTTTTACAATGTGGAAAATTAAAGCTAATACTAATATAACAAAGACATTTCAGTCACTGGTAATTAGATATCGAACAGATCTTTCTGAGGTCGATAAAGGCAGGACATGGCTGGGCAACAAAAAATATAGAATTAACAAAATATATAGAACTGTTTTTAAAGCCAAATAATTGTTACCAAAAGCATTAATTTTGATCCATTAGATCACAGAAAAGAAACTGTATCACCTAGTTTTACAGAACTTATACTTTAGAGGAGATCAACCTGCATGTGAAACTCAGTATCAAAGGGAAACTCACAACAGTAACTCAATCAACATACATAGCTTCTCTGAGCCTGGCTATCTCTACTGCAGACAGATATAATAATTGCTGAAAAGTGCTTAGAACAGTATCTTTGCATTTCCAAACCAATCACTGAATGGAAAGGATAGTATTTCTTTATTATCAAGTTAGCAAAATGATTTTATTCTCTTTATGTTTGAATAGGTTTTAAACTTAGCTTAAGCAATCATAAATAACTCATAAAATAGCATGATAGCTGAAGTGTACATTTTACTATTTGAGTCTTTAAATGTAAAAAGACATTAAGTTTAGGTTAATGGAGAATAATAACACCTTTGGATAATCATAACTCTAGGTTAAATATACCAGGATAAGACCTAAATTCAATCTATCTCTTAGGAAAACAGTTTCTTACTCATTCTGCTCCCAAACCCAAGCTCTGCTCTGTCTTACACATCCACTGAGTTAACTTAATCCCTCATTGTTCCCAAACTTCTCTCTAACTGTTTAGTGTCTTCCAGTCCTAAACATCTTTCAAGCAGTAATTTGACTGCTAAAACACGTGTTATTATCAAAATCCATTGTTTTGTAACATCATGAGTTCTTTCTGTAGCTAAAGATATAAATTGAACCGTAGTTCCCTAAAGACTGGTACTAGTCTCTCTTTCCAAGTTCAACTGGCCAACTGCCAATTTATCATTCAAGATATCAGTAAACAGCCTCCATGCCAGATGCTTCTGCTTGGGTTTAAGACCCTTTGTTTGGAAAGCATCCTCCCCTGTACCTGTTTTCTTCTCCCAAAGACTCACATTGCCCAAGCAGTGCATGGTTGCTGCTACAGAGCTGAGTTCACAATGCAACTGTGTCTCTTAACAGACAAAACAAAAGCTTCTATCTATGTTTCTGTTCATTGCTAAGTCTTTTTAATTAGTACATGTTGGCAGTAAACAAAACTGGGCTACCTTTAAGTTACGTCTACTTCATTTAAAAAATTATTGTTGCTACCTCTGCATTCTCATTGCTAAAATCGTATTTAAATGTATCTCTCCCCAAATCATCATATCTGTTAGATATAACTTTCTTCAAAGTTGAATTATTTCAGGTACTTCAATACAGATTAAATATAAGCAGAGAGATAGGAGACTGAAGTTGAACTAATTATAAACTACACTCATTATTTCTTCTACTTTTTTCTAGCATCTTACTATCTAGTGTTGCATGATATTAACTACAGAATGCAAAATGTAAGATAATATACAATTTAAGACACATGGATTACAGAAAACAAATACAGAGAATAGCATGTAGCATTTTAGAGTAGTCAAAAACCCTTGGAATTTACATTCCGGCTTTTCCATTTAGTAGTTCAGTGATCTCAAAGAAGTTACTGAGTCTTTTTGTCCCAGTTTCTGACACAAATGATGAAAATATTATCACCTTCCCACATGGCATTTCTCTGATTATAAAAAAAGAAAATGTGCATAAAGCACTTAGAACAATAACTTGTACGTGGTAAGTTTTCCAACTATTAGATGTTATTTGCATGACATCAAAAGGTTTTTACTCTTTTATCTTGATAGTCTATATAATACTCTTCTACCTTTTTTTTAAGGTACTATATTCTTCTTTATGAGCCAACAGTCTGTATACTTTGATTTAGAACATATCTGAGTAGCAAATGAAAAGCAATATAATCAAGGTTTCCTTTTATTAAAAAAATATTTTCACTGTTTATTCAGATATTTTGTGTTTTTTGTAAACACTATCTTTGTTAAATTGAATAATGCCAAATGTTAAAATCTTGCAGCTGCTATAATTCACACAGTCACCAAGAAGACATATAAAGGGCTTAAATTTGTACTTACATATTCACATCGACTACAAGAGCTACTAAGGAAGAAAACAAACATTAGTATTTGAAATAGGAAAATGAAAAGAGTCTCTAAAGGATGTAATTATCATTTTATTTGTTGAATATGAAAATTTGAGCTTGTTAATATTTTTCATGGATAATTATACCTTTTATTATTTGCAAATTTAACTCAATTTTTTCGCCTAAAGTGCATTTTTCACTTTATCATATGGCAGCATTTTGATATACTTGTAATGTTTAATTCATAAAGCCCATTAGCTCAATTAGATAAATAAAATAGTTGACAACAATTTTTACAATGAGGTATATATTGCTCATTTTATAACTAATTGAATATATATTCAAAATTTCTGATAACAGTTCATTACAATTGTGGTTTTAAAACATTTCTATCAATTTACAAACTGTAATTCTCAAAAAGTACTTTTAAAAAAATGTTAGTCAAGTTTCACATAAATGTGTTAGTAATATTTTAAGAGAGCCAAGTAGAAACTTGGCATTTATTTTAGATTATTTAATATATCCAAATACAAGAGTTAAATCAGCACTTGATATCATAATATCACTAAAAACTATCAAAATGTAAAAGCATTATTAAACATAGCAAAATTCATTAGCAACAGTATTGATTAATTAATTATATGAAATATTGAATTTTAATGGAATTTCAAAACTTCATTTCTCATTGCTACAAACAACAAAGTAAAGCATGAATTTGTACAGAAAGGACTAACCTCAGACTAGACCACATCTTCAAGACTGAAAACAGACATTTTATAGGAATGACATTTAATTTGAAATCTAACTTGTGCTGCTATATAAAAATCATTTACTCAGATTGAAAGCATTTAAATTTAAAATTATATTTTTATAAGTTTATCAATGACAGTTCTCAAAAATCTTCAGAGGTGAGCCAGGTTCCCAAACAAATAACAATGAATATTCACCCAAACACCTGAACAGAAATGTTTATAACAGCTGTATTCATAATTGCCAGAGCTTGGAAGCAGCTAATCTTGACCTTGAGTAAATATACTGTGGTATAAATTTATACAAGAAGAAACTTTAGTCATTAAATATAAATGAACTATCCAATAAGAAGAAAAAACATGGAAGAACTTTAAATATATGTTAATAAAGACGCCAGTCAGAAAGAACTGCTTTCTATGTGACTGCAATAATACAACATCATAGAAAAGCTTTAAGAGAGCTTAAAAATGTGAGTGGATATCCAAGAATCAGGAGGTACTGGGAGGAATAAATGAATGAGTCGAACATAACCTGTACAACAATGTCACAGTAGGTACGTGACATTATGCATTTGGAGAATCCCTTGACATTATACACTTCAAAGAGTGAAATACTGAAAACTATAGACTTTAGTTAATTCTAGACCTAGGGTGAGGGTAAAGGTTACTAGCTCCTCACTTTGAGCAAAAATGTCACATCAAGGCAAAATGCTAATAGGGGAAATTGTAAGGAGGTAAAAGACCAAGGACTTTGTGTCCATTAACTTTTTTAAACTTGAGACTATTAAGAGAAACAAAATGTATCAACTTAAATTTAAAAATCAATATATATGATTGTATTAAGAAAATTTGATTTCTCTGATACAAGTATGCAGACTCTTGAAGTGTTAGGATAAGGTAACTAAGTAATTAAGGCAGTTTTTAAAATCAATTTAATTTGCTACAGTACTTAACATAATATTTTCATATTAATAAAGATATGCAAACATGCATGAGAGGTAAGTATGAATGCTGTCCTTAAATATTAAATAAATGGAAGAACAATTATATACAGCTTTGTAATTGCTAAATAGCTGACCATTTGGTAGCTACATAAATATATTTTTAGGAGCTTACTCATATAATTTTATCTTTTACTACTGGAAAAAAACCGTGTGTGCAAAGATTTTCATAGGTTGGGAATGCTCATCTTTCCTTTATCTGAAAAAGGTGACTTTGTTTTTATAATATGCAAAAACCAGAATAATTCTCCTTTCTCTTTCATTGTATTGCATATCTTAAATAACATTGCCTTTGAACTTGCAGGGGATAGTGTAAGAGGCTATCAGAAGAATTCTTTCCAGAGCTTTCTCTCATTTAATCTTTCTTGGTTTTTAGCAGCATAGTTCACACCTGGTGAGACAGCTTTTATAAATCACAAAAGAGAGCTTACAATGTGATTCATATTTTTAAAACATTTCATCACCAAGTGCCTTTTCTTCCTCTACCTTGAAAGAATATCAGCCCCTTTACAAGTGTATTATCTCTCCACTTTCTAATCAAAACAATCCAGGCTGGGAGACTGTGGAAGCTATTTAAAACAATGAATATCACTGTGATGCATTTTAGTGGAATCATTTGCTAGTTGCAGAAAACAAAAAAGGTCATTTTACTGAAATCTGAACTCATGCATTAGACATGCATCTTTTTATTCTGCACACTTTGTTAATCACTGAATGAACAACATCGTGCCTGGAGCCAACTGACAGGAATTTTAACCTGATTAAATGTCCCAGTATGCCTTAATACCTTTAAATGGAATTTTTATGGCCTGTTCTGCACGAGTATTATTAATACAGTGCCATCAAGAAAACCACAGACACGCATAATAGCTCATCAATTTGTAACTAAGCACTTTTGACCTTGAAAAATCAGCTGTCTTTCAGATTAATGTAGTTACATTTTAGGCAGAAAAAGAGGCCATAAAATTATCATGCTTATTTTTGTAACATGTCAGGATGAGAATTAGGAGCAAGGGCCCTGCTGATGGCTTCTTATTGATATTGCCACCAACCTCTGACATCTGAGTTACAAACTCTGAGACCTCATCCTAATAAAAAACCCACTTGAACATTAAAATTTCAGCTAAAGGGATGCATAAAATATACTGCTGACAAGATGAAGGGGTATAGTATGAACTATCTCCATTGACTTTTGCATTTCTTAAATATTAAGAGAAAGAAAAAGTCCCAGATTTCTTCTTCTTGTATATACATGAATATTCACATGCACCCAAGAATAATAAAATTTTTCAAAAGAAAAGTTCACCAGGAACATAGCTAAGTCTTAACAATCAATATCAGAAATTGAGAAAGAAATGAAAAAGGATACCAAAAAGTCGTAAGAAGAAATTGAAAGACTGGAAATTATCTTTAATCCTAGAGAAAAGCACATCCGGAGATAAGGTTACAATATAAATACACTTGGTAATTTTTCTAACATTATTATTTGCAGTTAGTGCCAAATCATTTCATAAGATGGAAAATAAAATTTTGTGACCCACTGTATAAAGCACAACCTGTAAATACAAATGTGTACTATCTTACTATAAAGATAATGTACCACTTACCTTTTAATTAAATTAATGAGTTAATATAAAAGAACTTTTATAATATAAAATAACAGCTATCGAGAAAGGAAAAGATCTGGGAGAATATTAAATATCAAAGCTAGAAATGAAAATTCATTGTCACATAGTCAAATATTCCATTACATCAGAAGAAATGACTCCCTAGATAACATCCAGAGTTACTGTACTGTACTGGTTTTTTTATAGTCAGTATAATCTGTTCCTCATATTCTTTTTTTTTTCTTTTTCTTTTTTTTGTTTGTGCCTGGGATTGAGTTCAAAACCTCACGCTTTCCAGGCAGACCCTTGTGCTGCTGAGCTAAAGCCCAAGCCCTTGTTCCTGATATCCTTGGCATAGTTTTGTCCTTTCAGTATTTTGTTAACTTATAAACCAGCTCATGGACGATTTATTTAAATTTGCAAAGAAGTTAACCAATTAATTCCGCCATGAAATGAGACACAATATTATGCAATTAGGAGGAATTGTATAAGGCTGGAATCTGATTACTTTTCACTTTAAAATAATCTCTTTAATCAGCATAAAAGACTATAGATGGTTCTTCAGCTTCCTAAAATTAGCCAACAATTATAACTATCAAAATTCACTGTGTTACTGGAATTTAGGGAAAGGTCACGTCCTTGTTGAAAATGCAGCATGTAGTATCTTTCTGAGGAACCGCCAGAGATGAGAAGAATGTGGCAAGAGGAAAGAATGTCTTTCTGCTGCATCTTTCACGGCTCTTTGATTGCACAAGGAACACAGGGTAAGACCTTTCAAGGTCAAAGACAAAAGTAAAGCAGGACCTGATGGTGATGATGTTGGTCATAACCGTTAGAGAAAGCTACTCGGTGTGTTTAGGCAATGTATTTTGATTCAGGAGGACACATGTGAGATGATTTGTAAGAAACTGTAAATATTTTGTAGAACTCTCTGATCCTTTCCACTGAGAAGGGCTGGGCCCTCAAAGCTTAGAAAAGTAGCAAATTTAAAAAATTTTAAAAATCCAGGTTGTACATAGTACATAATAAAGGAAAAGTAAGAAAAACACTGAATATTTTATAGATCTGCAGTAAACCTCTTATCCAAATCTGACAGCTTTGAAAACCCTGGAAATTATCTTAGCAGATTAGGTCCAGCAATCTATTAAAAATGAATGTGTCATAACTGTTTTATATTTACTATTTATATTTACTATGATAATATAGATCAATCCTGGAGGCTACTGTTATGATTTATTCTATTTATTTAATTATAGCTTACATAAAATAATCATGATTTAATGTAGTAACCAAAAACATCATCTGATAGAAGGATATTTTTATTTTTGTTCTAAAATTTTCTCGTTTGGTAGAAAAGGATACAAAGATTTTTACTGAATGTAGCAAGATAAGGCATATCAAATATCTTTAGCAATGAAACATTAAGACTAGCTTCATAATACTGGTTTAATAAAGACCACAGCTTCAATAGTTATGTGACTTTTTAGGAAGAAAATCGTAATTATTATCAGATTTTAGTATATTGAAGCAAAGAAAATCTGAAAATTATTATAATTCTACAGGCATGACAAAGGGTAAAAATACACATTTAAAAAAGTAAAAAGTAATTAGAAATACTTGAAATATTATGATAAAAACTGGAACCCCTGTCAAAAAATTATAAAGAATTTCTTTGATGTGCTGTTGTAAGTCCTGACATTCTTTCTCAGATGTGCGTATCTTTACCCACCAGCCTTTGGATATATTGGCAAAATATGCAATGTTCAAGAATAATGATAACTACCCAATAAACACTGACCTTAAATATATAATTATTTTATATGTAAATGTCAGAAAACATCTTATTAAAGAACATGCACAAACAATTAGAGAAGTTACATTACTGATTTGAAATATTGTGTTTGTTAGTTTTCTGAAACTGTAACAAATGACCAAAATAAGTTAAAAAGAGTAAGAAGTGGTTTGGGGTCTCAGTTGGAGGTTCACTTCATGAGCCACACTGCTTTGGGCCTCGGGTGCACAGTACATCTCTGAGAGAGTATGGGGATAAAGGGACTCATTTACCTCATGGCAGGTGCATGAGAGAGAGCAAGAGACTCGCTCCCATAATCCTCACGGGCACCTCCCTAATGAGCACTTTCTCCCATCAAGCCTTGTGTCTTGCAGGATCCACCTTCATGCAATCGACTAAGTCCTGGGAAACTAAGTCCTTTGAGAGATATTTCAGATACAGACTATGGCAAATATCAGACGTTAAAATACGTCAAATTGGTACTCATTAAATTTTTTTCCCAAATCCACTTTATTTCAAGGAGAAAAAGAAGGAAAAAATAACCTAAAACAAAATTTCAAAACACATTAATGTATGGTACATCCATTGTGCATTGTCATCCCTAAATCATTCTCATCTAAAAGTTGACCAGAGCTGTATAAAATATCTAAAAAGCATATGTCAATTTTTGGTTGGCAATTCAATAAACCATGTCACGCCTGGGGATTTAGCTAAGTGGCATAAGCACCTGCCTTGCAAGTGCGTGCGTGGTCTTGAGTTCGATCCCCGGTACTGATTTGAAAAAAAAAAAAAAAAGAGGAAAATATTTAAATTTTATCTAAATAGAAAGGAGCAATGATAAAAGATTTCCTCTAGCAGATAATGAAATACATTATAAATTAACTTGATTAAAACATCTTTATTAGCCTAAAAAACAGTAAGAACAAATAGAGCAGAAGCAAATAACATTACACACATGAGATAACAAATGAAAATAAAATACAATTAAATGCCTACTTCAAAGTGTAAACTTAAATTTCAGTTATTAGAGTGGACATGTTAAATAAAAAACAAAAAGATAAGTTTTGTAAAATAATAATCTTAGAGCAGAGACGTCTCAAATCCCTCAGGTCCTTTCATATTGTCTATTTTGAGGCTTGCTGTCCTGTCCCTAACTCTGAGCCATGAAGTAATAAATATTTCAAAGCTTTCCTGTGTTTTGTTCAGTATTTTGATTTCTGCTGTCCTCTCTTGCTACTTTGTAGTGCTGGTTTTCTTCTCACGCCGGCTGCTCCTGCTGGTTAACAGGAGGCACCCATCTAGCTGCAGTGGTGAGGTGGACAGGCCACTTCCCCACAGTGAAAGTGACTGAGCGGGAAGCCACAGTGCAGAGGCCGATTTAAGATCCCAGTGCGAGCTAAAGCACAGCGGGTCTCCTTGCTCGTAGGACTCAGGGCGCCTTGTCCATCTGGGAGGCAGGAAGGTATACAGAAACTCTATTGGTCTCTGGATCCTAGTACCCACTCTAACTTTCTCTCTGCAGAGCTTCACTTCTATTGAAAAAGCAGCTTTTCCAATATCAAAATATATGCTTAAAATTAGGGCAGGAATGATTATTGGACAAATTCTTCAATAAGCATCCCCAGGCCACACTCACTTCCCTTCTTGTTCTCTTTAATCTCCACACTATCCTAAACCTTTCACTAGAAGACAGTTTCATGGAGGAGAGAAACTTTAGCTTTACTTCTCTGGATGTTCCCTATCCCTATAAAATTCCATATTGATCTGGAACCATCATGATATTTCAAACCGTTCTTCAGTATCCTTATAGATAGGTAGTCAATTTTCTTGATCCTGGAGTGCTGTAATGACTTTGTTTTTAGTTTTATGCTCTACTAACATTTCAAAAGTACTTAAAAGAGAAAGCATATAATACAAAACATTTAAACATTAAATTTAAACAAAAAATCAGGATATAAAGTTCTCCATAAACATAACAGTAATATCAGAAATTATTTTCAAAACATATATCTGACCACATACAAATTTTAATAACTTTCTGTTAGTACATGTTTCCAGTATAACTCTATGCAGTGTATGGAGTTGATACAATTTTCAAAATTCTTTGTTACAAAACTGAATGATAAAAACATTATGAAGTATTTTAAAAAATTAAAAGCAACTGATGAGAAAACGCAAATTAAAAATAAACATTGGATTAACAATTTAACATCCTTAACAATACTCTTGTAAATGAAAATTTTTAAAAATTATTACGAGAAAGACAAAACTATGATTGAAAAATGAACAAATTGTATTTACTAATGATGAAATCCAATGACCCAAACACATAAAATATGTTCAGTCTGGGAAGTAATCACAGTAATACAAATTAAGAAAATTATTGTTTCCTCCTTTCTACCTGCTTTTAAAATTTTTTACCTAGAAACCTAGGAAAGGAAATTTGCATAAACAAATATCATGACTCAAAAAAGGGGAAAGAGAAATTGGTATTTCTAACAAGGAGAGGGAAAATAATTCTTTCTGAAAGACAATGTAAAACTCACATCAAAATCATTGTTAAAAACACATAGTAAACAAATTCATTCTGAGATAAGGTATGTGCAATTAGGATATAAATATAAGGATGTTTGTTATAGTATTGATAATATAGAAATGATTGCTATTTTATAATACTGATATTATAGAAATGATTGTAATTTTTTAAAATTATAATTACAAATAGGTGTGTACATAAGGATGCATCCCTCCCAAACAAAAAAGCTTGATACCCATTTATTGACTTGAGAAAACCAGCATAATTATAAACCAAAGAGTTGTGGAACTGTACAATCATATTGGTATTCACATCTTATATACATGTGCATCTTATTTATATATGCATAAATATGAAATGTAGATGTATATATATAAATAGAAACAATCTAGATATTCATTATTCAAAACATAAACAATCAAAACATACCCAAGTGATGCACCTCAAGGTCCTAGAAAAATAAGAATAATCAAAATATAATCTAGTACGAAGATGGAAATTAAAAAGATCAGAGCAGAAATTAATAAAAACAATACAAAGAATCAATAAATTAACGATTTGATTCTTTGAGAAATTAAACAAAATAGAAAAAATTCTTAGCCAATCATACTAATATAAGAAAAGAAAATCACACATTCATGAAATCAGAAAGGAAAAAGTTGAAAACTCAATATATTCTACCAAAATCAGGAAGATTACTGGTAGCAACTTTGAGAATCCTTACTCTAATAAAATTGGAAATTCACAAAAAGTGGGTAAATTCCTATATTCATAATAACTAATAAAGCTGAACCAAGAAGATACAGAAATCCTGGATAAAATAATGAAATTAAAGAGGTAATAAAGAAAACTTACAAACTGAGAATCATTAAGCAAGACCAGTTAGGCAACAGAAATAACAGGAATATGAAAAGGAGAGGAAGAAGCTAAATTATCCTTATTTAGTTAGGTGTGCTGGTGCACTCCAATGATCCCAGCACTTGGGTGGCTGAGGCAGAAGAAGCACCAAGAGTTAAAGGCCAGCCTGGGCTACATAGTGAGTAAAAGGCTGTTCTAAACTACATGTAAAAACCTGTCACCATGGGGGCTGGGGATTTAGTTCAGCGGCATAAGCACCTGCCTTGCGAGCAGGCCATTGCGAGTTCGATCCCCGGTACCAATAAAAAGGAAAAAGCTTAAAAAAAAAAAAAAAAAAAACTGTCACCAAAAAACAATTGTCATTATCTGCAAATGACTTGATCCTTTACATAGAAGGATCACCAGCAAAAGACTGCTAGAATTAATAATCAAATTCAGTAGTATATTTTCAATTTTTTTTTCACTGCTGTTTTCTTCCTTTTAAAATTAAATTTAAAAAGATTCAGTAGTGTAGCAGGATACAAAGTCAACACTCAAAAATCAGTTGCATTCCTATATACCAGTAACAAACCCACCAGGACAGAAGTTCGGGGAACACCACCTTTCACAATACTATCAATAGAAATGAAATACATAGGAACTATCCTAACCGTAAAAGCGTTAAGGTTCTACAAAGGAAACTGAAGTACTCTGGGAAAAAAGGAGACAGAGAGGACACCAGGAAATGAAAGGAGACAGATCTCCTGCTCTTGGATAGGCAAAACCAGCCTTGTCAAATGCCCATATATCTAAAACCATCATACAGACTTCATGCAATCGCAAGCAGATAACCAATAATGCTCCTTACAGAACTGTGAAAACCAATTCTAAAACTCTTGTGGAAACAAAGAGATAGCAAAAGTAATCTGGGCAACAAAGGCAAAGCGAGAGCATCACAATGCCAGACGTCATGTTACACTACAGAACTACAATAATAAAAGCAGCCTACTAGGTGAGCAAAACAGTTGCTTGGATCAATCGAGCAGCATAGAGTATCCAGAAACAACTGCAATTGCACTCAGCTACCTTATCTTTGACAAAGGGATCAAACACCTTTGCTGGAAGAAAGATACCTCTTTAACAAATGGTGTTAGGAAAACTGGCTGTCTACACACTACATACTGAAACTAGACCCTTCTGTCTCACCCTGCACTGTACCAAAATCAAGATGAGTCAAAGATCTAAACATGTGAACAGGAGCAATCTCCTCCTGGAAGACAAAGTAGATAAAATTTTGAAGATGTACATATAGAGAAAGACTTCCAGAACAGAACCCAGATGTACAGGAAATAGTACCGAGAATGAACAAATAGAATTCTATTAAATTAAAAACTTCTGCACAGCAAAGGAAACAACCAACAGAGTGAAGAGACGACCTATAAAACAGGAAAAATTGTTCAGCTACTTCTCAAAAGATTAATATTTATAACCTATAAAGAGTTCAAAAAATTAGATCCTCCAAATTTAATGACACAATAAAAAATTAGCGTCTCAAATGAATAGACACTTCTCAAATGTAGAAGTGTAAACAGCCAATAAATACTTGAAAAATGCTCAGTGTCACTGGCCATTCAAGCAGTGCAAATTAAAACAACATGGAGATTCCATCTCACTCCAGAAAGAATGGCTACTATCAAAAAATGAGCCAATAACAAATGTTAGCAAGGCTATGGGGAGAAAGGAATCCTTCTGCATTGTTGGAACAGTAAAGTTCCACTATGGAAATCAATTTCCTTTTGGAGATTCCTCAAAAAACTAACACTAGAAATTCCATTTGATCCAGCTGTTTTCCTTCTAGATATCTTCCCAGAAGAGTTAAATATATTATACCCACATTTATAGAAGCACAATTCATAATAACCAAATCTTGGAAGTAACTTACATATCCATCATAGATGAAAGGGTAAAGAAAATGTGATATTTATACATAATGAAATACTACTCTGCAAAAAAGCAGAATAAATAAGTCATTTGTACAATAATGTTAAGTATATCCAACATGTTAATTATTGTATGGTTTCTCTTGTATGAGAAATTCAATGTATTAATAAAGTGCAAAATAAAAGACAGATAATAGGAAAAAAGAAAGAAAAAGAAGAGCAAGTTGTTATGACCCTGCAATAGCAAACAGAAATGCCAAAAACATCACCCAGGATTTGGAGGCAAATTTGTCTTACTTCAACGGGCACTGATTGGGATCATTCCAAAATATCAGGCCTTGTAGGTCCAGGGAGAGAAGGGATTTTTGGAGTTGAAAGAAGTACAGAAGCAGAGTACTTGGCTGTCTTTTGTTCTTACAATGTAATCATAGTCACCAATTATGCATCATAGCGATCAGCTGTTTCTAAGAAACACAAGTTAACAGGAACTGTTATCTGGGCATCTAACACAAACTAAAATATTCTAACTGAAGAATGGGGTGCATTTTCTGCTACAATCCAACATGGACAACGTATCTAAATGTGTAGATTGATTTAATATAATTTTATGCACTTTATATATCCTTAGTCTATTGGTTTGATTGTTAATTTGTAGGTGCAATAATTAACTTCATAAGGACCCAGAGCGAAACTGATTTGGCAAAAAAAAAAAAAAAAAAAAGAGGGTGGGAAGGAAAAAAAAAATCCAGATGTGTTATGCACATGTAACCGTTTTCCACAATCATTATGTACTGCAAACATCGACCAATAAAAATTTTAAAAAGATAAAGTCTGGGTCCCTTCCTTCTAGCTAAGATGTCTCCAAAAGGCTAAGTCAGCTAAGAGAGCGTTGGAGAATCATAGTAAGTACATCTGGGCCTGCTGATCACTTTGTTCACTTGGCTTCCTCTGCCTGTGCTATTACAGGTATCACACCCCGATAAACCTCCCATATGGACATCTTAGTCTCAAACTCTGTTTCCCAAAAAACGCCACACACAGGTCTATATTTTTAAAAATATCTTTAGAAAGTGCTTAATGTATGTTTTGCTTTCTATATATATTTTTAAAAGACTCTTTATAAAGGACAGGAAAATGACCTCAAGTTTTCTGTTGTAAAAAAGTCATTTATTCCCCATTATAATGGAAGAAGGAAGCTGTATGGAGCCCCATGGGTGAGCAAATAACACAATCATCTACGCTTCTCAATGAATAACACCAAATGGATGCATTTGGTTGCGAATGGGAAAGGCAAGCATGGTTCATGTCCGTGTGTCCTTATTACCATGTACGCAGCCAGATGAGCTATGGCTCTATTAGTTCCCTGACTCATTAAGGTCAAGCCAGGTTACCATTCAAGAAGAAAATACAATGGCGAATCATGCTGCTGCAGCAGTATTAAAGATCCATTAGGTGACATCCTAGCCTCTGAATGTTCATGTAATAATCTAAATCCTAAGTGTCATAGCAGGCATGCCAAAGCCATTACACAACACAACAACAACAAAAGTTATACAGAGTTTTACCAGTATGCAGTTCAGTCCAAACTACTAGCATTATTTATGTCAGTGATGCTAAAGATGAAAGTGATGTTTCTGAAAAATTCAAATTTTCATGTAATATTCATGTTATAAATTAACTTAAAAATTGTATTTCATTTGTTTCTGTGCTTTGTAGTCCCAAATCCCTCTAGCTTTACAAATTTTTTAAAGCAAAAAGAATAAAAACAATGAAACAGAATTTCAAAACAAAATAATGAGATTAACAAGGATTAATATATTGGGTATTGTTGATTATTTTTCTTATAAGAAATTACTTCTTTCTACCTGCCTGCAGGTCTTCACAGTAAAATGGTCATGCATTTTGCCATCCTATTTCTAATAGCTAAACTAATAATAATAGCATATTTTAATAAAATGTTGACAGTGTGCCAGATATGATTCATGGTTCCTGACACTTGGAATACTTTTAATTTTTACCCCAGGTTCATATTCACAAAAACTGGCTTCCTGCTTAGGTGACTGGATAGAATTACACAGTAGCTATTAGAGTTGGATTTTGTACTAGACACTCTGGCTTCAGTTTTTTAATTATTATTATTGGTATCATTTTTGTGCTTCATAATGAATTACAAATAAGACAAAAAATTTAAGACAAAATTTAGGATCATGAGGTATCTCATAGTAAGAACTAAACAAACCCAACATTAAGATCATTCACGCTGAAAATACATGTACGCTGGGTGCTGAGATATCTTTGGGGTAAGGAAAGATTCTTTGAGATGATGAGTTTTGTTGGCACCCTTAGAAGAATGTGTGAGGGTGAAATGTAATGAAGGAATCATACAGACATACAATGTGTACAACGTAAGTTCATATCAATTAATGGCACTTAGAGAAATATTAGTGGTTTGTGTGGAGTGGCTGTAATAAAGGCTTACTGTACTGTACTATGGCGTACCAGATTTGGTTAGAGGAGCAGTCCTGTTTTCAAGGTTTTTCCATACCGTGTGGTCTGATCTCATCCTATAGGAATCTGATTTTTGAAAGCCTTACTTGTGAGGTTGCAAAGTTTCTTGACCTACATGTAACTCTGGGAAAAATTCTATAGTAGAAATTCAGATGTTGTGTCTAGATTCCAGATAGGAGATATAACAGGCACTTAAATATTTGCTGTTATCAGATTATGCAACACTCTCCTCTCTTCCTTAAATCATAAAAGCGAAGTGCTCCAGATTTACAAAGGAGTTTCATGTGAGGTGTTCATTAAAATGCAAGAATGACAGAGAGAGCCCAGCGGGACAGTGAAATAATACCAGTGTTATTAACACAGCAAGCAGCTCCTATCTCTCAGGCTGGAGGAATGCAAATTTGAGGCGGTTGTGAACAGAGCTCAAAATCTCAGACAAGGAGGTGGTGTTGATGGTAACACCCCCACGGGGGCACCCTGAGGATGATGCTTGGACTTCTCATGGACCATTCACACAGCAGGTGTTGGACCAGCGAATCTGCCACACAAGAGACCCCAGGATGCTCGGTGGGAAGAGGTGCAGAGGCTTCGAAGGGACACCCAGATCTAGGACTGGAACTGAGGGAGAGCGCTGTCCTACACTTTCTGGAACCCTGAGAGATCTTGAATCCGCTGCTGTGTCCACTGTGGGGACAGCCACGTCAGAGGTGTTGTGACCTCAGAGACCACATAAATACCAAGGCCTTCTGTGGCCCAACTTAATTGGAAGTCAGCAGTGAAGCACTTTAGAAAATATAGTTTGGAGGCCTCTAAGAGACACACAAAGAAAGATGGGAAAGAAAACTAAGAAGTAAAAAAAAAAATTACTAGCAAGATGTAAAGCTTGTCAGCCGGAAGACTGGATTTCTCATTTGTGAGAATCCTGCACCATAGTGGACACATAAGAGTGTCCACCTGGTGATTGCAGTGCTAAAATAAAAAGAAGTGGGTACATCCACCAATGCCAGGAATGCCCAAACAGATGTGCTAGTTCTGTGATTCTTTTCCCAAGGAGAGATAAATACCTATGTGCACTGTAAGCTTGTATCAGGTCTTATCCCCAGCAAGCCCCTCACAAACAGGATCAGACTTCTCAGAACGACGGCAGTGATCAGGAACCCCTCAAATTACATGGTGACTAACAACTCTCTGGTTAATGAAAAAAGCAAGAGTAAAATATATACATATATATATGCGTATTTTTTGAGATAATCAGACACTCCTCATAATACCTGACTAGGTAAGCTGTGTCATACGTGAAAACGTGTGTCAGGAGTGGACAGTGGAAAACAACCGAGTAAACCAAGGAGAATCTGCAAGAGGACATGAAATACAAATTAGAAAGTGGTATTAAAAGGGAAAGCCCATGGCCCAGCAACTGACCATGTCATGAGCAACAGATTGAAATGAAAAGGGGAAATATGTATTTCTAGTTATGTCCCAAAAAACAAGTTGCTTGATGATTTTTTTCTATTAAGACTATTTATTACTTTCTCCTGTACAAGCTCCCCACCTTTATCCCATCTTTTTTTTTCTCCTCTTTTATGGCAGATTCTCCATTTGTAGTCTTATAGACATGCCTTGAATTCATTTTGAAGCCCAGGCTGGCATCAAACTCACAGCACCCCTCCCATCTCACGAGCTGTCAGACCTAGACTTCTGTCCAGGACTGAAGGAGAGCAGTGGAATTCAGACACTGCATGGTATTTTTCTGGCATAATAACTTTTTGCATAAATCCTCACGTATACACACACACCCATAGTCTTAGGTAACTCTGTAATTATTCATTGGTTTCTATAAAATGCTACATTCAATCATTTTAAAGTGTAAATTACAATAATGCCTAAATGTGTTCATAAATTTGACACTGAGATCATTAACCCTTTAGAAGTGAACTGAAGTAATATTTGAAAGAACTTTGCTGTGAAAATAAAATGGGACAGAAACAGACGTGGCTTTGGGCTAGTTTATGCTTACCTCATCCCACTTTGTGACCCTTTTCTGACATTTTCAAGCACAGTAACTTGTTCTTATGACCCTTTCATTTAGATCTGCAAGGAGCATGCTATTACTGTGTTTCAATACCTCAGCACTTGTCGCTCAAGAATTCGAAAGATATTTCAAATGCCAATAACTTTCTTTCTTTTTAAAGGAATACATTTTTCATAGCTATGCAGATGCACAGATACATTTGTGGGCTTACTCTTTATGGATGAAAGTGCAGCCACTGCCTGTATGTATTCAAATTATTTTTGCATTATTGCATCATTTTCCTGTTAATTTACATATATATATATATATATATATACATACATATATACATATATATAGTGATTGATACATTGTGTCAACTTGTGAAGTTTACAAGTTTGAGAAACTTAGCAGTGAGCCAAGATTCTTACTTTGTAAACAAGGTGAGCCTGTGCAAGAGGAGGGCAAGGAGAGTTTGTGTGCCACACTGACCCTTGAGGAAGGGATTGGGGGAGTGGCCTTTGTACAATAAAAGGTTTCAGAAAGAGCTTGTTCTTCCCCCTTAATTGTTCAGATTGTTTTTGCTGGCTACTGCCTTGAAGTGATGCTCCTGTTGTACACCACCCTTCTTTGGAGCCAGCTGATTATGGATTGAAACCTCCAGAAATAGTGAGCTAAGTAAACCTTTCCTTCCTTCATTTTGGGGGTTGGATCTTTTGTCCCAGCAATGAGAGAAAAGTAACCATGACATACATACATACATACATATATGTGTGTATATATATATACTTATATATTATATTTTACTACTTTTTATAAGAGTTTATAATGTTCAAAACCCCTAGCAATCACATTACTGTTTTGAAATATAATACTCTTTTATTTTACTAGATAATGTCATATTGTTCTCCAAAAAGCTATAATCAACTCATGTTCATCATCAACAAATGAAAAAAACTATACTGTGCAACCAATAGGTTCTAGAGTTATTATAAATCTCTGCTTTGTACATGGGGATAATATATCTTCTTGATATTTCAAGTGGCCACTAGTGAGCTCTACTTTCTTTCATGTTTTTGGCTATTGTGATTTTACTTCTATGAAGAGCTTAATGATGTCCATTGTCACTACTATCTTTTTTACATAATAAATTTCTATAACACTTTAGATGATAAAAATAACTTTTTCTGCAATCTACATTACAATTATTTTCAAAAGTGTCATTTTCTAATTAAATATATTTTCTATATAAATGTTTTACATCATCAATGATAAATTTATTTTGTTTATAGCATTCAATTATTTCTGATACTAGATTTACTTTTATATATAAGCATTAAATCTTTCAAATTATTTTTACATAAGATAAAATGATGGAGTCAGTTTTTATCCTTTTTTTAGAGTTAAATCTAATGTCACTGCCACTAGTTTAACAACATTATTTCCCTCTCTGATGATGTCAATTCTGTTTTAAATTGTTACCCATACCAGAAAATATTTTATGAGTTCTCTGTTCTGTTTTACTTTTCAATTTAACTGTGAAGCGTTAACTAATAGCAGATAGAGTAGGAATTTATCCTCAAATATGTATATGCAAAGACAGACTCAGCAAAATCTTTTCTCATGTATGAACATTTGTTTATGTGGACACATAATTTTCTTGATTTTTTTGTAGAGCAAGACATAGCATTTAGTTTTATATTATGAAAAAATGAAACAAAATTTTATAACCAAATAATAAGATAATAACAGTAGCTAATGCCCTATGTGAAGTTATCTTTAAATTAGTTAATCCATACAAAGATTCTATGGAAAAGGAACAGATAACATAAAGTTTCTTTCCAATGAACTAAAATAAACTGTTAGTATATATGAAACAAATTAGACTACATAGTGAATTTTTTTAAACCAATGGAATATGTAATTTGGGGAGCAGCTGAACTTCTCCTTACTTGTTATGTACCTTCTATTTTTCTCTTCCCTTGTATAAAGTACAACTTTTAAAAGTGTAAAATTTTCACTATTTTACACAATTTCAAAACAGTTCTCACCAAAACTCTAATTGTAATGATGGCATCAATTCTAAATGTAAATGTGCAATAAGTATTGTAATTTTCATATATATATTGTCATATATAAATATATTTTACCTGTATGTATATATGAAAATATTAATTTATGATAGTGTATTATCTACTCCAGAACATAGTATATATTCAGCTCTTCTTATATGCTGTCTAAGAGTTTATATTCTTTATGCTCTTACTCAAGCTTTCTTTTATGTCTTCCATGCTAACTAAGAGCATTATTTTATTCCATTGGATGCATTTTCCCTACACACTTGGATGTTATTCTCAGGCCCTGTGTGTGTTTGTGCAGCAATCTTATCTAATAATAGGTGGTGTTGTTACCCGGACTTTACACATAAAAAACTGAGGCCAGGAATATTGGCATTTCCCGGAGAGCCACAACAGAAATATGTGAGAGCAAACATGGGTCTGAACTCAGAGATGTGGCTCCAGAGTTGATATGCAGTCACTTCATTCCTCCCAGGCAGAGTAGAATTCTGCTTTGTCCAAAACTCTTTACAGACACCGACACCCAACCACAAGGAGTACAGCAAACTCCCAAGCGTGACCTAGCGAGAAGGGACTGAGACACCTTAATCCTGGCCTCACTGATCATGCCCGTAAAGTCAGTTACCCAATGTCAGATCCATCCTGTGCTGAGTGATGATGGAGTATAATGAGCATTCTACTCTTAACCCTCACTGTAGGACAAAGCAAGGCGTCTGTATAGCTGAACATTCAGACATCATATTGAATCCTGAAGATGACAATTTTACAAAATACACTTCATGGCATCTCCATACCATAAGGTTTGAGCTACTGCTTTTGCTTTGAAAATGCTTCTAATGAGCCTTACATAACTTACCCAAAAGTGAGTGTTTCTGAAATGCTACCATTTCTTAAGAATATTAACACAAATCAGTAGTTCTAGATAACCATGAAGCTCTAACTTTTCAATGACTTACATTAGAAATCATTCCTAAGCCTGGATCTGCTTACCAGTAAACGGTCAATGAAGTACCTGTCCTTCGGGTGGGATTTTAATGACCAAACATGTTGCATAATTAAAAGATATCATTGATTACTGTGTGTGAAAAAATGGAATTTCAATAAATTTTTATAATGTAAGTGCCTTTTAAAAGAAAAGTGTCTTAGTGAAACTTAAATTGTTACAGATGATTTCTGTGAATTGTTTGCAAAATATAAAACTAATTTTCATACATAAAAAACAGTTTACAGATACAAAGCACTTTTTACTCTCTATAGGACCTATACATCTAATCAAAGGTGATTCTCACGTATCTGCTTTCTATAGCAGTTATATTTATTCTGTTTGTCTGTATATGCAACATAAAACCTGGGAAGGATGTGTGGAGATTCCCAAACAACCTCAGACATAGTCGCTAAATATATCTTCCTCAGGAGGAATATTTTCAAGGTATAATTATTGTTTTAAATACATTTCACAAGATCTGATATTCACTACAAAGTCAAAAATCCTAAGGAAAATGTTTTCCTGCATTGGAAATACAAACTCACTTATTTCCACTGTGTGGAATGTTGAACCAAAGACTCATAACATTACCATTTACTGCCTCTTTTCTGGACTAGTGAAGACAAAGTTTATTGTCCTTGTGAGTGAGCTGTTTCAGATAAAAGCAACCACTTCTGACTCCAGATCAAAAACTTAAGATCACACGGCATCTTAATCATTGGCTGTGGACCAAAGGGTGCTGCTTTTTATATATATTAAGATACTAGTACTAATACACCACTAAAATGCCAGGAGCAGTGAATTCTTCTCCTCAGTGATGGTGACAGATTGGTGCTTACGTCCTCACATTATCTTGCCAGGCTCTTCTGCCCAGCAAAGCATCATCTGTCTGAGGTGTAGAGGGGCAGACTGTGTCCTGCATAAAAGAGTCAGAGCAGAGCCCAGAGCCCCACACAGGAAGTCAGCCTTGACTCAGGATAACACACTAATTACCAGCTTCCCGCTGCAGTTTCATGGGCCATCTAATCAGACAACGGACAAAAAGGAGCATAGCAGTTTCGAGAGGTGGAATATATATATATATATATATATATATATATATATATATATATATATGTCTAAATCCCATTAAAATTTTTGAAGTGAGCTACACAGATACCAATATATTACAAATCACTCTGTGATTAACTAAATCCTTTTACATTATTAAATAGTAGAGGAAGAAAAAGAAATCCTAAAACACCAGTAGTTTAAAGGAAACATTTTGTGATTAACTAATACACTGAATACCTCTACTAAACTCCTCCAGTTTTTGAGGAAGTGGTGTAAGGAAGCATGATATTGTTGCTTATTCCTTTGTAAGTAATCCCATCCACACCTGTTTAGAGGCCATTCTAAATAAAGAAGGCCAACTAGAGAGAAATGAAAATTATTCAACAGGAGTGTTTACAGAGTAATTCAGAGCTTATTAATATAATTTTACATTCAAGATTGGCTCCTTTGATTCTTTCATTCTTCCCTTGATCCAAATATTTTAACTACTTTTTAAAGAATAGTGGCAATGGTCTAAATTAAATTTACTTTCTTCAGGTACTATCTTAACTTTTTTGATCCTCCTAATGGACCTGTAAAATGGTATTGTTATCATTTTTACTGATATGAAAGCTAAAAAATAAAGAAGGTAACTTGTCCATGCTTACCTGGCTACAAGGGGTGATCAAAATTACAGTGAGTATTTAAATGTATATGTCTAGATATTTGTGCATATATTATAGTAAATAACACATTTCCCAAACTGATGGGATGTGTTCAAAACAAGAATTCTGAGGGAGATGAATGCCACTGTACCTTTTACTTTAACAATTTCTTTTACTTAATGTCAAAACGACCATGAAGGGTAAGAGCACAAATAAAGTCAAGATAGAAAACTTCCCAAACTGCTTCCAAATTGGCAAGAACAGTGAATGTGCTTGAAATGAGGGGATCACTGGCAATATGTCTTTTACTATATTTTTTAAAGTTAATATTCTCTGTGTATTCTGATCATACCTCATAGTTAATTGGTGATTTAAATGCAAGTAGTTTGTCTTTATAATCACTACATGTGCCAACCATGGTGGCTCACATCTGTAATCCCAGCACTTGGAGGCTGAGGCAGGAGGATCATTGTGAGTTCGACACCAGCCTGGGCTACAAAGCGAGCTCAAGGTCTGCCCGAATTGCATAGAGAGACACTGTCTCAAAAAGACAAAAAAAAAATCACTACATGTATTTAATTGAAAAAATATGCAATTTATTTTATGACTAAAAGACAACACACTGTTCATTTATTTAGTTAACATTAGATTGCTTTTCCTGATTCTGCTATCTCATGAGCTGAGTAGACATCTTTTCTTCATCCTTATTCATAAGTCCTTATTACTGTCTGTGCTACCTTGTACCCTGTACATATCTCCCATAAGACAGATTTCTCTGCCAGCAGGACATGAAAACATCTTGCATTCTTTTTTTTTTTTTTTTTTTTTTTGGAAACCAGCACTGCACCTAATGCAAAAAAGAGAGACAATATTGTTTACAAAATCACTTAGTAGATTATTCACCTTAAAGTTATTCACATGTACAAACTCTCTACAATAAATATAATCACTACGTACTGTAAACATGTGATAACAAAAAACTATAATAAAAAAAATTACCTACATTAATGGAGCTACCCATGATTTCCAATTTATATCTTAAATGAAGAATTCCAAACCCTTCTTAAGAGTGTTTTAACTTCACATTCAATATCAGACAACTATTATAAGAACAGAATTATGGGTAAAAATACTAGATGATTTATGTTCCTCGATTTGAATTCTGAAATCAATGGTTCAGTGTTAAAGTTGGAGTATGAATAAGTAAGTAAGCAATTGGACACATGGGGATAGGAGGGAGAGAAGAAACAAACAGACACAAGACATTTTCCAATTTTAAAAACAATTGCCAAAGTAATTATTGGATCAAATGCAAACAATAATAATGATACCACTAAGAAAACAGAAAACTGCAGTTGAAACTACAGAAAAGTCTGTAGCAATTTTAAACTTTTATTATATCATAAGGAACTAAAGAAATAAGTATGTAATTCAAGAAGAAATTGTGAATTGAGTAGTTTTATATAACAAAGTAGCAATAAAATGATATTTAAAAATTAGATAAAAGATCACAGAGTCAAGAACAGAATAAACTACTACTAATTTTTAAAAATATATAAAACAAAAAACACTGAAGTTATCATGACCCAATAAGACAAATTAATTGTACAACACTACAAAGACAGAAGATGTAAGTTTGCACGTTTAGCAAGAGGGGAGGAATTAGAACTCAAGGAGTTAAGAACTCGCAGCAGTTACCATTGGTGACTCCATACCAACAGATTGAGTTAGTTGCAAATTGATGACTGTTTTGTAAAATATGAATTGGCACCTTTTCCCTGTTACCTGTTGCTCTATAAACCTTCTGTAAAAAGAAGTGGCTTAAAACAGTTATCTATTACCTTGCAATTTGTCCCCTCAGTAATTTGGGACCTGGCAGGTAGGGTTCTTGGATGGCTTCACCTGTCACATCCATGTAGCCAAAGTTAGGTATCTGGGGTTCAGGAGGGGATGCTGATCTCTCCCTGCCTGTGTGTTGGTGAACCTGACCAAGCTTCAACATCTGTCTAGCCCTGCCTGCAAGTGTTTGCAGAATACTTCCTTCTGAGACATTTTACAGTATCTATTTGATGGACGAAAGTCATATAGCCAAGGCCAGTGTCAGTGTGGGAGAGGATTATCCCTTTTCGTAAAAGTGCACTCACCCCAGAACCATTGGAAGTCTCACCCAATCACAAAGCCAGACTCAGATTAAAAGTTCAAGAAGTTCAGGACCTCATCGCTTCACCAGACGTGGACAGCTGCTGGTCTTCCATGAATGTTTGGGTACAGCACTAAATTAATCAAGGAAGATCTGGGGGCTGAAAAAGAAACCCCCAACCTTCCCCCAAAATACTCAACACAATGGTTTTACAGAGACAACATAAGAACAACAAATGTTCTCTTTTCCAAATTAATGCTCGTTGCTAGCCTCTCTGGGATCTTCAGTGTTCTCAGAATGATTTTTTATTATCATAAAAGTGGCCACATTTGGTTCTGTTTCTTGACGAGGGATCTCTAAGCCATGTTTGCAAGGCTTCATTTCATATTGTTTCAAAGTGCATAAAGCAATGCATGCAAGGAATTCTGGGGTCGGATGGCAGATCGTGCCCCATCCAGTCAGACTCTCTTGCCTGAGACCCAAAGTTTTTCTTGGTGTACAGTCCCTGTCTTTTTGTTACATTTCTAGTTATCTTTCTGAGACACCATGACTGTCAGTGGGGTTTAGACTGTACTTAGAAAGTTACATTCATGATTTTATTTTTAATCTTTGAGACTAACTTGCCTCTATATCAGGTCACATATAAGCCAACTTCAAAATTATTGCCTTCAAAATTATTGAAAAAACATTTGTCTAGCCAAAAGGATTAAATACTTGCTTAATTATTTCAGTATTTCTAATATAAAAATGCTTCAGCTAAACCCTTGATTTTATTTTTGTATTTTTGACTCTGAGTATCTTTTGCCTTCTGGAGTGCTGGGGCTGTGAAACCATTTTATATTTTAACTTCTTGAAATCTATTTGAAAACTGGCTATTTTATTCTTTGGCTCATTTCTCTTTTGCAATACCCATAATGCTACTAAAAGAAACAAATTGGTGCTTTCAAAATTCTGCCAGAAAATCTTCTGAGCTAAATCCCTTGTATCCAGTAGGTAAATTTTCTATTTTCTAAATTAGTGAGGGCAGCCTTTCTACCATCTCTTCCACAGCCACATCACATAGGTTGCCCTTTCTCATGATATCAGTAACAATTTTCTTCCTGCTGTATTTGTTTCAAATAAAAAAGCACACTGTTTATTACTTTCTACTCACTATCTGGCCTTAAGGTTAATGGCATGCGGGTTAGGTTTTTGTTTTATTTTATTAACTTGTTTTCTGCACACATTTCTGTTTCTATTGAAAATTGCTATATGCCAAACTATGCAGAAATCCAGTGACTTAAAACAAATCAAAGCAAAATCATGAATTATTGATCTTGTTTGGGTCGAATCAATAGTTTGGAGCTGGTTTAGCTTGCCTGAGCTCTGCTGGTCTTGCTTGGGGCACTCATATGGCTGTAATCACTTGGTTACTGTTGTACTTTAAAGTGGCTGGGCATTCAGGCCTGCAGCCTGCTTAGAAGGTTGAAGGCTATGGATGAATGCTCTTTCCATGCACCTCTTCATGCACCCCATAATATGACCCCAACTGCCACTAAAGGGGGCTCCCAAGTGCTAAGTTCAGTGTTATGGTGTAGCCCATGTTGTTGCATGACAGCTTAGCATCATCAACATTGGTAGAGAGTTAGCCTAGACTCCACCCACATGCACACACAAAAACTGGAAATTATTAATCCGTTCAAGTAACATTTTCTTGAAATAATTCACTAACACATAAGGAAAAATTGACTATAGATTTTATGAACCAGACTATATAGATTTTATGAACCAGACAAAACGAAGTACACATGTAGTCTCAAAGTAAATATTCTCTCTACTCAAAGAAAGGATAGGTCATATGCTCACCTAACTATTTAAACTCAAAATATTTTACTTCTGTGATAAAAAGAAAAGATGCTCTTCAAATCATTTAAAGCTCCCTAAAACTGATAATCCAATCTACCAAACCACCTAAAAAAAATTTACTTTACACTAACATTACATAGAGACATATGTTCTAGAGTAGATTTTGCTGTATAGCAAAATCAGAGATCTTCAAAGATCCTCACACCTGGAACATGAAAATATGTTTTCCTTTAATGCCTGGAACATGAAAATATGTTTCCTTTAATAGAGAAAGGGACTTACAGTTGTGATGAAGGACCGGTACCTTAAGAAGGGAATGTCCTTCAATTACCATTGCCTAATGGCCCAATCTTATGATTCCATAAAACAAGAAACTTTCCTAGTTATGTTAAAGGAAAGGGATACAATGATGTAGGAAGAATCTAAAAGATGCTGCATAGCTGTGGACTATAAATTAAATAAAAAAACAAATAAAAATGCTAAGGAAAGATGATGACAAAGCTCAAAATGCATAAAATTTATATAATGAAATTTTAAATATACATTGCCACATTAAATTGAATATGCATTGTCACATTAAATTGAATATGTATTGTCATATTAAATTGAATATGCATTGTCACATTAATGAAATGAGGCATATTTATGATACAGAGTTGAAATATTTTAATTATCCATTTCCCTATTTTCTAATTTATATATGTTCATTATAAAATTTTTATATTCTGACATAAAATTTTACAAACCATTGCTTTAACACTCTGAAGACCTCATTTGTAAGTTATTGGCACTAATATTTTATTTTTAGGAATACAATCTTTGACAGTATATTTTACTTTTTCCTCATAAAAACTCAAATTTGTAATAAATCCTCAAAAATTCACAAAATTGTAGGTATGCCCAGTTCTATAATAAAAACACTAAATAACATTAAAAGGCAGACAGACACCAATACAATTCTAGTAGTGGACTTCAGTACCCCTCTCAAAAATAGACAAATCAAGCAGATAAAACACCAAGAAGAAAACTTCAGATTTAAACTATAGAACACCCAATTTAACAGACATACACAGTGTCCTATTCAACAACAAGAGAAGGCAAGTCTTTTTAACAACCCATAGAACTTCTATAAAATAATCTATTTTAAATCAAAGCAAAACTCAACAAATATATAACAATTAAAATAAACTCATGAATCCAATCAGGTCAAAATGGAATGAAACTAGAAATCAACAGCCGAAGAAATCACATAAATTACATGAACACATAGATAATACACTCTTGAATGGTCCAAAATGTCACAAAATTGAGAAACATTTAAAAATTCCTAAAATCAAAAGATAATAGAAACCCCACATATCAGAATCTGTGAAAGCAATTCTGAAAGAGAAACAGATAGGTCTGAGGGTTGGAAAACAATCTCAAATAACCTAATGATGTGATCAAGGTCCCTGAAAAACAGGAGGAAACCAAACCAAAAAAAAAAAAAAAAGGAAAAAAATAATAAAAACAGTGTGGAAATTATTGATACTGAAATCTTAAAAACTACAGAGTTTGTTCTTTGAAAACATAACCAATAATAATAAAATATTAGATAAATTTACCAAAAGCAAATGAAGGTTTACATTAATAAATTGTTTTTAAAAAGTGAAATTATTCCAGAAATCACTGAAATCCATAGGATTACTATAAAATATCTTGAAAACTAGCATATGAAGAAATTGGAGAATCTAGAAGAAATCAACGAATTCTTAAACAAATATATTCTACCAAAACTGAACCAAGAAGGTATAAAAACCCAGATCAAAAACAAGCAGTGATATTGATATAATAGTAAAAATTCTATCAGCTAAAGTAAATCAAAGGCATGAAGAATTTACTGCTGAACATTACCAGAACTTTAGAGAACTCACACCAATTCTAGTTCAACTTTTCCATTTAACAAGAAGAGCCCAAATGCTTCCAAAGTCATCCCATAAAGGCAGAATTACTGTGATATCAAAATAAGATAAAGACGCACCAAAGAAGAAAACTATAGACCAATATCCTGATGAACACAGCTATAAAAATCCTCAATAATATCCTTGCAAAGAAAGCTTAACAACACATTGAAAAATAATTCAGTACAACCAGTTTGGTTTTTCTCCTGGGGATACAAGGTTTAATACGCGTAAAGTAATAAGTGTAAGATACCACATAAATAGATCATTAGATAAAAATCATATAATCATCTCAGTATATGCAGAAATGCCTTTGACAAAATACAACATCTGTTCATGATAAAATACTGATGAAAGAAACTTACCTCAAAATGATAAAAGCCATATAGGACAAACCCACAGGAAAAATCATACTGAATTAAGATATATTATGTACTTGTACCAAATTCTTTATAATGAATATAATCATTATGAACTGAAAACATGCGTAAAAAATTTTAAAAGAGCTAGAAAAAAATCCTAAAATTCATATGATACTCTGCAATTTCATAATATTGCAAGCCATGTGATACTGGTACAAAAACACGCCTGTTGACCAATGAAAGAGAGCAGAAGACAAATAAATAAACCAATGTACATACAACCATCTAAGTGTAGACAAAGACACAAAAACATACGCTAGAGAGAGCCTCTTAACAAATGGCGCTGGAAAACTGACTATCCGGTTTCATTTTACAATCGCGTTTGATGCCTATTCATTTCTGCACTCAAAATTATCACTTACGTATCATTTGAATCTTTATTTGTGTCTATTTTTAAATTTGAACATTGTTGAATTATCCCATTTAATTTCGCAGTTTCTAAATAAATACAGTGTTACCCCAGAGCATTGTCAACTGTGCTACTAATTTTGTCACAGTGTTTATCATTTACAATTGCTTATAATTTTCATTATGATTTTATTTTAAACATGTTTTGTTTCTAAATATATCTTATTAATTGTACTTTGAAGCATGTTCTGAATATATTTATTATAAATTATTAATCCCTTTTGAAGTTCTGAGGAGCTGAGTTACAGCTTTTAGATACAATTGCTAGGGTCCATGTCTCTGCAGTTTTGCTGATGGGAGCTCACATATTTTAGATTTTATTCATATAGCTTCTATTTTTTCTCTATGCTAATATTGTCAGATTTTTATTAATATATCTTCTATTTTTTCTTTATGCTGTTTTATATGGTTTAGACTTATCAATTTATTCTCTGAAATAAAAAGGCACAACATTTACATAAGCACATTAAGAGGCCATTGAAATTGTAACTCAAATACCTATAAAGATGGGAAGAACTCCTCTCTCTCTCTCCTTCTTTTTCTCCCTTTCTTAAATCTCTCAAGAACAAATGATGCCAAGAAGTCCTACTATTATTTCTCCTCTTAGAAACAAAATCATCACTATACGTTGCCTAGCTGAATCTAGCAAGTAAAGTTAACTGTACACATTGTGATAAATTAAAGGTTCCTTCCCTGAGGTCTTTGTGCTTCAGACTGAGATTTCTAACCACAAGAAATCTACTGTTCACAGTTGTGGACGCCTAGTTTTGCAGGATCTGATGCTGCCTTCGCTATGCCTCCTGAGAACCATTCCACACAGCGGGTGTGTGTTAGTCATGTCCTCATTAACAGAAGGGTGGCTAGCTCCCCAGGGTTTCTTTCACAATCCCATCCAGAAAGATGAAGCCCTCATGACTTAATCACCTTCCCAAACCCCAGTTTCTAATACTGACATATTGGAGATTAAGTTTCAAATTACGAGTTTTGGGGAGACACAGAGAAGCCATAATACCCAGTAAAACACATGTTTATCAAAGAAAGATTAAGTAACTATCTCAAATATTGCAAAGAATATTTCCTATATTGCCATTCAAACCCTATTTATGAATAGTAATGATTTGTAAGTAAACTCCTATCAAAAAGAAACTAAAGTGTTAAAATTAGATACGAAAAACCCTCCAAGAGTAT
Source organism: Cavia porcellus (assembly GCF_034190915.1). Taxonomy (NCBI): domain Eukaryota; kingdom Metazoa; phylum Chordata; class Mammalia; order Rodentia; family Caviidae; genus Cavia; species Cavia porcellus. Next base: position 70,489,948 of record NW_026947495.1, on the reverse strand, counting down.
CACACATAATGAAAACACCTTGCACACCCCAAAAATACAATTTCTATGTGATACGAAGACTCATGGGCCAGTTCTGTACCTTGATAAAGAAAATTAAATGAAAACCATTAGGCTCCCCAAAAAAGAGAAGATAAAAATCCTTTATTTCAACATCATATGATCATCTATTAGGTAAATGAAGTGTATTTGTGTATGTGTGTGGTGTGCGTGTGCATGTGCGTGTGTGTGTGTGTACGTGCATGCGTGTGTGTGTGTACGTGCATGTGTGTGTGTGTGTGTGTGTGTGTGTGTGTGATGGATAGCATGAAAAATGTCATTAGGTATGACATACAATGATAGAACATAATTGTAATACCTCAATGCTCAATCCAGAGGCTGAATCTAATATATGCCAGAAATCTCTTCATATCAATAAAACACAATGCAGGGACTTCAGTAAACTATTGGTAAAGGATACAAAAGCCAACGTAGGAAGGAGGAAGTTGACAACTTCTAAAATAAAAGCCACTCAAACTCCTCAATAGTTGTTTTCCAAATTCAAGTCAAAGAAACAAAGAGATTGTGCTTTATTACAGTTAGACTGGAAAAAAATAAGCTAGATAACATAGAGAGTGAATATGTAAAGATCTGGAAAATGTCACTCTGTGATGTAGCAGGACGGATGCGGCCCATTTCGGATGAACCTGGGCAACTGAAGCTAGGTTCTCCTCAGTGACCTCCATTCTGGTATAAATCCCTGAAGACTCCAAACACGGAACAATTCAGGGTGTGTATGACAGTATCGATTGCAGTATTATTTGTGTCAGTGAGAAGCTGGGCCTCAGCAAGGGTGTCTGTCTCACACAGCAGGTGGGGAACATGTGCTAAATTCGAGCCAGTAGTTACAAAAACGAGGGAATTTGACATATACACCTAAACAAGAGATGGCCTCAGGAGCACAGCACTTAATATAAGATGGTACAGGTGGAATAATATTTGACATCGTGGAAGGATAAATATTTGATGTAAAATTCTCTGTATAGGAATTTAAAATGGAAAGGAGACCCATCGGAAAACAGATGAAAGAGAAATAGAAGAATAATCTGAAATAAATTACTCACCTAAGCCAAACAGAGATCTCTACAAATCAGCACTCATAAACATAAATGAAAATCATGATTAATAAAACCATCAGCACTTAAAAGGAGGTAGGGCAAGAGGATCACAAGTTCCAGCTCCATCTGGGTGGAACAGTAGTTTTGAAATTCCATCTCAGAATAGAAGTAAAAAGTGCTGGGGACATAGCACAATGTGGACATCCTGGCTCCATCCCCAGGATCGCCTAAAGCTTTTTAAATTTCAAGCACAAATTTTTAAATAAAAATGTGAAAAATTTTTAAATCTCTCCATCCAGAAATACTATTACATTAAAAACACCATATTTTATTTTAAACTTTTCATATTAGAAACACCACATTTTAAAACACAGAGATAAAAACACAGTAACGGCTTATCATTAATGAAGTGTAGTGATAATGGATACCATTAATGAAGTCAACTGTCTTAGCATTAATTTTTTTATCTAAAACATTAATGAAAATATGAATGTAATACACAGATTTAAAGCTGTTTGTGACACAAATATCCAATATCTGTAGAAAAATTGAAAATAAATTGTAGTATATTCATAATACTGAATACTAAACAACATAGAACTTACTAGTACATGAAACAGTATAAATAATTCTGGCAGACATAGTTCTGAACTAAAGAAATCACACAGGAACTAGTACATACTATGTATTTCTATTTAAACAAAGTTTGAATGTACAGAAATAAATTCATGCAAATATTCTTAATTTGTGCTTTATTCACATTGAAGGAACATTCATTACCAAACCTTCTTTTATTTGCATGGATTTATTTATTTTTAGGTGAGATAATAAATCAAAAAGTTATAACTATTTTTAGAGATCAGGTAACATCATTTACTTGGACTGCAGCTGTATTTAGATGGTGAAAATTCATCAAACAATATATTCCTTATTTGTCTGCTTTTGTATGCATGTTACACCTGAATTTAAAAGTTTACTTTATAAAGTTTACTATATATGTGTGTTACACAGCATGTATAATACGTGTGTGTGTGTGTGTGTTTGTAGTAAAGCTTTGTAATCCAATTAAATGACTTCAAGTGTAACTCAAGGATTTAAAAGGATCTCCAATGATATTTTTAGTTTTCTTCTTCTCTTTTTACTCACATCCATCTGGGCTTTATTCACACTGAGGGAACATTCGCTAGCATCATAACTTTCTTTGTCAATACTGGGTTTGAAACCCGGGGCCTTCAGACTAAACTACATCCCCTGTCTTCAATAATTTTTTATTTGAAGACAAGATCACACTAAATTGCTCAAGCTGGGCTCAACACTGGGATCCTCCTGCCTCAGCTTTCTAGAGAGTAAGGATTAAAGATGTGTGCTGTCATGCCAGGCTAGGATCATGCCATTTAAAGGTATTAGTTCTCTCCAGAGAAATGAGGTTTTTTATTATTTATTATCATTCCCAATAGTAATTTGTATGAATTTGTGTATAACTATGTCCAAACTACATCTCATTAGTTTTTAGTTATAATCTCTTCTTTTTCAGGCATTTACTTTACACTCATATATGCCTCTTTAAAGTGTGAGGGCTCCCCGACCTTGTAGAAGGCAGTGATGTAATGAAAATTTACAAATAGTATTTTAGTTTTAAAAAAACTGTGACCGTCCCTACAGTTTACAGCTGGTTTTTTCCGGTTTCGTTTACTGTATTCTAAATAACTTCTCTTTCTTTAAACAGAATAGTGAGGATTACAGCAAAGTTCGGGATGACTGCTTGACATTCATTCTGTTATTTTTCTCCTAATTGGTGTGCTGCCTGCTTTGTATCTGCTTTCTGCCCTGCCCCGTGCAGCACGCTGGGACCCGAGGTCCTCCTTTCTCTGGGCCTGGGAAGCAAGAGGAAGGGGCATGGCCCGAAGTGCAACTGGACTGAGGCCTTCCAGACTCCCTGCAGAGCGCCAGGGCCCCAGCTGAGCCCCTCTGTGCCCCCCTTCCTTCCCTCCCCGCACCCCAGCACCCCAGGGCCAAGCTGTGCACACACTGGGTCTCACAACGCGGAGACCAATAGTCTGTTTTTAAATGATTTCTTTCTTAAAAGTGGTCTCTGGGGAAGCTGTAAGGACAAAAGGTTGATGGACAGTTTAGAAGCCCAAAGATCCATCCAGCACTACAGAGGACTTAAGGTACTATTTATAGGGAAATGATAGAAGACGGGATCTTGAGTATGTTCATCTTAGAAAAACGATAAACACTCAAAGATACAGGTAGATTTAGGCCGATTCAAACATCTCACATTATAATTTTAAAGAGAACAACAACAAAAAAGAAAGCCCACAGAAGAGAAAACTAAAAAACAAGAGACTCAAACTGCAAGAACAACAAAAAATGCAAAACTATAATAATACACCCTTTCAAAGCAAGATGGTAGGAATTTAACAATGGTTGTAATATTGCATATTGTTATTTTCAAAAGAGTTGCTTAGAGTACCAGATACAGACATACAAATGACTATTCTTTTCCAAGAACTAATAGAATTAGTAGTATAATCATCTTAGCTATTTTATATAAACAAATTTATATCTTAACATATATTTTTTTGTTGATTCGTATTAGTTTATAATCTAAATTTTTAAACAGACCAGAAATAATTTTCAAAACAAAAAGAGAAGATATCTATAATTTTTCAGTACCCTTTTTATTGTTTGGTTTCAGTTTTGCTAAGGGTGAGAAATTCAGAGTTTTGGTAATGGAGAAGCTAAGTATATTTCATAAAGTCTGCAAAAGAAAAATATCTAATCATAATTGTGAAGAAATAGTGTAGATTTTTATACATGGTTGTGCAGTATACTTTTTTATTCTATTGTATTGATTCAGGTTTCTATCTGAAATTTTATTTCATTCTAAAATACTTTGTAATATGAATGTCTTCATGAAAATTCCATGTCTTTTTTTTAGAAACTTTAAATGTATTTCCTTTAGTTTTGTTTGTTTTTTGTTTGTTTGTTTTGAGATAGGGCCTCTCTATGTAGTTCAGGCTAGCCTGAAACTCCCAGTGATCCTCCTGCCTCAGCCTCCTACATGCTAGGGTTAGAAGTGTGTGCCACCACACCCAGCCAAAAGTATTTCCTCAACTTTTGAAGACTTTTTGATTATGTATAAAATTCTAGTTAAGTTTCTTCTTTTTGTTCTAATTTTCGAGGAGTCCCTAGATTTTCTGCCAATTTTTATTTCTGATATTCCTGTTATTTTTGTTCTTTTGAATGTCCATAACAGAATGTTTTTAATATTTCTTTTCTTCCAAACTTTTTGAATATTTTTGAATTGTTAGAAATTATCTAACATTTCTTTAGGTTTTTTTTTTTTATAGCACTGTGTACCTCAACTTGCACAGCCCACATTAACTTTTATGGGACTGCTGGAGGTTATCCCCAGCTCAACAGCTAGCTTAGTCAGTATGTCAGCTTGCTGTGTTTTACCCCGTATTTCACTTTAGTAACTTCTCTGATCTCTGTATTCTGTATTTCTCTTTTCTGTGCTGTCCAGTGTGTTGAATCTTAAATCTCTATTTCTTGTACCACATTTTCTCTTTGAGTCATTAGTAGAAATCCCATTTACTTGTTAAATCGGTGAACTTGTCAACATTTTGTCCATTTTAAAATAATTTTTAAATATACTTGCAATGGTTACTTGAATGTCTAATTGCTAATTCTAACATCTGAATTGTTAGAAATCTGTTTCTATGGATCATTTACTCTCTTGACTGTGAATCAAATTTTAGTTATTCATCACAAATTGGATTTTTTAAAAATCATGTTAGGAATATCTTCAAGTAAAAGAACCAAAGAAGTTCAAGTAACATTTTTCTAGAGGCCGAAACTCCCCTTCTTTGTTCATCAGATAGTAAGAGATATTGATCATTTTCATTTACATCAAAATTCTCTATTAGAACTGAACTGCAATCGAGCTAGTTTAACTCTTCTAAAACTCTTTGGGGCCAGCTTCTGCATTGTGTGCATCACAGTATTCAACCTCTAGCAAAAGTTTTGAGTCCTACTGTAATGTCCTACTATGATGTCATAAAGATGTCACATCCTTCCCTTGCATTTTGGTGGAAGATTTCTCAGCTCCCCATGCTTCTACTGCAACCATCATAAGATGGTTCAGCAACCATCCTAAGAAAGCCAGGCAGGTTGGTAACAGACGTCCCTTTGGGCCATACAAAGCCTGCACTGCAGCCCCCGGGGTGCACCTTGCAGGTTTCTCTTAATTCCAGCAGTCACCTTTCCAAAATCCTATTGTCTCTCTATTCACCCATTCTACGACATCATAAATATGTCCAACCATTATTAATACTCAACTACAAACGGCCCATTACTAACTGAAATTTATTTCCTTCAAATTTAGATTTATGGAGTGATGTTGTGTTGAAAGTATATGTATTTTAAACAATTTATGTTATTACCAAAGGAATTTAGTTATTTAGTTATTACCAAAGGAACATGGTATACTGTTAGTTTCTATGACCTAAAAAAAAGTGAAACTTTGTATTATGAAGTTCTAAACAACAATGTAGATTATTTTGTTTCTTGCTTGAATTGGACAATTTAGCATTGTTTCTTTTTGGACTATAATTTTAAGATTTTTTAAAAAAAGTATGGTTTCAAAACAAAAGTGTTTTGCTATTTTATTTTTATTTCTTTCTGTTAAGTGAATTTTCAGGAGAAATTGCTTATACATAGCTAAGCAGTTTGCCTCTTCTGGAAATATGAACTACTATATTTATAGTTATTCATTATTTTCCTTAGTTTCATCTATATTTGCGGTAAGGCTTTAAATAGGTTACAATCTGAATTAATATGAGTTACTTTTTTAATCATGAAAATTATACCTGATATTCCTAGACTATCCAAAATTGAGTCACTAACGGGGTGTATGCAAAACAGTGTAAGTTAAATTTTCTTCAATGATGCAAATGAATATATCCACAATGAACAGTGTGGTAGCCAAAAAGCCCAAAAGACCGCTGAAAACTAGAGTGTCTAGAGTGCATTTGCAGAGCCTATAAATTTTAGTGTAAATGTAATATTACCAGCTTCGTGTGATTAGGAGCTATCTTATTGGATAGCACAGATCTAACTCTCCTGCATGAATGTAGACTAGAATGTAGAATGAGTTTGTGTATTGATTTGCAAATCACTTAAATTATTTGCCAAAGGCAAGTAGTAGCTACCTGTGTTCTAAGCCTGCCCAAATTTCCATTTTGAGTTTGTCCATTTTAAATGTCAGTTGGCTTAATTTCCCCATTTTTAGCATGCTAATTTGTCGAAAGCTTGCATACTACATTGACCACCAATTTAGTGAGCTGGAACTTTTCCACGCTCATTTGTTCTTGTTAAACATTAGGACCTTGTACCAATCTGTAAAGACCCTTAGCCTTTTCCTGACACATCCTGGTCTTCCTGAAGAAATTCCTCATGTATTGATCTTAATTAATGGAGATTTAACATGACTACCAACCTGTCACACTTTTTAGATAGAGTATATGTGTTATAAATTGACTCTGTTATCAATCACTTATTATTCCTATGCAATCTAATTTTTTTTCTAGTGCTAGCTACTTCCATTAAATTTAAGATCCAATGCAATTCACTGTAATTCATATTAAGTGATGATACCAGTACCATGTGGCTAGAATTCACTGTAGAAATCAGTCTGTAGGACAGAAGTAAAAACAGAACAAAGGATAATGTAAACTCTCAAGCAGTGAAGAGCTTTAATGCATGAAGTGGTTAGCCCTAATTGGAAGAGGAAAGATGACTGAGATGCCAATACTGAGCTGGGGCAAGATGTTATGGCACTTGTAAAATTGCTTCAATTTTCTCATTTTAAGTTTGAATATTTTATGTCTTCTATTGGTGTTTTACGGAAAAAATATTTAAAAGTTTGAGAGTAGCTGTCCCTGTTATTTGCTTCTCTGTATACAAAATTTTTACCTTTATAATAGCACAATCTCACTGCTGAAATAGCACATGATATCTAACATATGTATTCAGTTAATATTAATTAGGCATACCTTTATATTTCATCAGGAAAAGAGTGCTTTAAAGACATTCTGGACTCAGTTCATTAAGAAAAGTAATTACTCTATTATTACTTTGAAGTTATTCTCTTTTGTAAGTGAATAAAATCAGAACTGAATTATTTATTTAAAAGGAATGATTTATAGACCTTTAAAGACGTATAATTTTAAAGGATTTCATTTTTCAGTCTTTGAAAGACATACTATTTTGGCTCAATATTTAAGATCTGCAATTTTGACACTTAAAGGAAGAACATTATTAATCTAAACAATGGACGTCAGTTAGAAAAGAATATTCTATCAACCCAAAGTAATTGATATACTATAAAAATGTTTGGAATTTATGCATGAGATTTTTAAAAAAGACTATTTATAAATGCCTCACCAAAGATTCAGGGAGTATGTGAACCTAATTTTAGTCACATACTTGCAGCCATTTCGAATGCATGATTTTCTAATGCCACTAAGCCGAAACAGCATATGGATTATATTTTTAGGCAACTTAAAAAGTTAGAGGAAAAAAACCCTGCAAATGTGAGTGGAAAGTATAAATAACATATTTCTATCAATGTAGAAGGTGTTACTCTCTTAATAAGCATAGTAAAGAATCATAAGTGATTAAACATATTCAGCAAAAAAAGAGGAGAAAGATTACATGTGGGCTGTAAGCTTGGAGAAATAATTCTTGTCCACTTACATGATGTCAACTTTCATGCTTAGAGATTTTCCTTTACATAGGAAAATAGAGTAAATCTTGTAGAGTAGCCCATATAATTTTCAAATCTTATTACTTCAATTTTTGCATATATTCTTATCTCCATTTCGTTGATACATACAACCAAAGGTTAAAAAAAAAAAGTTACCCAGTGTTTATGATTTTTCAATCATCCCCATTAGTAAGTACCTGTTAGTAGTAAAAGATGAATGCTAGTATCTGTTTTGTTTTGTGTCTAGATGTCCCCCAAAGCTTCATGCAGTCATAGAATTATGCATAGACATCTGAACGTCGAGTATGATTGATTCCTAGTGCAATGCTAGGGTAATGGTGTTGGGTGATTGCAGGATCAGTCCACCAACTGGATTGCCACCACTATAATTCCAGTAGACTGGATACAATATAAGGGAGAGACAAAGGCTTGTCTTTCTCTCTCTCTTGCTGTATTTGTGTCTCCCACTACCATGAACTGCTGCTACCCTGCTGCCATGCCACCCTGCCTGGAGGCAGCTGATTACTGACTGAAACCTCTACAAACTTTAGCTAAATAAACCTTTCACCTTTTAACTTTGGACATCTGGTATTTTGTTTTAACAGTAAATGAAAAGTGACTAAGAAACTATCTCAAAACCCACCTAAAAAAGAACCTGTTCTCAAACCATAGCCTCAAAATAATAAAATCTAAGAAGGCCGTGAATCCAATGTTTAACACTCATTGTGTGTGTGTGTGTGTGTGTGTGTGTCTGTGTGTGAGGGAAAGGTAAAATCTTTAAAAGAGATATACGTCTTGATAAATGCAGCTTTACATGTAAAAATAGCTAATTTAAGATATTAGGCATATAAAATGAACATAAAAATCCATACCCTTTTTCAATTAGAAAAGCTTTAGTAATATCTGATTTTATAAGATATATTACACAATTTTTTCATATGAAGTGTTATTACAGTAAATATTTTATTTTAGCAAAATTCAAATGTTGCCAAAACCTTGTGATACACTGAGCAAATGCTCAAGTTGTTTTAACATAAATATTCATTTATTTAAGTTTCAGCATTCATTATTGGCTGGGGCATAGGCAAACTACTTGAGTAAGTATGAGCTTTTTCAGATAAACAAAATAAGATGCTACCTTTTAGTTTGTAATGGAGAAGTCTCTCCTTCGGCCAGTAATGACCAGGTCTAAAACTGGCTTGTGAAAAGAAACTAGGTAAAGGGTTGTGACACTCCTATAGCTGCCATATCATTTCCTCTATCAGAAGACAGACTGATGAACTACGGGCACAGTCTCTGAGAACAGCCTTGAGGGTAATAGCCCTTGGGGTTAACTATGTGCACTTCCTCAGCTTGCTCTGTTGTGAAGGCTATTACCATAGCTCGTTCAGGTCCAGAAACCAAATTAAAGATGCTTCTCACTAATCCACATACCCACCTCAATTACACACTCAGAGAGAAAGAGAGAGAGAGAGAGAGAGGAGAATGAAAATGAAGACTGTGTAGGTCCACGTCCTCCCACACCAGAACAAGGATTCCATGACAGCATTGAAGGTTGCCTCATATCAACATCTGTTCAGACATTATTCCTGCTAGGAAATGTTTCTGAATCAGAACTAGTGAAATAATCCTGTCTAGAAACTAGTGAAAGACTGGACTTTGGGTTGGCTGACCTTCAGCGCAGGCATTATCGATCTGTTTCTGTGTGCATGTGTGTAGGTGTGTGTGTGTCTGTGTACAAAATCTATGGAGATGCTATATGCATATGTGTACATAGATAACTATTTATAAAGCAATAACCTTGGTGGTCATTCTTAGAAACCATTCTAGAAGAATCATCATCATAATCCCTTGCAGATCACCTGCTCCATCCTTGTTATCTATTATCACATCTCTTCTACCTTTTTGCTACTGAATACTGTACCCCTCGCCCTGCAATTCTGGACACTTCCAATCTCACTGAGATTAAAGAGGCCAATTCTGTAAGGTCTCTGACACTCTCACTCATAGCCTAGGATGAGAGCAACTTCGAGGCTCCTTAGAATGAAAGCAAAACAGATACAGACACATTTCTTAACCCTTTCATCCAAAGGAATGTCTTCTGGCTCAATCTCTATTATTTTCTCATTTGTTCAACTGATAAAATTTCTATTAAATCCTCAGAAGTAAAAATTATGCTATGAAAATTTGGAGCACAAAACCAGGTGGAGTCAGCGGCCACTAGGTAACAGGGCTGACTGGGCTTGCGGCAGCACACGGACATCATAAGGCCATCAGACTTGGTGCTGGCTGATTGGCAAGAGTGAGCCTTTCTTCACATGTCTCTTTTTTGTTATTCCTTTTATCCTTACAGAATAATTCTGCCATATGCACATCGTTAAACACTGGGCTTTTTGTTTAAGACTCCCCAAGACAATCTAGCCGCATACTAGAATTCAATATGATTCACCATAAAATCCTTGAAAGATAGACAGCTCTAGCCCAGCCTTCTGTGGCAATTTAAAGCACAGCGTAGGCTACAGTGGAAGAGACAAAGGAGTGCAAGCCGGTCCGTGACCACACAGGCATTGGCTGACAGCACGCTGGGAACTGTAAATCCCAAGAGTCTCCCGGGGATCCACGAGCAGCAGTACAGGTAGGCAAAACAGGGGTGGGCAGCTGGGAACAATCCTGTGACAAAGAGATACAGATGCTGGCTTCAGAGTGAGCAAATATCATGATGGCAGTGCTATATGGATTGGGTAGGAGATGAGTGGATTTGCAGTACTAATCTATCATCCCCTTATGCCATGACCATGATTGCTTACCTCCTCTCTCTCTCTCTGATCAGTCTATCATCTATCTATTTATCTATCTGTCTTATATGCTGCATTTTCAATTAATACATAACCATGTACATGTTATAGTTATTCTTGCAGAAAGTTCAATTTAAACAAATTTTCTGTAATGTCATATTTTTAATAAGCTCAACATTCAAATAAATTCATCTCTAAAAGAGAGAACTCATTACAATTATTATTTTTGGGTAGTAAGTGACATGCAAACGATATGGTCCTTGTAATTATATCTGACAAACAATGGCATAAAGAGTCATCCAACTTTAAACGGGCCCGTGGAGTCCATGGAACAACTGACACGAATTTTAGCTAAATGATTTTGAGGAGCTAGTACTCATATGTAGAGAAAACAATTATCAGGAAAAAAAAGCACTTTTTCTTTTTTAAATTTTATTTAAAGGAGAAAAAACACAAAACAGTATAAGGGTACAAGTAATACCGAATTTCATTAAAAAAAGTAAGAAGTCACTAATTAATAGATTACATATTGTCATCTTAGAAATAGTTGTTCAAGTTACAGGATTAAAGCATACAAAGTGGACATCAGGACAGTGAGACTGCAAACAGTTGTGTTCAATGATCCAACAAAAACTGAGTAATATGGTCATCTATCTTAACACACCTAAACACACTTGTAGTTGTATCCTTTAGAGCACTTTTTTTCCTCTCTTTTTGTACAAAAACATTTGTACATTTTGGGTTTCATTACTCCCATAGTTTCCATTACTTTTTTTGGAAGATAATAAAACCAAATATGACAAAACAAAGCAGTCAGTCAAAACAAAGGATGGACATAGTACATGATGCAAAAACAGAATACAAGGTAATCAACAATGGTTACCATAATGCCTCTTGCTACCTTAAAAAGAATTGCCTATATCATTAGTTATAATAAAATTGAGCAAAACATTGCAGAACAAGACCAATAAAATCTAAACAATGAAGACATTACAGGACTTCAAAAGAAGATAATATAGTCAAACCAGAATAGGCGTCATAGTGAATCTATTGCCTTCAAAGTAGTTGCCTATACCCTCAAACTTGATACTATCAAAGAAATCAGAATAGAGTAAAATCAGTCAAAAGAAGAGGGTGAGAGCAATGCAGGGCTTCAAATCAAGTTAATAGGAAATCAAAAAGTTACTATAATATATCCTGCTATTTTTAAAATTTTTCCCCTTAAAAAATAATAATAATAAAAATAAATAACTTTTTTTTAAAAAGGGGGAGATTGAGATAAAAGAAGACATAACAACATAACAATACAAGACAAAACAGAACAATTTCAGCAACATAGTGTTTCACCACAAGATAACGTGACTTAATGGTAGTTACCGTAACGTCTTTTACCTTGAAATATTTGAGTATAACTTCGTATACTATAGCATCAAACATATCAAGGGAGTGTGAAACCATTCAAGATGATGAAACAGGGTATCTAAAATCAGCTAATGGAAAACAAACAATGGTTTCTATATTATTTTTGCCTATAAAAATTTTGTTTATACTGTCACATATAATAAAATCCAGTAAGATACAACATGATAAAACCATGGAGACAGAGGAACAACAGTTTGTTGGGACTTCAAAACAAGATGATCTTAAATCAGCACTAGCTATTATGATGTCTTGTTTTCTTCAAAATAGCTGTTCATACCATCACAGACAATAATGTCCAGCAGCCCAGAATAAAACCATTCCAAGTAATGAGTGAAAACTTTATAAGGCTTCAAAGCCACATAATAAGGAATCATGATTACCACATACTTTTATATATTTGAATCATTTCTTACACTAGGGAAACTATTAGGTATTCATACATGTGAGTTTGATTTATTTCACTTATGAGTATGGTCTCAAGCTGTGTTCATTTATTTATAAATATCTCAATGTGGCCATTCTTTATAGCTGAGTAGTACTCCATTGTATAAAAATTTCACAATTTTTTTATCCATTCCTCAGTTGATGGGCACTTAGGTTGTTTCTAAGATCTGGCAATTACAAATTGTGCTGCTATAAACATGGGTGCACATATATCACTGTGGTATGATTCTTTCAGTTCTTCTGGGAATATGCCTAGAAGTGCAATAGCTGGAACAAATGGGACTTCCAATCCCAGCTTTTTGAGAAATCTCCAGACTGACCTCCAAAATGGTTGTACCTGTCTACACTCCCACCAACAGTGCAGGAAAGCTCCTTTTTCCCCACAGCCTCTCCAGCATTTGTCGTTGGTAGTTTTCTTGATCCTGGCCAGTCTTTCAGGAGTGAGATGGAATCTCAGTGTGGTTTTAATTAGCCTTTCTCTAATGACTAATGATGATGAACGTTTTTTCATGTATTTATTTGCCATTTATATTTCTTCATCCGAGAAGTGTGTATTCATCTCAGATGCCCATTTTTGGATTGGATCTTGAATTTTGGGGGCCTGATTTTTTAAAAATTCTGTATATGTTTTAGACAGAAGTCCTTTGTCTGGGAGAGAGTTCACTAAGACTCTTTCCCAGTTTGTGGGTTTTCTTTTCACTATGCTGGAGATTTCTTTTGACATGCAGAAACTTTTTAATAAGAGGTGATCACAGTTACTGATTCTGGGAAGTATTTCCTGTGCGGTTTGAGTCTTGTTCATGAATTCTCTACCTACCCATATGTTTTCAAGGTTTCCACTCAATTTGTCTTCCAATAGATTTAGGGTTTCTGTTTTAATATTCAGATCTTTGATCCATTTAGATTTTAATTTAGTACATGGTGATAGACATGGGTCTAGCTTTAGTTTTCGGCAAATGGAGAGCCAGTTTTTCCAACACCATCTATTAAAGAGACTGTTATTGTTCCAGTGAACATGTTTGGCCCCTTTATCAAAGATAAGGTGGTTGAGTGTGTTTGTAGTTGTGGGTTGTATCTTCTAATCTATTCCACTGATCTTCAGCTCTGTTTTGACTCCAGTACCATGTTTATTTTACTACATTTGCTTTGTAGTATAACTTCAAGTCAGGGATTGTGATGCCTCCTGCCTTGCCTTTGCTGCTTAGAATTGTCTTTGCTATTCTAGGTCTCTTCTAGCTCCAGATGAATTTTAGGAGTGATTTGTCTAGATCTATGAGATATGTTGATGGTATTTTATTGGGATTGCATTGAATCTGTATAACAGTTTTGGGAGAATGGCCATTTTCGCAATATTTATTCTTCCTATCCATGAGCAAGGGATGTCTTTCCATTTTCTGAGATCATCTTCAATTTCATTTTTCAGTGTATTATAATTTTGCCTGTATAGGTCTTTCACGTCTTCCATGAGAGTAATCCCTAAATATTTCATTTTTTGGTTGCTAGTGTGAAGGGTGTGGCTTCTCTTATTTCTCTCTCTGTGATTTTGTTGTTAGTGTATAGGAATGCTATTGATTTTTGAGTATTGACTTTGTATCCAGCTACATTACTGAATTTATTTATTATATCTAAGACTCTTTCAATGGAATTTAGGGGGTCTTCTATGTAGAGTATCATGTCATTGGCAAACAATAATTTAACTTCTTCTTTTCCTAACTTTACCCCTTTTACTTCTCTCTCTTGTCTAATTACTCTGGCTAGTATTTCCAGTACTATAATAAATAGGAGTGGTGATAAAGGACATTCTTGTCTTGTGTCTGATTTTAAAAGCCTTCAATTTTTGGCCATTTAGTATGATACTGGCTTTGGTTTGTCATAGATGGCCTTTATTATAATGAGGCAAAGACCATCTACTCCAATTTTGTGTAAAGTTCTTATCATAAGTGACTGTTGGACCTTATCAAAGGCTTTTTTTTGCATCTATAGAAATTATCATGTGATTCTTACTTTTGGCTTTATTGATATGGTGAATTACATTTATTGATTTACATATGTTGAAGCATCCCTGCGTGCCTGTGTTGAATCCCACTTGGTCATGGTGTATAATCTTCTTGATGATTTGCTGCCTTTTGCCAATATTTTATTGAGGATTTTTGCATCTGTGTTCATTAGGGAGATTAGCTTGTAGTTCTCTTTTTTAGTTGGGTCTTTCCAGGTTTTAGTACTAGAGTAATATTTGCTTTCAGGAATGACTTAGGAAGGATTGCTGCCTTTTCAATTTCATTGAAAACTTTGAGGAGTGTCAGCATTAGGTCTTCTTTGTATTTCTTGAAGTGAATCTGTCTGGGCCTGGGCTCTTCTTTGTAGGTAAGGACTTAATTAAATTTTCAATTTAATTAATAGAAATTGAATATTCAGCAGTTTTACATCCTCTTGACCTAGCTTTGGTACTTCATATATTTCTATTTCTTCTGTTATCAAACCTTTGAGAGTAGAGGTTTTCAAAATAGGTTTTGGTGATCTGCTGTATTTCTCTAGCATCTGTAGTGATTTCACCTTTTTAATTCCTTATTGCATGAATTTAAGCTTTTTCTTCCCTTTTCAAAATAGGTTGGCTAGTGGCTTATCAATTTTATTTATTCCTTCAAAGAACCAATTCTTTGATTCATTGATTATTTGGATTGTTTTCTTAGTCTCTATTGCATTGATTTCTGCTCTGATTTTTATAATTTCCTCTCTTCTTTTGGCTTTGGGCTTGACTTGCTCTTCTTTTTCTAGCTGTTTGAGGTGTAGCATCAAGTTATTTATTTGTATTTGTTCTGTTTTCCTGATGTGGGAACACAGTGCAATAAATTTTCCTCTGAGGCGGCTTTCATTGCATCCCACAGATTCCAGTAACTTGTGTTTGTATTTTCATTTCATTTGCTTGTAGCTGTTGTTTAATTTCTTCGTTAATTTTCCCTGTGGCCCACTCATTATCAAGAGTGTGTTATTCAGTTTCCATGTGTTTGTGGGATTTTTGCAGTATCTTTTATCATTAATTTCTAATTTCAAAGTGCTATGGTCCAATAACATGCAAGGGATAATTTCAACTCTTTTGCATTTATTTAAATATGCTCTGTGAGCTAATATATGGTCTATTTTAGATAATGACCCATGTATTGCTGAGAAGAATGTGTATTCTGTATTGTTGAATGGAACATTCTGTATATGTCTATCAAGTCCATTTGTTCACATGTGTGATTCAGTCCTGTTATTTTTTGCTGATATTCTGTCTGGTTGATCTGTCCCTTGCTGTCAATGGTGTGTTAAGGCCTCCTGTTACAACTGTGTTCCTGATATTTTGATTTTTCATTTCTGTTAATACTTGTTTTATATAACTGGGTGCTCTGGAATTTGATGCATACATATTTAAGGTAGTTATCTCTTCCTCTTGAAGTTTTCCCCTAACAAGTATGTAGTGACCTTCTTTATCTCTTCTGATCATTATTGGTTTAAAGTTCACATTGTCTGCAAACAGAATGGCTACTCCTTCTTTTTTGGGGGGTTCCTATTGCATGAAGTATTGTTTTCCATCCTTTGACTTTCAGTCTGTGAGTGTCCATTTGGGTTAGATGGGTTTCTTGTAGACAGCCTTCCAATAATCTCATGAAAATCTGTAGCTTAACACTCAATTGGAATGTGTTCTTTTCATTCAGGAATGCTACCTCACACATGGTGCCCAAGAGCTCCACTGTCACCATCACCATCCTGCATCTGCATCTGCATCTGTGCCTGCATCCTTGAGATCATCTCTTGCATGCTGTGGAGTTCCACTTCCTTTTCCAGCAGGGTCTGATCTTTATTCATATCCTCATTTTCTACTTTCCTGTCACCTCTCTTAAGCCTCTCAGAATGAAAGCTTCATAGTAAAGGTCCTGAGTCACTTCCTATAGATCTTGCATGTGTGTAATAAGCATCGTTCTTAGCTTCAGAAAATCATTATGTTCTGGGTTCTCCACCTCCACAACACCCGATGAATAGAGGCAACCTCTGAACTTCTTGCCTTTGGCTTCCATCAACTGGTTGGATCCCACCACAGAGAATGGGATACTGGCCTTGAGAAGCCTAGTCTGCTCTTTAAAGTCTTCATCTTCATGTGATTCTGCATCAGATAAGTGATAGTTTTTGATGTTATGTTCTTCAATTTCATCCAGAATTCTTTTCTTCAGTCACTCATGCTCCTCCAGAGTGAGAGTGTCAGCTTTCGCAATGACAGGCATAATGTTTACCTTGTTGTGTATTGTGTTCATAAATGCAACATCTGAAGGCTTCAGTGCATGTCCAAAGGTGAAATGAAGTAGAAGCAGCAGTGCACCCTGTTGTCAATGATGTGGCGCCTGTTTAAGCCACTCTCATCATGCAGGTAGCGTTCAAACTGCTCATCAACATAGGAGATGGTGGTCTATTTCTTTAAATTGTTTTTTTAAAACTGTTTTGTTCTGTTTTGATATGTTTAATCTTACCTTCTTTAAGATATAAAACAAGTGTGTAGGACTGATAACCACATTACTAAGTTTTTGTTAGATCATTGAGCAGAACTGTTGGCAGTGTCACTATTTGAATGTCATTTTACAAACTTTAATTTTGTAACCCGAACAGCTATTTCTAAGATGACAATATGTAACTTATCAACTGGCGATTTCTTACCATTTATTTTTCTGTAATTCTGTATTATTTCTACCCTTTTTGTCTCCATGTACTTTTTTGTTTCTTTCTCTTTAAATAAAAATAATAAATAAATAAATAAATAAATACAATCCCTGCAATTGATAGCATCCCCATAGCCAGGTGTATCCACTACTGTAAGGCGCAGTTTAACTCCACGCTCTTCAGTCTCCACAGTTGAAGCTTCAATTTGAACAGTTCTTTCAATTTTCTCTGCACCTCCAGGTATGTTTCTTTCTGGATAGAGATCAGTCAGGAACAGGCTGTTTATCAGAGTTGATTTTCCTAGGCCCGACTCACCAACCACCATCAGCATGAATTCAAAACCTTTTTTCACTGATTTTTGGTGAACTTGATTGGGAAGGTTTGCAAATCCAACATAACCAGGAGTTTCTGGATTTATAAACTGAGCTGGTTGTTGCCTAGATTTCTTTCATGTTGTTTTCTGTATCAGCTCAATTGCCAGAAAGAAGAGCCCAATATAACAAGTACTTTTTCTACAAAGTACTATCACACGAGTTGGAAATACTTCATTAATTTATCTTACTTTGAAAGTTTTGACTCATATGTGGAGTTATGTTTCAAATGTGGATTTTTCAGTCTAATTATAGGTACACATTTATGGGTAGTTTTGCATGTATGAACATCTATGATTACAAATGTTAAAAGATGCATTTAGGATGAAGAAAATTGACATGAATAAGAAAAATATTTTGCTAATATGAATCAAACTAATAGAAGTCTATTTAAGAATATCTTGAAATACCATACATGATATAAATGCAAAAACCATTGCACAAGGAATAAGAAAATGCATATGCATTTTACAAATGTCATTCAACAAGTAAATCAATATTAATGCCTTATATTAAGTCATATGAAGCTTATAATTCATAAATAACAAATTAAAGTAAAATTCAGAAAATGTTTTAAAATTAAATTTAATATGTAGAGTTCTTCCCACATCAATTATCATTAGTGATATAGGGCTGGCTAGGAATTACTCTGTAGACTCCTAACTTAATATAAATTGGTCCAAATGAATAATATAATCACATTCTACACATGGAACACTCAAGCAAATATCACTAGCACAAATTTTTCTAGGGGATTCAAGTATGAGAGCTTAGTATTTTTATATAAATTTAAACAAAAATGACTGCTAAAACATTGCAAGAATAATAAAAAAGAAATCCTGTTTTAATTTGAAAATAATGGATCTTCATTTCTCTGAAAGGTATTTGTAAATCCCTCACAAGGTTTAGATTTTGGATCACCTGCCTGTCACAAAGCATTAGCAGCTGTGAGTGAATTACTTTCAAACTGTCTAGAATGTATGCTCGGAGGTGACCTGTGGTCAGCAGCTGGGCTGTGACACTGAAGAGTGGATTGCTGCAGTTTTAAATCCCAGGAGTGGAAGGAAGCTATGCGGTGTCTAAAGGAAACATGTTGGCCTTGCTGCCCCAGTGTAACACTTGTGCCCCAGCATAGTACTAAGGTGACCTAGCTCTTGGGAAATTATTGCCATTTTCTCACAATTATTAAGGGAACACCAAGTCACAAGGAAAACAATTACTAATAATAGCTAGAAAATGGATTTAAAGAGCATAGGCAAGCAATCCAAGCAATGGTTATCAGATGGGTGATCAATGGAGAACTAATTCTGAGAAATAATGATTCTATTTGTACATAAAGCAGCTTTATGACATTGAATAATGATTCTTTTCTTCTAACATATGCTCTTATTTTCTTTTTGAGTAAAAAAAAAAGAGCTTATTAGACTGTATAACCATTTGGAGTGTTGAACATTATTATTTTGAATATATCGACAATAATCTCTAAATAAAAACAATCACCAAAGCATAACAATGACGATAAATTTTTGTGTTATTTACTTTAGATAAAACTTTGAATGCTTCATTTGAATCTAGTTATTGATTGAAAATAAAACAATCTATTAAACACATTGCTAAAAATTAATTTGTATAAACATTTAAGTTATATACTTGCATAAATATCTTAGTGCAATAACAAAAACAATATGATAAACATCTTCAATATGAAAAATGTTGTTTCCATTGTATAATAAATGAAATTTCAGGCTTGAGAATCCAGTTGTTTCTATAAGATTGTACAAAACCTCAAAGTGACAGAAAGTGTAAAAATCATATTAGTTACTAATAATGTCACAGAGTGGGAATATTGCAAGTTTCCATAGGCAGACTTTTTCTCTCCATTCAATTTTACATGCTGAGAGACTGTAAATCACTTAGGAGTGTTCATTATAAACACAGAACTCTGGCCACTTTAAGGAATTGCTTGATTGGAATTTCTAGGAAATATAGCCAGATAATTTTATGCTATATCAAAGTGTAAACCATTGTCTTAATAATTTTATGGTTTTAATACCCATCATATTCATATTTTACACTCATTCATATAATGTGTACTACTTGTCAGGTTTATTATCAGATTCTAAGGCAGTGAACACAAAGTTCTTCAGCTCTTGGAATTATGATTCAAATGTGGAGATAAGCATAAGTAAAAACTCAAAAATGCACAAGATATCCTGGACAATATTAAGAACCACTAAGTGTATGAGCAGGAAAAAGCATTCTGCTTTGGAGATGAGGGGATCTGGTCACTTTATGAAAAGTGATAAATGAGGATTTTCTTAGAAGACAGTAAAGAAATGAGCTGTGGAAATTTAAAGAGGAGAAACCAGAAGTGTTGGGTGACAGGAGTTTGCTTCTCCTGACCGAAAAACCATTGAAGAGGTCCAGTAGTTGATGTGGAGTGAGCAAAAGCTGCTGTAAAGCGCACAAATGCGAGAGAAGGAGCAGAGACTTTAATTTTACAGTACGGTGATGTGAAAAGACATGACACGAGCTAAGTTTTACCCGAAGTGAAAATCAACTACTTTAAAAATAGACAGTGGGAGAGTGGAGGTGGAAATCAAGTTTCCCCTTCAAGGAGAGCATAGATAAAAAGAAAGATATCACAAGTACTTAAAAAAGAAATATTTACTTCTAGATTGGAAATATTCTGTAAGGAATTAGAGTCTATAATAAGAAAAAGATCCTTTTAAAGGAGAAAGGAAAAAGGTCTTTCTAAGGCTTGAGCAATGAAAAAGAGCCCGTGATGCAGATGGAAGAGTGCACGCCAAGACGTAATGTGACAGCGAGCAGGTGTGACCTGAAGAAGTGCAGCCTGGAGGAGCAACAGGGAGAAGGGGAAGAAGCAAAGGTGAGCATCGTCTTTCTGCCCACAGTAAAGTGATCTCAGTTGCACTGTACGAGGAATAGGAAACCACTAAGCAGGGGTTTTGTAGGAGAAATATCATAATCAGATTTATGTTTTAAAAATATCAATAATTCCCCTAAGCTAGTAGGAATACATGCAGGATGTCTTGGTTATCATTTCTCTTTGTGGAGATAAAATATCTGAGACTCAAAATTAAATTTTAAAACATTTATTCTAGTTCACAATTTGTTGAAGTTTCAGCCCATAGTTGGCTGGCTCAGAATCAGGCTGACATGGCAGAGGGGTATCACAGACGAGAAACAGTCCACGCAGGACAGAAAGAAGGCATCAAAGTAGCAAGCAGAAGTAGCAGTGGCATGCTTTTCCCTTTTGTCCCATCCAGGCCACCAGTCTTTTGCGTGGTGCCACCCATACCCAAGATAGAGCTTCTGTTTCTACAAATAAACTCAGCGAAACCCAGAACTTGGTAATTCCAAACTCAGATAAGCGGTACCAAGAATGTGGGTGATGAGTAATGGAAGAAGTAAAGCAGAGAGCTGGTGTAAGCAATTTTGCTGAATATGGCCCCAGAAATACAGGGAATGCCTAGAGGAAGATGCAGACCAAAGAGGAGAGTTTCATTAATACATTCCATGTACATGCAGGCTAACATGCTAATGAGGATTATCTAGTATGAAGGAAAGTAATGATGCAGAAAAGTGAAGGGATGATTGCTTGGAGTGATGTCTTTGAATAGACTGAGAGATATGATTTAGTGAAGAAATTAGTGGGCTTTTTTCGCATTCCTTCTTAGGAGTACAAAGAACTTTTCATAGCAGGTGAGATTGTAGAGTACGTAGATGTGAGATTCAGGATGTTGATATATTTGGTGGCAAAGAATCTCAATTTTTTTCATCTAGCTTTTTTTCCCTCCAGTAAGAATAAACAAGATCATGAACTAAGAAGAACAAAGAAAAGTGTTAAATCCTGGGAAACACAGACAGTGTTAGAGAACCACTAACACTGCGGAAGACGGAATCAGAACTGGAAATGTGAAGGTTATCTAAAACCCATATGGATGAGTGGCTATGAAATTTTGAACTGAGACACCTGAGACTGTGCTTTTCCAGCCCCATCCACTTCCCCAAAGGCAAGTTTATAGTAGGGAAATATTTGGGTTTGACCTGTGTTTCAAAGACACTAAGACAGATTGCAGAACGTGAGTGTTCCAAGCAAGAAAGATGGAGAATTGAGAGAGAAAATAGATAATATATAAATGAGTAAAGCCACATTCATGATGGAGTATTATGGAAGTTTTGAGACAATAATGCTAATCAAGTATAATGAAACAATTGCTGAGATCTAAGAATAAGAGGGACCACTGCAAAGATAAAAGGTGAGATGCTCCAATCTGAGTCCGTGGGAGAAGTTGCAAGATCTGGATAACAAAGTCAGCAGAGGGTACTTTTGGAACATGAGGTCATCATAGGTACAGAAGCTCAGAAGTAAACATGTAGGAAGAATTGACTGTGCAGATATCCAAATTTCAAATAGCAATGAAAAGAGTAAATAGTGAAGAAAGAGCACACTGTCCCAAAGTATTTAAGAAATGAAATCTGAGACTCTGCATAGGGCAACATTGAGAAGTGTAGTCTACACTGGGTACTCAAAGTGTTTTCTGTTATTGTTGTTGTTTTTAAGATAATGGAAACAAAATACTCTGGAAGGAGCAATCAAAAGAGAAAATCATCCCCATTGTACCCATATATAAATACCTAAGTGGCATTCTTAGAAATATGCCAAACAAATAGCAACTCAGATTTGCATACAGCACTAACTGTTCCTCTGACTTCCATGGTTTTATAGACTTTTACTCCTTGACATTTTGCCATGAATTCTGATTTACTGTCAATCTATTTCATATCCAAACTATAACTCTGTGATATCCTCCTCCATCGTCCACAAAAAATCCCGTTTCTCTCTATGTCTTCTCTGTATCTCAATGTATGCCATTTCTATTTAATGATTTACTTAAGCCAAATAAACCCAGAAATTATTTTTTAGGTTTCTCTTTTCCTTAGTCTTCAAATCTCATTCATTTAAAATTCTTCAGCTTTGTCTCTAAAGTATATCTAACATTTCCATTTAACTGGTTCTTTAACTGAAGGATTTTGTAATCTTCTCCTCATCTGAAATTATTTTATTACTTCATTTGCAGAGTTTTTGTTTGTCTTCCCTCCTTACAACCTAAAGAAGCTCCATGAAACTCCCTGAGCTATTTACCTTGTATCTTCCTTCTCAGGTCACTATCTGAACATACTGTAGGTAGCAACAAATATGGATCAAATAAATGAATGAACCACATCTACTCCCAGTAATGAAAATCATTCTTGCACAGTAAGGATAGGTTGCTAGCCAAAAATGAAGAAACTGGGTTGTATTTCATTTTTTTTAATTTTTGAAAATATAGTTTAGAAACATTATATTCACTTTCTATGGACTTCGGTCTCTTCATCCAAATATGAGGAACTTGATATGAATTTATATCACGTTTCCTCCTAACCCAAAAGTCGATTATAGTAACTCATAAATGATTTTGACTATACTTTAGAATTCTGAATGAGCTACAATCTTGCTCTCGTTTCAAATATAAGGAGGAGGGAAAAGCATGCAACTGTTCTGTTTGCGGGATCATTATTCCCCGTGCCAGCAATGCTCCTGGAGTGGCCCTGCAGCCTGTGTGTGGCTGCTTGAGAGACCTGGCAAGTCAGCTTCCTGTTGCAGGCACATTTGGAGCAGCCTTCTGCCAGCCTGACTTCTGCCAACAGGCCTAACAGCTCTAGGTCATTACACCGACCAAGACTTTGACATATTTTGCCTACAAAGGGCCATGACTAAGATCTGAACACAACCAAAAGCCACAAGACATTGGCCTCTCTCATGCCAGTACTTAAATGAAGAGGAATGGAAGATTCCAAGCCAGGGCTCTGATTCATGGTGTGAGGGCAAGCGCTTTCCATTACCCTAATTGGGGTTCATTTTTCATGTCAGTGGGAATGAGCCAATCAAGCTTATAAAGCTTCAGGAGTCACCTAAGCCTATTCGAGAAGATACACATTTTACAGAACTATGATATTTGGGCTAAATTTTGGGCTCTGAATAACTAATCAGAGGTTACTTCTCATTTAAATGACATCTCCAACTTTTCTGCCTTGTCTGCAAGGGTGAGCTCACAAGCTGGCAGACAAAGCACACAGTCCCTGTACAGTGACCAGCACAGAACACCTTCCTGAGGCTTGCTCCATGGGTTGTAGTGTAGGGCAGGGCCCAGAGCATTTATTTTCTCTCTTTAATTTGGCCTCAGAAAAAGTCTGTCCTTCAAAAGACCTCCAGTGAGGAGGCTCAATCAGAATCGCAGTCTAGCAATTCATCTGTCAGAAACAACATGGGCTAACTGCTCTTGTCCACTTACTGTTTTCATAAACATTGAATCTCCCATCAAACAGAAATAAGAGAAGGGCATTTTTCCGACCATTTCAGTGATTTCATTTTATATATTTTACCCTTTAGGCGATACCCATAAAGTAGACTTGAATGTTAACTAAGACACTTAGAGAACAACACATCAAATGTGAAAAGGATTTTTTTTTCAATATCAAGAACATAGAAATGATTCTGATTTTTTTCCTACTGTCTCTACAGGAAATATTCTCCACAGAAAAGACAAAAATAGAAAAATAAAAATGAAGTTTAGACAAGCCAACGGCTCACAAGAGAAGGAAATATGCAAGATATCATCATCACATCATTCCAATTTGGGGTTTCCTTCTAAACATTTGAGTGTTCAGTTACTAAATAAATTGGTCCATTTAAAACTGCAAGGCATAAAATAGAGCTGTGTTAAGTGGGTTATAATCATAATGTAACTAAATTTTCTGCTTTTGGACAGCATGATTTTGGTTTTATTTCTTAAGAAAGAAGAGTTTTATGTGCAGGTTTGAGTGCTTTAAGGTTTTTTTAAAATAGAGGAAATGAGTTTAAATTATAATTCTCATGAATCTGTATTTGAGTTACTTATGCAAGTGTCAGCTTGCTGCATTAGAGAAATCTTAAATTCCAACCTAGCCTGCAGAAGTTAAAGAAAATTAAAACATATTCACTGATTGATTGTTCACATTCATATGCTTCTCATAGATGAAAAGATGTACAATGTTTTCCAGGCTACATGATGTAAAATATTTATATATGATGAATTTTCATTAAATACAAAATTCCTAAGCATTTCTCTTTGTAGAAACAAATAAAACACATCTGAGTATTGTTCCTAGTACCTATCAACATTCATGATGTAATTATGAGCCCATGTATGGTTACCAAGCAATATCCCAGTATATGAATTCTCTTATAAATTTCAGTTAAGGTCTTCAAAATAAATTATTTGATTACATTATTAATTATATCTTTTATAATTAGATTATCTGTGTCAGAGTGAGTAGATTCAAATGATAGCCTCATGTCATAATAATTTTTACTTCATTGCACAGAAACTCTCCATGCCAACAGTTTAGAGTGTGTATTCAGCTTTTGGTGGTTAGGATAAAATAAAAAGAATGAATATTATGTTTTATAGATGATCTTAAATTATTTCACATATTATACACACACACACACACACACACACACACACACACACACACACACACTATATATATATATATATATATATATATATATATATATATATAATCAGCATTCAAAGCACTTATTAGGAAAACAAGTGCAGGAAGGGTTTGATATGCTGCATCAGCAAGACAGTAGGTCCATAAAGGATTGGAGGTCTGGAGTTTATATGAGCATTCAGGAATTTTGGCTAAGGGCTGAGGCTCATTTCTTTCATTACTTTGGGCAATAACCCAAAGAACTTTGTGCCTGAGAATGTTCAAGGCCTCAGCTTGGGTTCCAACCTATACAGGGCTATGTGCCACCAAGTGGTCACAAAGCCAGGCATGCACTTCTCAGACAGGTCAGAAACACATGGGGGAGGCTGAGGGCCCAGCTATAATTATGCTCTAAATTAGATTGCTTAGCCATTTATAGTCTTTATGTCAGGACTAGACTTTGCTGTGTATAGATAGTTTTGCTGATATGAAATTATTGCTGATATGTTTTCAGTATTGGCTGTCATATCAATATTTCACTCTTGATATGATACAATCTTATCTCTTAAACATAAACCATTAATTACATGAAATTTAATAATGGATAGTAAAATTGACTTTGTATTGATTCCATGTCCATGTCAAGTCTTTTCCAAGTGAAAAGAGAGAGCATAGCCAATATTTGAAATATATTAAGTATGTTTCTGTCTCAGAAAATTAACTATTAACATAAAATAATTACTGTAAATTTTAGAATTCCTTCAGATTGTAATCTGTCTCCTGAATTAGCATTTATCTTTTTGATAGTTGTTGGTTTTGTAATCCACAGGGCAAAATGGAACTTTAAAAGTTAGAATCTGTTTCTCCTTTAGACACAAGTCATTCCCCAGGCTTCCTCAGGCCAACAGCATAATGGCCGCCTCCTCCTTTCCTCAGCCCATAAATGATCACCGGAAGAGGGAGGGATTAAAGATGGCCAGGAAGGAGAAAGCCAGCCTGGAATTGTCGGTGGTCTCACCGTACTCACGCTGTCCTCTGTGCTTTACTACAGGAGGAACTTGCACACCTGGACACAGGGGAAACGGTGATGTTTGGCAAGGTAAGGCCCCTCCATCTCTTGATAGCTACCCAAAAGTAAATATTTTTCCTGTTTGAATCCCATGTTTGTTTGTGAAGCAACCAAAAGTAAAGACCTGAGGAGCTGGTATCATCTCTTTACCATCACCATCTCCCTCTATTCTGTATTTAATGCATTCTAACATACAGCTTTTAGTACTCTGGTGTCTCAATGTATGATTCTCAGAGAAAGGTATGCCTTCCATTTTAAAGTCAATAGTGACAAAGCATGGGTTAGGAATGAGACCGTTTAGTACATTCTTATTATAACTATCATTGCCTAAATGTGCTGTGTTAGATTTATTTCAACCCAAGCCCTACACATTAATAAACCGTTATGTAGGTGGTAAAACAAAATTAGAAAGGCTGCTAATATTGTAATGAGATTATTTTAAAAGAAACTCCAAGGAAATAAGTTGTTTGAAATAGTGAACTGACATTTTATAAAGTATATTTATCTTTAAAAAGCACTTGTTTTAAACAAATATCAATAACAGAGTTTTACTGTATGTTTTATTAAATTTTATAATAAAGACATATGCTATGCGAAAGGGTAAAGAATGTATTCGGAAAAGAAAAAACTAATATATCAATGAAGTGCCCATTTTATTTTGTTAAAAAGACTTTATTAAAAATGAATATTGCTCAAATGTCAAGAAAATACATTCACATATTTGCATCATTGAGTAATATCACAGCTTGCCACGAAAATGTCCACGAAACAGTAGGTCAAAAATACAAATGTTTTGGGGAGCTTATGAGAACTGAAATCTGCAAACTTGCCTTCCTTGAATGCTTCACTCCTTTTAAACTAAGAAAAAGAGAATCGATTGCCTATAATTTGCAAGTCATTCAATGACAGTTTTCACCTGCACATGTGTAAGATGCTACAAGTTTGCCAGTATTAATGATTATTATGATAAATAGTAACTGACTATTGACACCCTGCTCATCCTTAACAAAGCACACTGTGCATTGGCCTCTGCTGCTGGCCTGGCTCTAGAGCACCTCTGCTCTTCTTCTTGGGTAGTAGCTCATGATCGCTGTTTCCATGTTTCATTCTCTCCCGGATCCTCACCATTTCCATTCTACAGTCTACACCACCTCTCTAACACTACCCTCACCAAGGGCCTTTACCTGCACACCGAATGCAAAGGCCGTGTTACATCTTCCCTTATACTTAGCGACACTGCCGTGCTCCTTCCCTGTCTACAGCTTTCTTCATGACTTCCATGTAACGTACTGTCTCCTGTAGGCTGTGGTTCTAGGACACCTCTCCTGTAATGTCCTCTGCCTGTCCCCTCTGATTTCTCCTTCTCTGTGGCGGATGCCCAAGAGCTACTTCTTCGTTCCTCTCTCTGCTGCTCCCACTCATGAGATGGCTTTGCAATGGGACCTCCCAGTGAGTTTGCAGCTCTTGGGCACACACAGAGCCTGCTGGAGATTTAAAGCTCAGAGTACTTCTATAGAAATTCTTAATAATCTTTATTTTTAAATTTGCAGGTTTTAGGTGTAGTCTAATTTAAAAAGAAAAAAGGAGTATGTGCCAAGTGCTCAAAGCATCAGCTCAGATCTATTTTCTCCGCCTACCTCTCTTCCACCTCCCAGGAAGGATCCTCTGCCTGCTGCTCTCTGGGCCCCCTGCAGCCATGCCTGGTCATTCTACGTGCCATCAGGGACCTGTGCTGTGTGCAGAGCTCTGAGGACCCCTTGTCTTTTGTTCAAGCTTCTGGTTTTCAGGACGACATCTGAGAAGGTTTGACCTCACTCCATGAGTACGCCATGTCCAAGAAAGTGCAACATCAAATAGCAAAGGAAAAACATGCTGACACATCAAAAGACTGCCCAGGAGGGAACTCCATCTACTTTTTAAATAAGACCTAATTTTTCCGGGTTCCCACAAATTTTGTACTGGGCCAGGCTTTCAAAGCTGTCTACATTCTTCCAACTTCCTCTAGAAATAAAGACACCCTCTTCTGACAGGCCTCATAGGATTTCATAAGGCATTCAACGTTAAGTCTCCAAACATGAATTTCTTACCAGAGATTTTTTTCTCTGCTAGCTTTATTTACGATGATGATAATTTCAAACATTCACATAAGCAGGCCAAAGCTTGCAATTAACCTTTATTACTTTAACTCACTCCAAATCCATTTCGATGGGAAACCCGGTATTCTCTATTTTGAAAACTTTTCCACAACCCAGGAAACTTCATCAGGTTTTACTGCTACCAACTTAATTTCTTGTCTGATGGCCACCAAAGCTCCAATGTGGAATCCTCGTCTCTACTTTTGTCCAGCACTCCCAGGTATTGTCCAAACGGTAGAGTTTAATAAGTCATTTAATGAAAGGAGATGGTTCACTCCATCCGCTGCAGAAAACTCTACCATGGACTCCTCCTATAGCCTCAGAGTAAAAGCCCTCACCTCTCAGTAACCGGCCCTCTCTGGCTGATATCTCCATTCCTCTGCTCTAATTCCTTGCTTTCTATAAATGTATACTGCTTGTTCCTCCCTGAGGAATTTTGCACTGTCCGCTGACACTGTTCGGCTTATCTTCTTCCCAATATTCACAAGGACAAAGTCCTCACCACTTCAGGTTTTGTCGTTGTTTTGTTTTTGTGTTTTTGATGAAGCCTTCCATGGCCACGCTACCAAACACAAGAGAGTCTTCCCTCTCTTCCTCCTCATGGTTAATCAGCTCCACATTTATTCACACTTCTATTTTTCCAAGGCCACTCTCAGGCTTATTTGCTTATTTATTGTGCCTACTTGTTTTCTGCCTCCTTATGTTAAAATACCTCTCTGTTGGCGGAGATATGGCCCATCAAGGTGTTCAAAGCACCTGTCACAGCAACTGAACAAAGTAAACATCTGGTGGATGACAGGATGTCAAAAATTGCAGATTGAAACATCAATCAAAAATATATGGAGGGTTATAAATCAATCCATATGTTAATAATGACCATAAGAATAAATTTTTAAAAATTAACAGTATTAATAAGTCAGTAAAGGGAGCAAACAGGAAACCATCTGATGTTTCTATGCATGTGTGGGAATGTGACATTTTTCCCACCTAGCTATGAATATTCAGTGGAATTTATTTTCCAAATACTGTATAGTCTTCATATGAACTGAATGTCTACCTACATATAAATGGATATACAAAATGTGACTTATATCTAAAATTGAATATTATTTAGGCTTTAAAAAGAAAAATGTTGTCAAACATTATGACATGGATGAACTTTCAAACATTACAGAAGTAAAAGAAGTGACAAAATCATACAATTTCAGTTACATGAGGTATGCAAAGTATTTAAAAAGAGGGGGAAAAAAGCTTATTGATGGTTATTGAGACCAGGAAAAGAAGAAACATTAATTTGTTATTTAATGGGTACTGAGTTTCAGTTTTGCAAGACAAAAAGATTCTGAAAATACGTTGCTCAGCAGTGTAATTGTTCCTAGCCCTACTGAGCTATGCACTTAAAAATGGTTAAAGTGATAAATTGCATGATACACATTTCTTACCACAATTAAAACCAACAAAAAAATTATAAACAGTTAATGGGAAAAATTATAATCATTTCCCAGCATCTTAAACTTTGGGTTAAAATTGCACTTTCAAATATGGAGGAAAATGCAAACATTAAGAAAAAGTAACGTGTATTATTTATACACTATAGTTTAAAACATGAGAACCTTAAGAATTAAATGTTTGGGGGGAAAAAGAGGAAGGGAGGAGGAGGGGAGGAAAAAAACCTGTCAAGAGCAGGTTGAACAGTGTTTACCTCTGTACTTACCATATAATGAGTGCTCTGGAAAACTGCCACACTCCTTTCTAAATCTGAATCATCTCACGCCTGGTATCCATTGCACCTTCAATTGTGGGAAATATCTTTATGAGTTCTTTTAACATAATTATTTTTTGCCAGGATCACTCTCTTTAGGTAATCTCAATCCCTCTCCTTGCCAATAACTTTGCTCACTTATGTCAATAAATTGAATCTCATTCAAGTTTCTCTGGACCTGTATGTAGAGTTTCTCAAGGTTGGCTGTGTTTTGCTAGTACCACGATTTCAGGTGAATGCCTAAATTATTTTGGGAGATGGGAGCTCAAGAGGCAAGAGGGCTGGGATTTGAGAAGCTGAGGACGTCCACACGTCCACATGACTGAGTTTCAGTAACAACCCCACAGAAAGGCTCAGGTAAACTTCCCAGATTAAGAGCACTTTACACACAATGTCAATTTCATGGCGGGAAAAGTAAGCACAAGTACCTGGGACTCTGCTGGGAGAGGACTCCTGGAAGCTTGCCGAGGACAGTTCCTCTTGGACCCCGCCTCCTGAACATGCATCCTTTGCTGATTTGAATCTTTCCTCTTTCAGGGACAAACCATAATGGTGAGAATGGCGGCTTCTGAGACTTGTATTGCTCTAGCAAATCATCAAGCTTGAGAGTGGTCTTGGAGACCCTCTAAATGTCAACACGAAAGATTATGCATGGAAACTGGTAAGACATTATTTAGAATATGGCATTCTATAAACATTAGATTCTGCCCACATTTTTTTTTATATTTTAATAGGAAAAGACTATCAAAAATAAATGGAATCCTAATAGCAAACTTGTTATATGACTGACTCATGGGCTACAAGTTAGTTACCATCTACTCTGAGCTTTTCAAATGCATTCCATTGTGCAGTGCGATGTTATCTCAAAATTTATAACCACAGCGGCTAGGGAAAAAGTTCCTCCATGATGCTGCTTAAATAGGTTCCTTTCCATGTAGATGGCAGAGAAAACAATTTGAGAACATTTTAGAGAGAACTTTAAATTCTTATAAAGCCTAATTTGTAGTTTTCAAATGTTTGCAAGTATTTTAAAACTTTAAAATATCAAGTTAAAATTTTTTGTTAATAATCTTCTGCTTTAAAATTGACAGATTTTGTGGTGCAATTAAAACAAGACTATCATTAGAGGTGAGAGACTAGGTAACAAAAATACGCCAGGCTGCAGTAATTTACAACAATGTTTAGTTTCACAATTTCAAAGTGAGAATCTGCCATGATCCGAGTTCTAACGATTACACTGATGTGTGGAGACTTAACAGGTTCAGCACAGAAACTTTAAAAACAGCTTTTTTACTCTCTCTCTCTCTCATTACAAAAAAATACATATTCTTGGATTTTTTTCTAAAGAATCTAGTGAGAGAAATTAAACAAATTACCTGATGCTCATCACTCATAGATTTTTTTTGAAAGGACAAGACTCATAGAGCTTTAAAGCTTTTAGATTATTTTAGCAAACATATTACAAATCTCTCTTCTGTAACTACAAAGACAGATTGTTTCGATTACTGTACCTACTTAAAATAGTTACTGCCATTACTGCTCACCTTAGTTAGGTCTTTAGAAAAGTTAAATGTGGCTCAGTATCTAAATCCACATTGTAATATGTACACTATATTTGCATACTCTATTTTTTCTTTAAAATTATTCATTGATAACAATGTGGACAATTCTATTGGCAAGTAAGCCTTCATTAAGAGACGGAAGTTAGCAATGTGGTAAATTTACCCATTTATTTGAAAATTCTCAAAGCTGGCCAAGATGATAACATGGGATCGCATTGTGTTGTCAAATATGGCTAATGTTAAATATTCAATTTTAGGCAAGACTTTGTGACACGTTCTGAAGGAACTGAGATTTTACTCTACTTGTAGATTGTGTTAGACTGACACAATTTCATAGATACTAGAAGAGACATAATAATCCCTGGTCACAGACCAACAATAGCTTATTATTCTGATCAAATGCAATAGTGCTTTTGGGATTGACCCTTTTGTCTCCAGGTCACATAAGGAACATGAAGGAAATTTTATATAAAACAAATGTTTATAAAGCCTTCCTTTTTCTCTGGTGTGATGGGGTATGTTATGCTTTATATCTAGATGTCCTCCTCAAAGTCTTCTATGGTCATAGAGTTTTTTCAGAGGTGAATAAATCTAAAGTATGTGATTGATTCACATTGCAGTGTTGGGATTGCAGATTGGTGATTTCTGGATCATTTCATTGGCTGGATTGGCACTGCCCTAAGCCTGGTACAGTGGATACAATCTAAGGGACAGAGAGAGCTTGTCTCTTCTCTCTTGATACTTTTGCTGTCTTTCACTGCCATGAAGTAATCCTTTGCTTTCCTCGAGAAACAGATATTATCACTGACTTCTAAGCTTTTTCACTCTAGAGAGATCCTCAAAAATAAATAATAATCCGGAACAAATGTTTAATCAGATCTGACAAAGCACGAGTACTGCCCATAAGAGTACTCCGTGTCCACTCCAGGGACAAAGTTCAGATCCCTGGCACAGCTGTATGGGGGTTTCACAGTCACCAAGAAACACACAACTGCAGTCAAGCTCTAGCTGGAATTTCACCCCCACCTAAATTTAGAAGAAGAGTAAGATTAGCTCATTACTATGCATTTTTCGGTCCCCCGTGGGTAACAAGTGTTCCTGGCAGTGCAGGAAGTCACTGACCTCCACGCTCCGGTTTTGTGCCTGAGGAGACAGGCTCATCTTTGTCCCCTATACAGTTAGAAATACAGAAACCCGTGAGTGCACGTGTGGGTCACTAACATACTTGCTTAAGCTGAAAAAGAAAAGTTTAGTGGATCAAACAGAGACAGATTTTCCTCAAAAGAGTCAGTAAACACAGCAGAACTTATGCAGGCTCCTTCTTTTTAGGAAAGGAACTGTCTGAGGCTCAAAAGTCCGTGTCTTTTGGCTGAGGATGCAAAAACTGCACTCAGGAGACTGTCTTTCCTGACAGTACTTCCTGCTTCTTAAAATGCATATAAACCAGAGTTATTCATGAAGAAATACTCGTCAATAACAGGCTAATCCTATTCCGATTTCATTCAGATTTTCAAATATACTGTTTCATAGCAATATTTATGAGATACAATTTAAAACAAGGTGTTTATATTTAAAATTTGTTATTGTAAAAGACACATTGCCAGTGATAGCCCTCAAAATACTCTAATGTACTTGTCGCATTGTTCTTGCCATTTTCTGAAGCAGTTCTGGAAATACTTTCATGAGTGTCTTCTGTTGTGCTGCTGTGGCCACCACAATATCCTGAATCGACTCAAAACACTCACTTTCATGGTCAGTTTGATTTGGAGGAACAGCAGACGGTGCACAGTGTAATGTGCAGTGAGTACAGTGGATGAGGACACCCGGGATGTCTTCATGAACCCGCTCTTCTTGGATGGCACTTGGAAGCAGCACTCACTGTATTTGTGATCATACCTCAAAAAAAAAAAAATACTCAAGAAACAGGATTTCCAAAACTGCTTAAAAAATAACAAGAACAGTGAGGCGGAGTATTTAAGATGAATCAATGCCACTGTGTCTTTTATTGTAATTGATTTTTAAAATTCAAGCATTCACCATATATTTTGATCCCCCATTGAATTCCCCTGAATTTATTTAAAACTGCCTCCTTTATTTCTTTATAAATTATATTTTTCTAATCATTTTATGTCTTGCACTATCTGTTCTCTTTTATGCATAATCCACTAGTAGATGTACTATGTGAGGTTAGCCACTAGTAGCCATAGTAGATGTACTATGTGAGATTCTGCTGTTATCTGTATCCATTTTCAGTTACACCAGTTCTTGTACACTTTGACACTTAGATTGAAACACAAGGCCTTTTCCCTCTTCTCTTCTAGTCATCAATATTAAATATTCACTCAACTTTCATTCATTAATTCCTTAGATAAGTACATATAATAACCATGAATGTGTGTATCATAGATAAGATACTCAAACTATAGGCAGAAATACAATGTGTAAGAATTTTAGTAAGTAATAAAAAACAAAGATAAATTCTTCAACATTCTTCACATTGAAGTTCTTCATAGCCAAGCTATAAAGAAGAAAATTTAAAAGGCAAAGATTCCTACAATATATTGTAAACCAAATTCCTACTTATGAGAATAGATGAAATCTAACAAGGTAAGATTTGGGAATTATTTTCTCACATCATTATTAAAGACATTAGCTATATTAATATCTTACTTTTGAGAAGGAGATAAAATGTGGTGATGGTGATATATTCTGATCAGGGTGAGAAGAAGGACCGAAGGGATCAAAGATGTTGTGATTTATATTCAGGGCTCAAAGCCATTCTAGTAAAAAAATCTCATCAAGTTGAGAAAGAATATTAATATTCACAAGAATCACATCTAATGTCTCCGTTCATCCTAGGCATCATAAGAAATGAGGAACACATTTTTTGAAATCTCTCACTGAGCATAGTAGCGCGTGTCTGTTATCAAGGCTGTTGGGCATTTGAACAAGTTTGGTGCCAGCTTGGGCTGCACAGTGAGACCTTGACGAAGAAGAAAAAGAAAAAGAAGAAGAAGAAGGAAGAGGAGGAGGAGGAGGAGGAGGAGGAGGAGAAGGAGAAGGAGAAGGAGAAGGAAGAGGAAGAGGAAGAGGAAGAAAGAGGAAGAGGAAGAGGAAGAGGAAGAAGAAGAAGAAGAAGAAGAAGAAGAAGAAGAAGAAGAAGAAGAAGAAGAAGATTGTTTAATTCCAAAATTTCTGCACCTCATTGAGAACCTCTGAATGTGACTGCAGAGGAAAATATAGAACCAGCAAATTGTGAGAACTCAAGCAATCACTAACAGAATCTTTCTTCTTTTTAAATCTTAATCTCAGAGCACTGAGGAAGAGCTGTGTGCTGTCCATATGGGCAGTCTCTATTACCTGTCTGCCTGTCAGTCTCTATTGCCAAGTCACATTTTTAATACAGCCTTGTTATCTTTTTGTCTATTAAGAAGTATTTGAGCCTCATAACTATATATAACTATTTTAAATTTGTGGTGTTGCATCAGTGGAGTTCATCGTACTTTTATCTGACTAAAGTACCATTCAATATCAGAAACTTTCTACTTGAGAGATTTATTTCTGCAGGTATTGAGGCTATGAATTCAAAGTAACAGTGATAATAAACACATAAATAGTTAGCATTTCACATTATTAGAGATTTTGAATAAAAGGAATTTAGTCTTTTTAAAGTTAAAATTATACTTCTACCTACATTCTTTATCTGATAGTCATTAAATTGTAGCATTTAAATCTATTCTATATCTTACTGGATGATTGCTGAAATTTCTGAAATCATTTTGCAGAATTAACACCATGAAATATTGAAATTTATTAGTGAAGCCAATGTCTTTTGTTAATAATAAGAATATACTCTTTTAAAGAGTACAGATTACTGCTGCAAGTGTATGTACAATGGAGTAATAAATGAATATTTTATAAAATCAAGTTTTAATAAGAAGTTAGTATCAACAGAAATATACATAATTTAGGGTTGTTCACAACACTTCTCTGTTTTTCTCATGTGTAAATATATCTGTGCATTAATATTGAACACTTTCAGCCTTACAAGGAAGCCAAGGAAATAATATATAAATTAATTTTTCTCTTGATCTCTCAGATGAAAATATTCTTTCTGGGAAACTTTTTCAAATCCTTGAAAAATGTCACTTGTAACAAAAAACCAGGAAGAAAATAAAGTGTGAATTAATCACAGTTTTGATATCCACACTATGACTTCCCAAGTTGCTCCTGGATTTTCAAGCAGAGAGCCAATGTTACTTGATGCTCAATTTCACAAAAAGTCTAGGGAAATTACATATTTTCTGTCCTCCGCCTACCCATTCCTCATTTACACAGATACAGATTCAGAAAAAACAAATAAAGAACATACTGGGAATCAAAGGAGCTGGACATAACCAACTTGATTATTTCCAAAACAAAGTGTCCATAATGAATGTCCCCAGTGAAGACATTGTTACTTCTCTAGTTAATGAATCAGGAATTTTTCACTCAGGAAAGTTTTGGTAGCAGTCAATCAATAATTCTATGACAGGAAAAATAAAAGACATGTTAGGGAAATGACATGGAGGAAAAAACAACGTGTCTCATTACTCTATTCAAAAATTTTATGAAGAGTCACATAAGAAAACAAAGCGATAAAAAATAGTGAAGCCAAACCAACTTCTTAGCATATACCTCGTAAAGAAGTGCCATATATTACTAGCTGCTGTTGCTATTGTCTTTTAATCACATTGAAATTTCCAGTTCCTGTGTTCTTTTACATTTTCTCTGTTAATTTTGTATACTTTTCACTTTTTTCCTTAAACATCTTGGACCTTACATTATGCCACCCAATACTTCAGTCCTTTCCTCCATTTCCAACTGTGACCTCAAACAGATGACATTCTTGTTCTAAATTTGCTAACTCAGTACTTTAAGAGTTACTGTCAAAAGAAGATGAAATAAAAAAATATTTAAACGAGTTACCGTTTTAAAACGCTAGTTTCATCATTTGCTCCCCAAAACTGTTTTTGATTATTATATGTATCTCAATAAAGAGCACCAAACTGCCCTGCTACAGAAACCTAAAAATCTTTCTTGATTCCCTCTGGAACTGCATATCTGCAATAAAAAGTTGCTAATTCTAGATGCTTTCATATGTATGATTGATATCACCTCCACGTACAAGTCATGAAATGTGTTTCACATGCTGAAAGAAACAGCCCCATGGAATTGATATAAAAAGATAAGTTTAGTAAAAAAAAAAAAACAACAACAACAACAAAAAAAAAAACCCTGCTATTATATAGGCATTGGCAGTTTGAACTTTTCTCCTCATTAAATGTGGATCCAAGAAGAGAAATCAGTGTAAATAGGAGAAATACAAGAAAATGCTTTGAAAGCAAAAACAGAGCTCAAGACTGTAATCACAGTGGGACATTCATACCTTATATCTGCTTCTCTTCACAAAGAAAGAATACCACTATATTTCTGAAAAGTTATACCTAACACTCAGCAAGCAGCTGTTCTTCTGTCCAGCTATTTTCTACTGTTATCATCACTGGTAAAAATATATCAGGTACTATGTCCTTATTCAGAGGAGTTTCACAGAAAAACTCCTCTAAATATAACTTTGATTTTCATCACAAACATGAAAAACATAAAACTAACACAGACCAAATTGAAGAGACAATGAATAAAATAGTATTGAAAGTAGACACTTTTGAATACTTAAGCAAATTATTCACATAAAGAACTATATGATCTTGTCATCTTCCAAAATATAAAACTAACTGCAAATCCCATTTTTAAAGTTTCAATGATAATGCTGGAAAAAATAATCTTTATGCATATATAATAAATCAGAATAGAACAGTTTGCTTCTCATATCAAATATTATGAGTTAAATAAAGAACAATGTCTGTAAAGAAATGCTGTGTCATTTACTTCGCTTCATAAGAAAATGAATATTTTAAACGAGAATAAAAGTCAAAGTATCATTGTGTTTTATGTCCTGAAGCCTACAGTTTGGCACAGCCTTGGTAATTGCATACCTGAGGTGATTCCTCACTTGTTCTAATGAAATGAGATAGTTAATGAAAATAAGGACCAACTGTCTTTTACTACCCTAATAGAGAAATTTAGACATTAATAAAATAATGTTTTAAATATCTGATGAGAATATTATTCTGTTCGTTTCAGTTAATTTTTGACATAAGTTTACCTAAGTAAGCACTAAGTAGAATAATTTATAAGGTGTTAAGCAATTTCATTGTAATGCATATCAGAAGATTTCTATTCATACTTGTGGGATCAGTGGAGTCTCAGGGCCACAGAGGCTCGTCTGGTTTGCAGAAGTTGAGCACCATGAGTTTGCTCAGTTCCAATAAATAAGTGAAATTTTTTAAAAATAACATTAAATGACTCACAGAATATAAGCATATTGGATGGAAACTTACATTAAAAATAAACATGTAAGAGTGTT
Organism: Cavia porcellus; assembly: GCF_034190915.1. Classification (NCBI taxonomy): domain Eukaryota; kingdom Metazoa; phylum Chordata; class Mammalia; order Rodentia; family Caviidae; genus Cavia; species Cavia porcellus. The sequence continues at coordinate 70,451,819 of NW_026947495.1, read as the reverse complement.
TTCAAATAATTTTCAAATATGAAGGTATGTTCAAATATATACAGTCTATGGAAATGCAGCCCTCCCAGTGTTTTTGCATAGCATGCCCTAATAAATGATTAATTCTAAATGATTTGCTATGCTATCAATTTTAAAGATTCATTGTGCTTATAAATGCTTGGAAATTTTTCACTTTCACAAATTTACCTCCACCTAAAGAACCCAAGCACATTATCATATAGACACTGCACATATTTGATCAAAACAAGTAAAAATGACTTTTGAAAGAGAAAAAGAGAGAAAAAGAAATAAAACAAAATACTTTATCTGATATATTCAGATGCTAAGTAGTGCAAATTAATTTTCTATATGCTGGCTCTTAACTATCCTAAATTAAAATTAGTAGAGTTTTAATTACTTAGACTTCTCTGCCTATCCAACCCTCAGCCAGAAGCAATAATGCTCGGTGCTTGTTTTGGATTTGTCAGGAAATGGCATGCGTGGAAAGCTGTCGTTTACTTTGTGATCCCATCAGTCTGCCCTCTGCACCCTCCATGCAGCCAGCAAGCAATTTATCAAAATATCACTCCCAAACATACCCAGAAGTCTCTGAGAGGAGTTTTGATCAATTTCCTCCATGTCTTTACAAGCGTGTGATGTTGGGCTGCCCTGACGAATGCTCATTTACCGGCTGATCCTTAAACTAGCTCAGCTAGGAGTTGATGAAACAAGTTCAGCACAAATACAGACAGTTGCAGTCACAGACAGAAAATAAGAATAAACATGCTTTCTGTGTGGCTGGGAATCCCAGAATCATTAAATGAGCTTAGTACTTATTTATTTCCATACAGAAACACATACTGCATACTAGGCAATGTGGTATCACTGTCTATTAAAGTATTAGTTCTTTTCCTACTTTCTCATCTGTTTTCCTTCCTAAACGAGTTAGTATGGCTGCAGCAAAGGACCCTTCTGTGTAAGAACTTGAAATACTGAGCTGGGGAGAAACTGCATACAGCTCATAGGCATCCCCTTTGATGACTATGATTTATTAGGTGCAAAAGAGGGCCAAGAATATGTAATTTCCAATCTTCTGGAGAAAATTGCAGAAGCTAGATATTGGAATGAATCTCTCTTTTAGAATCCTCATACAGTAATCATATAAAATTGTTTTGTAGATACGCTGTTACCCACCTAACACAATATTAGCCAAAATGAAGTTTTGGAAGTGGATAAAGAAAGATGAACTTTGTACTATACAGTAACACCAGATTTGATCACTGTACCTGCTACAAAAGTTATTTTCCTGTCAACTTCGAGACAAATTGGTGCTTCACCTTCCAGGTGATTATAGTCTGTAAATGTCTGAGGCTTCAAGAAGACTTACTGGAAAGAGTGATATTTCTATGTCATGGATAATCCTCTTGCCGCATAATGCACACTGGACGGTAGAGGAAATCTACAAAAATGTAATTGGCTGTCTACTTACTCACAGATGTTTTCAAACAACTTTGACATTGCAACTCTGGATTCCTTGTATAATATTTCCTGCAATAGTTTCACAATGTGTGTCAAAAAAACTTACACGTTAAGAAAAATTGTGAAACAGTTGTTTAACTCAACATTTTAAAATGAATTACAAACAGATATCTAGAGGGAGTTCAAGAAGATAGAACGGAGGCACTTAGGGCTCACTGCTGTTCCGCAGAGAAAGAGAAACCAATACAACAGACACCTGGCTGCATTTTAAGGTGAGCAATCGTGGGAGAACACTGGAATCAACAAAAGAAGCACGAAGGCCTTGTAAAATTCAAAGACTTGGGATAACAGTGTAGCAAAAACTATAGTGACAAATCTGGGCATCTGGCCATAACCTGGTTTCACAGGTTGAGATGAGAGAGCCTCCCTCTTGGAAAAGGAGAAAGGGTGAGAGAATCTGTAACTCTATGAGTGCAAACACTGACCATCTTAGATGCTGAAAACTTCACAACCTGTACAGACTAGCACCATTTAGATAAGCAGCCTGAAGTGCATGCAATTAGCTTGTTTGGAAAACATTTCATATAATCTCTCAGTGATTCCCCGGGGTGCTGTAGCCAAGAACCATCTGAAGGACGAAGCATCTATTATCTGAATCTCACTAGGTTGGGAGTCAGAATCCCATAAATGTTCCCATCTCTTGGGCTCCCCAGACACTGCCCTGCACTGGCTCAGTGGGGATCTGCCTGGCCAGCCAAACTTGACTTAGTAGACTGATTCACACTCAGATAGGCTGAGAACCCTACCTGATGGGGCGTGAGCACTGGGACTTGGAAGGCACATGAGAGTCCTGTCCTCCAACACTGGGAGATTGGAAAGCTTCTGAAACCAGAGACACGGCCAGTCATGTGAAAATTCCTGCTGGTGCCAGGACAGTCACCTAGACAGTCCTCCCTACCCCTACACAGTGCTGCCAACAACATCTGTCACCAAGAGGCAAGGGAAAGAACCCTATGGTTCTGCTACTTCTTGCCTACAAGAGTGGCCCTGGGCAAGGTTCCCCTCTGACTGTGGTCTCACCCTCAAAGCACATCACCTAAAGACTCCCAGGGAGAGAAACTTGGCCTGACACCTATCGTGTTCTGATCTTACTTGTTCCCACAGGTACTCCCATCAAAAAATGAGTGGGGAGGAGAAAATTCAGCCACAGTCCACTGTCCTGGGTGTGTGCAACCCAGGAGACTCTAGAGAGATTTTGATTGGTTCTAGTTGCAACCATTCCTGCTCACTCCCTACGAAAAACATGAGAGCTGAATGAGCTGTGAGGAGAAAAGCCCTGGCTTTCATGCCATTTCCAAGCATAAATGACTGTGGGGTGTCAGAGGTCCAGTCCCTTGATGGACAAACTCATGATAGTGCCACAGAGGAAAGTCATGACTCCCGCTCTTACTGCATCTGGGCAGTGTCTACTAACAGCCACCTCACACCCTGGCTTCTCATGCCCTGATCACAGCACAGGGCAGAGTGTGCCAAAGGGTACTGTGGCTCCTGCTACCATCTCTCCCCATGAGGACCTGAACCTCCAACACTCTGAATCAGAGTACAAGTGCATTAGCACCCTAATACCACTGGTGCTGCGAATACCAGAGACTCCATATGAGTAACAAACACAGCGGCTGGAGGAAATCTTTGTCAGTTGATGTAGCCCCCATTCCCAAGGCAGAAGGATCCACACAGTTCCAGTCTTACACACTGCTGACTACGCCACACCTGCCTGAGCTTTTAGAGGATCTTCTTCCTTGCATGATCTTCAGAAAGGGCCGGAATAGAAAGAACAAAAGAAAGGAGACCCAAGACTCCAACTCAGAAACTCAGCAGCCATCAAAGCCCGAGGAGATGAGGGCTTCAACAATTCAGTACCTTTGGAAATCTGTCAGGCACCTAACACTGTGTTGAAGTAAAGCTATTGGACATAGCAGTTGCTTGGCTGTTGGCAGAGCATTTAGCTTTGGTGACAAAAAACAGAAGAAAAATATTCAAGAATGAACTATTGATTTGAGGAAAGATCTTCCACAATTTGAATCCCGAGTCTGTTACTTATCATCGAATGAAATGAGAATATTAACTGAATTTTTAGAGAATTGACAGGTAATGCAGCAGAGTGACAATAATAAATTTATTTTAATAAATATTGTTTCTTATTGTTATCATCAATAAAATATGTATAAGTCAGAGCCCTTGGGCCCAGTACTTGATAAATTGGTCTGTTTCTCTTCTGAGCTTAGTTTTCAGACATAAACTTTGATTTATGTCATGATTTGAATAATTATTCTTATTTACTCTTATTTACCTATTATCTTAAGTCATTATCATGCATTTCAACTCTATGATATTATATAAAAGCAGATAAAAAATAAACTCTGTCTTTGCTATCCCTAGGGAGGAAAAATAATCGTGCATGATGGGCCATGTTTTAAAGGAGAAAGAAAACCAGCCTGGGACCTCCATGCTCTGACTTAGCCTCACTTGTAGGTCTATTGTTCTATTGTTAAACTAGAACAATAACAAAAGGCCAATCTACTCTGTAACTATAAAGGAAAAAAAAAAGGCCACTCCACGATCCAGTCTGAATACTAACACAACATGAATATTGTCCAAATTTCAAATTTTCAGGCATCCTCATCCCAGCTAATATGTGTGACTACTGCCCATTTGTCAATCAAGGATTTATTTTCTTTCTAGTCCATGCTTTCTGGATATTGAGATATCTCATCATACAATTCCTCCTACTTTCTGAAAACTCCCAATTTAGAGAAAATACCTGCTTCATTAGACTGTGCTCCCACCAAAGCCTAAATCTCAATATGTCTCCCTAACATATTGAAATGCATGAGTTTTGACCTGTGTGTATTCCCCATCACTGTGATGAGTAATGAACTCACATTGCTCAACTACAGGTTTATCTTTATAGTTTTAGTTGTTACAGAACTAAGGACAAATAGAAAGTAATATCATGGCAAACTTGTTCGGATTTGATACCCCTTCTGGATCAGACATGCAACCCAAGCTAATATCTTCTCTCAGATTGTTTTTAAGAATGTGTGGCATAAATTGTAGAGTGAATTTGCACTAGGGCACGAACTCTGTCTTACAGATACTTGCTGCTAAGTCTTATTGGTTTACACTTCATTGATTTAGTGTTTTATCCTCAGTGAACACTTACTATCTTTTTGTTGAGTTGTGATTTTTTGAGTATGAATTTTCTACTGTTGTCAACCAAGAAAACTATTACAGTAAAGTGGGACTATCTTTCCTGTCTGAGGTTTAGAGGAAGTCGATTCAATAAGACTGAGCTTAACCCTTACGGCTGCAGCCTCCGGATTCCCCACTATAGAATAACAGGTCCGAGATATTCCAGCCTGAATCACAGCCTATGGAGTCTAACAAGCAAAGATAAACATGCAGATCTTCAGGACTGTATTTCTTCTTATATATCTACTACTGTAGTCACTTGAAGTTTGTGCTTCTGTCTCTTTTTACCTCTCATCTCCTTTCCTTTCTCATTTTTTTTCTTTAAAACAACATGGGATTTCAAATATTGTGATCGAAAGTAACCTCCTAATTCCTTCTAATACACTTGGTGTCATATCCCAGTGTATAGTCAGGAGGCATCCAAAGGAGTGTTCCTTTTTAGAACGTAAATGGGGTAAGGGTCATGGATGATACTGATGCTAATCCAGGCAAATTATGGACTTGGAAAGAGCACTGAAAAAGACAAACTGTTATTGTATTTTTGTTTGTCTTTTATGTTAAGAAATAAAATTACTGTTTGATCTAAAATTATTACATACCTCTTATTTATATCTAAAGTAATAAGGTTTCCACATAGTTCAAACATTGGCTTGGAAGTAAATTCTTTGAGCATGGTGAAAATAAATGAAACATTAATTATTATGCCTCTGATGCTTGAAACAATTTAGCAACCTTATCAATATGCTTTTTGGGAAAATAACCACAGCGATTCTATGATTAACTAAACGCTGTGGATAGGCAACTTTTGCCTGAACTTGTAGATTGCATTATTAATTCCACATAGATTCCTTATTTTCCAATCAGCCTCCCAATATTTTCCCACTTCTAACTGAAAATTCAAAATTAATCACCTCTCCACAGCAGCATGTTTTGTGACAGGACAGTAATGCGTCTGCCATAACCAATCAGGTGAAACAGCATTGTAAGGCAGGCGGTTCAAAGCCCGGCCTTTAAAAATTAATGAGCAAAGGGAGTAAAACATGTACACTTGCAATCTCCCGTTGCTTTGAAGGATCTAAAGAGGACATAGGAAAACTCGGTTTTCTTCAAAGACAATTATCTAAATTTTAAATTGACTGTTTTACATTGCTAAATTTTATAAAATTAAGTATCATGCACTCAAGTATCAATGTCTTTAAAGGTGGAAAATGCACCTTCTATAATCTTCCTTATCTCAGTTCACCCCAACCCTCTATGAAATATTGGTGCCATTTCATACACTTCATCCTGACATGTTCGCCAAAATTGTTACCCTTTTAATGCTCATTTTTCTGTCTTTTATTTACATTCCAGTGTAAGATATCAGATAAGTATAAAAATTGTCCCTGTTGTATACACAGAGGTACATAGATATAGATCCATTCATTTTTGAAGCAGATTAGCATAACAAAGATTGATGTGTTGACAACATATGTCAAATAAAATATGGTATAGTATGTAAATGCAATTTTATTTTAAGATTTTAGAACATGTGGGGAGAAGTATAATATTAAATCAACATACAAGATCAATAAAGTACATAATATCATCCATATAACAACCATTTATCAATAAATGCAGCTGATTAGATGTAAATAAGTACAGCTAAAATGGTCATTTAAAAATTTTTAAAAATCTGAATTAATGATCCCAAAAGAAGACACAAAAGGAAGAACGTAAGCAACAGAGAATAGAGAAAGTAATACAAAATAAGCTATATTACTTACAGTCCACCAAATTAACAATTATGTTTTATGTTATAAGCACTCCAATTAAATTTCAAAGAATATGAGAATAAAACAATCCATTTTTAGTCATTTAAATGATCCACATTAAATATTTTTTTAAAATGCAAAGTAAAAGCAGAGTATAATAAAATCACAGCATGCAAAACTGATCACAAAGCCCTGCTGTGCTATATTTATTTTTTAAAAGAGTAACAAAAATAAAAGACATTATTTCAAAATTACTTATGACCCTATTCTCTCAAAAAAAACAGTAATGCTAAATGTGACAGAAACAAAGGGAAAAACAGAAAACTCTACAATCATAGTTGGATATTTTAACACTTCTTTTCAATAATTTACAGGAAAAAAACCATAAGCCAGTAGGATACAGAAGACAAAACAACACATAAATCAACACGTGCTAATTGCTAGTTATGAAATACTAACCAAAAGAACACAAGTATTTTTGAAAATTGTATATTCTACACAATAATATCCAGAAAACAGTAAATATTTTTCTTAAAGAAATAAATAGTAGGGAGTTCTGAGCAGACAAGCTGGCAACATCGGTTCCAGAGGCTGGGCATCCCAGCCTTAAGTGCCCCACACACTTTCCCCAGAGTCCAGCTAGTTTGGGACCCTCGCTCTGCCCGAAGAGGGAACTTTATGGCTTTCCGGCACTCTAGACCAGTGCAGAGGGTCCTGGGTTGGCCTAGGGTGGCCTCCCAGCTCCCGGCTGTGCTTGAGGACTCTGGAGTTCTGGGTGAACTGACACCATCAGTGCGGGGCTGGGATTTGATTGGCCTGCCCCACCCCAGAGACCCTCTCTAAGTCTGGGGAGCTGTGGCCAGAGTCTCAGGGGCTGAGGGCATAGAAGAGGATCTCTAACACACCCTGGGGAAGCCTTGCAATAACACTTGAAACACTTGAAACACAGAAATATAGGAAAATGACAAAACAAAAGACAAATTACAATCTCAAACCTCCAGCCCATACAAAGAAACATTAGTAACAATGTACATAGAAGAAAATATATGCCATACACCTGAAATATTGGACATAATAGCAACTGAAATAAAGGAGCTCCAGGAAACTTGAAAGGTATTCAAATTAGAAATAATCTCTCAGGTAAAAGAAGAAATGATAAAAGAAATGAAGGAGATGCTGAACATATCTAAAGGAGACGCAGTTAAAAAAATTGTAGGAACTAAACAAAAAGATAGAATCCATGGATGAACAATATAAGAAAAAAAAACAGAATACATAAAGCAGATGCACAGAGATATACAGAATATCAAAAATTCCATTGAAAGCTGTAAAAACAGCCTCAATGAAAGTGAAGACAGAATTTCATACCTCAAAGACAAGATTGCAGCTAGTGAATAGGAAAGGAAAAATATTTAAAAATAACAAGGAATCAGGAAATAACAATTCAACAACTGCAAGATGACACAAAGAAAAACAACATAAGATTGATAGGGATTAATGAAAAAGAAGGGACAACATAAAGAATGTCAAGAGGATATTTAGAGAAGTAATATCCGAAAATTTCCCAAACATGAGATTGGAAACTGACATCAGGATCAGTGAAGCATACAGAACTCCAAATAGTCATAACCAAAATAAAGCTACACCCAGAAATATAATAATCACCATCCCATAAATATGACATAAGAATGGAATATTAAAAGCTGTCAGAGAGAAAAGACAGATCACTTATAAAGAAAACTCTATCAGAATTACTGCAGACTTCTCAAAACAAACAATGAAGTGAAGAAGAGTATGGAGTGAAGTATTCCAGATCCTAAAGGAAAATGATTTCCAACCTAGACTGATGTACCCTGAAAAACTGTCCTTCAAAATCAATGGAGAAATAAGATACTTCCATGACAAAGAACAGCTGAAGAACTTCATGATCACCAAGACAACCCTGCAAAGAATATTGAAAGACAGTTTAGATACATTTAGGAAAAAAACCACTAAGCAAAGCAGACAATTAAACAGAACAGAAAGTTAAAGATGCAACAGCAGAAAGATAACATGTCAACAATAAACCAACATATAACAGTTATTACCATTAATGGAAATGGTCTCAATGCACCAGTTAAAAGAAACAGACTGGCAGAATAGATCAAGACACAAAATGCAACCATATGCCTGTCTACAAGAAACCCATCTAACACAAAAGGATACTCACAGACTGAAAGTCAAAGGATGGAAAACAATACTTCACACAACAGGAACCCCCAAAAAAAAGCAGGAGTTGCTATTCTGTTTGAAGACAATGTGAACTTTAATAATGATCAGAAGAGATAAAGAAAGTGACTACATACTTGTTAGGAGAAAACTTCAAGAGGAAGAGATAACTATCTTAAATATACATGCACCAAATTCCAGAGCACCCAGTTATATAAAAAAAGAATTAACAGAAATCAAAAACCAAATTATCAGTAACACAATTACAACAGGAAACCTTAACACACCATTCACACTAAGGAACAGATCAACCAGACAGAAAATCAGCAAAAAAATAACAGAACTGAATCATACCTGTGAACAAATGGACTTGATAGACATACAGAGTGTTCCATCCAACAACGTCAGAATACACATTCTTCTCAGCAGTACATGGGTCATTCTCTAAAATATACCATATATTAGCTCACAGAACATAAATAAATGCAAAAGGTTGAAATTATCCCTTGCATGTTATCGGATCATAGTGCTTTAAAATTAGAAATTAATGATAAAAGATACTGCAAAAATCCCACAAACACATGGAAACTGAATTACACAATCTTGAGTAATCAATGGATCATAGGTGAAATTAACGAAGAAATTAAACAATACCTACAAGCAAACAAAAATGCAAATACAACTTACTGGAATCTATGGGATGCAATGAAAACCTCCTCAGAGAAAAATTTATTGCACTGAGTTCCCACATCAGGAAAACAGAACAAATGCAAATAAACAACCTGATGTTACACCTCAAACATCTAGAAAAAGAAAGGCAAGTCAAGCCGAAAGACAAAAGAAGAGAGGAAATTATAAAAATCAGAGCAGAAAGGGCTGGGGATTTAGCTCAGCAGCATAAGCGCCTGACTTGCAAGCAAGCAGTTGTGAGTTCAATCCCCGGTACCAATAAAAGAGAAAAAGACAAAAAAAAAAAAAAAAAAAAAAAAAAAATCAGAGCAGAAAGTAATGCAATAGAGACAAACCAAAGAATCAATGAATCAAAGAGTTGGTTCTTTGAAAGAATAAATAAAATTGATAAGCCCCTCGACAATTTTATTTTTTAAAAGGAAAAAAAAATCTCAAATTCATGCAATAAGAAATGAAAAGGGTCAAATCACTACAGCATCTATAGAAATACAGAAGATCATCAACACCTATTTCAGAAACCTCTACTCTCAAAGGTTTGATAACAGAGAAAAAATAGACAGATTCCTAGAAACATATGAAGTAACAAAGCTAGGTCAAGAGGATGTAAAACTGTTGAATAACCTAACCAATAATCTCTATTAATGAATTTGAAAATGTAATTAAGCTCTTACCTATAAAGAAGAGCCCAGGCCCAGACAGAATCACTGCAGAACTCTTCAAGAAATATAAAGAAGACTTAATGCCGACACTCCTAAAAATCTTCAATGACATTGAATGGGAAGCAATTCTTCCTAAGTCATTTTTGGAAGCAAATATTACTCTAGTACCAAAACCTGAGAAAAACCCAACTAAAAAAGTGCACTACAGGCCAATCTCCCTAATGAACACAGATGCAAAAATCCTCAATAAAATATTGGCAAATAGGATGCAGCAAATCATCAAGAAGAATATATACCATGACCAAGTGTGATTCATCCCAGGCATGCAGGGATGTTTCAGCATATGTAAATCAATAAATGTAATCCATCATATCAATAAAGCCAAAAGTAAGCATCACATAATCATTTCTATAGATGAAAAAGAAGCCTTTGATAAGGTCCAACAGTCATTTATGATAAGAACTTTACAAAAAATAGGAATAGATGGTCTTTAGCTCAATATAATAAAAGCAATCTACAACAAACCAACAGACAGTATCATACAAAATGGCCCAAAATTGAAGGCCTTTACTTTAAAATCAGGCACAAGACAAGGATGTCCTTTACCACCACTCCTATTTATTATAGTACTGGAAATACTAGCCAGAGCAATTAGACAAGAGAGAGAAATAAAAGGGGTAAAGATAGGAAAAGAAGAAGTTAAATTATCATTGTTTGCAGATGACATGATACTCTACATAGAAGACCCCCTAAACTCCATTAAAAGACTCTTAGATACAATAAATAAATTCAGTAATGTAGCTGGATACAAAGTCAATACTCAAAAATCAATAGCATTCCTATACACTAACAACAAAATCACTGACAGAGAAGTAAGAGAAGCCACACTTCTCACACTAGCAACAAAAAATGAAATATTTAAGAATTACTCTCACGAAAGAAGTGATAGACCCAAACAGGGAAAATTATAATACACTGAAAAAAATAAATTGAAGACAATCTTAGAAAATGGAAAGACATCCCTTGCTCATGGATAGGAAGAATAAATATTGGGAAAAGAGCCATTCTCCCTAAACTCTTATACAGATTCAGTGCAATACCAATAAAAATACCAGCAACATACCTCATAGATACTGAGAAATCAATTGTAAAATTCATGTGGAGTGAAAAGAGACCTAGAATAGCAAAGAGAGTTCTAAGCAGCGAAGGCCAGGCAGGAGGCATCACAATCCCTGACTTGAAGTTATACTACAAAGCAACAGTAGTAAAATCAACATGGTACTGGAATCAAAACAGAGCCGAAGATAAATGGAATAGATTAGAAGATACAACCACAACTACAAATGCACTCAACAACCTTATCTTTGATAAAGGGGCCAAACATATTCACTGGAACAATCACAGTCTCTTTAATAAATGGTGTTTGAAAAACTGGCTCTCCATATGCTGAAAACTAAAACTGGAACCATTCCTATCACCATGTACTAAATTAAAATTTAAATGGATCAAAGATCTGAATATTAAAACAGAAACACTAAATCTATTGGAAGACAAATTGGGTAAAAACCTTGAAGACATCGGTTTAGGTAGAGAATTGATGAACAGGACTCTAACAGCGCGACAAATACTACCCAGAATCAATACCTGGGATCACCTGTTACTAAAAAGTTTCTGCATGTCAAAAGAAATCTCCAGCATAGTGAAAAGAAAACCCACAAACTGGGAAAAAATCTTAGTGAACTGTTCCTCAGACAAAGGACTTCTGTCTAAAACATATAAAGAATAAAAAAAAATCAGGCTCCCGAAATTCAAAGACCCAATCCAAAAATGGGCATCTGAGATGAATACACAGTTCTTAGATGAACAAATACACATGGCAAATAAATACATGAAACAATTTGCATCATCATTAGTCATTAGAGAAATGCAAATTAAAACCACACTGAGATTCCATCTCACTCCTGAAAGACTGGCCAGGATCAAGAAAACTACCAACAACAAATCCTGCAGAGGCTGTGCAGAAAAAGGAACTCTCCTGCACTGTTGGTGGGAGTGTAGACTGCTGTAACCATTGTGGAGATCCGCCTGGAGATTTCTCAAAATCTGGGATTGGAATTCCCATTTGTTCCAGCTATTCCACTTCTATGCATAATCCCAGAAGAACTGAAAACATCATACCACAGTGATATATGTGCACCTATGTTTATAGCAGCACAATTTGTAGTAGCCAGATCTTTAAAACAACCTAAGTGTCCATCAATTGAGGAATGGATAAAAAAAAATTGTGGTATTTTTATACAATGGAGTACTACTCAGCTATTACGAATGACCACATTGAGATATTTATAAATAAATGGATGCAGCTTGAGACCATATTCATAAGTGAAATAAATCAAACTGTATTCTTTATGAATACAGAATAATTTCCCTAGTGTGTGAAATGATACAAATACATAAAAAGTGTGTGGTAATCATAATTCCTCCTTATATGGTTTGAAGCCTTATAAAGTTTTCACTCATTAATTGGAATGGTTTTATTCTGGGCTGTTTTATATTACTGTCTGTAATGGTATAAACAAGTATTTTGAAGAAAACCAGACATCATAATAGCTGGTGCTGACTTAGTATCATCTTGTTTTGAAGTCCCATCAAATTGTTGTTCTTCTTTCTCCATTGCTTTTATCATGCTAAATCTTATTGGATTTTATTATATGTGATAGTATAAACAAAATTTTTTATAAGCAAAGGGATAATATAGAAACCACTGTTCATTTTCTGTTAGCTGGTTCTAAATACCTTGTAATAATTTCATGCTCTTGAATAGTTTCACACTGTCTTGGTATGTTTGATGCTATATTATATGAGTTATATGCAAATATTTCAAGGAAAGAGACACTATGGTAACTACTATTAAGTCGGGTTATCTTATGGTGAAACACTATGTTGCTTAAATTATTATGTTCTGACCTGTATTGTTATGTTGTTATATCCTCTTTTATCTCAATCTCCTCCCTTTTTAAAAATTTATTTATTTTATTATTTTTTAATTAAGGGAAATAATTTTTTTTAAAAATAGCAGGATATGTTATAATAACTTTTTTGATTTCCTATTAACTCGATTTAAAGCCCCATATTGCTCTCACCATCTTGTTTTGACTGATTTTACTCTATTCTGTTCTGTTGGATATTATCAAGTTTGACGATATAGGCAACTACTTTGAAGGCAATAAGATTCACTGTGATGCCCATTCTGGTTTGACTATTATCTTCTTTTGAATTTCAGTAATGTCTCCAATGTTTAGGTTTTATTGGTTTTGTTCTGCACTGTTTAGTTCAATTTTATTATATCTGATGGTATAGGCAATTATTTTTAAGGTAGCAAGGGGCATTATGGTAACCATTGTTGATTACCTTGCATTCTGTTTTTACATCAATGTGCTATGTCCATCCTTTGTTTTGACCGACTCTGCTTTGTCTTGTCACATTTTGTTTTATTCTCTTCCAAAAAAAGTAATAAGAACTGTGGGAGTAATAAAACCCAAAAATGTGTAAATGTTATTGTAAAAAAGAGAGGAAAAGAAAGTGCTCTAAAGCACACAACTGCAATTGTGTTAAGGTGTGTAAAATAGATGACCATATTACTAAGTTTTTGTTGGATCACTGAACACAAGTGTTTGCAGTCTCACTGTTTTAATGTCCACTTTGTATACTTAATTTTGTAACTTGATCATTTATTTCTAAGATGACAATGTGTAATCTAATAACTAATGATTTCTTACTGTTTATTTTTTTAATTCTGTATTTCTTGTACTCTTTTACTGTTTTGTTTTTGTTTTTTTCTTTTTAATTAAAAAAGAAATAAATAGTAAGCAATAAAAATTAAAAATGAAAAAAGAAATAAATTATAAATATTTTAGGATTATTAACTGCTCAACTCTAACATTATTGAGGGGCATCTATCAATAACAATGTAAATAAATGTATATCACTGTTTTTCAAAAATTAATTTACAATAACAATCAGTTCATGAGCTATACTTTGCCAACCCTGAAGTATTCTTGGTAGTGGAAGTATAAAGCAATTTTTAATAAATCCCAAAGAACAAAAGTCATACAAAGTACATTCTCTTTCCATAATAAATTAAAAATCAATTGTGCTAACATATAGAACAGTTTCAGTTATCTGATACTTGAAAACACCTTTCCAAGTAGCCCGCGAATTAAGAAAGAGCAAGAAAACCTGGCATGGATATTTCTAGAAAAAAAAAATCCTAGAAGATCAAAAATTTCTCAACAAACACAAGCCTTCTTTGATTTAGTTGAGATCATGTCTTGGTAAGCCCATTATAAGCAGAATATATTTTTAAGTCAAAAATGGATTTACTACACTTTAACCTGCCAAACATACTGGAACCCTCATGAATGGAATTAGTGCCCTTATAACAAAAAGTCAGGGAGTTTGCTCACCCTCCAGGATAGAATCTGGAAGACAGCTCTCATGAGAACTGGACCACAGAACTGGGGATTCAGCTCAGCAGCACAGGGCCTGATTGGCAAGTGCAAAGGTATGAGTTCAATTCCAGGCACAAAAAAAGAAAAAGTGGAGCATCCAGACAACCTGAACCCGGACTTCAATGCATTCTCAACTGTGATAAATATATTTGTACTGGTCATAACTCCACTCAGTCTATGGTACTTTTTAATTACTGCTCAAATTCACTAAACTGTAAGAAGAAACTTGTTTTTCTCTTACAGGTAGAAAATGGTATAAAAAAATAGAAAATTTTAACTCAGACAAAAAATTTAATTACAGTCTTATTTAGCCAAGAAAAACTTTATATGAATCAGTAACAGCTTAGTCATAATAGAAACTTAAAAACCGTGTTATTTTACCAACATTTAGCTACATATATGTGACTATATATATATATATAAATATATAACTACATATATATATATATGAAAGTTGGCTCATAAAATAAATGTTGATAGAAGAAACAGGTTAATCTTAAATATAATATTTGTTGAAAGAAAAACATAAAAGACTATATTCATTTATGAAATTTCTAAATTATCACAGTAGAAATCTGTGGTTTCTTTGGATGAGAAATTCACTGTGTGTGGAGATGGAGGAAACTCTCAAGGTGGTATCAGTATTGTACATCCTGTTTTGGCTAACAGCTCCATGGCAGCCTATATGTGTCAAAACTTCTCAATCCGTACACTTACATTAGAATGTTTTTGTACCAAATATTGCACCAACATAATAGTATCTAGTGAAACGTTGTCCACTGCAAGTTTGCTTTAGACATCATTCCAATTAATAATACTCGCTAGACACATGATTTTCAATTAATTTCAATCTTCAAAATATTCTAATTCACTAGTAACTTTTTAAAATATGGAAAATTGTATAAATTTAAAACTCTTACAGACTATGTAAATATCAATAGTAGGGCACATTTGAATCATCTATGAGATAAAACAAAGCTAAAAGTTCAAATCAAATAAAAATGGCGTCAAAACCATGAAACTGTAAACAAAAAACTGTTACATTGTCTCTGCTTTAAAAGTAGGTTATGCCATTCCCTAAGTTCTCACATAAGAAATAGTGTTCATTCTTTTTTTTTTAAATCAAAAGCTTCAGTTCAGTTCAGTGTTAACAATAATTAAAATTTATCACCTACTACTATCATTTGATAGCTGTAAACAACTATCATTTGATTGCATATTTTATATTACCCATTCTTTGACTATTCAAAATAATTTTGTATCATTTAAATGTACTTATTAAAATTGTGAAGCTGAGATGATAATTACATTACAAACATATAGAAAATGTATGCTTGAACATAGTGCAATATATTTTACTTTTCTTCTTTATTGTTTGTCCACAAACTTTCCTTGCTCTGTGGTATCCCGCCTTCCTACTCTTTAACTTTGGCACTCTAAGTTCTCATGAAATCAAGAATCTAAATTTACTGCTGTGCGTATAAATAACAGATTTCCTTCTTCAGCAACTACACTTCAAGTTAAAAGAGTAATTCTTCTATCACCGAGTTGAAAGAGCCTACATATCTTATTTATGTTTGTTGCACTAGTACCCAACTCAGTGTATACTATTTAGTGAACTCCTGATTACAGAGTGATTAATTGGTGAGAACATTTTTCATTGAAATGGAGAATAAAGCTATCCAAATGCTGTCAAATCATAGGTGGTTGCTCTGAACATGATTAACAAATGGCATGTGGAGTTACCATAAAGAATCAGAGTTCAGAGGCTTAATGCTATTTGCTACCTTTTACACTTAGTGAAAACTATTTTGCTACAATTTTTATTTTTTCTGCTACAGAAATTTGAATTAATGTTTTGATTATATTCTTAATTTCTTTTAGCATTTTAAATTCACGAGTACACATGGCTCCATTGTGAAGTAGGTTTCAGATGATCGTTAAACAGTGAATCCCACTTACACTCAACAACAGCAATGTTAAATAGTTAAGGAATTTTCCAGAATTGAGTATTTTTACAGTGATTTCTTTTTGCTTCTGACGTAAATATAAGAATTTCTTGGTTACCAAACAAACATTATCCTGCTCAAATATCACATGAGCCAAATGGTAACCTACCCAGTCTTAGCAGTAAGTACAGAAAGAGGAGCAGGAACTCCACACTGAGCCTGAGCACCGCAGGGATTCCTGCTGAGTTTCTGGGTTTCACAAGGCAGAGCTTTCTGTATCCTAAACGGTGGTCATCTGCGGAGAAACTGAACACCAACAAGATGCCCCACCAAGACACTGAATGAAGAAAATCAATGAGAGACACAGAATGTATTCATTTATAACTCAAAGGTCTTTCATTCTTTCTATCACTATAGGCTTTCTTCATATTGGACCTTCAGCTAGTCACTAGGAATACAGCGGTGAGGAACACAGGCTTTATGCACGAGCTCTCTTACCATGGAGTTTAAAATCTTTCTTGATTTAAAATTTGAAAAAAATACATTTAAAGAGAAAGACATGGTCACCCCTGTACAAATCCCACAGGTGAGGGGGAACATTTTAGAATAACGGAAATTAAAGTATCAAGATTGAATATAATGTAAATGATCAAAAAGAAAAGTAGAAAGTTACGTGATGTCAAGATGATACCTGATTTGTTAAGCTATATGTGTTATTAATGTGATTTCCATTTTCTGGTGTTTTAGTGTTTGCTTCATATAAATATTAAACCTTTCAAGTGTCACGTGGAGCAGTAAGAGGATGCTGTTGCATGCTGGAAATGAAACCAAAAGTCACGTTTGTCAGGAAAAGCCAACAATTCACCTACCTGCTTTGAAGAGTTTGGGATCACTTATGACTAGGGAAACGATATTCACGTGTTTCCATCAGCCAACATCTTTTTCAATAAGACTTTATTGGATACAGAAAAGGAATGAAAGAAAAAAGAAAAGTGTTGTATGAAGTAGCAAAAAGAGGAAAGAATGAGAAATAGAAACAGAAAAGGAGAAAGAAGAGTGAGAGAAAAAGCCAGAAGAAAGAGTAGAAAGGGAGGGAGAGAGAGAAAAAAGAAAGAAGCAAAAAGAGGAGGAGAAAAGAGCGTGTCATGCTTCCAGGTTTATTTATTATGATCTCAGAGAGATCCTTACACCTCAGCCTAGAAAACTGGAAACCTGAGCACACATTTAGAGCCACTTTAAAAGTGTTTACTTTTAGGTGCATCAACTCCTGTGGCAAAAGTTTTCCTATGCAGCTTCAGCTGCGCATCTCTGATTAACTGGTCGCATGATGGCTCTGGCCCCTCCTTTTCTCCCTCATGGTGCTTTATTCCATAGTTTCAGTAAGCTGAATATAGGTCAGCTATCGACAGGCATTAGTATTTCAGCAGCTTACATAAATAGTCAACAACCAGTTTTAAAATTTTATCATCACTAGACACAATAAACACGGGCTCATTTATTATAGACATCGTGTTTATTCTCTTAAGAACTCCAGAGACCCTGGCATAGAGTTGGATTCGCAGACTCTTTTCTAACAGAACACTGACGTCAGCATTTATACATAGATTGCAATATGGGCCTCACATTTTCATGCACCCCAGATCTCACACTTTGCAGTCTAACTTTACAATTCTTTGCCACACAGGTGCTTGGCCTGTGTGAGCTGCTTTATCCTGTGGGATTTTATTGCTTGGACAAGCAAAGCATACTATCTGCATACTTTCTCTCTTTCCTTCTTGAGTATCTTCCAGACTTTTGTGACTATGGCAGGCAGTAACCTGAGCAAGGCCTGGCTTATCTCAAACCAAGCTGAAATGGGGAGTAGATCTGACCATTCCAGTAGCCCTACCCAAAGGCCACCCTAAAGAACTCTGCATAAACTCAAGTTTGATTAGTCAAAGAGTGTGCCAGTCACCAGCTGAGCAGGATGGGTGAGCAATCAATGCTTGTTGTTCTATGCTGATGAGGTTTTGCAGGGACTTGTTACTCAGTATTACTATGGCAATTAATTGCTCATACAGGTGCAGAGACATTGAGGACCACTTCTTTTAACTTTGATAGGAAAAATGAAAGCTTTTCTGAATGAAAACCATCCCAGATTTTGAAAGGTGTGTATTTAAAAATAAATAAACTTGAAATCAGCATATTAATCTACATTTAGAGTATCACTTGAAGTGTCAACCACATAATATAGAAAATGGTGAGAATCCTGTACATATTTCAGATGAAGATAAGTTGAGAAAGAGGAATGGCAATCTTGCAGAACAAAGGACTTGGAAGGAGACAGGAGGGAAATAGTTTCTCAGGCTTATTCAGAGAAGACCAGGTGTTTACATTTCTTCTGTTGTTCAAGAGAACAGACAGGGACAAATCTCTGTCAGTGTGTATCAGAGAGATGTCAGGTGACTAAATAGAAGTACTCAATATTATGATCACCCTAAGAACTAAATATACGCAGAAATTTAGCATACTACGGTCTTGCCAAAAGTCAAGAATGGCTTCAGTAGCTAGGCATGATTTTGAGAAGCAATGAGAGATTTCAGGATATGAAGAGGCTGAGGGAAAAGTTGGCTATTGTGCTCAAGATGCTATTACACAATGTTTCAGTGTTATCCCACTGGGGCTGCTGTAGACAGTGAGGTAGATTTAGAAGGTTTGGCCTCAAATCAAAAGCCTGCTTTATAAGACAGAAAATTTCTTTAAAATTTTCTCCCCCAGAGCAGAAATGATTGATAATGATTCTGTCCAGTTCCATGTCAATTATCCCTATCCAGAAAGATTCAGAACAATTAATAGTAACAAAAAGACCCATCTAGTACAGCACTGAACAAAGATTTTTACAAGGCATCTGTAATACTTGCAAAGTTCTATTTTGGAGATAATAGGAAATAAAGTGTTTCTGAGAAAACCGTATATATGATGAATTACTGGTTCAACAGAGTTAATAGTTATCACTTTAAAAATATTTTTCAAAAAGTATTATATGAATTTTCAGAGACTACAGCCTGATAAAGGGAATTTGACAGAACTATGTTGGAACCATGACTTATATTCTGCTAAGCATATTGTAAAAATGATTCCTTGTTCAGGTTAAGAAGAGGGACCCAGGTTATTCATAAGATTCTAATGCTTTTTACTGAAAAATCAAGCTACAATGAAATTCTCAAGCGTCATTTTTTACTTACTACTAAATGCAAACAGGAATTATATGTTTCCTTGATCTGTGATCTACTGTGAACAAACTGAACATTTCATTTTCTCCTGAAATTAAAATCCACGAGAAGCATCATGACAGAGTGGCATTCTGTGATCTAAGAGGGACTCCGTTATGAACAGCAAGTACTAAGGAGAATTCAGAGAGACGGATTTGTAGATACGATTGGCAAAGGAGCAGAGTAAGACTAAGAAAAGAAAAAAGAAATCTCTATCTAAACTGTTACAGATAATTCTGATTCTTAGGAAATTTACATTCCCTTCCAAAGAAAACTTCTGAGTCAAAACTAATGTTTGAAAGTTTCTACTTGAGTTCTGTCAATTATCAATAAAGATATTCCACTGACTGCTTACTGTGTACTTAGCAAATTTCAAACTGTATAAATATGATTATCTTAATAATCATATCGTGGATATAGAAACAGGCAAGAGAAAGCCTCACCTTTCTGTTTCAGTCTACCTAGGAACAGAGAGGTCTTGGGGTTATCCTCCAGTACTGTGCATGCCAAAATACACAGGACACTGCCCATTGGGTCATTAGTAGGTACAGAAAGGATATCCAGAGACCCTGTGACTGAACCAGACCTGAAAATCATGTGAAGGAAATGTCACTGCACGTCACTAGGAGTACCAGAGAATGTGACCTGTATTAAGGAAAGGTGTTCTGAAGAGGCACAAAAGACTAGAGGAGGATGGTGTGAATTTCTCAGGGCATGTCATGCAATGTTAGTGTGCACACAGGCTTCTGAAATATAACCCACTGAGGAAAGCCACGGTGACACAGGCTCTCCAACCAAAAGCAAAAAGACAAAGAGAAAAATGTTTGAATGTGACTAAGATTGATTCTAAAATACATTCTCAGTGACTAGTCTCAGAAATGAACTTCCTGGGAGAATATTAGAAATTTTCTATCAAGAAGAATAGGGCCTGAGACAGAGATTAAACTTGGTTTGCAGAACAATATTAAGAGCTGCATTTTTTTTGCATTACTGAGATTGTGCACTATTAAATTGTTAAAATTCTTTTTAATGTTGTTTGTGTTAAAAAAAAAAAGTAATGGGGAATTACACAGCCATAATTTAGGAAGGGGTTGTTACTTGGAATTGAATTTAGGACCTTGCACTTGCCAGCCAGGTGCTGTGCTGCTAAGCTGTATCACCAACCCCACAGCCATTATTTTTAAAACATAATGTGCATTTAGTATTATATATTGTGCATATGACCAATAAATGAAAAATATTAAAATGTCATTTCGTTCTATTTCTTGATTTCTGTAATATTCTTCAGAGTTGACATTACTAAATATAATTGGAGTAGAGTATCACAGTCACCCCAAATCTCTCCTTTCAATTTACATTCTCGTATTCTTAGTGCTTCTTCTCTTCTCTACTTGCAGCAGGGGGAGAAGGAAATAAAAATGAAGTCACTGAAGTTTAAACATTTAAAGTAAAATAACAAATAAAGTGAGAGTTCCAATCTTGTGTGAACAAAAGGGTTACAGTCTTCTTTTTTGAATTTTTAATTTTAAAGAGATTTGTACAAAAGAGGATATAACTAAGCAGGTCAGAACAGAACAACGTAAGCAACATAGTATTTCACCACAAGACAACCCATAATTAACAGTAACTACCATAATGTCTCTTTCTTTGAAACAGTTGAGCATAACTTCATATACAATAGTATCAAACATAACAAAATAGTATAAAACATTCAAGAGAATGAAAGTATTACAGGGCATTCAGAATCAAATAACAGAGAATGAACAGTGGCTACTATATTATCTCATTTTCCATAGAAAATTTGTTTGTATTAACACACATAATAAAATCCAATAAGATACAATATTATAGAACCAATGGAAACAGAAGAAAAAAGCATGATAGGACTTCAGAGTAAGATGATATTAAATCAGCAATGGCTATTATAATGTCTTGTTTTCTTCAAAATAGGTGTTCATACCATAACAGATAATAAAATCAAACAAACTAGGATAAAACCATTGCAGCTAATGAATGCAAGCATTATAAGGCTTCAAAGCAATGTAATAGGGAACCATAAGTACAATAAAATCTTATATACTCTTACCATTTGTTACACTAAAGAGACTATACAGTATTCGTACCTGTGAGTGTGATTTATTTTGCTTATGAGTATGGTCTCAAGTTGTATCCATTTATTTATCAATATCTCAATGTAAAAAAAAGGGCTGAGGATTTAATTCAGCGGCATAAATGCCTGCTTGGCAAGCATGAGGTCATGAGTTCGATCCCCAGTACCGCCAAAAAAAAAAAAAAAATAGAAAAAATATCTCAATGTGATCATTCTTTATAGCTGAGTAGTACTCCAATGTATAAAAATACCACAACTTTTTTATCCATTCCTCAGTTGATGGACACTTAGGTTGTTTCCAAGATCTGGCTATTACAAATTGTGCTGCTGTAAACATGGGTGTACATATATCACTGTGATATGATGTTTTCAGTTCTTCTGGGAATATGCCTAGAAGTGGAATAGCTGGGTTGAATGGGACTTCCAATCCTAGCGTTTTGAGAAATCTCCAGACTTACCTCCACAAAGGTTGCACCAGTCTACACTCCCACCAACAGTGCAGGAGAATAATTTTTTCCCCACAGCCTCTCCATCATTTGTTGTTGGTAGTTTTCTTGATCCTGGCCATTCTTTCAGGAGTGAGATGTAATCTCAGTGTGGTTTTAATTTGCATTTCTCTAATGACCAATGATCACGAACATTTTTTCAAGTATTTATTTTCCATTTGTATTTCTTCATCTGAGAACTGTGTATTCATCTCAGATGCCCGTTTTGGGGTTGGGTCTTTGAATTTTGGGGGTCTGATTTTTTTTAATTCTTTATATGTTTTAGACAGAAGTACTTTGCATGAGGGACAGTTCACTAAGATTTTTTCCCAGTTTGTGGCTTTCCTTTTCACTATGCTGGAGATTTCCTTTCTGGCATGCAGAAACTTTTTAATAAGATGTTATCCCAGTTATTGATTCTGCGAAGTATTTCCCATGCAGTTTGATTCCTGTTCATGCATTCTCTACCTATCCTTAAGTCTTCAAGATTTTTACCTAATTTGTCTTCCAAAAGATTTAGTGTTTCTGTTTTAATATTCAGATCTTTGATTCATTTAGATTTTAGTTTAGTACATGGTGATAGGCATGGGTCTAGTTTTAGTTTTTGGCATATAGAGAGCCAGTTTTTCCAGCACAGTTTATTAAAGAGACTGTTGTTCTTCCAGTAAACATGTTTGGCCTCTGTATCAAAGACAAGGTGGTTGAGTGTGTTGGTAATTGTGTTTGTATCTTCTGATCTATTCCATTGATTTTCAGGTCTGTTTTTATTCCAGGACCATGTTGATTTTGTTACAGTAGTTTGCAGTATAACTTGAAGTCAGGGATTGTGATTCCTCCTTTGCTGCTTAGAATTGCCTTTGCTATTTTAGGTCTCTTTTGGTTCCAGATGAATTTTAGGAGTGATTTCTCTAGATCTATGAGGTACATTGATGGTATTTTCATTGAGTTTGCATTGAATGTATATAACAGTTTTGGGAGAATGGCTATTTTCACAATATTTATTCTTTCTATCTATGAACAAGGGATGTTTTTCCATTTTCTGAGATCATCTTCAATTTCTTTTTTCAGGGTATTATAATTTTCTGTGTATAGATCTTTTACTTCTTTCGTGAGATTAAATCCTAAATATTTCATTTTTTTGATGCTAGTGTGAAGGGTTTGGCTTCTCTTTTTTCTCTCAATGATTTTGTTGTTAGTGCACAGAAATGCTATTGATTTTCGAAAATTGATTTTGTATTCAGCTACACTGCTGAATTTATTTATTATATCTAAGGGTTTTTCAATGGAGTTTAGGGGATCTTTTATGTAGAGTATCATGTCATCTGTAAATAATGATAATTTAACTTTCTCTTTTCCTATCTTTATCCCTTTTATTTCTCTCTCCGGTCTAATGTTCTGGCTAGTATTTCCAGTACTATGTTGAATAGGAGTGGTGATAAGGTACAACCTTGTCTTATGCCTGATTTTAAGGTAAAGGCCTTCAGTTTTTGTCCAGTTAATATGGTGCTGGCTGTTGGTTTGTCATATATGGCCTTTATCATATTGAGGTAAAGATCATCTATTCCAATTTTCTGTAAGGTTCTTATCATGAATGAGAGTTGGACCTTATCAAAAGCTTTTTCTGCATCTATAGAAATGATCATGTGATTCTTATCTTTGGCTTTATTGATATGGTGGATTACATTTATTGATTTACATATGTTGAACCATCGCTGCATGCCTGGAATGAATCCCAATTGTTTGTGGTGTATAATCTTCTTGATAATTTGCTGCATCCTGTTTGCGAAATGTTATTGAGAATTTTTGTATCTGTGTTCATTAGGGAGATTGTAGTTCTCTTTTTTAGTTGGGTCTTTCTCACATTTGGGTATTAGAGTAATTTTGCTTCCGGGAATGACTCAGGAAGAATTGCTTCCTTTTTCAATTTCATTGAAGAGTTTGAGGAGTATTCAGTCTTCTTTGTATTTCTTGTAGAATTCCGCAGTGAATCCGTCTGGGCCTGGGCTCTTCTTCGTAGGTAAGGACTTAATTACATTTTTAATTTATAGAAATTGTGTTATTCTTATTGACCCACATTTGGTACTTCATATGTTTCTAGAAATCTGTCCATTTCTTCTGTATTATTGAACCAATGAGAGTAGAGATTTTTGAAATAGGTATTTATGATCTTCTGTATTTCCACAGAGTCTGTAGTGATTTCACCGTTTTCATTCCTTATTGATGAATGAGCTTTTACTTTCCTTTTTAAAATAAAGTTGGCTAGGGGCTTAACAATTTTATTTATTCTTTCAAAGAACCAACTCTTTGATTCAGTGATTCTTTGGATTGTTTTCTTAGTCTCTATTGCACCAATTTCTGCTCTGATTTTTATAATATCCTCTCTTCTTTTGGCTTTGGCCTTGACTTGCTCTTTTTCTAGATGTGTAAGGTGTACCATCAGGTTATTTATTTGTATTCATTCTGTTTTCCTGATGTGGGAACTCAGTGCAATAAATTTTCCTCTGAGGACTGCTTTCATTGTATCCCACAGATTCCGGTAAGTTGTATTTGTAATTTTTGTTTGCTTGTAGGTATTGTTTAATTTCTTCTTTAATTTCTCCTGTGACCCACTGATTGCTCAAGTCTGTATTATTCAATTTCCATGTGTTTGTTGGGGTTTTACAGTTTCTTTTATCATTAATTTCTAGTTTCAAGGTGCTATGATTTGATAACAAGCATGGGATAATTTCAATTCTTTTGCATTTACTTAAATATGTTCTGTGGGCTAGTATATGATCTGTTTTAGAGAATGTCCCTATACTGCTGAGAAGAATGTATATTCTAATGTTTTTGGATGGAACACTCCATATATGTCTATCAAGTCCATTTGTTCACAATTGTGATTCATTTCTGTTATTTCTTTGCTGATTTTCTGTCTGGTTGATCTGTCCCTTGGTTTCAATTGTTTGCTAAGGTCTCCTATTATAATTGTGTTATTGTTTATTTGATTTTTCATTTCTGTTGATACTTGCTTTGTATAACTGGGTGCTCTATAATTTGGTGCATATATATTTAAGATTGTTATCTCTTCCTCTTGAAGTTTTCCCCTAACCAGTATGTAGTGACCTTCTTTATCTCTTCTGATCATTCTTTGTTTGAAGTTCACATTGTCTGCAAACAGAACAGCTACCCCAGCTTTTTTTTTTTGAGGGAGGAGGAATTCCTTTTGCATGAAGAATTATTTTCCATCCTTTGACTTTCAGTCTGTGAGTTTCCTTTTGGGTTAAATTGGTTTCTTGCTGACAACATATGGTTGGATGTAGTTTCTTGATCCATTCTGCCAGTCTGTTTCTTTTAACTGGTGAATTGAGACTATTTACATTAATGGTTATAACTGTTATATATTGGTTTATTGTTGACATGTTGTCTATCTGCTCTTGCTTCCTTATCTTTCCATTCTGTTTAATTGTCTGCCCTGCCTAGTGGCTTTTTCCTATATATATCGAGCCTGTCTTTCAGTATTCTTTGTAGGGTTGGTTTGGTGATCATGAAGTTCTTCAGCTATTCTTTGTCATGAAAGTATCTCATTTTTCCATTGATTTTGAAGGACAGTTTTTCAGGGTACATCAGCTAAAGTGGAAATCATTTTCCTTTAGGATCTGAAATACTTCGCTCCATGTTCTTCTTGACTTCATTGTTTGTGTTGAGAAGTCTGCTGTGATTCTGATAGGCTTTCCTTTATAGGTTATCTTGTCTTCTCTCTAAAAGCTTTTTTAGTATTCTATTTGTGTGTTATATTTCTGGATGGTGATTATTATATGTCTAGGTGTAGTTTTATTTTCATTATGGCTATTTGGAGTTCTATATGCTTCATGCTTCACTAATCAAAATGTCAGTTTTCATTTTCATGTTTGGAAATTTTCAGCTATTACTTCTATAAATAGCCTCTTGATATCATTTGTGTTGTCCCCTTCTTTTTCATTTATACCTATCAATGTTATGTTGTTTTTCTTTGCATCATGTTGCAGCTGTTTAATTGTTATTTCCTGATTTATTTTTAAAAGATCTTTGCCTTCCTGTTCACTAGCAGCAATCTTCTCTTCGAGGTCTGAAATTCTATCTTCACGTTCATTGAGGCGGTTTTGACAATTTTCAATGGAATGTTTTATTTCCTGTATATCTCTTTGAAACTGTTTCATGTATTCTGTTTGTTTCTTATATTGTTCATATAGGGATTTTATAATTTTGTTTTGCTCCTCTAATTTTGTAACTGTGTCTTCTTTAAATGTGTTCAGCATCTCTTTCATTACGTTTATCATTTCTTCTTTTACCTGGGAGATTATTTCTAATTTGAGTTCCTTTAAAGCTTCCCATAGTTGCTTCTTTATTTCAGTTGCAATTATTTCAGGTATTTCAGGTGTATGGCATATATTTTCTTCTATGTACATAGCTCCTAGGCTTTCTTGGGATGGGCTGGAGGTTTGAGATTGCATATTGGTCTTTCGTTTTGTCATTTTCCTATATTTCCATTTTTCAAGTGATATTCCAAAGCTTCCCCTAGGCGTGTTGGAAATCATCTCCTATGCCCTCGGCTCCTGGGACTGAATAGAGGTTGCTGAGTATGGTTCAGTCAAGCCCACAGGACCTCCTGTGCCACCCACAATGTCCCAGGAAGCCTGGGGGGCACTTAAAAAGGGTTACAGTTTTCTTGAAGATTACGAGAGTTGCATGTTCCACTCCAAGAAAACCTTAATCAAAATAGATAAAGAGCATCTCAAAAGATGTGCCTTCAAACGTGCCAGTTTTTATTTTCTCCCAGTCACCCTCTGCATTTTGACTTAGCTCATCTTGAGTGGGAAGATGGCCATTGTAGCCATATGTAGGAACCAATCATGAGTTGAAAAGGCATCCAATCAATTTTTCATTTTCTCCTTGGAGAATGGATAAGAACTGGAGTGTGTGCAATCAGTAACATTCCTTTCTTTGAAGTTAAGAGAAACAAAGATTACTTATGGTGTTCACTCTACACCAAGCACAAGTGTCATGGTTTATGTCTGTGGCCCCAGGCCTCATGTGTCTGCATTATACATTTGTTATTCGTTCATTGTTTTGCACTTGGATTGATGGTATCAGTGCTACATCCACCTAGGGGTGGAGCCAGCATACAATGTAATGGCAAGAAGAAGGTGTGTCTCTCTCTTGTCGGTTTCTCCATGTTGTTTGTGGCTGACCTGAACTTCCGCCCGCCATGCCTCCCTGCCTTGGAACCAGCTGCATATGGACTGAAACCTCCAAAAACTGTAAGAAATAAACCTTTCCTTTCCCACCTTTGGGTATCAGGTATTTTGTCTCAGCGATGAGTAAAAAGTAACTAAGACAACAGGTAACACTTGTCCTATACTTATGGATTCTTTGGGATTAAATAAAAATATTGTGTAAAGTGAACAGTACAAACAAATAGGAATGCTAGGTTCCTGTTATAAGATAATAACCAAGAAAGTATATATAATATTCTCTCTAGAGAGAAAAAAAAATAACTGTTTCATGCAGGAAAATGAAGTACAAAGCTATTTTCAGTTACTGTCTTTCTGAAAGTTCAACCAAATTAAATTATGAAGAAAGGCTAAGACATGAATACTATAGTTAATAATAGCTTCATATATCCAAGATTTTTACTAAATGAGTGGCTTATAACTGTTCCCGCCGCTGGAAGAAAAATGAATAACTGAGATTATGAGTATATTAATTTGTTCCACTGTTTGTCATTTTACTATATACACATTGTACAATGTCACATATTATGCCTTAACAATGCATGCTGAAATTTACATCACAAAAGAAGCAAATCTCTTTATACGGAAGGGCAGAAGGGGAAAACATAAAAGCAGATAAAGTGACATGCATCAAATGTGTAGAGATGCATTTCTTTAAAAGTTTCTAAATCAGATAAAATGAGACTAAAAGAAGGAGAGGAAGTAACGAGAGATAGAGAGGCAAAAGAGACAGAGAAAATTATAACTCTAAATATAAAATAGCTCTCATTCAAACATCTAGAGGAGAAATAAAAAGGAACAGAAAGTAAAACCATTTGGCAGAGCTACAGAGAAATTTCTAAAGGACTCTGAAATTCGTGCATGTTAATAGGAATCACTAAAAAACTGGGCATGTGTATACAAAAGCAGCAAACATTAAAGAAGCTAAAAGCTAAAGTTTATTTTCTGTCAAGGCAACAACAAATCTTATCAAGAGGAAACTTCGTTTTTATTCATTATGTGACTATCAGAGAACAGGGATATTCCAGACAGTTTCTTCAGTCATCAATGTGGATGACTAGAAGTCAGAGAAAAGGCAGCCCCTTCACTGGGGTTAGGGAGGAAATACCAACAGCTGTGTGTATAGGTAAGAGGGTCCCAGACATAGCACCGGGGAACTGAGCATCTTATCAATTAATGGGCTCACAGTCACCCAACGCATTCACGACAGAGGGTAGGTACCCAGAAAAAAGAAATTAAGCTATAAGAATTTGGCATTTCCTTCCCATAGTGACAATCTGTGGTTCTCACGTGACTGTTGATTTACTATTCTGTTTCTTGGTTCCTTGATTTTTAGAGGTATGCATTAACCTGCCAAAGATCTGTGACCTCTCCAAAGGTACAGTTCTATTTTTTTATAATTAGTAAATTATGGAAATTAAAGATTTTCCCTAATATAATTTGGTATTCTTTAAATCTTGCTTACTGAACTAATGTAAACCAAATATAGATCTATTACTAATAATCATATTTTATAACAGGAATTACAAAGAATAGGTATGCACAAAAATATGAGAAAGGATCTTCATATTCCTTCTCAAAGATAAATGGCAGATGTAATGACTCACGTTATTTTACAGCTAGAATTTGTTAATCTACTAATATCATTCATCGTAAAGAAAGGACAATATTCACATGATTTACAGGGGGTTTTCATGTGTCACTGCCACTGGATTGAAAGAATGGGATGATATTACATATGGTTTAGAGATGGCTGTCAGACTCATTTTTTCTATTTACTGATACAATAATAGAGTTTTTAAAAATGATACAGCAATTGGAATACATTGAATTGCTAATGTGCTTCTAAAATAATAAATCTGTCCCAGTAGCTGATAGTAGTTTGATCAAATCATTCAACCAAGTGCGCCTACATTCTGCAGAACACAAAATCACACCAGTCTCTGTTTCTATAGAATTCTAGAATGCCAAATACTAAAAATAGCACAGCATATCAGATCTACTTTAACCTATATGAAAAGCAGAACACAATTTGGATTTTTGAGATACATAACTGCTGCCAGCTGTTATTTACACTCTTTTCTATTTACACTTCTCCCTACTCAGAGTAGCTGTTCTATTTAAATGTGAGCCCTCTGCAAACTTTCCATTTTTGTTCTATGGATAATTCTGCCAAGCCCTATCAGCAGGGCCACACCTGGCTAATTATCCCAAACACATGGAATCTTTGCAGTCGTAATTTTAAGTCACATGTTCATATTTTACAGAATCAAGCTGTACCCAGTCTGCAGTCATCAGCTCTTTCACGCCTCACCCCACTCTCCTTCCTAGAGCATAGTTCCTTTACCATAGCCACAGCTTCCAGAGACATGGTTGGAAAACAAAGTAAAATCAGATTTCCTATTTAAATTTGGCAGCAAAATCAGAGAACCTAGAGTTGACTCGTGTTACTCACATTTTCCTGTTGTTGCTCTTGCTTTTAGCTTCACAGTAACTTTGGTGAAGGAAAGTAGGAACCCTTGGGCCACACTGCATCCCAGAAGTGAGAACCAGGCACACAGCACCTGGTGGTAGGGGATCAGTGCATATATGAAGATGGAAAGCACGAAGAAGTGTATGACTACACGGGTGAATAGTACACTAAACAACCATATGAAGTCAGTAATGGAAGTGCATAATCTGTGTTTTTATTTATTTATCTATTTATTTTTGTCTTTTTGAGACAGGGTCTTGCTATGCAGTTCAGGCTGGCCTTGAGCTCACTTTGTAGCCCAGGCTGGTCTCAAACTTGCAGTGATCCTCCCACCTCAGCCACCCAAGTGCTAGAATTGCAAGAGTGCACCACCACTCCCAGCTCAGTCTGTTCTATTCTTTAACATTTCTCATTTGTTGAGCAATATGAGCATCCTTGTATACCTTGATAAAACTGACTGCATCCTATAAATAATTGTGACTTTATTGTTTATCATTCACAAAATATAAAATTCTGCAGCCTCAGTTTCTTAATTAAGTCAAACTGTCATCAAAATATTTATGCAGACCAATCACTGCTCAGTGGAGAAATCTATGTTTGAATTTTCCCTTTCTTTTTGGATATTTTCATTTCATCACACGACACATTACAAAGATAGGAAATATAGCACAGTTAAAAGAAGTTTGTCTTGCCTTACCACAGCCAATGTCAATACAATTATAGGATGCCATTTCTGTATAGATATTTCTCCAGAAGATAACATTTCATTTAATTCTGAGACAGCAGGTTTTTAAACTTCTCAAACAGAAGTTTATAAGACCCCTTTACAATGTAATAATTATTGAGACTCATGGAAAACTGTGCTTATGGAGATTGTGATCTATCCATATTTACCATAGGACAAGCTGAATCTCAGAAATGCTTCAAATATCTAACCTCAGTGCAGGTTAATATCCCATTTAAGTAATGAGAAAACCTAGAAATATAAAAATAATAATGTTTTCTTTCAACAGAAGGCTTTACTATGTAGATAAATAGAAGACTTTTGGGTTCTCATAGTTGTTTCCGCCTTTAGTTGGTTGGGATATAACATGGCACAGAGGTATTAGAAACTTCTGCACATTTGAAAGATAATAATAATGAAGACAGCAAACAATATCATAGTGTCACCAGCTTGGCCTCACAGAACCTGTGTCAAAATGTCTCTGAGATCTCAAAAGCTTCTCAGACCACTCCTCTTGGCTGTAGAATGACCTATTCATACAGTGAACCAATGAGGAAAATCAACCTAAGTGTAGATAAAGTGTTTGATTAAAGTGACAGAACAAGTAAGTGATGGACACAGAATGATGCTCTAATCCCTGAATTCAAGGCCCGGAGTTCATCTGTTACCATGCACGGCCTCCTAATGCTTCAACAGAAGCTGTCTTCTGTATTTGTG
Organism: Cavia porcellus; assembly: GCF_034190915.1. Classification (NCBI taxonomy): domain Eukaryota; kingdom Metazoa; phylum Chordata; class Mammalia; order Rodentia; family Caviidae; genus Cavia; species Cavia porcellus. The sequence continues at coordinate 70,420,326 of NW_026947495.1, read as the reverse complement.
ATGGAGTATCCATTGGGCAAAGTAAAATTGCAGCGACTAAGTTGCAAACAACTCTAAATAACGTCAGGGTAGTAATTAAATTAGATATCCGAGAGAAAGCTGAAAACTCGTAAGTTCTGTTGAAGGTGCCACCGGAAAAGGAGTCTGACATCTGATCACAGAAAAGCTATATAGGTGATATGGTACTAAAGGTCCAACGTTAAATAAACAAACATGGGCAATCCACATGGTAGGAGTTTTTCTCTGGGGAAACATAAAATTTTCTCTTTTTGAGTCTGACTTCAGACTAGCAGATACTTTGAAGTAGGAGACTGATTTTAGAAAAACATAAGCGCCATGCTCTATGTTTAACCATCAATAAGAAATAGAGTCCCCAGGAGTTGAGAAACTTGGTAGTATATAAAACTGAGGACTCTGAGTGTCACTTGGCAAGCACTAAATGAATGATATTTTATGTTAATTAATGTATTAATATAAATCTCTAATAGAAGAACTTGTCTCTGAGCTGTATTTAATTATTTTTCCAAAGTGCTATAAAGGACAATGATATGCAAACTCAGCAATACTCCTTGAAATTAATTACCCAGGGAAATTTCCTTAAGAATGTGGTGACACAGATAGATAATGTATAGTTGCATGCACCAAAACTTCCTTCAAAGTTTTAAAAGTGATCTATTGAAATTAATGAAGATTCACTTTTGCAGAAGACTAGTTTTTTTAAGTAATATCTAAAATATATAACCATTTTATATCAGTGTGTGATAATAATGCTAAATACTGAGAATTTCCCTATGCTATGATCATACTACATTCTTGCTGTGGGTTAGTTTAATGATCAATTCTTACAGCATATTCATGAGATTCATGTTCTCGTTATTCCTATTTATAGACAAGAAAACAGAAACTCTGAAAAGCTAGATAATTTGCTTAGTTTTCCTAAGACAAAAAATAGAAAGGTTAAGATTGAAACCCATAAATGTTTGTGGACATAACTGTTGTTGTTTCACTACTTTTGATGGCATTTAAGTAAAAAGTAAGCTATGATTTAATGGAATCAAAGCTATTTATGCAGCTTAAGTCTCAAGGCTGAAGATGCCCATGACTCTGCTGTTTGGAGTCACCATTTTTCTTGCTGGAAACTCTTCAGATACAATCCAGTGCATTCCAGGGGTATGGGAGTCTGTGCCTAGATCCCCAGTCTCCCAAATGAGTGCACACTGAAGGCCCAAAGGAATGAGACAAGTGTTATGATCTTTAGGGCTCTAAGAGGACCAAAACCCTCTGCAGAGTTCTTAACTCTGGTGGCTAAGAGAGACATTGTCTCTGGGAGGCCCGTATTTATTCAAACAAGGAAGGGTTTAGAGTGGAAAATGCAGGAAACCTGAGCAGGATATTGGGAGGGGTTCAAGGACCCCTTCCAAGCAACAGACAATGTTAATTAATGAGAACTGTCCTAGGAGAAACTCTCCAGGTGGCCTCAGCTGGGCCTTAACTTGGCCCCCTCCCCAGGTGTCTCTTCTTTCTGGTTCAGCCATGCCAGGGCCATGCCATAGCCCTGCACATGTGTTCAGCTTCAACAGCTCCAACACGGAAGATTTAGACTTTTTAGGAATCCTAAATGTCAAGGTTTTTTTGGAACTCTGGGGGAGAATGTGTATGTATAGTTTACCCCTTTAAAGACAGAATACAAGAGAAGGACATTTGACCTGGCATTTAAAAAGAAAAAGTAAAACAATTTTGAATATGATCCCTACCTGTTTTTTCTCTTCTTGAGTTGAAGCCCATTTATCTAATCAAGGTGGTTGACTACTGACAAATCACACTTTTAACCCTTTTTAAAAATAATACAATTACCTAGATTATAAACCTAATGGTCATAAGGATACTAATGGTGACAGTTCTATGGTGTGTGAAAAATGCCCATTGAATACTATATTTTTCTAAGAGCTCACATATAATAACTCATTCAATTCTTATATTAATGCTATAAAGTTGAGTCTACTATGATACACAAGTTATAATAAAATTAAGACGTAGCAAAATTAATAAACTTGTCCAAGTGGCAGAGCCAAAGTTGAAATTAGAAATTTGATAATCCACGATTTTAACAACTATCAATATTGAAAAAAATCCTCTGTTCTAACTATTAAATAGAAACTAGGATATGCTTTTTTAAGGATACATTTTTACTATAAAATAAGTACAAATAGAAAACTAGGAATCTTGATAACAATTGAAAATTTCAGTATATTATAGTCATGAGAGGAATTATTTTATCTTCCTGACATATCTAACATTTTGGATTTAAGAAACAAAAATGATTCCATAGGAACACATAATAAAAGCCTATTTGTGGATAATAAATATGGAACATTATTTATTCCAAATAGTAATGTATAGTAAATCAATATTTTGTTGCACAGTTTGAACTTACGAATGACAAGTGCAGCTTTGATTTAATAATGAGAATTATTTAATAATGTACTATCTCTGGTTCTGAAGCATATTAGGGACTGATCACAGAAGACTGAAAATTACCTTCATTAGTTTTCAGTGTGAAACGTGTCTTTAAGAAGGGGGTAATAATCAGAACAAGAGCACTCACTCCCATAAAAGTTTCAGTAGTTAAACAACAGTACACCAGAAAATCATTTAGGGGTGGCAATGTGGTCCTGCGGAAAAATAAATAGTATGTTGAGAACAGGGTGTGGAAACAGAAATCAAAAGGCATTTCATTTAGCTCACCTTGGCCAGTCTTCCTACTACAATTACATAAAATTTCCACCAGATGGTGCAATGAAAATAGAGCCCCACTTTGCTATTTTCACTTTTCAACTATACAACTTTCCAACACACATTTGCAAAAACCAGCTCTCCAGGACCAGCTTCAATTCCAGTTTAGTGTTCGTGCACTTGTTTTTTTTTTGTTGTTGTTGTTGTTTTTGTTTTTGTTTTTGTTTTTCACTTGTTTAGGTGATCTGAGACATGCTCCTAAATTCAATCATTTTCTCTTTAAAATATTCATGAAAAACCATGTTGCCATTAAGGAACCAGAGTTGCTTCAAAGTTTAACTTTTAAAAGAGGTTCGAGTCTGCTTTGTAGATAAATATATACTACCATAAACATGAGTTAGGCCTAATGTATTTTAAATTGCTACACACTCAATTTATCTTCTTGTAGTCTTTATATTAATTTAGGGATATACTGATTTGGCAGCAGATAAATATATTTTATCAGAACCAATGTTTCATATAAACCATTACAGATAGAAGTCTTCTTTATCTCTAATAATACGAAAATCTTTACATTAGCTAAGAAATTACTGTTTTACAAAAGTATCACGTGCTTTATTAAAAAGGTTTACAGTTGAGCTATTTTATTTTACTTCATTTTTTAATTTTTATTTTTTTATTTAACATCAAATACATTTATTAGAAAAGAAGAAGGTGATGAAAGTTGAGCTTTCTTACAACGGTTCTCAATTGTAATTCAAATATATATTACATGTTTATAATTACTTATTACAGGCATATTTACTTATCAAAATGAGAAACTTGATTTTGGCTTACTTGTACTTCTAAAAATGTTAGTGTCTTATTATTTCTTAGATAGTATATGCGTTTTGAAGGACATAAAAAGAACATGGAAAAGAACAAAAATATTTCATGCATTTCCATCTATCAATACACAGTCTTTCTTACTGTTAATTTCTAATTTATTCTAAACCTGTTGACTTTATATTGAAAATGTTAAATTGATTTATGGATCCTGAACAAGCATTTAATCATCAGACAATAGTATTTTAAAACAATAGTGCCTCTAATTTATTAAATAAATTTCTTGGTATGAACTATTTTTGTGACTTGCATATTTGAAGATAAATGAGCTTTATTGGCCTTATTTTGTATTTTGATTGTTTAGAATGAGTAGCAGGGGGAAAAAAGGAAGTAAAATAAAATTCAGAGGGTATGAGAGACCCAGAGCACTTACAGTTTAAGCTATTGTGATGTTAAACAAAAAGACCCATATGTGTAGATAACATCCAAAGCATAAATTCAGGTTTCTTCATAATTATGAGACCAATGTGTAGCGTTTCACTCAGAAATGAAGTAGATGTGACCGTTACCGTTTGTCTTTGTGATTCATTTTGACTGCACTGACTCTGAATTCAGGGCCCTTTTGCAGACTTTTCTTAAGCATCTTGTCCGAGCTGTGCTACAGATTGAATCCCCAGTAACTTTATGATCTTAATTCTGGCATTTCTGCCACTTTTCCTTAAATAACTGAGCAAAATACTCCTGGAAATTGAGTGAACTTTTAAAAGTGAAAACAACTCAAAAGTGCAGACAGACAAGCGTGTACCTGATAAAATATATAGAATAACAAGAATGTAAATTATATGTATATAAAAAAGGAAAATAATAAAAGAAATCCTTCGGATGATAAAGAATGGGAATCTTCTTTGTTGCAATTTTTTTTTGTCTATGTCATTTTCATGAATCTAAGACCATGAATACCCATCAGTGTGTGTGAAACCAGTCAATGTAAAATGCATACCTACTGACTGCTTGAAATGTACTCATATAATAAGGAAACACACACACACACCAAGATAGCAGATTCAAAATGGCACAAATGAAAGTTTTATTACCTTGTAAAACAGCTCCTGATGTCATAAAAAGAGTAACCACAAACATCTAACAAATGTGACAGAGATGAGTCTGATTGCTAACATACCTTGCTGTCACTCATGGAAAATAGTGGATTCAGCATTGCAATAGATTTGCAGATTTCCTCACTCTGGGTCTTTACTGTTTCCTAACCTTCTTTCTTGCTGGTGTAGGTGCCATTCTACAGTCAGATAATACTAAAACAAGGGTTCGCCTAACGGGAAAACATGTTTTCATAACGTAATTTTTGATTTTCACTTCTAATGAAAAGAAAAAAGTAAAATGAAAGGATAAAGTAAAAAGTGCATGACAGGCTTGTAACAATTCTCTTCAAAAAATTTTATGAGTATATAATTTCATCATTACTCTCAATATAAACTCTATATACACATGCACACACACACAGACACAGACACACCACCAATCTTGAGTACTTTTACTCTTTTTGCATGATAACAGCACATTTGTATTCTATGTTTTTAGTAAATTAAACTGAATAACAATAAACACTCTCTAAATTGAAAATAAATGTTAATGCATTTCATATATATGTAAAATCAAGACATAAAAAAATGTTTCCCTAGGCTTTTAAACTTTACCCAGATTGCTATTATAGTAGGCAATTTTGAAATCCTTATAAAATCATTTCATTAATAAGTGATGTACACTATATTTTTGCCTCAGTTTCCATCCTGGGAGGCCAGGTTCTGTGCAGCTCTTTCCCCACTCGTCTTGTGAGGTATGGAAGCCTCTTTGCAGAGAGTACTTGTCTAACATTTCTTCCTTAACGACAGTCTTATTAAACCTAATTTAGTTACACATGTACATAAATATGGCCTTTCTGTCATTGCCATGATTACAAATTTGATTTCATTTCATGTTGGGAAAATAAAAGAGTCTTATTGAATGCATACAAATAACTGCATTTCTGTAAAACATAAAATGACTCAGCAAAAGCACTTTGCATAATACTTAGCTTAGCTTTTCCCAAAAGAGTAAGAGACATAGTTAAAGACTTGTCTGTCTTTATTATCAAGCAGCATATAATGTTTTCTTTAGTCTTATGATGAATGGATTGCATACTCAGAAACCAAGTTTTTCTCATTTATTTCTCTTTTTATCGTTGGTAAATTTTTATCACTTCATTACATATATATGCATATATTTGAGCATTAATATAATTAAAAGAAAATTTGGCATATTTCAAATTTATTAAATGTATAAAACAATGCTTCAAGCATAGAGAATTTATCATATTAATACATTTCTAGTACTTTTCTTTAATAGAGGGATGAAATATGCCCATTATTTTGCCATTTCTGAACCTCAGACTGTGACTAGATCCCCTCAGACCTGGGCCCAGAGTCCCAGGACTTGGGCTGATCCTCCCCTCACTGCCTCCCGCATCAGCTAGCACAGATTGAAGCATTTCCCTGCTTCCGCTGCACTACAGAGAGGCGCAGGGCCTTCAGGTAAAGCAACCCAAGATCTGATCCCATGCAGGACTCAGTCTGGCTCTCAAGACCTCCGGGGAACACTCTCGTCATCCTCTCTCCCAGCCTCGCATTCCTGGAACAGGATTCCAAGGGTTTATTTCAGAACCCTGTATCTTCACCCTGTCCGTAAGTCCCAGCCCCCCTTTGCAGGCCAATGCAGTGTTACTTTCATAAACAGCAGGTTGGACCAAAAAAGTGGTCTTGGCCTTGGTAATGGTGACTGGGGTGATGGTCTCTGTCCCGTGAGACACAGAACAGTCCAGGGCTCTGGGCTTCACAGTCGCTGTCCACCCTCAACTCAAGTCACATGTGTGGACTTGCTTGTTAGTGTCTCTCTGGATTTTGGCACCTTAGGGCAGCAAGAACAGAACTCCACGCGTCCCCCTCTTCCCACTTCATCAGCAGTGAGATCAATCATTCCATTCCCTCCACAGGCCCCTTGCCACGTCTCAGGTATCTCCAGGGCGGCTGCACCATATTATGTATGAATTTAAGAGTGTGCTATTTCACTGAAAAGTGTCCAGTGATACACTGATACTCAATTATCAATCCAATTTTGATCCAGTTACTTCTCTTAGAAACTGTCCTAAACTTGACCTTCATGGAAGAGTGTAAGTATGTTTATTAATAATATCATTAATCTGTAAATTGATAATTTGTACTTTAACCATATATTATTAATGGAATTAATAATTTTCAGAATTTATCATAAAGTGATAGCAAAATAGACAACACTTTATTATAATGCAATTGTATTAGAACATGCATTTTTTCTAACTGTTATATCCTAAATATCTTGTAGAAATAATAGAACTAGTGTAGGAACCTAGAAAATTCAAATTAATTAAGATTGTCATTAAAAATAATCTGAACTTTGTGCAAATTATTTTATGGGAATATTCTTGTGCACTATGATAATACCAGGATAACATGAAAATCTTGCAACTAATTGTTTCAAGTATTCACTTTGATTAGGAATATTATATATTATGCTTTAAATCTTAAATTTTGCTTAACACTAACAGAATTCTCAATTTTCTTATCTACAAAACTATTATAAATTTAATTTCTTTGCTTGTTAGTTACCAAGCAACCAATATTCATCTGTAACTTGATCATTTCTCTAAGCTAATACTATTTAATTATAAAGAGCCAACACTTTTAAAACATTTGAACTTTTTTTCTCTCCATGGGATTGAGTGCTTTTGCTTATCAAATTTAGCACTGATAATACATCAATGCTGATGAGTCTGTAAGTCAATCGGAATACAAGTTTCAAGCAAAAAATATCAATCCGTACGTTCACAAAACATTTCATACATTCAGTAGAATCCTCTTTCTACACTCCAAGAGTTTAAGGCAAATTTAAAGATTGTTACTACCCTTGATGTAAGTCATTTACATCCCTGGGATAAGATCTAGGTAGGGAACATAGTATCTGTGCAAATGACATGTGAGGAACATCAAGGTAAGTATTTTATATTTAGTGACTGTCATTCCGTTGTTCGATTTTTTTATCCAACTAAAGAGTTCACTGCATGACTTGAATGTTTTCTATCAGTTTCCTTTTGTTTTTCTGGTCGCCTCATCTTTGCATTATTTATGTATTTTTATAGACTTCTTTTGTTCTATCACTAGAAAACAGAGGGGAAAATGGTATATTGCATTTAGAATAAAATCTTTGAACAATTTAGAATTGATATTTTTTGTATTTCATCAGCATTTCAAATATATCGCAGCTAGCCACGCTCAGATAATTACTATTTAAAAAGTAACTAAGGTTATCTTAAATATCAAACAATGAAACATAAATCAGCCACATATGAATATAGCATACAAAAATCATCTCCAGACTTTCATTATATGATAGAAAGAGAATTTAAGGCCAATTTTTATGCCAAAGTTTCCAAATGAGATAAGAAATATGTACTAAAAGCAGGCTAAGACAAAGAGTAAAGCTATAATTCTAAAGAGAAAATTAAAAATATCTCATTACATATCAATATCTATTGACTTACAGAAATCTGTCACATTCAGTTTTACAAGTTGAACAATAGAGAACAAAGCACATCATTTATTTTCAACAAAACTCACCTGTTGGTGGCTTCAGTTCTATAATAGAAAGGTCAAGAAATCACAAAGGTCTCCAAGATGAATTCGTTACTTTGTTCATTGAACCAGTGGCAAACAAAAACATAACAATCAGGAAAACAAAGAGCTGTGTGCACTGACATATTCTTTTGACTCCAGTGTGCAGGAGCTTTACTTTTATATAAATCTGAAGTTTTCTTTAAATAATTTGAGCCTTATTGGCTCCCAAGTCCAACACCAAAGAGTGCTATCAAAGGTCAGAAAATAAAGATTGACCCAGGCAACTTTTCAGTTGAACAACAGAGGCAAATCACTCAGTTCAGGTCCTGTGCTATCTTGTCACATAGTAGCAAAGACATGAATTTCCCAAAACAAAGGTGACAGAATCACCAAGACAAAAGATTAATGAAGAGGAATATACAAAGAAAAATACAAACTTTCTGTCATCTGTTACATAACAAAGACCAGTTAATCAGATCATATAATCAAAACTATGTTCCCCATGTTTAACCACTAACATGGAGAGGAAAACACACACAAAAGAGAGCCAGACTTTACCAAGAATCAGGATCTGGGACAGTAACAGAGGGAGCCAGGGGAGAAGTCTCCTCTGGGCACAGTGAGATTTGCCCCTAGAGCCCATAAGGGCTGTTTTGGGTGTGAGAAGCTCATGAGGTGTCACTTAGCCTCTTACACAAGAAGTTCTACTCAGCAACAGAGGTTAAGGGTGAGTCATTTGGGGAAACCTTCATCTTCTAAAGTCCATACATAAAAGTATTCAGAAAATAAAAATGCATTTTTACCTGCAGAAGATGTAAAACTGTTCAGATTTCAAACAGCTGAGGCTGCAGGAGTATCAGGCACAGGGAAAGAGAGGAGGGTGGAGTCCCCGTGACCTTTTCAAAGCCATGCTCTCAATGCCTGACTCTGCCCAGGAGTTCTCATCTCCTTTTATTTTTTTGTAGTTTCTAATTTCTTGCTACATTTCAGATATGCATAAGGACCATGTTCATCCTAGGGAATTTGTACCCATGCATGATATATCTTAACTCTTTTGTTTTCCCCAGTGGCTCTCCCTTCCTTTAACCCCATCTTGTCCTCTTTATTTTCAAGTTTTGTTTCCAGTATTTCCTTTTTTCTCATTTTTTCGTTACCCTCACTTTCCCCCTCCTCCCTCCCCAGTTCCTCTTCTCATTTTAGCATTTTCTTTCTCCTTCATAACATGTAGTATATGCTTTTGTCTTTATTCACATGTTTGGTGTATCACACCAGAGAACCAATACAATGTTTATGCGTGTGTGTCTGATTTATTTCACCACAGAATATGGTCTCAAAGTGCATCTATTTACCTGGAAATGTCTCCAGTTTGCCTGTCTTCTCCATCGAAAAAAAAAAAAAAAAAAGAACATATCTTCTTCTGCTCATCAGTTGATAGGCATTTGGGCTGTTTCCAAGATTTAGCTATTACAAACTGTGGTGCTATAAAGATGGGTGCACATATATGACTGTAGTGTGACACTTTTAATTCTTTTGGTAGGATACCAAGAAGGGGAATGGGTCAACTCTCCGAGGAGCCATCATTCCCCAGCATCATGCGGCAGTGACGAAGCCTTTAACATAGAGACCATTGGGAAGCATTTCAGGTCTAAATTATAGCCTTCCATAAAGCAGGGAGGTTGGTAGAAGAGAATCCTATTAACAAATGACATGATAAACTTGGGTATCTCAGACATACATTGTTTCTTCTAAGAAAGGGATAGAGTACTAGAGCTTGTGATAAAGAATAAGTAGACATTTGTGTGTTATGAAGTAGTTGTATCATACAGAGCAAAAGAAGAAATTGCCAGCTCAAAAGCTATTCCAGTTTTTTGATTTTCAAGTTTAAGAATTTGTTCATCAGGGTCTGTTTCATGTTTAGGCCAGCAGTCTGTTAGATGTTTTTGTCTTTTAAGCAAGAGCATCAAATTCTCAAACTGTTTTCTGAATCAGGATCATAATAAAGCTGTATGACTTTGGTTATGGCGAGGGTTTTTTATAGATTCTTGATTGGCCTGATAAATGAGTGCCTGATTTTATCAATTATATAATTTTTAAGTCAAAGCAATCTAAAACTGTTGCAGTGAACCTATGCATGCATGTAATTAGTTTTTCATTTAAGTTCAAAGTTGTTAATGCATCCAGGTTTAATTGCAGTGTTGGTGCTGTGTAAGAAACAGTTCCAAAGTTGACCCTTTGGGGTGCAGCTTGAACACTCGTCTCTAAAATGGTCACCATCAATGATCTAAGGTATTTTAGAGTCAATGGAGACAAGTTGTCTCTTTTACGCCTTAGGATACTTTTGTAAGTGTAACCCACAAGGATGTCAGAGTCTTTTCTTCAAAGAATTTAGTGGTGCATGGTTAAAGAAAATAAACAGTTTTTAGTTTTGAAACAACTAACAAATAAACTAGTATTTCTTATATATTTTTATTTTAAAACTTACTTAGGATGATTTTTCTACTTATTTTTCCAAGTAAGCTTTATGTTCTTTACTCAGAGTGATAGTTTTGGTTGAGATTTTTAATAAGTTAAAAATGCTGGACAAGGTCAAATAAAAAAGGTGCCGCCCTACTGCTATGAAATGTCATTAGCCAGGATAATGCTTCTTCAAACTATTGTAGTCAGTCTGGAAAAACTGAATTAAAAAAAATACAAAGAGATTCTTTTGAATACAAGAAGATGTTTGTTGAATAAGACTGTGTAAATATCATGCTAACACGATGTGATGTGAACCAATAAATATGTCCAAAATAGAAAAATGTTGAATTTTGCAAAAACAGTTTAGTTTTTTTTTCATTATAACTCTTCCTGCCTGCTATATAATATGTGAAGAGTGTCACAGTTTTGATCAAGATTAAGTATTAGCTCTGTAATCTTTTTTCTGTTAGACACATACATCCAACCTTGTTGTCTCAAAAAAAAAAAAAAAATAGAGCACTTTATCTGTGATTAGCTGCACTAGGCGGAAACACACTTTTCCCCTGCAGCCGGATCTTGCTGTTCAACACCCATTCAATTCCACCAAGTACCTCTATTTCACCTTTCAGCATGATTAACTACCCATTTCTGAAACAGGGTCTTATTTTCAGTGACTCAAAAAATGTAGGAATTGAGGAAAATTTATTTCATTGGGTATTATCAAGAATCAGCTCAGAATTATCCACTGTTTAAATGTACCTGTGCAGGAAACAATAAACCTAATTAGTGGAGTTTGACATGAACAAACAGAGCAGAAAAACTAGAATGGAATCAAAGTAAAAAACAGTGCACAACATACAACTAACAAACAGGTGTCCTTTTGTTAAAGGTGAGGGACAAATTGAGAGCAAAACACAAGCAAATACAAGCTAATGATACTGAAATGACTGCACTAGCTTCTGGCCCCTGCTGGTTCTAGACGTAGCTATAATTATCCTATCTGAAAGCTCTGGTACAGAAGCTCCAGCCCCTCCGCAGACCATCTGAACCCAGATCTGCATCTCAGGCTCTTCTTTCTGGGTTTTTTGTCTGCATACTGCAGTATGAGAGATGCTGAATAGCACTAAGTTTCCACACGTTCTTCCTTTCCTGGGTCATCGGTGTGAGTAGTTTTAAGACCTTTTCAGATCCTCTCTCTTGCTACCCATCTAGTTAACTTATTTTTGAAATTAATTAAAACCAAATTAGGATAATATGCCACTTGTTTTTTATTATATAGTAAGTGGATTTTGTTGTCTGATGCTTGAGACCGTTAGTTTTTTGGCTAAGTACAAATGTGTAAAAAAGGAAATATACAGTGGTAGTAATGCTCTGTAATCCCAGCACTGTGAGACTGAGACAGGATCATACCAAAAATCAGCTCAGAAATATGAGCAACTAAATCACTTAGTAAGAACTTTTGTCAAAAAAAAAAAAAATGGTAATGAGAACTGCAGCTAACTCCATGTAAAAGTTCTGAAACAAAAACAGAAGCAAAAAGATAAAGAAAAGAAAGAAAAAAGAAACCAATTCTTACAATTTAATTAATGAAATTATAAACTTGCATGCTTTTGTCTTTTGAATAAGAGTTTTTTTCATCAAAATTGGTCTCTTGAGGAGAGTTTTTTCATTGATTTTTTTGCTTTAAACATACCCAGAATATGCTTTTATGACTCTGTCTTGCTTCTCTTAAGTGAAGAGAGACATTATTTCAATGAATCAATTTGTTTGTAAAAATGTCATAGATTTTGTGATTTAAAATACCTTTTAAAGTTTTTTACTCATCCTGATTCCATTGCAAACATTTTCAATGAAAAACAATATTCCAAAGAAATGAACTTTCACACTTGCATTTTCTGTAGATACTCTGCACTTAAAAATGGTTACAGATTAGGAAAATCACATCTGACTTCTTGGTTTGTACACACAGGAGAGTAGCATGGAAACCATGAGACCTCAGGGTGCTTCCCCGGATAGTACAGTTTAAAATACAAGTAACACGAAAAGGGTTTGTTGGATATACCCGTTAGGTCCCCATGTCTGGAAGGAAAAGATGAGAGAAGCAAGGTTGGACATGATGCAGTCTCCGACCATGGCCAGTCCTCAGGGAGCTCTGGAGCAGAAATGTTCCTTTCTTATTACCCTAAATTGGGAGAGAATGGAATCCTCACACAACCTGTCAACCTCTTATGAGATGTTAGCTGAGCCAGGAATACGGCTTTCTTCATGAAGAAGAGGGTACGGTGTCAGCACCACACTCAGCCCTTGGAAGATAAGACGTTCATTTCTGGAGGGGGCATCTGTGTAGAACATCCCCATGTCCACTACAACAGGCGCGGTCCAGAGTTAATGTAACTAAATCTACAGTTAATTTTCCTATAAATAAATAAATATATAACTTGTTTGCATAATATAGGAAGTCCATCATGTTGAATCTGTTAAAGAGCTATTTCACTATGAGTATAATAAAAACAAAATTTAAAGGAGAAGTATGAACAGTGTATTTGGACATTTAAAATGAATTGAAAGAGCCATTTACAAGACATAGCTATTTATAATAAGATTTGCTTTCCTTAGCTTTGAAAAATCTATTGATTTTTTTCAAAGAATGCTATATTTCATTGAACTGGTTTTGTCACTTAAATATAACCCAAATCTTTAATTTGCTCCTCTTTTGTTTATGGACTTAGATAAAAGCATTACTTGATTAAATCTTAAAGAGAGCATGTGTGGTATAGAAGAACGCATATATTAATCATAAAAACAACCGGTTTAAAGAAGATTTTTAATTATCAGGAAGTTAAAATTTGACATTTTAAGTGTAATTATCTAAATATATGTTCTGAATACCAATGTATTCAACACACCCTGAATGCTTTCTTAAAAATCAGTGTTTAAAATAAATTGGAAAAAAATGAGAAGGTACATCAAATGGCACAGAAAATACATATTTTATTATTTAAAATTAGCTCTGTCCCAAGGCCTGCCCTGTTTAAAATGTCACTCTCCTGTTCTCACTCTGCTTTGCCATCAACTTTAACAGCATTGCAAACCCCCTGGGAAAGAGCATGGTTACATCTTTATAAGTGTAACAAACCTCCAAAGAGTCTTCCCAGCCTATAGATGTAACAAAGAAAATAGACATCCCCAGTGTGTGTGCAAATTTCCTAGATACAAACTCCACTGATAGCGTTCCTAAAAATTATTGTGGTTTTCTCATGGTAAATAATTTGGAGGCGTTAAGACCCCATGAGAAAAATCAATCTCTTTCCCTGTTTTTTCTCAGCTACTTAAAACAAATGTTTAATCGATATCAAGTAATATAAGCACTTATCACAGTGTGAGGTAAAGACAGTTCAGGAAGGACCTTGCCACAGAGCTCCTAAACACCTTTAATGTGAAAGAATCCAACCTGAGCCCCTTCCCTCCGAACCTCAGGCAGAGGACATTCAGCAGCTTAAATTTTGAAATTTCGCAGTCCTGGAAACGTAACTTTCTGCTTTCTCAAATTTCGTTTCTTTTCATTTTTCTGTTTCAGCTTTATGATAAGGTATGATTATCCAATAAATTTTCATATATTTAAAGTGTTTAAGGCGATGACTTGAAATATGTACCCATTATTAATAAACCATCAAGCTAATTATGCATCTATCTCTTCCGTAGCTTAGCCTTTTATTTAAGTGGTAAGAAAATTTACTTCTCTTGGCATATTTCAAGAACATGGTACATTGTTATTCATTGTAATCACCATGCTGTCCAGTAGGTCTTAGAACTGCAAATTTGAACAGCAGCACAAATCTCTTTTCTATGAGGTTAATGTTTTAGAATCTATAGATACATGAGACCATACTTGCTTGTGTCTGGCTTATTTTACTTGATAAGCTGTCCTCTAGGTTCATCCATGTTGTTTCAAATGACAGGATCTTATCTTTTATGGCTGAATAATATTCTGTGATTAAATTATGTAAGATATACCTTGATTGTGTTATAAATAATGAAATTAATGACAACTTATCAGGAGACTCATATTCAATGAAAATATTTTAATTCTAATCACTGAATTTATACATATAGATGTATATTTGTGCTATGTATATGTTTCTGTATATACTTAATTACTATATGCATACAGTTGTATGGACATACATACCACATATGTGTAGGCACATCTACACATATGCTCTTTTTATAGGTTAAACTATTATAAATAATACTGGAGCACACATGGAAATACAGATATTACTTCAAAATAGTGATTTTATTTTCTTTGGATCAATATTCTAGAAGTGGTATTGATGGATTAGGTCATATGATAATTTTTATCCGATAATTCTTTTTAAGAATTCCTATAATTATAAACTCTACATTGCAGTTACAAATAAGACAGAGAAGCTGATATTTTGTTATCTGGGCAATAATGCCTATTTATATTTATAAAGCTACGTTACTTCTGAACAACTCTTACTCTCAAGTGAATTCATGGTAGGGAAACTAGTTTTGATGTGCCCTACAGTTGCAATTAAGTATTTCTTAATTAGAATTATATAAGATGTAAACATGCACACAAAGCACAAAGAGCAACCAAGTACATTAAACCAATACAAAGTCTGGGCCTAGGTAAAGACAAATAAAAATTGGTATTAAAATCATCAAATTATAAATTTAAGTTTCTTATTTGAAACTTATTTGTTTGATGTACCCTATCAAAAGTTTCCCTCCCATTATTAATTATTCCAGTCAATAGGACAAATCTCTAATTCTATAGAACAAAAGACTGACATCTGCTGCATCTCCTTCTTATGAAGGCATCATTAATTTCCACCTATGATTCCTATTTGACTTTAGTATCTTTTGGGTTATGGTTGGATTAGTGTCTCTCGCGCACCGTGTGTTGAAGGCTTGGCCCACGGTGCTTATCTATGGAAGATGGTGGTGAGGCAGAGTAGAAGGAATTTAAGTGATTGTGGGGTGCTCTGAAAAGGGATGTTGAGACTCTGGTCCCATCTGTCTTTTGTCTTAGCTTCCTGGTTGTCGTGAGATGAGCAGCCTCGACCACCTGGTACCATCACCATGGGACCTTGTCACAGGCCCAAAAGCAACAGGTCAACTGACCATGCACCGAAACCTCCCAAACTATAAGCCAGACAAACCTTCCTTTCTTCTAATTTGCCTCATTTTGTTACAATGGAAAGCTAATCTATATATGTCATTTAATCTATTTTCTTCTGTCCTTCTAACATAGCATTAGCAGTTAGAACTCTTCTAACCCTAATTCTGCCCCCGCACCGCCGCCTACAAGAAGACATAAGACATAAGACATAAGACATAAGACCCAGGCTGCATTTTGCAGATGTATCCTCCTGTCTCTTAATTGCTTCTTTCCAGTCTGACAGTTTTCAAATAACCAAGCTACTTTCAAAGGTTTCATGAACCCAATCATTTTTCTGCCCAATCTTTGATGTCTTCCTTGAAACCCTGCACCTAGTTTTGTAAATAGTCTTAAAATAATCCATATAAGCATTTTATCTGTTCTTTGTAATACCTTAAGTGACACATTTATTCCCAAATCACTAAACTCCTAGAACATAACTCACACATAGTTGACATGCAGTTAATAATAATAAAATAATAATAAATAATAATAAATAATACCTGTTTCTTCAAAACTGTTATAAATTCCCTTACAATTTATACAAGGTGGTGTTCAATTTTACATGATAACCTAATGTCAGAATAGGATGACTATTTGGTTATGTCAAAAATTTCAAACAAAAGTAACACTGGCAGAATAAAAATAATTGTGTGAAAAATTTCTCAAAATTTTCAAATTTTGATGCTTTAAAATTTTGATGCAAGATAAAGTCAGTGATGCAATTCAACTTCTTTTCTCATGAAAAATTGTGTGGCCACTACTAAGATAAAGAAAAAGGAGATATTTCCCTCTTCAGATTTATTAAAAATTACAGCAAATTTTATTTAAAAATATTTAAATGTGCACATTGTCATGTTTCAATCTTAACTTGTATTGCTTAACTTCTTATAGTTCACAAGATTCTGAAGTTAGTTTGTCTACTTGTTGGGCTTTATTTCTTAGATTATATAATTTTCTTTTCTTTTTCAAACAACATTTAAATAAAAATATTTTTGTAGCTTTAAGCATGAAGCCAAATTTATTACAAGCTTTCTCTTTTGAGAGTTTCTTTGCCCTTGTATACTTTTTAAAATTACTGTAGAGCTACTGTATCCTTAAGATTGGCTTCTTTTTGTTATTCTGCATCCTTGTTAGAAACTGAATTGGTACTTTACTATTGTGTGGGCATGAATATAATAGGAAATGTCTGAACAGCCTAGGCAGGACTACATTTTCATTTCTTTAACATTGCCAAGGCTATAGAAATCATTTCTATATGGAAAAGGGAGTAAGTAGGGCGATTTTTCACACTTTTCTTTAATTCCCGATTTACTAATCGCCCAATAGGTACATGTGAGAGCGTTACACACTTTAACCAGGCTTTCATTGCTTTACAGAAGATGAGATAAAGACAAGAGAGACCAAGTACTCAGACAAGGCAGGAGACTGGACTTGCTCAATGTAGGTGCAGACAGCAATGGCTCTTTGCTCCTGAAGAATTTCTGCAACAGTAGTTGCTTTGTCAAACAGGTTGAGAGTATTCAATTTGCAATCCAACTGAGAAAGCACTTCATCTCATCACAGTCTTCTATGGTGAGGACACATTTTTTGCACATCTCAATAACTGAAAGAATTAACTTTTCCTAGGTAATTGGTGTGTGCTTGCATTAATGACTCTGAGTTTGGAAACTGATAGTTTTTCTCTTTGTTGCCTGTATGCTTGGAGCTACCTTTGCTGTCCAGTTCCAGATTAAGGAAATTATAACATGGCTCATTATTTGTGAAAGACCTACTCGTGTTTTGCAATCAGTTTAAACTGCTTTTTCCATAAACTATATTAGCAATATTCCTGCCGTAATAGCTGCATTTGTTTTCAGATGTCTTCAGTCACTTGCCTAGAAGACCACATATGAGGAGAAATCTAGGACATCTCGCCAAACGAAGAAAATGTAGAGTTCTACAATGCTACTAGGAAGAAGGGTTAGCATGAAAGAAATTTAAATGAAGCAATGCTTAAATGTGCATAAAGCAGCGTTCTGTCTAAAAGAGGATAACCTGTGAAGGCAATTCTGTATCTTGCTTTCTTGAAAGCACAAAGCCAAACAGAAACAGAAGAGAAGCCTGTATTTGAAGCTTGAGGACTATGTCGGATGCTGGGGTGATGTCCAGGTCAAGGTGACTGGCTCTCAGGCAGGAATGGGTACTTGATTTGTACTGAAAGGATTTCACACAGCACATTTGCTTATAGTGTAGAGTTGTTGAGAAGAAAGTTTCTCACTGAATAAAAAGCAGCCTTTCACTGCTTCTCACCTCTGCTATGTAGCTGGGAGAGACATTTCCTGAGAAATCAGCCCTTCCCTTGACTGCTGTCTGTTATTGTACCCTGACTCATAGCTGGGTAGAATTTTCCCAAGTTCATGTTCATTTTTATCTTCTCGCATGTTTAAATAGAATGTTACATTCAAGAGAAATAATTAATGAAAAGTCAAATTCCATGAGATGTCAAAGTCAGAAGCACACACAAAAAAAGAAATTTCAGAAGAGATTATATTTTTACTACACATACTTAAAAAAACAGGGATTATATATGCAGCAAATTTTCAGTTGACTTAACCCAAACTTATTAACACATGTTTTTGGTTTCTCTCCTCCTCATCCTCTATCATCTATCATTGATGAAACATGACAGAATTTGGACGCTTTCCACATCTGTGGCAATCATTTTTGGGCATAAGGAATACACTTTTCAGTGCACTGGTGTTAGGGCAGTCCTGAGCCCTGGCTTCCTATGCCTCGGTCCAATGTTTATGCACCATACAAGTTATAACACTATAATGCAAAACGAATGTACTAAGAGGTAAACTATTAACATGTTTTGTACAGATCCTGGAAGAACTTCAATTCTCTCTCCCGCTTCCCCCTCTCAGAGACAGACATGGAGAAGCAGAGGATATTTTAACTGCACTATTCACAGGAGAGCAGTGGTAACTTTGGTAGCTGGAGAGAATGCCCTTAAAATCTGTATTCCTCACAGCACTCTCAGGAAAACTATGTGGTCCTTGCTCCCTGGGGCTCTGAAATCATGGCAGTATCCTATATTTTTGCTCACTCTGGGGTGGCCTAAAATCTAGAAGTGTGTTAGAGTGCTAGAGGAAAGCCGTCTGGATACCACCAGGTCATTTTTAAGCAGTTTTCAGGTAATGATAGGTATTAAGTGCTCCACTGGTTTCTGGGGAATTTTAGCATAAAAATAATGAAAACCAGGAGCTTCCCCATAGAGGCCAATGTTTAAGGAATGAAGTGGTGCTGGGGATCTCTTGGTCTCTCTCTTTCCTCGTGTCCCTCACCAAGAACAGCCTCAAGGGGATGAGCTCTTCACAAGCTCAGGAAAGAGGAAGCATAGCACAGGGCCTGGACTGGGGCCACAAGGGTTCACAGTCTGGCTCCAGGAATACCACCTTTGTGCTTTGGGTAAGCATCTTAATGTTTCTAATTTAAGTGATTAAGCATTGAAAGTTTTCTGTTTGTGAAATGGAAATAGTGATTGTAGTGTTATAAGAAATTTAACGACAGCGCCAGAATTGTAGAACTGTGTCCTGCCATGCGCACAACATGGTCAGTGTGCACTTTAATTTTAAAACACACATGAGTAACAATAGTCCTCTGGTAACCACAGAATGACTTTCTGAATGTAACAATCAGTTAAAAGATGCTAAAAATTATGTCACTTCATGAGAAACACTTGCTTCTAGGCATATTATATGGTAAAATACACTTTTCCTCAAAAAAACACATTAAATGAGCATTTGATGATGAAATATTTCAATAGCATATTTAAATAAAGATGACGTGGTTTAATCAAATACAGTTTGTCTCCACTTTAAAAAAAAATGTATTAGGCATGTGATCACCCATTCCAGTACTCTGTGAAGCATACATAAGACAGACAAGCATACTGTTAATTCTAGATATCAAAATTGAAATTTTCAAGTTATATGTTTTTAAGGACATAAAACTGTCGTTGGGGAGGGGAGTGGACTGAAGCAAGTACTCTACTGAGCACTGGACATTTGAAGGCAGGTTGCCACTCACAGGTATGTGGATTAAATTCTGCATGATTCACAGTGGGGTTGGTGCTTATGGAGTTACGTGGAGTACAGTGTTCAGTAAACAGGAGTGACTTTTAATGTGGGATTTCTATTTGATCGTATTATTGAAGGACAAAGAATACCTTGGACAGACAAGAACTTATACAGTTAACTTCAACAAATATACATTCACCATCTTCTGTATGCCAATAAAAAATAGTACTAGTTTTTTAAAAATTATGTTGTAATAAAACTTCCAACTGCCCAATGTCAAGTAGACAGATAAGAATTACTTTTGGTAATTAAAAAAATGAAAAAAAGAAATGATAAAAATACTTAAAGGCAATTATAAGAAAGTTTTTGAATAACCTTGGGATGGGGCAAAACTTTCTAATAATGATTTAAAATTCATTAGATAATATTAGTAAACTCAGCTACCTAAAAATACTTTAAGGTGTCTGCAGAGGAAAAATCAAAGTAAAACCAAGCTGCTCAGTTGGAGAAAATAGTTGCTAATCATATTACAGTCAAAGAATTTATGTCCCTCACTTTTCACTGTTTCTAGGAAATCAAGATCAGCATCCTAATGAAAGGGAAAAAATCACACTTAAACAATTGGTAAAAGCTTATTAGCTAAAAAGGAAAGAAAAAGAACAAAAGAAATAATGCACTGAGATAGACATTTTCATGTATTCAGACAAAATTCAAAAGTTATATAATAACAATATTTAGCGTTAATCCATTCAAGTCTTGTGGAGTGTCTTCATCTAGCAATTTCACTTCTAGAAATTCATTCTCCAGATGGCCTTCCGTGGGGCAAAGTGATGATTATACAACTATCCACTGTAGCATTACTTTTAATAGCAAAAGTTTGTAAACAACTCAAAGTCTACCAGTGGAGCAAAGGTTAATAATACTATATTCTTGCAATGAGCCATTACACATTTATGTTTATAAAAGTAAAGGGCTCCCTATAATGCAGAGCGCCCGATTCTCTAAGGCATATTAAGAGAAGAAGACAGGGTAGAGAAGACATTGTGTACGATGCTACAAGTATGAAGGAAAGGTAGAAAACAAAGCCATGTATATGTATTTGCATAAAACAACTTTAAATACACAGGCATACAATCAGCAAAAAAGGTTTAGCATGATAGTGGTGATGGAACCTGCACAAATTGGGGAAGAAGAAAGATTCTGGGCTTTTACTGTAGAGTTTTTGAATTAATTGATTCCCAATCCATGTAGATATAGTACCTGTTCAAAGACTAAAACAAATTAATTAATTACCAAAATATTATCAAGAAATATAGTAAATGCTTGCGTTTTAAAAATTTTACTACAATAAATTCACATTGCCTATGGTCTCCCTCTCTTATCGCATGGTTCTTGGAAATGTGTCTTTTACTGTAATACTTTAATAGGTTTTTTTCTTCGTTATATATTCACTGAATCTTTTGATAACAGCTTGTATAGTTTCACTAAAGGAAATGTCAGTATATCATTTCTGTTGGGAGTAAATCAACACTTACTGATGACTTGTTCCTTGCCAACCATTATGCTAGGCTATGTGTTAGGTACCCATGTTACAGTTTACACCTAGAAGGTTATACTGCATGCTCCTGAGCTCCAAACTGGGGCTTTGGGAAAGTGACTGGCTCATGGGCGCCCCACAGCTGACCTTCTATTAAGTGGTAGGCTAATTGGATGGGGGTCATTGAGAGCATGACCCGGAAGAATATGTCGTCCTCCACCCCTCCCTTCTCTCTCTGCTTCCTGGCTGCTGTGAGATGAGCCATGGTCCTCTCTGCCCAACCCTTTCTTCCTCGCTGTTCCTGGCTGGGAGGCAGCAGACCACAGACTAAAAACATGAGCCAAAATAAACCTATTTTCCTTTAACTTGTGAGTGTTGGATACTTTGTCCCAAAGATAAAAAAAAAAAAAAAAAAAAAAAGCAACATAGATGGTGTTACAATTATGTATAAGACATCATTTCTATTATATATTATTTAAATGTTTTAATAAAAATTCCACCAGGTTGGTATTACCAATGGTTTACAGAGTAGCTAATAACTGAGTTTCAGAGATATTAGAAGTTCAGCTTTATTCAAAAATAATAGTAATAGCTATAATTTGTATAATTGTGTATGTCAGGCACTGTCCTAAACATATACACATATACATTCCTTAAGCAGTCTAGGGAAGCAAGTTTCTAACACTTTTTCCATTTAACATAGAGAAAATAAAAGCCCAGTGCGGACAAGTAATATCAAAGATCCCAGAATATAACAATGGCTAATGGAACACTCAGACCTTGGGAATCTAGCTCTATTGTTCTGTATTCTAAACCACATTACTCCCAGGTTAATACTTCCATCAGTGAATACCATTTTCTCTGTAGCTCTAAACAGTGCTAAATGTAAATACTGAAAAATCATCATCATTGATGTGCAAGAAAGTTCAACATGAAGTCTTGGTGTCATGAAGAGCCACATGGACACAGACGTATCAAATCATCCCTGAGCCAATTAGGGGGCCAACTTAAAAACTCACAGCATACTATGGGCTGGTGAAGACAGGAAAGGGATTAAAGGACCAGGTTCTTAAAGGGTTTTCGCTGTGACAGGTTGCTTCTCTTCTTTATCTCTGCTTCCTCAAATGCTAAAAAGTCTCTGATTTGTCACTCCTTGCCTTGCCATAGTTCCAAAATTCTGCAAGAATGGCTACTATTTCCAAAAACCTGACACCACAGAAAACTTTTTCCAAATATGTTTCTGTTTTCTGTTTTTTTTTTTTTTTTTTTTTTTTTTTCAATGTCCCCTAAAAGACCGACACAGTCTGCAGTCCCTTTAGAAAAACAAGTTCCTGAAGGCCTGCGGTCACACAGCACCTGCTTCTTTAAACTGCTCATCAGCACATTTTTGCTCCATTCTCCTGAGGGTGATTGCTGCGACTCTGGAACAGTGTGAAAGGTCAGCGCTGAGCCAGCCAGCAGCAGAGGACTGAGCTAGGACTGTACCCAGGTGGGAGACAAAGCTGTGACGGAGTTCTCCTGAGCTCTGCATTTTGGACTCTGTCAAATGACCTTACAGAAGAAAGATGTAGACCACTTAAGAGCTTGGGCTTAGAGTATTAAATGTCGTACAACCTTCACTTGAGTGTTTGCAACACAAAAACACACTGCCATTTCATACTGAGAGCAGCTAAGGATAAGTAGCACTATTTTAGATGTTTGCAATATTTATCTTTAAGTGTCTATTTACAAACTATGGAATCAGGGCTTTCATTTCATTTAATTAAGTCCCCAGCTCTAAAGATTTAAATGCCAATTTCTAACTGACACATGCAGAGACCAGAGTTTAAAAATGGGATTGCATGGTCACAGCCAAAGCTTAATATCTGCAACTGAGGGGAATGTAGGATGTTAAATAGTGCCCTCTCAGCAGACTGTAGCTTAGCTGCCAAAGTCTGACAGAAAGACCCATTTCTTTTAAAGGCAGCTAATTGTTTTAGGGGATTGCATGGAATTGAATTTGTAAAATATCTCCAGCATCTTTTCATTTGAATTATAAAGCTTTATTTGAGAACTTCAGTTTGAATGCATTCCAAAGGAAGACCCAATATGTATGTGTAAAGCACTTTAGGATCTATTTTAAAGCACAATTGCTAGGAATTTTTGGAAGCATAAGAATCCATACCCACCATTAAAAAATCAGCTGTCATTTATCCTGAAAGGGATCCTTAAATCAAGTAGATGAGTGACCTTATTTTACATATTTTAAAGCACCAAATGACAGGAATTGAAAGAGAAAAAGTTTTCTTGGCAGAATTTGAAACACAATTTTAGGAGTTAAGCTTGATCTTTATAGTCATCAATAGTTAAAATCTGAGAAAAAAGCAAACCGGAACAATCATTTCAGTCCTGAGAGAAAACAGGATATTAGCTGTTTGACCTTTTATTAAACAGGAAGGGAAAAGAGAAGGGAGAATATGAGAAAACATGCCCAGTATCATCTGTTCGTGTCCTGTTTTTAATATTTGTATGACCTCAGGAAAAAAATGTGTAAGTCATACCTGCGTTTGCAAGCACGCTGGCTAAATGCAATGTGAAGTGAGACCCACCTCTCACTCTCACGACAGTCAGCAGGCAGTGGCTCCGTCTTGACACGTTTATTCTGTACTCATCATAAATCTTTACTACAGCATTAGTGAACAGGAAGTCGCCTTTTAACCAGTGAAACTGAGTAACTTTCTACATTTTAAATAAAATAACAGACATCACAAGAATGATACAATTTGTTTTAAAATAAGATCGGCAACAGGGCAGGTTGATGAGTAAAGAGAATCTTCAATGTTAGTATTTCCCTGTGCACCAAAAAGGCTGAGCACTTTCCCCATCCCTTCTCATTTCTTGGTTGTTTTCTCCACCTTTCTGCAAGAATGTGGGCTAAGCATATTTTTCAGTGTTCTCATGTTTAGAGATTTAAGGTCTTTGTTTTCTTTGCTGTATGCTGGGTTAATATGGTGCTGTAATCCTGGATTTCTGCTTTCATTTCAGGTGACCAGATGCAAGACCTAAACTGCCTATGAGATTGTGTTACCTATGTGCCCCCAACTCCAGAAGTTGCTTTATTAGCGGTAACGGTAACATATTGATAGCCTTCTGTCTGACTCACATCTGCTTCTGAATTCAGTACAGAGGGAGATAGATGCTATTTATTGACTCTCTAAAAGCTCAGTGATGAACGGTGAATCTCAGACTAGCAGTGCAGCTGTAGGACTGCTGAAAACATCTGTTCTACCTAAAAGGACAGGAAGAATATTATCCACCAGTGTGGAAAAAAGAGAGAAATGGGTCTCTGCTAAACAGAAGTCCCTTGTCACACAAGATCGAACTGTAGAACTATATCCATCTGCCTTCTTCATTGTGTCTTATGCTTCAGGGCCAGGGCAAAGGATCAGCACCAACTTTGGTTCCAAATTTTTTTGGTACTGGGGATTGAACTCAAAACTGAACACTTGAAAGGCAGGCAATTATGCTTCTGCATTTTTATTTGTTTATTGTTTTTTGATACTAGGAATCAAACTCAAGGCCTTGTGCTTGGCCAGCAGGCGTGGTGTCACTGAGCTGTGTCCCTGGCCCTGGTTCCTAGTTTTGATCAGTGTAGAAAAGACATGTTTCACCTCAAGATGGAAACTATTTGCAAACTCAAGGCTACCCTAAATCTGAAAATATTATTATACAATAAACAGAAAATTTTCTGCCCTGAAGTGGCAGAAACTATCAATTGATAGGAATGAAATAAAGTAATCAGCCATCAGATTGATGAATGGCTTTGAATATTTTTCCAACAATAATATTCCATGACTACAGTTTTTTAGAAATAATTTCTTGTTAAATTAATGACCATCTGATTTCCTTCAATTCTCTGTCTCTGTCTCTGTCTCTGTCTCTCTCTCTCTCTCTCTCTCTCCCTCTCTCTCTGTCTCTGTGTGTGTGTGTGTGTGTGTGTGTGTATGTGTACACCCATGCTATGGGTGAACACAGACCTCAAAACTTTTGGGTAAGCAGAGATTTATTTGCTAATTCTTATATATGAAATTCAAGTATCAGCACAAACATACAAAGCAGAAGTGATTCCCTAAGAAAATTGAAGATGAAGATGATTGGACTAACTCTATTATAATTCTTTAATAGAAAAATGAATACTGGACCTTATTAAAAAATAACAAGACATCTTTGAGCTATACTCAAAATAATTGCCTAAATGCATTGTTAATGGTTTAGAGTTTTTCAAATTATTAATGCATATGTTCCAAACACATATATGCATTTATCTGTAGGTTCCTGCCTCTCTGAAGGTGACTAAAAATTGTAAAAAAATATATATGATCAGTTTATCTGACAGAGGTAACTAGCAGTGGTAAACAGAAACATGGAGACACTGGTTTGTGCTCCCACAATGCAGAATATATTATCAAATTTTAAAAATTCACTGAGTGACATCATTCCATTGTTTGGCTGCTGATTTACCAAAATCTCTCCAGGCACATATCAGGAAAATATTGCCCAAGTTTTATAGGACAGAAATTTGAATTTACAACTGTCTTCTTCTTGTTTTATTTTTCTTTTTTTTTTTTTTTCTGGGAATCTTCTGATTTTTTTTTATTTAAAGAGAAAACAAAACAGAACAAAACAGTAAAAGGGTACAAGTAATACAGAATTTCAAAAAAAGTAAACAGTAAGAAATCACTAGTTAACAGATTACATATTGTCATCTTAGAAATAGTTGTTCAAGTTACAAAATTAAAGCATACAATGTGGATATTCAAACAGTGAGACTGCAAACAGTTGTCTTCAATGATCCAACAAAAATTGAGTAATATGATTTTCTATCTTACACTCTTAAATATACATGCAGTTATATCCTTTAGAGCACTTTATTTTCCTCCCTTTTTTTACAATAACAATTATACATTTTGGGTTTTATTACTCCCACAATTCTTATTACTTTTTTTTGAAGAGAATAAAACCAAATGCGACAAAACAAAACAGACTCAGTTAAAACCAAAGGATGGACATAGTACATGATATGAAAACAGAATACCAGGTGATCAACAATGGTTACCGTTATGCCTCTTGCTATCTTAAAAAGAGTTACGTATATCACTATGTATAATAAAATTGAACAAAACAGTACAGAAAAAAACCAATAAAACCTAAACATTAGAGACCTTACGGACTTCAAAAGAAGATAATAGTCAAACCAGAATGGGCATCATAGTGAATCTTATTTCCTTCAAAGTTGTTGCCTATACCCTCAAACTTGATACTATCAAACAAAACAGAATAGAGTAAAATCGGTCAATATAGGATGGTGAGAGCAATTCAAGGGTTCAAATCAGGTTAATAAGAAAACAAAAAGTTACTATAATATATCCTGCTATTTTTTAATTTATTTTTTCCTTAATTAAAAAATAATTTTAAAAAAGGAAACAAAGGGGAAATTGAGATAAAAGGACATAACAAAACAACACAGGCATTTCTGGCAGAAAAATCTTCTAATTTTTAACATTAAAGATAAGCATACATAAAGCTGAAATTCTAAAATCATGTCAAAAACATTTATAATATTTTACAACAAATGAACTTGGGGGAATTAGAATATCTCATTTTTCTGGTTTGTGTATATCTGATTACTATGAGGATTCAACTATTTTTATGGCTTACTTCATGGTCTAAGATTGATAAAAACTGAAACAATTTTGGAAACAACTTATTAGGTTAAGAAGTAATGAAACAGTACACTAGGAAAAAGTGCTATTGAGTCACACTCAAATAGTTATGAGAAATAAATAATAGATCATAGTTTTTATAACACAACAAATGTATGTCTTAAGTAGTCATTAGAATTTTTGCAAGTAATTCTAAGAGTAAGAACAAATTAATCAAAAAGTTTAAAAGTCTACGTATTAATAATAATTGTAAAACATTAAGATATAAATAGAAAAATGTCAAAGAAAATGTGACCCTATGTCCATTATACAGTAAGGAATTTAAAAAGTCTCCTAAATTCTTGCTATTTAATTTAAAAGATGTGATAGTGCAAGCCCACTTCCTTCCTCCATGCAAGCCACTTGCTCATCAAACTCTGAATTCAAGTGCTTACTCAGAACCATTAGATACTTAAACTACCATTTAACATGCTGTAAGATGACCAAGAAGGGGGAATGTTGGCTGAGGATTCTTGTTTATTGTCTTACCTAGTTTTCTTATTCCTAGCAAAAATGAGGGACTCCAATAGAGCCTCGGTTTTTGCTTTCTGCTATTAAGTGGAAAAATATGAAAAAAAAAATAGCCCACTCAACTACTTTTATTTCCTTTCCAGTCACTGAGATAAGTGTTCCTCATGTTTAGTGATTTGTCTTCTCTTGTTTAGAAACAAGAGTTTCTCAAAGCAATTGTAGCTTGACTGGGCTACAAGGAAGAAAAAAATACAGTGCAGAATATAACAGGCTTGCCCAAAGCCTAGTGGGTAAATGAATGTGTTACAGTATCTGTACTATCCTGGCTGAGGCTAGGGAAATGAGCTCTCCTCAGGAAGAAAAAAGAGAAGAGTATCAAGCAATGATAACACCATTTATCAAGTTCCAAAGGCAGGAGGAGGTAGAAATACATGAGGAAAACAAAAACAAATTTTGAAAAGGAAGAGACAAGATTCTAGAAATATAGAGGATAAGATCAGAAGAATAATTAGGTGTAGAAACACTTGAATAGATTAGGTCAGGTATACAATTTAGACATTGTAATATGGATTATAATGTAATCAGCTCATGAAGAGAATCAAGGCAGAGAAATGGCATTACCAGAATTGTTTAGATACAATCATTCTTCCCAAAGAGTGGTGAAATGCTTGGAAAAAGAAAATACTGAATGTAGGGATTCTGCTTTTGAAATTCATTAGAGAGGCAAGCATTAGGCAAGACCAGACAAGGGCTGGATTGCATAGCTATTTACACAGGACACTGAGGGTTGATGGAGAGTTAACATAGTAATTACAATAAAATAAGTTACTAATAGCAATTATACTATCTCACACATTGTTCTATGCATTTATCTATATTCTTACTTTAACAACCTAATGAGATAGCTGTGATGATTTTCTATTTCATATACAGGACACCTGGATCATAGATTGCACAGGGAACACATCTGGCAAGTAAATGGACCGGAGTTGGGCCTCAGGTGGTCAAAACCCAAGGTTAATATTCGTACGTGAACCACACTATTAAGATGGTTAGAGGACTGTAATTACATGACAGGGGAAGAATTTTATTCTATTTGATTTTAAAAGACTTAGACACAAAACAGCCAGTACAGGTATGTTCCTTGATTGAATCAAATCAGTAGCAAAGGGTTTTTTGGCACCTGGTGAAATATAAATATGGACTAAGTATTCTAAGAGAAATTATTGGCATATAAAGTAAGGCTTATTGTCTTAAAGCAGCAGGTTACCAAAAAGCAGTTATACTGTGATATTTATAATAAAGATACAAATATTTGTGTAAATATAGAGGAAAAAACTTAGAAGAATATAAGTTTAGGGACTAACAATAGTAATGTTCAGCTGTGGCAATTTGGTGTGTTATTATTTTATCATATTTTCAAAGTTGTCATAATTTTACATATTTGAAATGAATATAATTTTTAATAACATACAGGTTTAATAGCATACAGGTTAAAGGTCAATTACTATGCCAGTTCAACTCTGTATCAATACCTTCTCAAGTGTACAGAAGGGAGGTCTCTGTCGTGGTGAAGGATCCACCTAGCAATCTTTCACTGTAGTATAGTCAGCGCTCTGTCTTAATATCCCCAAAGCAGGACTGTAGGTCAGTTTTGCAATTTGAAATTTCTAAGAAACAACCCGAGACAGAAAATACATCCAAAAGGTTTATTAAAAAGTGCTCTAAAGACAAAAACCAGGGGAAAGGAAGGAAAGAGGAGAGAAGATTAAGCGGAAGTGGAACTCTGATTTATTTATTCTCAGGATACGACAAACAGCCATTTGAGAAGTCTACAGTTGAGTGAGCTTCCAGACTGTATTGAGTTTTGAGAAAGGAATTAACTCTATCATGATTATTCTTTGCAGTTGGGTCATCCGTCCCAGGATGTAGGCATGATGCTCGGCAAGGCAGCCCTCATTCCCTGTGCAGATACCAAAAGGAATCAATAGCTCAAGGCTAGCAATACTCCCAGGAGATAAAGTAGTAATTCCTTCAATACTGAAAAAGAAATTAGGTAGTAAATCACACTGTCCGCAGTAAGAGGGCATGGGAGCACTGCCTTTACCTAAGAGGCATCTCTGCCCTAATTTCAACCCTGAAATGAGAATATGCAGTTATACCACTTGGAAGCTGTATCAGGAACCTGAAGGAGAGAGTGATGAGGAAGAAGGAAAGCATTCATCCAAAGGCTCATTCCATGACACATTAGTGAGTCCAGTTTGGTCAAAAGAAAAATGCAAATGTCAAAGTCAACCTGCCACATTTACTGCGTACAGGAAAGAATGAAATGAGAGATCTTTCCCACAAGCAGAGTAAGCTGCACCCTTTTGAAAGGTCCACTTCTAAAACAATTGAATTTTATATTTATCTTCCATCATCCTGATTGAATATCTTAAGAATAAACTCCAGTGTTCATAGAGGTTCATAGTGAGAAGTATAGGAGGGGATCTTCAGAGCCTTCTCATATTAATGGCTAGTTACATAATATTCTGTGAGCTACTGGATAAAGAGGTGAGGAAATCAAAGAGCTCAAGACCAGTATTCGTATATTTTAATTGACTCAACAAAACCAGAAATGATGTAACTGGTTACTTAATCAAAGATGTTAGAATAATTGGATATCCTTTGTGAAACAGTTTCAAAATGGAATATTTTCTTATATCACATATAGAAAATGAATTTTGTGTTGAATATACAAGTAAATACTGAAATTTAGAGATGATATAAGAAATTTAAATAATTACCTAACTCACACATACCTTTCCTGCCACATATACATTCTAAATGCCTAATAATAGCAAGAAAAATGTAAAACCAAATAACTGAATAAATACACTGAAAATAAGAAAAAAAATCTATTCATCTAGCAGACGTATAAGTGGAGCTGCCAATAAAGTATAGAATTACTAGTTAAATTGGAATTTTATAGAGACAACAAATGTCTTTTTTGGTATAACTAAGTTACCAAAATAATAGACTATGTCTACAACTAAATAATTGTGTTTAATGTTTATTATATTTAGCATATTTGGTGTGTGTTTAGTAGTGAGAGTATTTTATAAGTTAAGTCTTGCAATCAAAATAAGTTATTCTTAAATTAAAAAATTAAATAAAAGAAGAAAGCCATTTATAAAACAGAGGAGAGGAATGATTCAGAAGAACTATGGTATCCATTATCAAATATGTTGTATTTTACCTCAAAAACAGCATACACCAAGAGTAAGAAAGTAACCTGGGGTAACTTCCATGTGAGTATTATAGAACAGTCAAAAGAATACATGACAGTGTCTTTATGGTATCCCCTTTCTAGTTGAGTTTTGCCAGGCCAGGTGATCTTTTTCCTTCGGTCAACAGTAGTAGAGACAAGATCAAAGCTACACAATAGAGACAAGGCCACACAAATTTCCTGGATGCCACCAGAATTCACTTAAGAGATGGGTCATTGAAACCACTGATATCTACTTGGTTCATTGTCACAGAGATAAAGATACAGGTGAAAAACATTTTTAAAAAGCAATCTCAAATACAAGTCTAAACTACTAGTCCAGAATCAGCAAATATTTGCAAAAATTCAGGGCCATTAGGGAATAATAATTAGATATACACAAGAATTGGCTCCTATGTGACAAAAAGAATTAATATGTGAGACAGTACAAGATATTAGATAACTGTATATATACTTTTCTCAGGGCAGTGTGGGAAACTATTGCATTTAAAAGTATGGACCTACTAGAATCATGGTAAGACAATAATTACTAAAATTATTTTTTAAAATAGCTTAGATTGAACATTCGTTGTATATCTAATGTAACCCAGTGCACCAACACACCCACACACAATCACACTCATACACTCACATGATTGCTCAGTCCTCAGAAGTATCTTTCAACCCGGAATTTTAAATTTAGTCAAAACAGCATTCCACAAATAAAACTTTTTGGATATTTAGAAATTTACAGTTCACATATCTCCTGAATACTTGCTATACAACATAACCAATCAAGTAAAAATATTTAGAAACATAGAAATTAGAAACATATAAGCACAAACTTTGATTGCCAGTATTAGTATTACTATTATATGTTTAGGTTAAACGCCAAACAGTCTTAAAAAACATGCAAAACAAGTCAGGCAAATATACAAAAATCAAAGTATATTCTAGATACATTAATCTGTATGTTTGATAATTGAATTTATAAGGACTTATAAATAAATGAATTGATGATGGAAAAGGGAAGGTGGAAAAGAAAGGTGAAAAATAATTGTAATATTAATATGTGCCAGTTCCTCACAATGGATGTAATCATGTGTTGCAAACATATTCCAACAAAAATTTTAAAATAATAATTTTAATATGAATTCATAAAAAATATTAAATGTGAACATAGAATCCAAATGGTTAGGTGAGTTAGTCAAGCATGTAAGTTCAAACACTAAAAACAGATACAAAATATAAAACTATATTTAGAGAAAAAGGTCAAATGAATAACTTCCATCTCATAGAAAATGAGTACAGAAATCCATCTAATAAAAGGTAAAGAGAGAAAATGGATATTTTCTCTACACAGTGACAAAAACCCAGTCATGATCTATAAACCAGAAGTATATTCAATGAGATTGAATGCATTCAGTGTGGAGCAGCTGTAGACAAGCTGTAAATGGATATACTCAGGCCCAGAGACAAATACTAGGAAATGCTCGCTTCTACCATTCTTGTCCACTTAAATTCTACCAAAGCTGAAGCAAAAGTTTCCAGTATTTTGAGTCCTTTCCCATCAATGTCCTGGGTCTTCTTATTTCTACCCTCTAAGATTTTCTCCAACATCATTGGAACTTTTTATCTTCCATCCCAGGAAGTCCAGAGGGCTAACAATTTCGTTTTTCTCCAGCAAGACTGAATTAGGTGGATAATTACTCCCATACCTCCCCTCCACCACACCATTATTTTGGTGCAATGATTCTGAGACTCTTCATGGTGTTCCCAATAACACTGAGACCCAGTGTCACACAATGGTACCCTACGTTTTATGATTTCTTTTAACTGGATTTTTCCCTTCCCCGCTTAATTTTCCTCCTGCCTTCTCATGCATCCTGTGATCACCTCCTGTGTAAAATTACCACACCTGGTTCTTTTTCTCCGCACCTTCAGATAAAGGAACCCACACGAAAATGGTTTTCAGGACTGACATGGTGCTGATATCTCTTGTGCTGTAGCATCACAGCCGGTGAGCCTTTCTCCAGCAGTGGCTTGGACTGAAGTACAGGCAGATGGGACAATTCTTGGTTGAAAGATACTTCTCAGGGTTGAGTACTCATGTGAGTGGGTATGTGATTGTGTGTGGGCGTGGTGGTGTGTGTGGGTGTGTTAGGGTATATCAGATTTACAGTGAGTGTTTGAAATACATGGCAACAACTTTCTTCAATTGTCTGTTTTGAGGTTGCTACCTCAGAAGCCCTGAAGAAGAAAATAAAAGGTTTAAATCAGCCAACTACAAACCAGTGATATGCTGTTTAGAGCCAAGAAACTCCAAAGCTTAAATAACTTTGTAATGTTTAAATAACTTTTATCTCTAATAAGAGAAGGCAGTTTTGCTGAAAATATGCACAGAATTTTATTCCAAGGGCAATAAATCTATAATAGAGATTACATACGTACCCTGAAACTCTCCTGTGCTAAAGTCAGGGCTCTGATAAGAAAGAAGTTGGAATCAGATCTGGAATGCTGAAATTAGGGCATTCATGCTGACATCCTTGTCTTCAGACTCCTGGGCTAGGAGAAGTGGCCAAGTCTCCTTTATGTAGCACTATCTGCTGCTGCAGTAAAATCACAAAATGCCACACCTCATCCAAATACACCATGAAATAGTATTTATCTTGGGTTACTTCCCCATCACTAGAGCATAGTGCCTGACATCCACAACTTAGTAAAGGAGAGACTTCGTTTGGCTAATAGCTCAGGGAACTCCGAACACAACTGACTGCTTCTAAGGGAGAAAGAGCATAGTTGAAGGTCATGGTAAAGGGCAGTAGAGAGAGCAAACAGAGGAACCAGGGAGGGAGATTTGACCTTCCAAGTCATGCCCGTAGTGACATGTTTCTTCAAATCATACTCCACCCCTTAACTACGCATTTAGCCATGATCATTTGGATATACCAAACCACTGATAATTATGGTGGCCCAGGATCCAATCACGTTCCAAAAGTGCCACCTCTCAACATGAGATTTTAAAGGATCATTGCAGATCTAAGCCTTAACACCCTCCTTAAGGCATTCTACTTCCTTCTTTTAGGTGCAGATCGATAGAGAAGTGGGTCAGCATAGTTCAGTTAGCACATCTCAGCATAGCAAAGCTCAGACATGAAATAATGCATAATCTATTAGAAAACACCACCAAATAAAAAATAGCCCTAGAGTATCATACTAATACATTTCAGTGATGCTCTGAGGAATATATATGAAAGTAAATATTGAAGGTTATAATACAAGTACAGATTAAATTCAAAGTACCAAAAAGTTTGTTATGGAGTTCATTCTTGGAATTCAGGATAAAATGCTTTGATAAGATTATATTGATCAATTTACAATGCAACTTCTTTCAAGGTCAAACATAAAGCTATTCCTCATGAAATTTTGGTGATAATACCATAATTATTAGGTGAGAATAATTAGAAAGTAGTGAACAGAACCAGGAAGTTGAGTATGTCCTAATGAATATACTACGTGAGCCTTGTAAGAAAGAAAGTAAACAAGTGATGGAAAAGAAAGCCATGCAGAAGTGTTCTCAGAACATGGTAGATTCTCAATAAATATTTTGTGATGAACTACTTATATTAATAAATTAAAATCTAACAGATCAATACAAAAATATAATTTGGCATATTGTGACTATCATACTTATCAACCTTCACTTTTACGATATGAAATCATGTCTTTGGTTTTTCAAAATATTTTCTTTTATAACCTACAGCACCCTGTATCACTCAACTTTTCAGTTACTGGAAAACATCCTGACACCCACAGTTTAAAGGAGGAGAAGTTTACTTGCTTCACTGTTTTACAGAATTCTGTTCACAGTCAGCTGGCTCCAAAGCAGGAACATTGAGGCATGTCTTAATTACTTTTTACTGGTTGCTCAAACAAAATACCTGATGCCCAAAGTTGGGAAAGGAAAGATTTATTTCTTACAGTTTTTGGAGGTTTCAGTCCATACTCAGTTGGCTCCAAGGTAGGGTGGCATGGTGAGGCTGTAGTTCGTGCTGGCTGCAAACAGCAAGGTGGAAACTGGCAAGAGAGAGATACACACCTTCTTCCACCCCTTACATTGTTTGCTGGCTCCACTCCCCCCAGGTGGGTATAGCACTGACACCATTAATCCAAGCACTAGACAATGAACCAGTGACAAATGCACAATGCAAGCACATAAGGCCTGGGAGCCACTGACATAAATCATGACAGGGCAGAAGACAGTGGTGTAACAAAGCTGCTTATTTCATGGTAGCCAGGAAGCAATGCAGGGGAACCACTCCTAAGAGTAAAGGGTGAAGAATCAGATACAGATCCCAGGTTCCAATCTCCAAGACACACTAGACACACCTAGAAGTGGAGTTTACTAATCGCCTGAAAATATCCCAAACCAATCAATTGACAATCCACCTTATCACACTCCACACTCTGTCTACTCAGTACTGAAACACATCTACAAACCACACTTCATTTCCAAATGAAGTCAATGCAGTAATAAGGTCACGATTCTGCCTATTACCATACAACATATGATCAATGATGCACTAATTTCTTTTCCAGAGTCTGAACAGTCCCAGCACTGTTCAAAAGCTATAATCAGAATCCTTTATTGACATTCAAGACAAATTCCTGGATGTGCAGTTATGTAAAATTCAAAAGGTAAGTTACATTTTTCCAAAATATAATAGGTTTACATAGACATCTCCATCCCAACGTGGAAGAGTGGGAAGATAAAAAATGAATAGGATCAAACAAAACAGAAATTCATCAGGGCAAACATAAAGTCTTTTGGCACCATTTCTGGTATCTGCCAGACATGGTGATAAGACGTGACCCTCAGGGTGCTTGATGGTAGCCCATCTGATCTC
Source organism: Cavia porcellus (assembly GCF_034190915.1). NCBI lineage: Eukaryota > Metazoa > Chordata > Mammalia > Rodentia > Caviidae > Cavia > Cavia porcellus. The sequence continues at coordinate 70,384,456 of NW_026947495.1, read as the reverse complement.
CTCTTTGGGTTATTTTTTCTCATGAGTTCTTGTGTAGATATTCCCTGTTTCTGGCATCTTTGACTTCCTGGAGTTTCCACTGTACTTCTGGCTTTATTCTCACAGCTCCATGCTCTGTATTTTCAGGCACAATTGATGGGCTTCCTGGGCCCATCAATTTTGAAATGTTGGTGGAAGTCATCATGACAACACAACACTTCAATTCTTTATCCTTGAAGAACTAGCATTGAAGAAATGACTCAAAAGACTGTCACCAACACAAGCAGAAGTCAGGCTGCCTTAGACCAAAGCTGCAACAGTCTCTGAATGCCTGGATGGTTAAGTATGGTGAAATGGATCCCAGGGAAACAACTCCCAAGCATCCCATTTCAGGTAGGATTACCAGTGACTCTTTCTTCAAATGAAAGAAAGATACATATGCACTTTTGAATATAGAATAGATGGGGTCTTACTGATTCCTGAGATGTCCTCAAGGCATCTTTCTTTTTGTCCTTGTTTGAAGTACTTGGTTTGTTTATAATCACACTAATCTCTTCAGTAATGTTCTCTTTGGCTTCAAAATTTTATGTGATCCCTTTGGGGCCAAAATTTAATGGGAATTTTTTTTTTTTTACTCTGCTGTTTTTCTCCTAATTTTCAATATAACATTTGGAGAAACACAAATTTGGTTGCTATCATAATTTGAACTTTGCAGTGTCTTAAAATTTCCTCCACTAGATCAATGAGTCCAACATCATTAATTAAAGTTTTAGAAAGTTCCAAGATATGGGCAAAAATATAAAGAAAATGTTTATCATATTGAAACACACATGACCTCTAGTCCAGTGAAATCCTTATTTCCAACTGAAACTTCATGAGCCTGGCCTTTGCTGTCCACATTTCTATTAACATTCCAGATTTGGGAGTTTCTATCATAATGGACCATCAGGTTCTACTTACAACATTCTAAGTTTTTCCTAGTACATATCTCAAATCCTTTCCAGACTCAACCTATGAAAGAGTTTCAAAGGCTTACAAAATACATGGGTACAGTTCCAGCAATGACCCCATTTCTTTGGTAGCAATTGTCTCTATTATTCAGGTGTCCTATTGCCAGACAAAATATCTGACATCACAATTTAAATATAAATATACATGACTAATGGTTCCAGAGGATTTAGTCCATGGGTAGCTGGCTCCAAGGCAGCAACATTTTGGCAGGAAGACATGATGTAGCAAAGCTCTTTAGTTCATGATGGGCAGAAAGCAGAGCAAAGAAACAGTGCCATAGAGGAAAGGTGAGCTGAGAGACCAGATATACACCACAAGGTTGTCCATCTAAACACAGCCAAAAATGTGTTTTAGTAATTCCTTGGGCATTCCCCAAGCCAGTCAAGATTACAATCTACCTTAACCATTACACATACTGACAATATTGAGCATGCATTAGACTATGGAAGACATCTCAATGAGTTCTAACAAGTTCTTATATTAGCCTTTGTAACTGACTACAATGCAATAAAATTAGAAAAAGACAGCCAAAAGAAGATCCTCTTACCCCCTCCCAGGAATTTTTATTTAGCATACAATTGAATACTCACACAAATTTGGTGGCAATAAAAACCTTAAAATAAAATAACAGAACACTTAAGAGTGAATAAACTATGAATGAAAGTCTATATAAAGCATTCATAAGCCACATTTTATAGTCCTGAATATATTAAAGAAGTAAAACAAACTATGGTACTAAATTTAAAAATATAGAAAGTAAATTAAGTAAAAGAATAATAATAAACAAGATAATAGAAGAGGGAAATAAAATTAACGGCTGTCTTTCTTAGAGAAGATCTAGAATATTTATGCAAAATTAAAACTTTGGTCTGGAAAAAGTTACAGAATTCAGATTATAAATATCGCTGAGGCATGTCAAATTAGATGTGGTCAAAAGTATCATGTGAGATTATTAAGAGAACACAGTCTCTACAAGTCTCAGATATAATTCATCTGCACAACTCTCTCAGCTCTCTCTTCTCTCATGTAGATTCTTCATTAATTTATAACAGGAGCACTGAGTTCCCTTCATACAAGCAGCTTCTCTTTCAAAAAGCCCAGGGTGGCGGGAGGAGTAAACCAGGTGCTCCTCAGTTCTCTTCCCGCACCCAGAGGCTGATCCAAGGTACTGAGAGCAGCCAGATTCATTAATGACCATATCCATGGAATCTTATCCTTGTCCTACACCAGTATAATCTCGTTTAAACTTTTTCTCCATGGTGCAATAAAACCCACACTGCTCTTTAGCATACTTCCCATGACAGCTAAGTCTGGAACTGATAGCGAGGAACTTAGAGACGTGAAGTAGGAGCCAAGGTTATATCCTCATTTGCATTTTCTTATTTCCACACTGTTTGTTCATGATTAATAATAATAGCTACTTAGGAGTATTCTTTGGTCTAAGCAAGGTGAATTATTTTGGCATATGTGGTCTGAAACTAATACATTTGGAAATTGATCAAGGAATTCTGCCAGATTTGCTTACTAATAATGTTAAAATTTGCCTGGAGTCTATTATTTTTTTCTAGCTGAGTTTTTTGCAAGGACTTCTTTGCTAACTGTATAACTCAATCCAGAATGTAACTATACACATTTTTTGAAAAAAATTCTGAACGGAAAGAGGGCCAGGACCCCAGAACATCAAGACATCTAATTAATTCTTAAGCATTACTGTTAGATAACATTTCCTTATCTCTCCTCCCTATCATTTTCTTTTTCTTTTATTTATAAATAAATTCAAATGGTTGATAACACTGTAGATTGCTCCTCCCTGATGCAATTATTTGAGGTATCTGCTTGTTGGGGTTTATTTTTACAATGTCGTTTATTATAGGGGTATACTCAGAGTTTAACAATGCCTCACTAGGTGTGGAAGCCTTAAGAGAAAATCTAAATTTTGCCTTGACAAGGCTTTTACATGAACATTTATTGCTTATGCTTTTAGAATAAGCATATTTGGGAAAATCAGAATACTTACAATTTTGGTATTATTTCCTTCCATGCATAAAAACCTTACACTGAAATCACAGATTTTCAGTAATAGTCGAGCCAGAAGTCATGAACAAATACTAATTACAATTGGAACTGAATTTACAGAGACAAAAGGAACCTCAGAATCAATTTTTTTTTATACTTAAGGTAAGGCAACTAAGAAACAAAAGATTTGATTAGTTTCATATCTCTAGTTAATAAACAGCTGAGAATCTAGGTTCCAGGGTCTCACATGAGTTATTGTCCTTTGTCATTACAAATAGTTTTTGGTCCCTGCTTTGTTTTTTTCCCCATTCCAACTACATAATGAGATTTTAAAGAAAGAACGAGCTCTCCTAATTTTATTACTATTCATTATACTGCAGTAGCTTGAACACTAACAATTCAACACACGTCAACTTACTGAATATCTGTGACCCTTCAGTAAAAAAAGAATCTTTTTTAGAGGCAGAAAAAGCAGAGACGAGCATGCAGGTAATAGGATGGCTCAGAGTTAACTACAGGAATTTAATATAAAACAATTTTATAGAAATAATTCTTAGGTATTAAAGGCAATTACTGAAAAGTGAAGCCATTCTATAAATCACTAAGCATGGGATAGCAAAAGACAGGGTAATTTAATACAAGTAAGAAATGATCTCTAAGATGTGAATCCTGATGGACATTAGCGATTTCTTCTTTCTCGGATATCTTGTTTCCTTGTGCCCTAAATATTCAATGAAATTAGTTTGCCCTATGAGATCTAGATATGATTCCTTTGCATCCCTACCTCTTACCAGCAGATGCTCAATACCCTGCTCAAGGTATAATCAGATGGAGCCAAGCTTATATTGTTGATGAATTAAACACAGTCAGAAATGGGAACACAAGCACATGAACTGACGTGAGTCTTTAAACATATCTGTAACTGTGTAAAGGTGTTCCTCTTAGCTATGTCATACTATGCAGATTAGAGAATGTTTTAAATTTTTTGCTTGTCTGAAATCTGGGAATCGATAGATTCGCTCCAACTTGAAGAAAGGAAGACAGTAGATTGCAGCTGTTTAATGGTGGAATATCGCTCTGATAGCATGAAAATGTTAATTACAAACAAAAGAATCTTCTTAATTTTTAATTTTCTTTGGATTTTTTTTCTATGATACAGAAAATATTCTCATATTTCTTGCCAGTTAGAGACCTAGAGTTTCTAATAAATGAGAGTAAGTGACAAAGCAGAGTCCTGGGCTGAGAAGAATCCAGTATGGCAAAAAGCTTTTACTTTTATCACACATTCTTTTCCTCCTAATGACTTCCTGATAACCAAAATTTCTAACTAAAATTATTGAGGCTTTTATGTCTTCTTGGCACACCTACCTCTAAGCTCTTCCAGTAGTAAAAGTAATTTATCAATAGACAAAGTGATCAATTGTCTTAAGACCTCCTGAGGAAATCACATTTGTGGCATCATTACTCACTTTAAAAAAGCAAACAATGACAACAAAGTAACCAAAAAGATTTCAAAGCTTGTGCTGCATACTCAGGAGAATACATAAATACTTAAAATTATCTGAAAGTGAATTGTTTTAAACTAGATCTTAGTTATACAATACTAAAATCTAAACATTGTATTTAATGGTCAATATGATTCCATTCAAGTTTTCTATGGAATCACCATGGTTGAGTTAACAATAAAAGTTTTACTAATTTTGTTCCACCATTTCTATGATGTCACAATAAAAAGAATTTGGGCAAGTGTCATCTTGCAGCCATTATTTGAAATAATTCATCCAATCATATGTTTTTACCTGGTTGGGTTATTTGGAGATTTAGGTCTCCAAATAGTTAGTTCTCAGCTGGTAGAATATATAGGAGATACATAAAAGAATACTTATGAAGGGTAGTGTTTCACATGATAACAAAGAGAGAGAGTCGCACAATCACAAGAAGCAAGTGAAAAACCAAGAAAGTAGGGTGCATGGCTGAAACCAACTTGGCAGGCCTCAGAATCATGGAAGTGTATTATATAATCCTCAGTCTAGGATCACCGGTCCAAAAAGCCAATAGGTCACTGGCACAAGTCCAGCAATCTAAAAACCAGAAAATCTGGAATTCTAGTGTCCAAGGGCAGGAGAGGACAGGCTTCTGACTCCAGGAGAGGACAAATAAGTTACCTATCTTTGACCATCCGGATCCCTCCCCCCATATTAGGCTTCTGCTTACACTGGAGGTAGATTTTTCTTACTCCTTCCACCCACACACACCAGTCTTTTCTAGAAACACTTGCAAAGCTGGGTAGCCCAGTCATGATTATTGAAGGCAAACTCATACGGGTTTTCTTTTGGAGACGTGGGTTCAGTACCTACTGAAGCACTGAGAATAAATAATGCTTAACCAGTTCTCCAAGTATCCCTTTAGCTAACAAGTTGATATTCAAAATCAAGATGGAATCTAGAGTGGGTTGAAATAATTGGAATTGGAATTGGACACTTTTGGGGAACATTGATGGACATCCCAAAGGTTACACAGGTTTTGAGGACAATTTTCAACTTTATTTATTCTCCAGAGCCTAATAAAAGTTTCTAACTTTTCATGAATTTAATATCACTCACAAAGAATGTGCAGTGTAAAAGAATCAGGTTAATTTATTAATGTATCAGGATAGCAATTTAAAATTATATTAAGTTACGTAGTACAGTGCTGGTGATTTAGCTCAAAGGCATAAGTGCCTGCCTGGCAGGCAAGAGTGAGGTTGTGAGTTCAAAACAGAAAAACAGAAACAGTTGAGATATTTACTATAAATAATATATCCTTCCTCTACATCATTCTACTGTGTAGGTTCAGAGACAATCATAAGATTACTAGCAACCTCATTAAACCTGATTGTCATCAACATTTGTTAGGATGACCAAACTAAAGAACAGTTGCTGTAAATTGTAATTGTAAAAATTCCTAATGTTGATGATAGAAAACATTAATTATATAGGGAACATATAGAAGAAAACAAACATATTAGTAATTCCCTCCTCCCAAATATTCTTTTTTTATTTGGAAGATAATAAATCAGAAAGAAATAGAACAGAATAGAAATAATCAAAACAAAACAATGAATGTGATAAAAGACTTCAAAACAAGATAAAAGGAAACCAACAGTGACTACCATGGTACCTCTTGGTATCTTCAAAATAACTTCCTATACCATCAGGCACAATAAAATCAAACAAAACAGAACAGAGTAAAACCAATCAAAACCAAAACAATGAAAGCAATGCAAAGCTTCAAAACAAAGACAGTTGGAATATAGCAGTGACTACCATAATGCATCCTGTTGTCTTCAAAGTAGCTGTTTATACTATCTGATATAATAAAATCAAACAAAGCAAAATATAATAAAAAAAATCAAAAGAAAACAAAGCAACACAGGGCTTCAAAATAAGACAATTAGAAATCAATAATGGCTATTATAATGCATTTTGTTATTTTTGAAATGGCTGTCCATGCCATCAAACATGATAAAATGAAACAAAACAAAACAGAATGAAACCAAGATAAACACAATAGTGAAAACAATGCAGGGTTTTAAATCAGGGTATAGATTAACAATGGCCACTGTCTTCCTCATCTAGACATCTCCTTCACAACATCTATTGTGCCTTTTGGATTTCACTGACTCCTTTAGTTTTTTATACTAGGGAGAGAACACGATGTTCAATCATATGACTCTGAACCACTTAACCCATGCGCATGATCTCAAGTTGTATCCATTTCTCCACAAGAGCCTTAAGGTTATCTTTCTTTAAAGCTGAGTAGCTTTTCATTGTCTAGAAATGCCATGTCTTTATCTACTCTGCAGTTGATGGACCAGCTACTCCTACTTTTTTTCTGATTCCCTGTTACACAGAGTATTGTTTTCTTTCCTTTGACTTTTAGTCTATGAATTTCCTTTTGAGTTAAATGTGTTTCTTGAATAAAGCATAACAATGGATCTTGTCTTCTGAGCCACTCTGCTTGTGTTTCTTTTTATTGGTGAGTTGAAGCTATCTCTATTAATGCACTGGTTCATCTCTGCCATGCTATTTTCCTGCAATTGGCTGCCTACTTTTCCCCTCCATTCAGTTGTCTGCCCCACTTGGTAATCCTCCTCTGCTGCTGTTCCTGGAACCATGGGTTTTTTAAATCTCTCTCTTGAAAGTCCTTCAGTATTCTTTGTAGGTTTGGTTCAATGGTCACGAATTCCTTCAGTTGTTTTTGTCATGAAGGCATTTTGTTTGTTCATTAAGTTTGAAAGATAGTTTTGCAGGGTACATCAATCTGGCTTGGAAGTTGTTTTCTTCCCGGACTTGAAATCTTTATTTCAAGCTCTTCTTGACTTGGTGGTTTGCATTGAGAAGTCTGTCATGATCCATTTCTTTTCCCTAACAGCTTTTAATATTCTATTTTTGTGTTAAATTTCTGTAATCTTGATTATTATATGTGTGGGTATAGATTTATTTTGGTTATGGATAGCTGGAGTTCTATGCCTCTCTTATCTGTGTGTTACATCCTTTACTCATGTTTGAGAAGTTTTCTGCTATTACTTCTGTAAATAGGATTTTAATGCTGTTGGAGCTGACCCCTTGCTTTTTCACTCACACCTATTTTTCTTAAGTTATTTTGTTTTGCGTCATCTTGCAGTCATTGAGTTGTTACTTCCTGGTTTCTTTTTTTTTTTTTTTTTTTTTTTTTTTTTTTTGGTACCAGGAATCAAACACAACTGCGCACTTGCAAGACAAGCACTCATGCCACTGAGCTAAATCTTCCAGCCCTGTCTTCAGTTTCCTTCAAGTGGTTTGCCCAGCTTTCAAAGGAGTTTTTAATTTCCTGCATATCTTTTTGACTCTGTTTCACATTCTATATCTCTCTTACATTGTTCATTAACAGTTTCCCTCATTTTCCTATGCACCTTTTATTTTTTATCTATATCTTCTTTTTTTATTTAAAAGGAAAAAGAGAAAAAACAAAACAGTATAAGCGTACAAGTAATACAGAACTACAAAAAAAAAAAAAAAACAGTAAGAAATCACCAGTTAATAGATTATACACTATCATCTTAGAGACCGTTGCTCAAGTCACAGTATCAAAGCATACAAAGTGGACATTCAAAGAGTGACACTGCAAACAGTTGTGTTCCATGATCCAACCAGAAACATTAATATGGTCATCTATTTAACACCCCTGAACACACTTGCAGTTGTATCCTTTAGAGCACTTTTTTCCCTCTCTTTTTTACAACAAAATTTATACATTTTGGGTTTTATTACTCCATAGTTCTTATTACTTTTTATTGGAAGAGAATAAAGTCAAATATGGCAAAACAAAGCTGTCAGTCAAAAACCAAGGATAGACATATGATGTAAAAACAGAGTACAAGGTTATCAACAATGGTGACCATAATGTCTCTTGCTTCCTTAAAAAGAATTGTCTATCTCATTAGGTATTATAAAGTTGAACAAAACAGTAGAGAACAAGACCAATAAAACCTAAACCCTGTAAACATTACAGGACTTCAAAAGAAGATAATAGTCAAACCAGAATGGGCATCATAGTTAATCTTATTGCCTTCAAAGTAGTTGCCTATACCCTCAAACTTCATACTATCATACAGAACGGAGCAGAGTCTAATCAGTCAAAACATGGTAGTGGGAGAAATACAGGACTTCAAATCAAGTTAATAGGAAATCAAAAAATTACCATAATATATCCTGCTAATTTTTTCGATTTTTCCCCTTAACTAAAAAAATCATAAACAATAACTAAATAATTTTTAATGAATAAGGGAGAGACTGAGATAAAAGAGGACATAACAACATAACAATGCAGGTTGAAAGCATGACAGTTTCAGCAAACTAGTGCTTCACCACCAAATAACCCAATTTAATAGTAGTTACCACAGTGTCTTTTTCCTTGAAATATTTGAATATAACTTCATATACTATAGCATCAAACATATCAAGTCAGTGTAAAACCATTCAAGTGGATGAAAGCATCGTAGGGTATTTAGAACCAGCTAACAGAAAATGAACAATGGTTCTATATTATCTCTTTGCCTATAACAATTTTTGTTTATACTATCACGTATAATAAAATCCAGCAAGATACATCATGATAAAACCAATGGAGACAGAAGAGCCATACTTTGTGGGGCTTCAAAACAGCACTAGCTATTATGATGACTTTTTTTCTTCAAAATAGCTGTTCATTTCATCACAGGCCATAATATCAAGCAGCCCAGAATGAAACCATTCCAATTAATAAGTGAAAACTTTATAAGGCTTCAAGGCCACATAATGGGGAATCATGATTACCACATACTTTTATATATTTGAATCATTTCTTACATTAGGGAAACTATTCGGTATTCACACATGCGAGATTGATTTATTTCACTTATGAGTATGGTCTCAAGCTGCGCCCATTTATTGATAAATATCTCAATGTGATCCTTATTTATAGCTGAGTAGTACTCCATTGTATAGAAATACCACAACTTTTTTATCCATTCTTCAGTTGAAGTACACTTGGGTTGTTTCCAAGATCTGGTGATTATAAATTGTGCTGCTATAAACATGAGTGCACATATATCACTGTGGTTTGATGATTTCAGTTCTTTGGGGAATATGCCTAGAAGTGGAATAGCTGGAACAAATGAGACTTCCAATTAGAGCTTTTTGAGAAAACTCCAGACTGACCTCCACAAAGGTTGTACCAGTCTACAGTCCCACCAACAGTGCAGGAAAGTTCCTTTTCCCCAAAGCCTCTCCAGCATTTGTTGTTGGTGGTTTTCTTGATCCTGGCCATTCTTTCAGGAATGAGATGGGATGCAGTGTGGTTTTAATTTGCATTTCTCTAATGACCAACGATGATGAACATTTTTTCATGTATTTATTTGCCATTTGTATTTCTTCACCTGAGAAGTGCGTATTCATCTCAGATGCCCATTTGTGGATTGGATTTTGAATTTTGGGGGTTGAGTTTTTTTAATTCTATAAAGAATTACATGTTTTAGACAAAAGTCCCTTGTCTGAGGGGGAGTTCACTAAGATCTTTTCCCAGTTTGTGGATTTTCTTTTCACCGTGCTGGAGATTTCTTTTGACATGCAGAAAATTTTAATAAGAGGTGATCCCAGTTATTGATTCTGGGAAGTATTTCCCATGTGGTTGAGTCCTGTTCATGAAATCTCTACCTATTCCTATGTCTTCAAGTTTTCTATCCAATTTGTCTTCCAATAGATTTAGTGTTTTTGTTTTAATATTCAGATCTTTGATCCATTTATATTTTAATTTAGTACATGGTGATAGGCATGGGTCTTGTTTTAGTTTTCAGCACATGGAGAGCCAGTTTTTCCAGCACCATTTATTAAAGAGACTGTCATTCTTCCAGTGAACCTGCTTGGCTTCTTTATCAAAGATAAGGTGGTTGAGTATATTTGTAGTTGTGGTTGTATCTTTAATCTATTCCACTGATCTTTGGCTCTGTTTTGATTCCAGTACCATGTTGATTTTACTACTGTTGCTTTGTAGTATAATTTCAAGTCAGGGATTGTGATGCCTCCTGCCTTGCCTTTGCTGCTTAGAATTGCCTTTGCTATTCTAGGTCTCTTCTGGTTCCAGATGAATTTTAGGAGTGATTTTTCTAGATCTATAAGGTATGTTGATGGTATTTTTATGGTATTGCATTGAATCTGTATAACATTTTTTGGAGAATGGATATTTTCACAATGTTTTTTCTTCCTATCCATGAGCATGGGATGTTTTTCCATTTTCTGAGACCACCTTCAGTTTATTTTTTCAGTGTATTATAATTTTCTCTTTATAGGTCTTTTACTTCTTTCATAAGTGTAATTCCTAAATATTTCTTTTTTTTTTTTTTTTTTTTGCTTGCTTGTGTGAAGAGTGTGGCTTCCCTTATTTCTCTCTCTGTGATTTTGTTGTTCGTGTATAGGAATGCTATTGATTTCTGAGTATTGATTTTGTATCCAGCTACATTACTGAATGTATTTATTATATCTAAGAGTCTTTCAATGGAGTTTAAGGGGTCTTCTATGTAGAGTATCATGTCATCTGCAAACAATGATAATTTAAATTCTTTTCCTATCTTTACCCCTTTTATTTCTCTCTTGTCTAATTGCTCTGTTTAGTACTTCCAGTACTATATTAAATAGGAGTGGTGATAAAGGACATCCTTGTCTTGTGCCTGAATTTAAAGGAAAGGCTTTCAATTTTTGGCCATTTAGTATGACATTGGCTGTTGATTTGTCACAGATGGCCTTTATTATATTGAGGTAAAGACTATCCCAATTTTCTGTAAACTTCTTATCATGAATGAATGTTGGACCTTATCAAAGGCTTTTTCTGCATCTATAGAAATGACCATGTGATTCTTACTTTTGATTTTATTGATATGGTGGATTACATTTATTGATTTATGTATGTTGAACCATCCCTGCATGCCTGGGATGAATCCCACTTGGTCATGGTGTATAATCTTCTTGATGATTTGCTGCATCTTATTTGCCAATATTTTATTGAGGATTTTTGCATCTGTGTTCATTAGGGAGATTGGTTTATAGTTCTCTTTTTTAGTTGGGTCTTTCTCGGGTTTTGGTACTAGAGTAATATTTGCTTCCAGGGATGACTTAGGAAAGATTACTTCCCTTTCAATTTCATTGAGTAGTTTGAGGAGTGTTGGAATTAGTTATTCTTTGTACTTCTTGTAGAATTCTGCAGTGAATCGGTCTGGGCCTCAAATCTTCTTTGTAGGTATGGACTTAATTACATTTTCAATTTAATTAATAGAGATTGGGTTATTCAACAGTTTTACATCTTCTTGACCTAGCTTTAGTACTTCATATGCTTCTAGGAATCTGTCTATTTCTTCTGCATTATCAAACCTTTGAGAGTAGAGGTTTTTGAAATAGGTGTTGATGATCTTCTCTATTTCTGTAGAGTCTGTAGTGATTTCACCTTTTTCATTTCTTATTGCATGAATTTGAGCTTTTTCTTCCCTTTTTAAAATAAGGTTGGCTAGGGGTTTGTCGATTTTATTTATTCTTTCGAAGAACCAACTTTTTGATTCGTTGATTCTTTGGATTGTTTTCTTAGTCTCTTTTGCATTGATTTCTGCTCTGATTTTTATAATTTCTTCCCTTCTTTTGGCTTTGGGCTTGACTTGCTCTTCTTTTTCTAGCTGTTTGAGGTGTAGCATCAGGTTATTTATTTGTATTCTGTTTTCCTGATGTGGGAACTCAGTGCAATAAATTTTCCTCTGAGGATGGCTTTCATTGGATGCCACAGATTCTGGTAAGTTGTATCTGTATTTTCATTTTCTTGTAGGTATTCTTTAATTTCTTCTTTAGTTTCCTCTGTGACCCACTGATTACTCAAGAGTGTGTTATTCAGTTTCCATGTGTTTGTGGGATTTTTGCAGTATCTTTTATCATTAATTTCTAATTTCAAAGCCCTATGATCCAATAACATGTAAGGGATGATTTCAACTTTTTTGCATTTGTTTAAATATGTTCTGTGAGCTAATAATTTTCTAATAGACCATATTGTCTATTTTAGAAAATGACCCATGCACTGCTGAAAAAAATGTGTATTCCGATGTTTTGGGGTGGAACATTCTGTATATGTCTACCAAGTCCATTTGTTCACAGGTGTGATTCAGTTCTGTTATTTCTTTGCTGATATTCTGTCTGGTTGATCTGCCTCTTGTTGTCAATGGTGTGTTAAGGTCTCCTGTTACAATTGTGTTACTGATAATTTGATTTTTCATTTCTGTTAATAGTTGTTTTATATAACTGGGTGCTCTGGAGTTTGGTGCATATATATTTAAGATAGTTATTTCTTCCTCTTGGAGTTTTCCCCTAACGAGTGTGTAGTGACCTTCTTTGTCCTTTCTGATCATTGTTGGTTTAAAGTTTACATTGTCTGCAAACAGAATGGCTACTCTTGCTTTTTTTTGGATTCCTGTTGCATGAAATATTGTTTTCCATCCTTTGACTTTCAGTCTGTGAGTATCCTTCTGGGTTAGATGGGTTTCCTGTAAACAGCATACGGTTGGATTTTGTTTGTTGACATGTTATCTTTCTGCTGTTGCATCTTTATCTTTCTGTTCTGTTTAATTATCTGCTTTGCTTAGTGGTTTTTTCCTTTGTGCATTTAAACTGTCTCTCAATATTTTTTGCAGGGTTGGCTTGGTGTTCATGAAGTTCTTCAGCTGTTCTTGTCATGGAAGTATCATATTTCACAATCGATTTTGAATGATAGTTTTTCAGGGTACATCAGTCTAGGTTGGAAATCATTTTGCTTTAGGATCTGCAATACTTCACTCCATGCTCTTCTTGACTTTATTGTTTGTGCTGAAAAGTCTGCTGTGATTCTGATAGGTTTTCCTTTATAAGTGATCTGTCTTTTCTCTCTGACAGCTTTTAATAATCTCTTCTTGTGTTGGATTTCTGGGATGGTGATTATTATATGTCTGGTTGTAGTTGTATTTTGGTTATGACTATTTGGAGTTCTACAGGCTTCAGTGAACCTGATGTCAGTTTCTGATCTCATGCTTGGGAAATTTTCAGCTATTACTTCTCTAAATATCCTCTTGACATCCTTTATGTTGTCCCCTTCTTTTTCATTAATCTCTATCAATCTTATATTGTTTTTCTTTGCATCATCTTGCAGGTGTTGAATTGTTATTTCCTGATTCCTTGTTATTTTTAAAAGATCTTTCCTTTTCTGTTTACTGGCTGCAATCCTGTCTTCAAGATCTGAAATTCTATCTTCACTTTCATTGAGGTGGTTTTTATAGCTTTCAGTGGAGTTTTTGATTTCCTGTATATCTCTGTGCATCTGATTTATGTATTCTGTTTGTTTCTTATATTGCTCACCTAGGGATTCTATCTTTTTGCTTAGTTCCTCCAATTTTTTAACTGTGTTTTCTTTAGATATATTCAGAATCTCTTTCATATCTTTTATCATTTCTTCTTTTACCTGGGAGATTTCCAGAGTTGCTTATTTGTTTCAGTAGCTATTATGTCCAAAATTTCAGGTGTATGACATATATTTTCTTCTATATATATCGCTCCTAGGGTTTCTTGAGATAGGCTGGAGGTATGAGGTTGTAATTTGGCCTTTCATTTTGTCCTTTTCCTATATTTCTGTTTCAAGTGTTATTCGAAAGCTTCCTCAGGGTCTTTTGGAAATCCACTTCTATGTTCGCAGCTCCTGGGACTCTGGCACCTAGTTCCTCCAGGCCTCTGGGCCTCTAGTACCAGTGGCAGGCTTCTGCTTGCTTAGAACTTCATAGTTCCAGATAGGCTGGGCTCCATGGACAGTGTGTGCCTGCCTGCTTGCTTTAAACTCCACAGTTCTCCAAGCGCAGCCAGAACGGGGAGTCACAAGTAGACACCTCAGACCCACTTAGCCACTTCTCTGCATCCGGAAGGCTCGAGGGTCCCGAACAGGCTGGGCTTGGGGCAGAGTGCACTCGGCACTTACCGCAGGCCACGGGGCCTCTGGAACTGGTGATGCTCGCCTGCTTGCTTAGAAATCCACAGTCCTCCAGACACATGGGGAGGCGGATGCAGGCACCCCAGATCCGCCCAGCCCTTACTCTGCACCATGATGGTGCAAGAGTCCCAAATAGGCTGGGCTCCGAGGATAGTCTATGTCTTCTTTAGAGATGCTTAGCAACTCTTTTATTATAGTTTTCATTTCTTCTTTTACCTGAGATAACATTTCTGTTCTAATTTCACTTGTAGTCTCATGAAGTTGTTTCTTTATTTCAGTTGCTATTACTTCAGAAATTTCAGGTGTGTGACTCCTGATCTCCTCCATGTTTTCATCTCTTGAACTTGCTTTGCTTACGTTAGAGACCAGGGACTGCCTTTTGCTGCTGCTGCTGCTGCTGCTGCTGGTTCTTCTTCTTCTTCTTCTTCTTCTTCTTCTTCTTCTTCTTCTTCTTCTTCTTCTTCTTCTTCTCCTTTTTTATTCTCCTTTTCCTTCTCCTTTTTCTTCTTCTTCTTGAGATTTTCTTGGGTTCTTCCAAACAAGTGGGCCCATGTTAGCTATAATTTTTTTTTTTTTTTTTGTCCCAGGGAAGTCCCAGGCATTTCCCATGTTAGCTACAATTTCTCTGGAGCATGTTCATTTGGTTCTCCTGGGTTTTCCTGGCCAGTGCTGCCTACCAGTATCCAGTGGTGGCTACTGGGTGAGCTGGTGCAGGGCCAGCTGTTGTTTTTTCCAGTCTATCCTGGCTATCTGGAGCAGAAGCATCCAGAGGGCTGCTGGAGTATGCAAGGGGACCAGGCCAGCCTCTGCCTCCTAACCTGGCTGGTTAGCTGCAGGCAGTGTCTTCCCTAGGTTGCTGGAGTATGTCCCCTCCCAAATATTCTAAATCCCTAAACCCACAAAAAAATTTCTACTGTGAATATTATCAACCCACGAGCTCTTAAATTTCCAATAAGATAAACTCAGGTGCCAGCCATTGTATTTCATCACTTGTGACATTTTCTGCTTTTTATCTATTTGAGGTTTGTAAGCAACACTATATTTCCTTCATGGTATTCTTGGATTAATTTATTTTTTTAGAAGAAAACTTCATGTCTCCATTTGTACCTGTCTTTCAAGGAGATTGATGATGATTATATTGAATGCATATGCATGACTATAACTAAATTCACTGTCAGTAAAGCAAACACAGTTCTTGGTACATAACACTATGCAGAGTGGTATCCTCCACCTAGATTTTTTTATGGACCTCCTCACACACCTGCTTCTTAAGAATGCCACTGAATGATAAGACAAACAAAGTGACCAATCAGATTGTATCAGCTATCAAGTCCATCTGCTTCTGACATTTTCCTGTACTGGAGCTGGAGTTCTCAAGCAAAGTTTTCCTCTTTTTCAGTTGTTTTTATCAGTCCACCTAGGCAGTATATGCTGATTACATTCAGCATGGGGAGTTGGTATATTATATATGTTAATGTTATAGTATTAATGTAATGTTATGTTCCCATATCTCCACCTCTTGACCCTCTTCACAGGTACAGAAGATCCATCTCTCTGTTACCTGTCATCAGTATCTTATTTTTCTCAATTTCATCTTTGTAACCTACTACTACTAAAGGGTTGGCATGCTTTGTGCTTTATTAAATTAGTGATATACCAGATAATATCTACCTCACCCTGAGGTACAAATGCTATGTTTATGCATTTTAACTGACATAGTAGAGTAGATGGCATTTGGTGTATTGTCTATAAAATAAAACACAAATATTTCTCCAAAAATACTACCATAATACTTGAACATACTGCATTTAACAATTTGATGAAATGTCAATATTAATGGATTGCACTATTTTGATTTAACATAGAATCATTCTTTCTGGGCCCCAACTCACATCATTAATCAATCTAAAGGAATGTTGCTTAAAAGCAACACAAAATACATGAACACATTTATTGTAGTCCCCAAATTGAGTTTGTTGTCCAGCATGTGTTCTTCTGACTTGTCCATAAGTATTGATAGGAAAACTTTATTTTGAGTTTCAGATCCAGAAACATTTGACTTTTCATTAATAGTTGGTTCATGTTTGTCTTGCTAGAATAATGGGTCTTCTAGTGGACCACCAGTCTCACTTTTATCTGGATTTAAGTAAATTAGAGCTAAATGTAGCCTATTCTAGTACTCAGTGGGGACTCTGCAGCATGTTTATGTGTTTTGTAAATCTAATTTTGTTACCTTCCTATCTTTATTTTTCCTAGTATTGCAGTTGGTATTAGCTACTTTCATTGTACTTATTGTAACGGCTTTATCTCCATTGTAAGACAAATAAATACACATTAGTAATATTTGCTTCATCCTTCTTAATTTTTAAAGGAAATTTTATTTATATTTCATCGAAATCTTTTGATTATGTGTATTTTAATATTCTTAGTTTGTACAAAATACTGATGCATTTAGAACTGTTGTAATAATATTTTTCATATCTTCAATTTTACCGAATTTAGCATAAGAAACTTAAAATCTTTTTATTTTTATTATAGCTCAAAGATTCATAAGGATTTCATAAGCAACTGCTATAAATAAGACAAATAAGAAAGATTTTTAAAGGAGATAAAAATTAATAAATGGCAAGAACCTTCGTTAATCCAGTATAGAAAATCACTTCTTAAATAATCTCTGGGTAATCCACTTCTCAAATCTCTCCCATTTTGTTCAGTAACTATGTGAGTGTGTATTGGTATTAGAGTAAGTCACCTCTCTGTGCAATGGTTCCAGTATTTAAATTGTAATTAAGCACTTGAAATGCTTGAGAGTACACTTATCAGGACATCAACATATTGCATAGTACTTTTTTCCTCTTTCCTTCAGATAAATATTATGAAATGTCAGCAAGAGTCATACAGTTACAGAGTGCAGTTTGCATAGTGAATTGGTCAGCATTATCTTCACTGTGTTCTGCTTAAGAGACAAAATTGAGATTATGTAAATTAAACCACTTTGTCATTCTTTGGTTTCCTTACTTGAATTTTATATTCTTAGCAATGTAGTAACTTCTGCAAAAGTAAAATCAAGGACAGAGACTTGCTTTATGGAAATTGAAGGCATTTATTAAAAATGTGGGTAATGTTCTGAATTAGGAAAGCATGACATTTAAAATGAAACTAATAAAGTATATGCAAAATGCAGAACACATAGTATTTTATAGGAAAAGGCATCTTACTTGTATTTTAACCCAGCCCCTTACTTTAAGGTTGGACTGTTGGAAGTGGAGAAATTTTACACAAATTCTCAAATTATGAGTGGCAGATTAAAACTCAGATCTTCTGATGGCTCAAATCTATGGGCAGATTATTATTTCCTGTTGAAAGAGAAAAAAGTAAGGAACAAAGCTTGTTTATCATATCACACAATACCTTCTATTCACATAGAATGCTTGTTCTATAATCACATTTGGGGGTGATTCACATTACGATCTCTTTCAAAAAAAGTATTCTAATTGTATAGTTTCCAGTAGCCTCAAAAAATATAATTTAGTGACTTCTTGGGATGGTGTTTTGCTTTAGAATCCTTTTCCTCATCTAATTAGTAGTCATCAACTTCTATTCATGTAAGTATTGTCAACAACTTAAATTATATTGGGAGGTGAGAATGATGGGAAGTTTAAACAATAGCAACTTTGTAATCAACTTCATCAAGAATTTTTTTTTTTGCTTCTGAAATGTACATGCCTTTGATTTTCTATTACAGGCATATGCTAAACAAAATTTGGCTTAATGTCAATGTGATCTCAACAACACATAAAATATAAATATTAACTAACTAGACAGTTGTTTGATATTAAATAATACAGATACGTAAAACAACCAAAAATAATTGATCAATACTATGAATCTATTGACTTACAGAAGTCTAGGGGTGTTTTCATGCATAGCTGTGCAGTAAGTAAGATGAAACCACCAGGACCTTCTTGCTTTGGCCATGCTGTATTCTGGTTAAATTCTCAGTTCCCTCCACATGTTACAAAGATGACCAGCTATAAATGTTAATTTACGTATTATGGTAGATAAAGCTTTTTTTCAATAGTGCCAACAAAACTCTTTGAATAGTCCTCAAGCCTCTGACCGCACCACCTGCTCAACTCTAAAGTGATCGCTGGAATCTGAATTGATTGCTCACGCCTTGGTCCTACAGCCACCAACAGAGCAAGTTTCGAACCCACCTGGCTCAAAACACATAGAATGAAGATGGGGAAAGCATGAATGTGTTCACCAAAAGTGAAAATGAATATTATGCAGATCAAAAATGACACATTTCAGGAGTTTACTTGCTAATCAGGAAAAGCGTTTGGCACCTGTTTTTCCTGGGGAGTGGATCTTTTGGGGTTTTTCCTGGATTGGATCTTTTTGGGCACCATGATGGACACCCAGTTAAACAACAGATGGTCTCAGGTTTAACACAATGTCCTCCTTCTATCAGCTTCTGCCAGTGGACAGAATCATTGAGTGGAACATCTGGTTTCAAAGTATGAAGACAAAAAAGAAGACTCATCTCTGTATTTTGCTACTGTGTTTTTGTCTTGCTACCTTAAAGTTTTGATGTTTTACAGGAGGGAATTTATTAGAGGGGGGTGAATCTTTATTGCTGAGTTAGGAATAAAATATTTTAGGACCAATGATCTGAAGAAACGGGAGAAAGAGAGAGGGAGTATTTACCTGGGATTCAGTCCTGTCTTAGAACAGTATCTCTGGTTGTCTACTCTCACCATAATAGAACTGGGAATTCTTTCCCTTTTATCATTTCATGACTCCCTCTTGGGATGCAAACACTGCCCTGTTCCTGCTCATTTAGCCTTGGCTATGTGATTTGCTTCAGCCAGTGTATGTGCGTATGTGTGCTGCAGCTATTCAGCATTTCACACTACCCCACACCGTTTGGTAGTGCTTTGGTGCTTTGTGAGTTGCCACAGAGCAAACATGGTCCTCAAGGAATGACACGTGCAGAGGCTGTGAACTGGATGTGCAGGCTGACGAAAGCCTCCCCAGCTCACTGCCAGTCCCATAAGCAAGACGGTGTCACTTCCGTGTCACTTCTTTAAATCATTCGGCTTGCTGGACAGTTCGTGAGATAAAACTTATGGAAACAGCATATTACACAAAGTGTCTGTGGTGCAGTAATTTGCCAACTTTGGCCAAAGACAAATTTAATGAATGTATTTTAGAACATTATAACAAACAGTTTTACATGGCCTCTTCTCAGAGCACTGCTGGGTTATAAAAGAGAAGAGAATGTAAAGCCTAAAAGCCAAAGTAGGATTCAGTTATCACAAGATCTGTATTTGCCTGTCTCCAATAGTTTGCAGTCAATAATATTAACCATTGAAGTACTTAATGATCTGTTTCTCTATTTCTCTTTTTCTGTTTCTATTTTTCTGTGTCTATGTCTGTCTGTCTGTCTGTCTGTCTGTCTGTCTCTCTCTCTCTCTCTCTCTCTCTGTCTCCCTCTCTTTCTCTCTCTCTCTCTCTCTCTCTCTGTCTCCCTCTCTCTGTCTCTGTCTCCCTCTCTCTGTCTCTGTCTCTTCCTCTCTCTGTCTCTGTCTCTTTCTCTCTCTCCCCTTCTCACTTTATACAGCTGGCCTCCCTTCTCTTGAAGCCAGATCTAGTGTCTCTAAACTTTATCCTATAACAAGTATTTTTTTTTCTCATTAAATTAACAAAATAGTAAAGAATTAGTTTGCCAAATGAGGATTGCCTTGGAGAACTGGAAGAAACCCATTAGAGGAAACTGGGATCTGTTTTCATTGACAGGAAGAGAGCACTGCCCATCTCCACTGCCTTCCTGGGGGACCACAGGGGAGTGTGTGGGTGGTCAGAGACAGGACTGGACTGGTCTGCTCCCGTGCTCTCCATGGCAGACACCAGTGTCATCTGAAGAAAACCCAAATCATTTTCCTTTCATCTGCCTATATTCTACTGAATTTTTAATTATGGAAAAAGGTAATTTTATTGCCAGAAATTACATAATACAGTTTTTAAAAATTGATGAAGTGTGTCTAACTCCTCTCCTTCAAGCCAGCTATCTCTGAAGGAATCGGTGCCAACATCAAGTGTGCCTTCTTTGAAGTGTTTATGAATCTTATTATGCAATTTCATCTGTGCACTTCATCTCTCTCTTATAATATATACGGACATCAATTCAAATGAATATGTGTTGAAATGTAAGTTATTTGAAGCAAAAACAGCTTTTAATACTTTATACTATGTATTTATCAAAAATATTTTGTTCATACAAATTTAAGCAATGTCTAGTAATATCTTTTCTGTTTACCAATGCAAAGTGAGGAGGTGACAATCTTACTTGGAAAAAGAACAAATTCTGTGAGTCAGTTGTACAATTTCTAATATATGGTGCTTTATATTATAAAAGTGTGTGTGTGTGTGTGTGTGCGTGCATGTGTGTGTCACATTTTGATTTTTGATTATTTAGCTCTTTTTATTTTTTAATGAAATTCTGGATTAGTCCAGAAAATTACTGGGATAAAGTGAACGCATGATTTCCATAAGCTAAAAATATTGAGAGGAATCAATGATGACTTCGTGATGTGAATTTAGGGAATCTACAAAGACTCTATAATAATCTCAAATCCTTCTTAAATTATATTCTGATATCTGACAATTCTTTGTCTTAAAGTAATTGCAGGTGTTACTGAAAGAGCTAGCGAATTAAGTCTCATTAGACGTTTACATGTTTTATTTCTTATCAGTCCTGTATGAAAATTATTATTTGGAAAAAAAAAGCCAAATGAATTAAATAGCAATATTAAAAATTCTTAAGTTAAATAGAATTTAAAAATTCCTTAGGCAAGACTGAATAAATCCAGGACAAACTTTATCAAAAGTATTATTTTATGGAAAAAGATATACAAACAAATGGCTATGTATTGACAACATTTAAAGAAAATCAAACACAGTTTCATGTCTTGTGTCAAAGTTCTAAGATAATTAAAATACTTTAATCCAGCTTTATTTTGTGTCATGTTTAGAAATCCATGACAGGATTTCTAAAGTAAAATAAAACACACGTTAATCTTTAAGATGAACTAGAATTTCATGGTTGAAAGAACCAAATGTTGTGGTTTTTCCCCCAGATTCAATACCACTGCAGCTCACCACTTAACTTCCCAGTAACAGTAAGAAAAGTGTTGCATAAAGCAGAAGATCTAAGTGCCTGCTAGAATTTAGGTGAATTTCAAAACAACCACTGTCTAGATGTTTGTATTGGGACAAGGTCAGTGATGAGTAGGAGATTTCTTACTGTGTCATAAAACGGTTGATAAACCTAAGTGTCTATCATTAACCACACTAAGGACATTTCTCTAAGTGAAAAATTGTTTAAGTGTACAGTCTCTGATTCTTGTAGAAGAAAGACTTGGGAAGCAAACTCCTTAGCTCCTCTTGGACAAAACTATTAGCTTGCTGGATTTTTGTATCTTCTGTAACTGGTTTCCCTAGGGCCTAGAAGGGCCCCAAAGAAAGTTCTCCTTAAGCAACATTTCCTTCCATACCCAGTCCGAAACTTTTCTAATTGCTTTTATAATTTGCACATTCATCTCTCTTAATGTAAATTTGTTTTTTCAGAGGCATTTCCTTAATCTTGAAAAATGATGTCCTACAGCCGTAGGGTACCACTGTGACAATTGATACTGTAAAATACAGCTGGTGAGGGCGAGCCTGACATTTGATATGCTCCCAGATTTTAAATAGCTTAATTGAGAAATTGTGCTGCAAAGGGGATGTTTAAAATACATAAAATCTGTGATAAAAAATTCAAAAGATAGTATCTAATAACTCATGTAAAAATATAAAACATCAAGGAAAGTTAAGAAAATATAGTCTTATAATGATAAAAAATATTCACTAAAATAGGGTTCAATATCAGCAAGTGATGCCTTTATGTTGCTATCCATTAAATCTTTATGACTGTTTTCTCTTTTTCTGGTAGGAAAATCTAATGTGATCAAAAAGCAAGGCTTGAGGTTTCCATCGACATCTAAGCTTCCCTGCTGTCTTCACTCAGGTCGGTGCCTGGCTGGGCAGATTTCCTTCCAAGGGGTCTGTGGTTGAGCTAGTTACCATAAGTCTCGTGTTGACCTCCCCGCCCCATTTCCCTGACCTCCTTTGCTGAATGTGGAGGAAGAAGCACAGTAAGAAAGTATTTACTATGTCTGGATCCTTGATTTTGCTATTCAAAAATAAAACAAATAAGTGATCTATATTTGATCATCTAATAACTTTATTCTTCCCTCTTTTAGTCAAATAATAATAAGAATCCAAATAATAATAAGAATCCAAAAAATAAAAAAATAGCCAAATGCATATTTTATTTACTTAGATGTGTTCCTTTTAGTTCTGTTTTATTGTTTTGTTTTGTTGCTATTATTGTTTAAGAAAAGGTCTTGCTATGTAGTTTAAGCTGGCCTTGAACTCACTGGCTGGCCCACTGGCTTCCAACTCAGTTCAATCCTCCTGCCTCAGCCTTCTCAGTGCTGGAATTAGGCATGCACCATCACGATCACCTTACCTGTACTTTTCCTCTTGTTGAGACAGCAGTACAGAACTCAGAACATCGCAGGTGTGACAGACATTCTAACCCTGCAATTCTCCAGCTCAGCAATTATAATAAAAATCACAGAGTAGCACTTCACAGCTCAGCTGAGATAAGTACAAATGAAGTCAAGAATAAATAGAACATGTTTTGTGGTCCAGTGCTTATCACCATATAGTGCTTCCTAGATAGCTGTCTCTATTCTAATTCACTAAGGTGTGAACATTGTAGACAAAGACTCCTGATTAAGGAAAGATGCCCGTTGAGAAGAAACAGACGGTGTACACAAAATGTATGTCGTTACATGTATTGAAGAGGGTGTTCAATGTTCAGAACAGCCATAAAATGTATGAGGGGTGAGGAAAGATTGGTTAACAGGTTTCAATTTTAAGTAAGGTACTCAAGGCAAGTGATAAGGAGACGAAGATTGTAGGAAACCCAGCCAGAGGGAAGAAGGAAGAGTCAATGCAAAGGTTATAAGGAAGGGACTCGTTTATTCAAGGAGGAGAAGAACAAGAAGGTCCAGGTGCTGGATGTGCAGTGCTTGAGTGCAGAGGTCTATAGCGGGAGAGATGCAAAACAGGTGGGCTCATGGGCCATTGCAAGATTTTGGACTTCACTCTTATGAAATAGGGGAGCATTGGAATGTAAGTGACATAAGTCACACCTACAATTAAAAGGCTATCATTGAAAAATACTGAGCCTAGGTGGAATAGTACCACTGCAAAGAAAATTATTCTGTGGTAATACACAGGGCTAAAATATTAGAGCCTCAAAGAGCAAGGAAGAAACCAGGTGTGGTGTTGCACACCTGTAACCCCGAGGTTCTGGGGTTCTGGGGCAGGAGTATTACAAGTTTGAGCCCAGCCTGGGAAACTTGGAAAGTAAATGAGATCCTGTCTTAAAATAAAAAATAAAAATGATCTGGGGATGTCTTAGTTACTTTTCTCATTACTGAGGCAAAATAGCCAACACTCAAAGTTAAAAGAGGAAGAGTTTATTTTCCCCTACAGTTTGTAGAAGTTTCAGTCCATAGTGGCCAGCTCTGAGGCAGGGTGGCAGGGCAGAAGGGCACAGAAGGAAAGAAACAGTTCAGGCGAAGCAAGACAAGCCGAAGGCAGAAGCTGCAAAGTGCCAAAGCAGCTCCTTGCTGCCCTTTAACTTCTGCCCAGGCTCCTGCTCTTGGAGTGGTACCACCCACACCCAGGGTATGGCACTCCTAATCCCAGCGCCACATCCTTAATCACAGCATCCCAGCTCCAACCCAGTCACCTTCACAGCTCTCCACCTGTGACAGCATGAGGTTTAGGGGAGCCTAGACACAAGCCATAACAGGGGCTGTAGTTCAGTGTGGATTCACTTCGTGTAATCACTGCATGCCATGTGAAGCTCTGGTCCATCATGTGTTCTTTGTGAGACTCGGGCTGATAGAACCATTGCTGTTTGGTACTATGCTAGTCTCGTGGCACAGGGCAGAGAGGTGGGCGAGCTCTCACGCTCCAATTTCCTGCAGAAAGCGCCTTCTGGGCTACTTCCCATCACTGACCAGGGCAAATCAAGGGGTAGGTATGGCATTAGGGGAGATGTGTAATTCTCCCACAAGAAGAGAAGAACCCTAAAAAAGACAGGTAGATGTTTTAAATACTACAATTCTCTCCTTTTTCTAAAAAAGGGAGATTATGGAGAAGTGTACTGTGCTGTTCTGGCTGAGGGGCACTAATGGCTCATCCCTTCCCATCACATCTTACAGGTGAATCCAGATGTTAAAGGGCGTTATACATGGAACTGGCAAAGAACAGAAGCTCATAAAAGAATAAAAGAAAATGGCATGGAAGCTTAGAATAGGGGGGAAAGATCAAGAAAGGGATATGAACATTTACCACAAAATTTCATGACAAAAAGATACAGAATAAATATACCATAGAGAAAAAGGCTTTCATGACCTACATTTTTGCCTTTCAGAGACTGATCTAACCTTGTAATTCAGGAAGAACTGTTTTGGTAATAGCATGCCAATTTTGTCTCTTTTCTTTAATTTGCTCTCTTAACCAGACAGCAGAAACTGTCTATTAAATCAAGTATTTTATTGTCTCTGATTCCACTAGATGCTGTTAAGTGTGGAAAAATGACAAAATTCCATTTGTAATTCTTATTTCTACTATCCTTATCCTTTGTACTCTTCTGTGTAATGGTGAATCCCGAAGCTTAGCATAACTATTTCTTTCTTTTTAACTGCTACTGTTGGTTTATTCATTCATGTTTGCTCCAAATGTGTGCCAAGAAGCAATCTAGATGCTACAGATGCCTGCATAATAATACTTCTTTGCAGGAAATTTTATAGTCCAGGTAAAGATGAATGAGATTTTAGGTAAATTCTATTTTGGAGTAATATGTGTTATGTAAAGACAACAGAGAAAGGAATGAAGTTCCCCTCAAAAAGGTATCAGAGGAGGGCGCTTTAGATGATGATGCGCAAAGAACATGAGATATTTTGTCTGAAAAAGGTGACAGTGAAAGCCAGCAAGCCAAAGGAATGGGCTTATGTGAAAAGGCATGAGATACAGTGAAAAATACTTGAGTGTTGTAAATAAGTGGGTGACAAGCAGCATATGAAAGTGCATGGAAGAAAGTCAAACAGAACAAGAAAAGTCTTGAGGCGGACCAAGGAGCTCCCACTGTACCAGAGGGGCCACTGAAGGAATCAAGCAGGAAAGTAACATAATTCAGTGTTGCCAGCAGCTGGCTGTTGGTTGATTTAAATAAATCACTGTTGCTTTTTGTATCCATCACTGTTGCTGAAAAGTAGGAGAGCATTTCAGCCATGAAAAGGTAGCATCAGTGAAACATCTCACATCACTCAGAGAGCAAATCGGCTCTGAAGTCCATTAGGACCCAGGGCTCAGCCAATCTCAGGACTCAGGGTTCTCTCTGTCAGCGCCTCTGCTGTGTCAGCTTCATCGCACAGCTCTCTGAAGTCCTCTGAATCTCCCAGCTCCGGAGCAGCAACTCTCACTTTTCTGGGTCTCTGGA
Source organism: Cavia porcellus (assembly GCF_034190915.1). Lineage (NCBI taxonomy): Eukaryota > Metazoa > Chordata > Mammalia > Rodentia > Caviidae > Cavia > Cavia porcellus. Next base: position 70,358,283 of record NW_026947495.1, on the reverse strand, counting down.
ATCTTTGCTGATCTTCTCACAAGTCAGTGAGGAATCCAAAGAGCTTTCACTTACCTGGGTCACATCTATCAGCATGAACTGTATAAGAAATTAAAGCTAAGAAATTTTAAAATATGTATTATTAATCTATTTAAAATATCAATGATAAAGTCATTATTTACTAACATTACTTTGATACTTTTTTTAAAAATTGTATACTTGGTAACAGAAAGAAATCAGTAAGAAGAAGTAGTAGAGTTTTATAGATTTTGTAAATTTCCTTAATATTTGGCTTAATGTTAGACATTATATTAAGGACTGCTTCTGAAATCATTTGCAATATATTCTGTTAGAGAATCTTCCCACACACAGATACCTAGGAAATTATACTTTTGGATGACTATAAATATTTTCCTGATGTTCCCTGTAACTAAATGAATGGCAGTCTCTTAAACTTGCTTCCAATGTTAATGAAATCTAAAACCAGATTATAATTTGTACTCATTTATATTAAAATTTCTTGAGTCATTTTTCATATGCATTAAATTTTCAATACTTTGTTACCTAGCACACTGGTCATTTGTAAAATATTAGTTCCCCCAGTTATACAATTGTTCTAAATTTTGATTTACATGCAGTTTTAAAACAACCTACATGTGTTACTGTTCCTACCACCACATCAGAAAGCTATGTGTGGTAAGATTTCCAGCTGACAGGCAGATGCAAATTTTTCAGAATTCTAAGTTCTCCATGAAAATTTAAATTTTATGATTGACATGACACGTTTTCACTTCTTTCAAGAAAATTCATGACAAATGTCTAAATGGACTAACTGTAGTTTATCAGTCCTTCATCAAATGAAAGCTGTGTTCCATGAAACAAAGCAACTGATTTAGTTCAAACAACCTACATAGAGGTTTTCCCTATGTAAATCAAAGTTCAGTGTGATCCTAATGCACATTTTCCCATTGACCCTATATACCTTTAAAACTCATCTCCACTGGTGGTCACATAAGTGCATAAGTGTGTGTGTGTGTTTGTGTGAAAGAGAGAGAGAAAGAGAGAGAGACAGAGAGACAGAGACAGAGAGAAACAGAGACAGAGACAGACAGAGACAGAGACAGAGACAGAGACAGAGACAGAGAAAGAGAGAATGTGTGTTGGGGGCAATTTCCATTTTTTCCCTTTGAATACAGGACTTTCTTTACTGGATATACATATTATGAATAATTTCTTTTACTCTAGCCTGTTCTGCTCTAACTGTTATCATTAATTATACAGAAATTTTAAATTTTGTGTAATTTAACTTACCTATGATTAATTTTGCTTATGATTACTTTTCTCCATGCTTACTGATTTTCTTTCCTATTTTTCAGACAAAAATCATGAAGATACTTTTCTGTTTCCTCCTGAAAAATGGTTTGTAGCTTTCAACCTAGAAGTCATGTCCATGTTTACTTAGATTTATTTCTAGATAATTTCTATGTTTAGACACTTTCAAAAAATGCCATTTTTTTTTACTTTTAAATGTTATTATTGCTTGTATTTAAACACAAAAATGACTTTGTCTTTGCACCCAGGCTCTTGGTACATTAACATTTCCAATCTTTTGATGTAGCATCTTTAGAAATTCTTACATTTACAACCATGTCACACACAGGAAATAATGTCACTATCTCAATTTCCCCAAATTACAAATGTTTTATCCCATAGTGGTGCCACATTTTATAAACTCTATCCTGCAGGTCAAAGCTGAATGAGATAACTGATTGTTAATTCTGTGTGATTGTTAATCCTGACTTGTCAACTCTATTGGATTAAGAAACAGCTTGTAGATTAGCACAGCACACTCCTGGCTGTGTCTGGGTGGGCATAGAGGGGTGGCCTTAGATCCTATATCTGGTGGTAGTTTGTCCCTTCCTCTCTGGCACTATTCTGCTGTGCCTTCAGTGATCATGAATTAAAGAGCTTTGCTTTGTCATATCTTTCCATCAAGATGTTTTTTGCTTTGGGGCCTGCTGACCATGAACTGAGTCTCTTGAAACTTGGGGTTTAATTAAACCCTTTCTCCTTTAGGTTGTAGGTGCTGGGTGCTGTGTGTCAGTGATTGGAATGCTAACTGATGCAATCGTCATCTTAGTTGTGAGAACATTTTTCTTAATTTGAAGATAATCATTTACAACTTCAGAGTTCCTACAGGTTGCATTTGAATTATGGTTGGAGTTTTGGCCAATAAAATCTCTTCTGAAGGACTACAGAAGAAAAGTAGACTATGCACAATATTGTACAGAAAGGACAAGAGTAAGTCTACCATGTAGAAAAGGAGTCAAAGATGGGTACAATGTTATATTACAATCCCTAAAAACAAAGCAAATTAACGAAACAGCTTTGTATGTGAGCATTAGAGATTTCTTATTAAACTTCAGGGCTAACATAATTCCCTGCCTGGATCCGTGTATCTATCCCTAGATTCAGTTCTCTCATACCAGTGACAGATTATCACTACAAAATTCTTGGCTGCAATGAATCACTAAAAATCAGGAAAATAGAAAGTAAAGTAAATGTACATGCATTTTTATCCACTGACAAATGTATAGATGCAATCACTCAAATTTAAGAATGTGGAATTTAAATTTTAATGAATACCACCAGATTGTCTTTCCAAAAGACAAAATTAGATGACTGCTTCACATTTCCTTTAATAGTTGTTTCTAGATATATTAATGGTTTTTTAACCTCATAGAAAAATATATTATTTTTATTTTTGTTTTCAACTCTTTGAGTGCCACCAAGATGAATCATGCTTTTATGTACTTATTGCAGTTATGTATTTTAGTCTTTGTTACACATTTAGGTCTATTTCCTATACTTTTACTATGCTTATATGTCCCGTTAGTAATAGCTTTGTAGAGTGCTATTAGCCTATTGTCATGTGACTTTCTTCTTTTACATTAACTTTTCCAAGTTTTCAGCATCTTTTTAATAAGTAGGCAAAGCCAGTAGGCAATTTCTTTCACATCTTCTGCGAGTCAGATATTCCTCAAATGTCCTCCCAATCAGAAAATGCCAAAACAGTCTCAGTACTTTCCTGTGAGTGCTTTGATTTCAATTTTCGCCTTAAAATCCTTAACCCATCAGCATTCTATTTATACCCACAATGTAGACAGACTAAGAATGTTGATGTGGTCACTTTATGATCAAGAAACCTAGGATTCAGAAATTTTATTGAGGGCATATTTAAAAAAAAAGAAAAGGGATTTATGTTAGAAAAAATAAGAGATTAAGGACTTATCAGATTTCGTTCTGCCTTCTGGGCAGTTTCTTCTCCTAACTTTACTCAGCAACCTTTCCCAGAGCTGAAACTTGGTTATGCACACAGAGTAAGGCTTAAATACAGCAAATGTGTGCATATACACTTAATAAATGGCTCATCTTATGTGTGAACTTGATTGGGCCACCAGGTGACCAGACAGCTGGTTAAACATTATTTCTGGTGTAGGTCTATGAAGTTGTTTCCAGAAGAGGTTTGCATTTGAATTGGTAGTCGGGGTAAAGAAGATGGCCACCCAGTGCATGTGGACATTTGATTCAATCTGTTGAGGGCAGGAAATAAACCAAAAGGCAGAGAAAGGTTGCATTTGGTGTATGCCTGACTGCTCAACTGGACACTGATCTTCTGCCCTCAGTACTGGATCTTGAGTCTTTTAATGTTCATTGAAATCTATATTATTGTCTCACTGGCTCTCATCTTTCAAACTGAATTACTTTCCTAGGTCTCTCCAGTACCAATATACCAAAATCATCTCTCTCTGTCTCTCTCTCTCTCTCTCTCTCTCTCTCTCTCTCTCTCTCTCTCTCTCTGTCTCTCTCTCTCTGTCTCTCTCTCTCTGTCTCTCTCTGTCTCTCTCTCTCTCTGTCTCTCTCTTTCTCTTCCCTTTCACCCTCTAAACACACACACACACACACACACACACACACACACACACACACACCCCAATGTCCCACACTTTATTTGAATATTAAACATTATATTCCAGTTGCGAGGTTTTGGAGACATGATGAAATGTGCAGAGGTCAAGAGCTTTACTGGCCATAAGTAGCCTCTTCTTTCTCAGTCATTTGAAAAGTAAAATCATAAACCAGAGTGCCATAAAAACAAGAGCTCTGTGAGCTAGGGTTTAATGAACTTGAATAAATGTTTGTAAGCTTAAATAAGAAGAGAAGTATTATGAATATGTTTACTAGAGGTTGAGAAACCATTTTTTAAAAAGCACTGCAGGGAAAATAAAGTAAATAAAATAGCTAATGCAGAATAGGCTCACTGAGGCATAGAGTTATGCTTAGTCTGTGCAATTAATGAAGGGTTTATAGGGGCTAAAAGGAGCAAAAGACAGAAAAATTAATTGCTTATTATACCCAAGGGCAGCCAAATAAAACATGGCCATATTCATTCAGATAATACTTTTAGAATTTAGAGAAAAACTGTCTCAGTTTACATATACTAGAAACAAAATATTCAGTATTTGGCTAAATATCAATCGTTAGAGTCAAAGGATAAAAATAAACCAAAACTGTAGTAGTTTTCTATGGCTGGATAACAAACAAGGACAAACTTCATCCACTAAAATGACACACAAGCGTTACCTGACGAATTTTGAGAGTAAGGGAGGCGGGCGCTTTTTAGATGGGTCCCCTGCTAATGTCAAGAAGACTACAAGTAAGGACTCACCATGGCCAGGGTCTCATTGGAAGCTTGTTACAAGAAAAATCTGCTTTCAAACTCTGAATTTCTTGGCAGAACTGATTTCCTTGAAAGTGTAGAGCGTTTGAACACTTACTGCTTCAAAGTCAGAGAAAAACTGCAGCCATACTGGGACCCAGTTTTAGGTAGGTTAACAATTTATACTTAATGGTACCTATTACTGCTTAGAATCCTGGTCTTAGTCCACTCAAGACACAGGACACACGTAAATAGCAATTCCGAGACGCAAGGATTGTGGGCATCACCTTCAAAACATTGTAATATTTAGAATTCTCTTGGCTATGCTTTGCAATGGCCAAACTAAATTGATTTAATGATTTAAAAATACTTAATTTCATCATCAAAACAAGGCTGCCTTAGTCACTTTTTTATTGCTGAGACACAATAGCTGGCAACCACAGCTTCAAGGAAAGAGGTTTATTTTGGCTCAGTTTCAGAAGTTTGAGTCCACTGGAGGCATGGCGAAACTCGGAAATGGTATGGTGGGAGGGCCTACCACCATGGAAAGCATGGCGGAGCGGAAGCAGAGAGAGAAAGGAGGCAGCAGGGTGGAAGATAACTGTTCCGGGTCATGCCCCTAGTGGCCTCTTACCAGGCCCCACTCCAAAAGCAACTTCAGCAGTGGACTAATCAACTGATGAGTATAACACCCCTCCGAGCCACCATGATCCAATCACCTTGCAAACCCAGATCAAAATTATAAAATGGCCTAAATCAAAATCATGGTTTATGTAACATAGCAGTTAATCGAACAATATTAACTATCCCACACCATGGGGAAAAACATGGAATTAGAAGTCAAACTTGAATATTTGGCTCAAACCACTTATATATATGTTTAATATGTTCTGAGATATGTTCACAAATTTCTAGGAGCTTCAGTTTTTATTCTCTAAAATGGAATTCATTTAAACTTACCTGGCAAGATTTGCATATCAATTAGAGAAGACGTTTGTAACAGCACACACTGATTAGGTCTGGTGGATAAGGGTTTTTCAGCAAACATAAACATCACTACTCAAATCACTATCTTTAAAGCCCATTGTGACATTATAAGACATTTTTCAAAGATTAAATAATTTTCCCTATTTCCAAGGAAAATGTACTTCATAGGTGGGGGAAAAAGATAGTAAACTGATTCAGCAAACAATTGACACCAACATACACAAACACATACATGATAAATATGCTCATAGTCACTTTAAGACTTTGGATATATTAATAAATATGAAGTTGTTCCTTTGAGTCTTGTCTTCATGCTAAGCTACAAAGTGTCTTTAAATTTATCTGATAGCCTAAACCTACAGTTGTGACAGAGCCACTAAATCTATAGATTTTCAGACAGCAATCTCTAGACACCGGTCATAGATTCTGCATTTTAAATGAGCCTTCTTATTTGGAGGAACAGATTTTTGTGCAGCATAAAAATTTGAAAACCACCAGCCTACTGTTTATAATAGGAATTACAATAGATACTTGACCTCAAAACTCAGAAAGTGAGTCTCTATTTAAATTATCTATCTCTTTTGAATTTCAAAGATGCTAACTAATATATCAACTAATTAGTAGACATGTGAGTTAGTGCTGGCCAATGTAATGGAAGTAAAAGAACTGGAGTTGGAAGAGAATTTAAGATTATTCAGAAAGAACAGCTGTAATGTTTGCTAGGCTGGGTAAGGAGAAAGACAGCACTCCCTAAAGAATAGTTGTCAGTAAAGTTTCCTAAGGTGTGTACCACACTAATGTCTGGCAGACTGACATGAATTTGTGTTTAATAAAATAATAATAATAAAATGACCCAAATGCTAAAATGCTGCAGTGGATCAGAAAAGACCTCTGTTTTATAAATAGCTTTGTTTCTATTAAAAGACCACTAAGTCTGGTCAAGTATTCATTGGCAATATGAACTTAACAACATAAATTGTGAGAATTAACAAACCTACAATTATAATTGCAATTAGTAATCTTAACTATTAATTGCCTAATGCATTACCAACCATATGTATTAGCTCTTTTAAAGAGAAATGTCAAAAGTCTTAAACATTTTATGAAAATCAGCTCATTGTGTTAAAGTTGCAAAGAAAACTTATTATAGAAACCTTGGACAAGAATATACAATAAAGATCATAGTATTACGAATGACAGATATCTGTAGTGCCATTGGTGAATTTTTAGTAGCAGATATCAAGGATTTAGTCAAAACTGTGGCTGCTGAGATACAAGACAATGGCCAGATCAAGGAGATATATTGAAGATGCAGGATACTTTTTAGATTGTAAGGTAGGAAAATAGAAATCTGATATAATACAGCATTTGAAAATCTTATCGTTCACAGAGGAATTAGCAGAGTTAAAATTTTATGGGAAAGAAAGTTTTGCTAATTGATTCAATTTTTAAAATATTTCTTAGACTTCATAATCTTTTTGGAAAAGATATAAGTCCGGGAAGTAAACAGCCACCCAAAATGAAACACAGTCTTTTTATTACACTGGATCAACCGTGCATTTTCTTGAGTCGATGAAATAATAACAGTAGACCATTATTCAGTGCTAAGACTACTATGACCTAGAATTAGCTGCCCCAACATAATTCCACCAAAATTATCAAGGTGGCAATTACAAAAAGCAATTTGATTTTTGATTAGTCACTTGAAAATACTTCATTATGAAACAAAAGGAAATGAGTATAAATAAAGCCCAGGCCACTTTTTCAAAATTGGTAATGAATTTCCTCTTCTCTCCACATTTATTTTGGATTCTAGTTTTTCTATTATTATCCTCTATAAACTTCATGGCCTGTATGTTAATATTTCTTGTTCAACTTTCTGTATGATAAGAAATGAACTTATGTAGCAATTATTTCTTGTTATAGTTGATTTTAAGGGTATACAATTATAGGCTGCATGCTGAGTTCTATAATATCACATGGAGTAAAGTTGTCAGAACATATAATTTGAGAATGTTCTGTTCCTTAAAATTTTCCCTAGGTTTTTGTTCTTTCTGAGTTTTTATGTGATGATGTTTAGATTGTATATATCTGTAATACCTTTAAATTTTAGCCAATAGAAATAGTATATTCTTAATTTTATAATACTCCTAAAACAATTTCAGTAAAATTCTGAGTGGTTTAGTTCCAATCATGTGTGTTTTTTCATTAAATTATTAAATATTTCAGGAGCATATCTAAATTACCATGAATTCCTATATCAATCCCAGAAATGTTCTAACCTTCCAGAATAATTCTCCACTAACATAAATAGTATCATAAATATGCCACTTACATAGACATGAATAGCATCATATAGTAATGGATTGTTTCTACTTTTTCCAAGTCCCTAAATTTCCATAAGGCATTGAGAGAAGAGAGTAAACCTGTCATTTTCTAAAACTAAAGCTGCTAGTACATAGAGGCTAAAGAATCAAAACCAAAGATTAATTTTTATCTTAAGCAAATTAATTAGAAGTAAATTTCCCAGAGAAAATTTTAATAGGCTGTCTTGTATAGACACACGTGACAATGTCCCACAGAGAGGAAAACCAGCGCCCAAAGAGTGTCAGTCAGTGAAAGTTACAGGCTTTGCAGAGATAGCAAAGAGTCATATAAACGTCACAGCACAGGAGATGGTGAAGGGAGGTATTGCTAAGAAGCATGCTGTAATGCTGTTGACTTGATTAAACCACTGAGCACCATCATCATGCCTTGAAGTGGAAATAGAATTATATGCCATCACTAAGATATCACAGTGGCATTTGGAATGTTGTTCAAAAAGAATGCGATTGTTAAGATTCATTTTAAGATATTTGACTTTTTGTATGATGTGGGTTTCAAATCAAGGAGTTATTTATAATGGATTTCAAACATGCCCACGAAACAATTCTCCTAATGGAGTCCTATAATCATGAGCGTGTATGCGTACACCTATAGGTAACAGCTGCTCACTTTGGCCTTGCTTCTGTTTATCTCAGCTTTACTCTGTGTTACTGTCATAGAATCTTTGTCCTTCTTGAGTTCCCACTGTTCTTTTCAGTTTAACTGACAGTTATTTTTCCCCCGAGAGCCATCAATATTTACTATAACTGGCTACACCTTGTGCCTCCCACTGATAAACAGTGCCTCAAACGCCAATGTCAAACAATGTCACTCAACACATCTGTTTCGTTAATGCAAATTGTGATGGCAAAGTGAATCTTCTCCCTGATTTCTTGTTGCATAACTACAGAAGAGACCAAGCAAGAAAGAAGCATCAGGATCATATAAATGATGTCCCATCAAAATATCACAGAAACGCTTCAGTGTAGTATGCCTTTACAACTACCACATTATATTTGTATAACATAATGATACTGATATTATGCACATTTTCACAGATAAAATCACTTTTAACCTCAAGTATTTCTATGATTTTTAGAAAAGTCTGATATTCTCACCAGATTTAGGTGGTTGGCACGTAGGAAAGCAGCCCTACAATTCTACTGGACATCAGTAAATTTGAAAATGCGATACAGTTTTTATACATGGATAAATCACCTTTAAGACCAACAGTGGAGAACGGGATGAAATTGAAAACATGGAACAATTTTTCAAAGCTTTCTCCAGCCTTCACCATTATTCTTCACCTCTTTCAAATTTAATTCCCTGTACAAGGAAATTCAGTTGATAGAATTTTGTGGCACAGTGTACCTGAAATCAGTCATTCCTCTATACTTGAGTGATGTTCCTTATGAAAGGGTATTTTGTTTGGGAGTTTATACTCAATATTCAGATGGGTATGTTTAGGATATGTTCATACCAAGAAGACTCCTTTTGAAATTAGGGTCCAAAATTCAAATGGGAGGATAATTTTCTATTTGAAAAAAATAAGCTCTGTTCTTTGATCTCCACTGTTCTTTTTTTAATTTTTTTAAATTTTTTTAATTTTTTGGAAAGTATACAACAGAATAAGTCAGAAGAAGCCAACTAAGATCGTACAGTGAAATTGGTACAGAACTTCACAGCAGGTTACCGGGATAGTATATTTTGTTATCTTTATAATTGTTGTTCTTTCAATCCTGTATATCAAAATGAGATAAAATATAGAACATTATAGAACTTATCAAAACAGAATATTGAATAGAGCAGTACAACTAATCAGAAAAGAGCATAACAGTAATAAAAATATTTGCCTTCAAAGAAATGGTAGAAGGAAGTCCCCCTTATTTGCTATGGGTCAATCTCCCAGGAGATGCTCAGATTTCTGGTTCCTACTTGCTAATGGACAGGGAGGGGGAGGAGAAGGAGGATAGGGGAGGTGGGATATTTGACTCTAGGCCATGTAGCAGTAGGTTCATTATTGCTAAGCAGGGAGGCAGAATGGTCATTTGTTTTCACTGCGTCCTCAGTTCCAACATGGCGTGGATCTCAGGAGACACTGCTAGTTCTCCCCCTGGAAGGTCTGCAGTGGGCCACACTCGATCTTCACTGTTCTTACACCAGTTGTGTTACCATGTGACTGCAGACTTTTTGTAATTTTCTTAGAAATGTTAGCCAATAATATCATTTACAGATTTTTTAAATTTTTTGATGCAGAAAATAATTTTGGATAGTTCTATTTTTTCAAATTATTTTTCAGTTCAGTGGATGCTGATATGTTAATGTTAAATGCACTGCCCCCATGATCCCCGTTTAGGCATAAGAAAGGCTGCCAGAGCATTGTGCACAGAGAAATAGATGACATCCCCAAACATCATCTCAGTAAAAATTCTGACAGTGAGGTGACTACAAGAAAAGCAACTCTCCAGCTCTTTTCTTTATGCCTTTTGCACTGAAGAAGCTTTTATCACAAGAATCATCCAGACACCATCTCTTTCTGGAGGTGAGAACAAACGTGAATATATTAGAGCATATCAAGTAAAATGTCACCTAGAATTTATTTTGTGTGTGTCTTTTTCCGTTTTATCGGTACCGGGGATCGAACTCACAACTGCCTGCTTGCAAGGCAGGTGCTAATGCCGCTGAGCTAAATCCCCAGCCCCAATTTTTTTTTGAGTATTAAGAGTTTCCATTTTTGTATTGAGCCCAGATTAAAAACAGCAATGTTTTGATGTTGATGGTTACTCTTAAACACCAGACATTGGACAAAGGGACCTACAGATGTATATATTACCCAACAAATGCTCCTGGTACTCTATCAAATGCATGAAATTTAATGCAACCTTATGTGACTTAACTGAGAATTTTTACTTTCATTTATTCTTTTGAAACAATAAAAAAAAACTGATTGAAATTGATGACTTTGAGCAGAAAATGACTCAAACTTCAAGCCAGTACACTTCAGTTTCTTAGTTGCCCAGGTAAAGTTCCTGTTCAAGTGCCTGCTGCTTCTGTCTCTTAGAAACAGCTGGTCACTGTGCTGCGTAGCTGGTCACTATGATACACATCGTATAAACCAATCCCCAATTGACAAGTCATCCTGCCTCTGTACTTCCTGCTTACTGATCCCATATAAGTCCTATATCAGCAGAGATCAGGGCCTGACATTCTGGGAATGATCTCAATCCATGCTCCTTGGCATAAATAAATCTGCCTCCAAATTCTGTGTCACTTCAGTATTTCTGCTTATAGTTGCAATCCTGTCTTGTACATTGTAAAGGAGTTGTGCCTGGAAAAAAAAGCCAACATTTAATATTTTAATGCTTCTCTGTGTTTAACTCAAGGGAAAGGAATACAGTGACTTTCTGAAAAATCAGATAAAGCTTGATACGGATTGCAATTTGCTCCACAAGCTTGAAATGACTTGGTCTTAAATACTACTTTATTGATGTATGAAGTGAAGTAGGTTTTGGTACAGTGTCATATTTAAAGTACATGAGACAACCATGGTATTGCAACAGGAAACAAATACTAAAACAACATCCAGGATTTAAAGGCAGATTTATTTTATGTTGACAGGCACCAATGGGGATTATCCCCAAAATATCAGGCCCTGATCTCTGGTGGTCTGAGGCTTAAATGGATAAGCAAGCAAGAAATACAGAGGCAGAATGGCCTTTAATTGAGGATTGGTTTATACAATGTGCATCACAGTGACCAACCATTTCTAAGAGACGAAAACAACCGGAACGGGAGCAGAAACGATTACCAGGGCAACTAAGGAGCTGAAATATACTGGCTGGAGGCAGGGAGTCATTTTCTGTTACAGTTTAAAGATAGCTTAGAAACAGTTTCATGGAAAAGCAGGAAGAGGAGCTTTCTGGCTTATAATTTCTCCTCTCCTCTCCTCTCCTCTCCTCTCCTCTCCTCTCCTCTCCTCTCCTCTCTCTGTTTTTCCTCTGTCTTCTCTCCTCTCTTTCTTGCCCTCTTTTTCTTTTTCTCATTTCCTTTCCTCTCTTCCTTCTTCTTTTCTTCCCCTTCTCTCTCTCTGTCTCTCTGTCTCTCTCTGTCGCTCTCTCTCTGTCTCTCTCTGTCTCTGTCTCTCTGTCTCTCTCTGTTTCTCTCTCTGTCTCTCTCTCTGTCTCTCTCTCTCTCTCTCTCTCTCTCTCTCTCTCTCTCTCTCTCTCTCTCTCTCTCTCTCTCCTGACTCCCTGATAGTGTGTGTGTATTTCAAACTTCCTTTGGCAGTTTTTCAGTGTGTACCATTGTCTCTTCCTTCTATCTGGACCCATAAGGTCAGAGGTATTAGAATCACGCCTAGAGATTAAAGAATCTATGCCATATATTGGGAACAGGAAAGTGGATTACACTTTGTGGAGCCACAATTGTCATTTTAAGAATTAAGCATAGTTAAGAACAGGTCTAATCTTAAGAGTCTAATATTCTAGTCCTTCATGTTTACATAAATAGGTAGATGGCCTCTTTATATTTTTATTATAGGTGAATAATAAATGAAAAAGTTTATATAAGAACTATCATTAAGAATTTGACTTAGAACACTCTAATTTGAACACTAAAATATTTTAATTCAATCAAATAAAGGCAATAAAATCTGTGATATCACAAAAGTTCATAAAACACAAAGAAAGAAATGAGGAATTTTAGATCCATTTGAAATAAGATCAGAATATTTCTAATTAAAGCTCAGTAACTACTTAAAATGAATTTTTCTATCTCCATTTGGAGAAAACAATCAGCATAATGAAATTCTAGATACTGCTAGTTGTAGATCTCTTAGAATTATTAAGAAGTATCCCATTCAGACTCATAATGATATATGCTCCTAGAAACAAGATTGATAGTCTCATGGGCTGCACCCTGTATATTTATTTTTGCTGCCTTAATTTTTTTAGTTTAAGCAAAATGTGCAAGTAAACAAATCATTCCTCTTTTGTTATTCAGCTTACAAAATGATTAAAGGGACTTTTGTCCATTGTTCTCAATGCAAAGCTGAGTATGCACATTTTGTAAACAGCCTTGTAAACTATAGTAACACCTAAGTAGTTATCATTTGGTTATTTTTCAGTGATTAATAAAATAATGTTTAAAGGATAAACCAAATAACTATATTATCTTTGTGATAATTGATTATATCATCCATAAAATGTGTGTGACAGTGTAGTTAGGTCCTGCAAGCACCACAGTCATAGTTTTGGGTACTTTGGTCATTTTTCTTTGCTGGACTGCTGGAGTAATCAATCTAATAGTCAACAGCAGTACTATCACACATACCTTAGGAACAGAAGGACATAAAATACTACAAGATATGTCATTTCACTTTCTATCTACTATTTATAAACTTTTTTTAAAAGGCTAGAATAATCGTATTTTGCGGCAAATAGAAATAGAGTATGATAACAAATCAGCTTGGTTATAAAGTTTGTCTGTTGAACTTAACAAAATTATATGTTAAATTGAGGCAGAAGAAAATGAACCTTCCCAGCTCCAAACACTGTTCCATGTACTTGGTTCTCAAATCAAGTTAATAAAAATCAATATTGCATCACATTTGACATGACAACACGAATATACTGTAAATCCAATATTCATAACCATCCTAAATTTTTTGAAGATATCTCTTGACAATTGTAATTAGGGTTTCTTTTAATTTTATGGCACTAAATGATTCAAAAACTTCTATAAAACTGAACACGTTAGGAAAAATGAGATATTCATTCATAACATCTATTTAATGACTTTCTGCCTGAATAACTTGATGTAACTTTCCAACATTTATATAATATAAATCAAATGTCCAAACTAGGATAATTCAGTAGACACTAATTGAATTATATGGCCAGATTCTGTACAGTTTTAAACTTGGTTCTCTATCTTCCACTTTTACAGGGAAGGGCACTTTTTATTTTAGTAATATGAATTTGGAAACACACACACATGCACGCACGCACACTAGCTTCAATCAACGTCAGTTCCCCTTATGCTTGCAATTAACTTACGGGCAGACAGTCATTTCAAAAGAGTCACTGATCAACAAAATGACAGAATTCTCCTATCTCAAGGTGAGAAGCCTGTTAAAAAAAACAGATTGGAACATGTGCACAGATATATTTGGCACTTATCTCTCACTGTCCTAAATACAAAGTGGATGGGTCTTCCTTGGAATATAGATTCTCGGAGAATAAAAGAGTCTTACACAGTACTCAAGCTGTAAAGCTACTGAATAAATGTAAATCGCGGGTGATTGTAAAGATGGCAGTGTGAGTGTGCTGACATTTTGAAAAGGTTAGCGTAGTATTTGAAATGGTACATAAGCAACTGCCTCGGTACATAAGCAGGAATCTAGTTCCCGCTTGGGAAATCTGTCATCAAAACTAAGTCAGTTTAAGCAGAGGTTCACTTAGGCTGGACAGAGGCCACAGCTGAGTCACAGCTTGTTAGAGTGATGACCCTTACAAACTATGCCCCTAAAGAGAGTTCTCCATCCTGTGATAAAGCACAGCACAGCCTGGTGCTACTCCAACACGTTACATTCAAGAAAAGAAATGTTATTTTAGGAATATTTCTCCTAAATGCGCTGCCATTAAGAACTTCGCTGCATGCTGTTGTAAATGGTTGGCTCCATTCCTTTTTCTTTGCAGTGAGCAGCTACTAGATGCACAGTACACAAGACTGATTCTCAATATTAGGAATATTCGGGTCCGAAATCCATAATGCTTCCGCACAGAGTAGACAGTCAAGCTCATTTACTGGGTAGGCAGTATGCTTTGAGATTGAAATCTGACGAAACTTGGCTTCCTAATTAATACACTCTTTAAAGACAACAGAAAAAAAAAAAAAAAAAACAAGCATGGTTGTCCTCTGAGATTCTGTTCAATACAGAAATAATGGCAAAATTATTTTTATGTTCAAAACATCACTTTAACTTATCTGAACATTATCATCACTCCCATTTTATTTTTCTCTGAATGCACACACACACACATATATATATATATTTACTATATTGTCTTCTATACAAAAATGCATGAATGAAGCAGTGTTAAAAAATAACCTTTCTCCCTTCCTACTAAACTCCTCCTTACTGAATGCACCTTAAATCAGTGAATTTCTCAGGACCTCTAAGACATCATTTTCCACCATTTCACCTCTGAGTCACTTCTGCCCACACCCAAAAACTTGATTTTCTTTTTAAATAAATTTCTGTTAAGTGAAAACAAACATTGTCTGATCTCACTCATGTGTGGAATCTAAAACTGTCAATGTTAAAGAATAAAATAGTGTTTACCAGTGTTCGGTGAGAAGAGGGCGAAGCAGGGGGAGATATTGGTTAACAGAAGGCATCTCATTGTTTGATAGAAGGAACAGATTCTGGTGGTTTCTGACATAGAAGGACAAAAATTATTAGCAATAACACATTATATGCCTCAAAATAGAAGAGAGGAATTTGAATTTGTCCAACACAAAGAAATGATAATAAATTAAAGTGATACATACATTAATTATCCTGATTTTATCATTAAAATAATAAATCTATGAGTCAAAAGATTACATTATACCTCATAAATATATACAGATATTAACTAGCCCACAGGAATGCATATTTGGAGAAATTCAAATTTTGCCTTTGCAACAAGATTAACAATAATATGACAGACTAATCCTTTTGAATTCTAAGAAAGCAGTGACAGGAAGTAAGGGTCCTATTGTATTTCCTGATAATGTAGAGGTCCTGCGTAGGAGATTCTTGCTGTGAAATTCACTAAACCAGGAGCAGAGGCATCTAGGAGTTATATAAAATTTAACTCAGAAAATGGGAACCAGCAAGATGTCTGAATGCATCTTCTTGGTGATTCAAAGATGAAAATTTCAATAATCACTGTCAAACATTTTCGCACGTTATCTCCCCTTTGACTCTTGCATGCTCAGCTTTTCTGGTTTGACATAATAAAAATAAATGTTAGGAAAAAAGCCACTGTTCATCATTAACGACCTATTTAAAATGCATTTGTCAATCACTTAGTGGAAGTCCGGACACAAGGTCGCTGGGAGGGTAGGACAGGTCTGCCCTGCCCCTGAAAGGGAACTCGCTGCAAAGGGGGGAGAAAGCTGCGTGATTTTTCAAAAAAAGGGCAGCATCAGGGGATGATGCCCAGTTGAGCAACAGAAAGCCATGTGCCAAGGGTTAAGACACCTTGAGGACACCGTGAATTAGTAAGACACAACTGCAGACTTGTTTATAAATAACATTCTTAAACCTTACTGAGAATGCAGAATGATCCAACAAAACATAGAAAGATAAAAACCCAACATTAGGAAACTTTTAATTATACACAAATTGGTGAAAACCTCCATTCTGGTGATTAATTAAGGAACGCAGAGGCTCTCGGTTCACCCTTTTATTATATTGTGGGGCAATCACTTGGTAAGTTTTGAGAGAACTAAAGCTTCACTTTCGCATCAATTCAGAGAGCTAAAAATGATCTCATCTTAACTACAAAGCACCTGTTGAGAGATTGAGGCAACATCTTTCTAATCTGGTTCCCAAATATGTGTAACAGCCTGGCATAATAGAGTAGCAGAACCCAGAGTGGCTAAGAACCAAGTCTGCAGCCAGATGGACTGGATTGGATTCCTGCATCTATCTACTACTTACTAAGTATAAGAAGTCTGGCAGTCACTTCACTTTTAGAAATCTCAATTTCTTGTCTGTAAAAGAAAAATTGCTGCTGCTTAGGATTACTATTTCCTTTAAAGAGTTAATGTTTGTAGTCTAAAAACTATTGAAAATACATATTGTTACAGGGTATGTGCCAGTACTGAATCTGAGCATTTAACAACTATGCAAGGACATTTTTATTCATCTGCATTAAACATGTAGATAATCTTCACTTCATTATTCCCTAAACTATACAACAATATTCCCGTGACATTTAGACTGTATTAAGCATTGCAAGTAATCTGGAAACAGGCAGATACAGTGTTTACTGCAAATGCTATGCAATTTTGCACAAAGGATTGCAGGCTGCACGGATTTTAGTGTTCATGGAGGGTTCTGGAACCAAGTTCTTAGAGATACCAGGTTTTGACTCTGCCCAGAATATGGTAAGAATTATGAAACTTTTATTTATCAGCAAAAATGTATCTTCTTGATATTCTACTTATAGTTTCAATGCAATATGTGTAAGCATATTCCTATACTTAAAAAATAAGAAATTGCATAGCACAAAACATATATTAAATTTTTAAAAATTACATGTAGCATATATTTTATTGATTATTTTTCCAGCATTTTCCAACCCAGCTCCTCTTTAGACAATGCCGTGTGCCCCTGTTGGCATTATCTCTTTTGCAGATGTTACAGGATAATTATGAAAAGAACAAAGATTAAAGATGTGCTTTTTTATCAATAATAATAAAAGAGAGGTCCAAATGATTACTGCTCTGTGTGTGTGCATGTGTGGTCCTGGGACATAAACCCAGGGATTCCTCAATGAGTCACATATGCAGACATTTTTTTTTTTATTTTGAGAAAATGTCTTTTAAGTTGTTAAATTGCCCAGGCTCAAATTTGAAATCCTTCTGCCTAAACCTCTTTCATGATGGAATTAAAGTCATGGGTCACCATACCCAGTTTCAAATGATTACTCTTTAGTGTAAAATTAGTTTATTACTAGCAGATCAGAATTCGTAGTACGAGAATTACTATGTAAATAGATTTAAAAATCAAATGAAATAATTAAATGACGTCATTTGCATACATCAGAAGCATATTCTCCCTGTATCCAGTAATTTTCATGAGAATGAAAATTACTAAACAAAAAGCTGTCACACCAGGATAAATATATTTTTAGAAGAAGAGCCTGTAAAATGTTCTACTTGATGATAACTTATTTTAGTGCCAATCCTAACTTGTGGCTAATAAATCACATGATGCAATTATGAAAAGTGGCTGAAGTACAGATGGCTAACATGAGGCACGCAATCAGTGTTCACCGAAAGAAATGCAATTGTCTTATCAGCACGATATGTCAATCATTAAACTTTCAACTTGCCCTCAGTTTCCCAATAGAAAAGTCCTGTTCCACTGTAAAATGTTTTAAATGCTTATCTTACTTAATGTGGAAGCAGCCAAAGTCTTTAACTTTGTATCTGCATGAGAATGAACAACATATAAGAATGTGTCCTCTCAAGCTATTTGCTGCTCATCCACAGCTGCTAGAGAGAAGTCAGATCTTTTCATCTTTCTCACCGGCAATTTGAGTTACTCCTTGAAAGGCAAACATCAGTTATGTCTAGAGAAAAGAGTTTAGTTATTCTTTTGCTATAGTTAAAGCCATTATCCTTATAAAATAGTCCTCTTCCCCACGGAGACTACAGTGGTATAATTACCAGAAACATCCAGAAGCAAAACTCCACTGTCCCAGGAAAGCAATACTGCCACTTAGAAATGACAAAGAAAGAAATATTGCTTTCTTTCCATTGTTATCTGTCCTGGTATTTTACTATTTTGTCTCTAAAAAATCCAAAGCATAAAAACTTAAAAGAAGAAAAGCATCAAGTTTAAAAATACACAATCTGCATTGAGAACCACTTTACTATAACATAAAATGATTAAAGTGTACAATGTTGTATCTTTGAGACATTATGAAGATATGAATCATGCATTGTTCAAAATGAGGATGGTCACTTTAAGAACAGGTGCAGGCTAAAAATTATTCTTTCTCCAAAAAGAAAGACTAACTAAAGCATATCACTACAAAGAATACATGGCTCTGAAGAATCTGCCCAAGAAGAAACATGCAAAGGATGACCAAAAGAAAGAAAATTACTGAATAAGTTGGATTGTAACTTGGGAAGGACTCATTTGAGAATATGAAGTAATTGTCGTTAAAAATTTTAATAAACTATTAGAGGGAATAAATTTAATCCTTAAAATGAACAAAGACTTTGTTTTATAAAATATGCTCTTTGAACAAGTCCTCCATTAGAGATTAAACATATTATGCAATTAAGAAAATGATCAAAATGGTCAAAAGATATTAGTGATAAAACCTCTATGATGTGTCACACACGGTGACTATGAACTCAGTCATTAATTTATTTAGTCTTTAAACAAACATTTAAGCTTATATTATTCTCCCCATTAATAGAATGCAAGGAAGAATGCAGCGAATAAGAGGCATACCTCTTCCTAACACTGAAGCAGGCGCCTTACTGTCACTAAACAAACACAGTGTTCACTGCAGAACACCATAGGCTACAAAAGTGAGTATATGGCCCAAACCAGAACCCAAGCAACAAGAGGAAAGGATATTGGCAGGAGGAGAACGAAGGCCACGTTTTTACCAAGCTCTGCACAGGTATTTAGAGAAAATACATAGTGTGGGGCTGGGGATTTAGCTCAACAGCATAAGCACCTGCCTTGCAAGCAGGCGGTCGTGAATTCAATCCCCAGTACCGATAAAAAAAAAAAAAAAAGAAAAGAAAAGAAAAGAAAATACATACTGAGATAACACTGGATGTTACAGAAAAGTGCCATATATACTATTATAATTACTCGGACAAATAATCAAATTTAAACAAATGGAATGGCAACTCTGATTCTATACCGTTGGTTTACTCATGAGAAGTTGTTTTATTAATTTGAAAAAAACCACAAATTAAAAGTATGGTTGTAGGTAGCTGAAAAATACCATTTACTTTTGTCCCCAGAATTCTGGAATATGGACCAGATGGGCAAAGTACTACCAAATTAGCAAACCTGTTTTACCAGACTTGCGAAAGATGTACCTACTGTGATAGAGCATATATTTTATAATTCCTGAATTCTATTAAACTTATAAATCTTTAAGCACAATCTACGTGCATCAGAGGCAAACTTCATCAAATGTAGTAGATGCCACCTGGAGATAATGAACTGGTGTTTCCACTTCCCCTGCGGGATGGGGCCAGCAATGCATCTCACCCCGTGCTTCACCTTCCCCTTCAACCTTGATAGAAAAAGTGAGCTCTGAGCACTATTTATAGCAGCTGCCATCTTTATGTGATTGTAAAACCATAAAGCAAGCTTCACTTAGTTCATCGTTTCTGTCTCTTTCACAATTTAAATTGCAAAGCAGAAAAACTGGAGAGAAGTGATACAAAAATATGGCAAAGTTACCCGAGATACATTATCCATGGTCGCACATTCTTTGGAAGGGTTGACCTTTTCTTCCTGTTAATAATATTGAGAAACATGTTGGTTACTTGCCATGTGTCTTGAGGATTATTTCGTTAATCCTTGAATGACTAATAAGAGGTAGGAATCATTATTATTCCTGATTTACAGCTGAGAAAATGAGATTCAGGGAGATAAAATTGGCTGCTGTGATGTCTTGCTCAAATCTTAGTGCAGTCTCACTTCTAGGTCTCAGCTTTTCATCCGTTCTGCTCCTCTGGCTCTCATTTGAAAAGAGCTGTCTCATGTAGGTCTTTCAAATAAGACTGAATGTCCAAAGCTGAGCTCAATCTGCCCCCCCAATAATCTCCCAGGTCCTCCGTGTCCTCCCTGGTGAGTCCAGCATCTGCCACCAAGTACAGCAAGGCCGCAGCAGCCTGGAAATCCTGGTCAGCTTTACGCTCTAGCTGACACCATCGCGTGGTGCTTCCTCCAACCTGTGTACGGCCGAGCCATTCACAATCCATTCCCACTGTAACTCTTTATCCCACCTCATTCTATAATTAAGATTCATTTAGTAGCACTCCTTATGAAGTTCACTTAAGTGGTGGAAACTGTATCCTTTTTTCTCATTTCCATTCTGTCTTTTCTAAAATGTAGTAAGCTTCCAAGATTATTTACCATATATTTGATGTCATTCATTGAAGTACTGAAAAAACTCAATCTCTCTAACAACTAAGAATAAGTGTCAACTCCCAGGTTTGCAAAAAAAGAAGGCCTACATCTCACTCCTTACAAGTTACTTAATATAATTCTTGCCTATCCAACCCTATTCTTGAATTGGATACCACAGTCACATTGGATTGCTAAACCTTCTCCATGCCTCGTACTTTAATGTCTGAGCACACACTGCATGTGTCCAGCTTCCTGTTCGTCCTTGTCCGTACTGTAAGAATCCATGCATTATAAATGTCCATATTTGCAGGTGGTTATACTATATTGTTATTCCCCGCTTTATGATCATTACACATTCTTGTTCAGTCATTTGTCAAAATGACTTGTAACGATGCTTATGTTTACATTATTGGATTTAAAGTTCCTTCAGGCCATGGGCTGTGATTCACCTTCTTTTACATGGTGCCTAAAAATGTCAAAATAGGCACACACTAAATGCTTCTAAATAAATGGCTGACAAATAGATGAATAAGAAGTGTCATATATTCTAGACTTCAGTTTATGGGCAGGAAGAAATTGAATGTGTTTCCTTGTCATAAATAACTGTGTATCTTTTTAACCATTGTTTAAAGTAAAGTAGTACTTGCCTTTAATAGTATGATTTATATTCTGACTTTAATGCATATTCCTTAAATTTGTTGAAGTGAAACAACTGGATATTTCAATTTATATTATTATAGTTAACATATTTAAATTCTGATTAAAATAATCCATAAAAGCAACACAAATTCTACCACACATCTCAACAACATTTTATTTGTATTTATTACCTAAAACAATGTACTAAAATATTTAATTTCCTAAAATATTGATTTCAAGCAAACTTCTTTTTAATTATAATATGATCATATAGCTTGCTTTAAGTACTCTATAACAAACTTACAGGGGATATAAAAGAAAGCATTTATCTTCAAAGAATTACCCTTTCAGTTACCCAAATAAAATGTAGCAATGCATCACATGAACTAACTAATAACCCATGTCTCCTCTATAACTATTGAATCCAACTAAAAAGGATGAATCTAGGTCATTAAACAAAACATATAGACTTCTATCAAATGGCACATTCATATATAATTTGATAAATTATACTAAAGGAACAAAGACCGTATATGCAAGATATTTGAAAAAGGCAATCTCTTTCAACTCTTGTTGAAATAACAAAATGGAATGTACAACTGTGTTTGTTATCTAATGAATATTGAATAAAATATTGTCAAACTTGTCTAAGATGAAGCAAGGTTCGTATTGATGGAACATAAAAGTATAGTAAATGAATATTCAGTAGCTTTACAGAAATGATTGGATTTTCAATTGCATTTAAAAATGGCAACTTGAATCAATACCCTGTTATTTTAGAGGACATACTCTATTTCATAAATACAGGACATAATAATTAAAAGTGCTGCTGTCAATAGGGTAAAAGTTAATTGCAAAAATAGCCAGGAGGCCAGTGTTGGCTGGGTAGTATGCAACATTAGCTGAGTGAAGTATAATGGAACATTGGTGAGTCTGTAAGCAGTGTTGTAAAATCAATCCTACATTGCATAGAAGGCCTTTGCAAATACATCCTAGAAATGCTACAAATATTAAAATTATATTTGGGAAACAGCATTTAATCATTCAAAAGCTCAAAATTTGATAAATAATGCTTTTTGCTTTAAATGTGGCTATGAATTTTCAGCATGCCCCAGTACCTTTTATTGTTAGATAATATGGTTGTGTACAAATTCCCTGATATGCTAAATAATTCACATTATTCACATGAGTATTTATATAAGTTGGTTAACTTAGGATTTATGTGAGATTAATTTAGAAATGCTTATTTATAAAAGCTAGAAAAAAGGGATAAGAAAGAAAGTAATGTAATTGTAAGATTACATATAGTTAATGAACTTTTGTGGTCATAATGAAGTTCTTAACATTATACTTACTTAATTGATATGTGAACAACAAAGTAATGAACTTAGATAAGATGGTATAGTACCCACCATGCAAAGGAGTAAGTGGATTTCTCCCCTCTTTTTCAATTCTGTATTCTCTCAGGTGTAACCAACATCACAATACGATATATATATATATATATATATATATATATATATTTTTATATATATATATTACTGTCTACACACGTATACATTTGAAGATAAATGCACATTTTTACTACCAGCACAACAAACTATACTCATAATTCTACCACATGTTCATTTTTATTGGGTTTGCTTTATAAATATTTATTTTCTGGTTTCTCTTTCTTCTTAAATTCAGAAATGATGGGCATATGAAAAGGTACATATTAATATGCACAGTCAAATGATTTCATAGGTAAAAATACACCTATGATACCATCACTATAAACCTAGCCATCACCTGGAAAATTTTGCCCACTATCTAATTTTTTGTTGCTTTTTAATACTGGTTATAAGATCTACTCTCTTAACAACAGTTACAACAAAACCAACTAAAGATTAGTTTTAAAAAAAAAAGCAAATTTCAACATAAGTCAATAGAAATTACCCAATAGAGGATATATTATTTAAAAAATATTCCCAAGCAAACACAGGGGCCCACGCTTATAAAACCAGCCATCTGAGAAGCTGAGGAAGGAGGATCACAGGTCTATGCCCAACCATGGCAACTTAACAACTTAGTGAGTCTTTGTCTCAGGCCAAATAAATAGGCCCTGGATTCACTACTCAGAAACACACACACACACAGAGACACGCACACAGACATGCACACACACATGCACACGCACACACCACAAAGGATCTGTGGAGTCACATCGAAAACTCTAACACATGTAATTAGCATCCCAGAAACAGAAGAGAAAAATAGAAAAAATTTAAATACATAATAAAAAACAAGTGCTTTGACAAAGGGCATAAATAACACACTCAAAAAACAAAATGAAGCTCAATTATGACAAACGCAGATTCAAAAACATATTATAGTCAACCTGCTGACAACCAAATATAGAGAGACAAAACATGAAAAAGCTAAAGGAATATGGCATATTACATTACAACCTGTGTAGTGATTTAAAGTGTTGAAACAAAATCTCTCTAAGAATGAGAGTGAGGTGAAAACAAAATATATAATACAAATAAAATAGCATAAACATCACTCAGTAGCAAATGTGCCCTGTAAGGAATGCTAAAGGAATCCTTGAGAATGAAGTAAATTGGAATCAGATGAGATCATCATCTAAAAGAAGAAAAAAAATTAGGAATTGTACATATGAGAGCAAAATACAGAAGAATATTTTATGGTTAGTATATTTAAATACCTATCTCTATTCAAAGCCAAAAGCATAACAGCACAGTATCATTTATTTTAAAGTGTATGTATAGAATATATATAGCAAGAATATATAGAACATATTATATATATATATATAATGAAGGTGGGAAAAAATAGGGTTATATGGTTACAAGCTTTTTATAATTATATGAAAAGTATCACAAGGTAACTACCAGCAAGATTGGGAAAAAAATATATATATATATATGAAACTCAAAAGCAAGACAATAAAAACTAATTGGCAATAGATGAAGACGAAAAGCCTTAAGATATTTGACTAGCAATATGGCAAGGAAAAAGAAACAGGAATTAAAACAGAGGAAAAAATAATAACAAAAAGTAAGTAGCTAACGAAATTTACATGACTACAAATAGCATCAATATTCACTTTTAAGTGGTCTAATCACTTCAACTAAAAGACAAGAATTAACAGGATGAAAACAGATAAAAAATTCAACTCTATGTTGCCTATATGAGACAAACTTTAAATATAAGAAGGTAGCTTAAGTAAAGGTATAAGATGGAAAATTATAAAAATGTAAGTGGGATGCATATTATTTCTAGAGTAATAATGAGAATAACATCAGATAAAATAGTAAAATACTATATCAGTGATAATAAAATAATGCCATATAAAATAACAAATATTAAATCAGAGATAAAGCCAACTCATGATAAAAAGTAAATTCATGAGGAAGATACCACAACCGTAAATGTTTACATGCCAAATAATATCATAAAAATTCCCAAAACAAAAATCAACAGAATTAATGGGAGAAATAGTTCATGCCACAAATATAATAGATGTTTCGATCTGCTCTCAGAAAGTGTTAGAATGATTATGCCAAATAAAAAATAAACACATATCAGTAAATACAAAACGAATACCATTACCACCTTTACCTGAATTAATTGATAAATTGACTTATAGAAAATCATACTCTGCATCAATAGAACATAATTTTCGTAAATGTACCTAGTACACTGATCTAAATAGAAGATGCATTTAAATCATAAAACAAACTTCAATACATTTAGAAGGATTAAACTCTACAGGATAATTATTCTAGCCTAATAGAACTTGACATTTGGCAACAGAAGCACTTCTAAATAAGCCCAGATGAATTTAGGAACCTCTACAGCAATTGCAAATTAATAACAAAGACACAAAATATCAAAATTTGAAAGATCAGATGAAGCAGTGAGTGTTTTAAATTATTTATACCTGCAAATATCCATACTGGAAAGGAAAACGTTATTATAAGAACTTAATTTTATTACACACACAAACACACCAGAAAAAAACATTAATTAATTAATTAAATGTGTTCATAGTGTAAGACAACTAGTTGCAACAGATTAGCAACCAAAAAGTAGAATGAAAGATACGGAGCTCTACATGCACATATGGAAATTACAAATATAAATATTAAATAAACTTATTTTATTGAAAATAGAATTCATATATGACTATACTTACTTGGATCAAATCATCATCTAACATTAACTATTGAAATGTAACAATAATTTTAAAAGAATATATGTATTATTTATTTGTTCTTAAGCAAAATAGCAAAACCAGAATTCATAAAGATAAATATTACTAAACTTGACTTGATACAAATTTTAGATTTTTGAATGAAGGGATATAACAAACAATATTAAAAGACACATTACAGATTATTAAAGAAATCTATGTTTATATCAACCAAAATACAAGTACTTAATATACATTGTACATTTACAAATTAATTTTAGAAGGTCAACAAAGCAATGCACATCAAAAACAGAAGAAAATTGGAGAAGAAACAGACTTTTAGTTGGAAATTTGATAAATTTAAAAGAACGATACGTATTTTTGCATCTATAATATTAACAAATTTTAAAACTTTTATCAGGTTAGAAACTATATGACGCTCTTCTGCTGTACATATTTTTTCTCATCAGCTGTATTTGCCTGCAATGTTAAGGTTTACAAAATACTTCAAGCAAAATAAACACAGGAGAAACAGCAAGAAAAGCTAGATTCTGAGTACTTTGAAAATAAAAGCCAATGATTTGTAAGACTGGACAGGCAAAAATAAAGGCAGTCACAGAAAACCTGAAGTAGAAACGCAATCATATCAGGAGTAGGTCAAACTTGACCTCAATAGGAGCTGTTTAAAAATAATAATAAAATCTAGAGACCTATCATGCAGGAGAAAATTGTTTCAACTTCCCCAGCAGGGCACTAAAACTACCAGTCGCAGTGTAAAAGAATCTCACGGCATCCCAGGGCCTGCAATTCACTTCCCTCCACAGGGAAATCGCCACTGAGCATTTTCTCTTATTGGAAAGAGAAAAGTGTAGTTGAATCTGTCTGCTCCAAGGCTTGGCCAGACTCGGAGGACTTAGCTTCGCAGCCTGTAAAAGGTGTGGATAATGTCTATAAAGTGAAGGTTAAATAAAAGAGCAATGGACGTGGACAGCTCCATGCCGGAAATGCAGGAATGAGAAGTGCCATTCATCTGGCCGCCACCTGGGCAAATCGAACTCCTTATCCGGAATGCTGAGGCTCTTACTGACTTGTTAGCTGCGTATCCAAGTTAGCAACCTCTCGGACTGATAGAATCGCTTGATAAATGATCAGGAAAAGAAGTTTCTCGCAACTGAATTGAATCTATCAATTGAAAAAGAAAAAGAAAACCAAACAAAATAGAACAGAAAAGCAAAAATGCAATACTGTCCTGCTTGGAGCTTTACATTTCAATTTTGCTTTTTAACTAAATGATTTTTTTCAGGTTTACCCTCTTTTGTTTCATAATTAGGTTTGCAGGGATAAGCACTGGAACTAGAGTTTGGAAAATCTTCATTTGGTTAGACAAGGCAGCTAACATCTCTCATGACACACTTAATTACAAAGAGACAGAAAAAGCTGCTCTACCACAGTAAAACAAGAATCAAAGCAAATATTGTCAATAAAAAGTACCTCTTTGGGTCAAATATAAAACTTTTTGGAGTTCACCTTTCTACCCAACCTGCCTCCTAAGAAAAACACAGACTAGGACTTTAACGCAGGTAATACACAATTAGAGTGATTACACATTGTTCAAAAACAAGAAGTAAACAGACTAAGTAATCTAGGAGAACAAAGTGAAAGCAGAAAAAGTAGAATGACCAGTTAAAAATATTATATTAGACCCTGAGATTAAAAAAAGTTCTCCCTGCTCCTTCAGCTTGGTGAGAGCAAAGGAGGTCATGATTTCTTTGAACAACAGAACATGGCAGAGCGGTGTTATGCCAGCTTCTAGGCTAAAGTCTTAAATTCTTTTCTCCTACCTCTTGAAACATCTGCCACTAACCTTGTAGGACTGGCTTAAGTGCTGAAGAGAGAAACTGATGTTTCATAGGGAGAAAAAAGACTCTCCGCAGCTGTTTTCTGGCTGGTACCAAGAGGCTGTAGGAGTGACAGCAAACTGACTTAGGGTCCTCCGCACCAAGAAGCAAGCCACCGAACAGCACCGTGTGCCCTGCTTGACGCTACGATGGCATGTCCAGCTGGGCTCTGACCAAACCTGTGATTTGTAAAATTCTGAAATGTAGCATAACCGTGGTTATATGAAGTGCCTACTATTTGGAGCAGTTCATTAGACAGCAATGAATATTCCAAACACCAGAACATTTTTAATGCAGCTCAGTGAGCCAGCAAAGTCTAAGCCTCTGGCAAATTGTTTCAAACACACCCTACAACCGTTCCATCTGAAAGACAAGAGAGCCAAAGTGTGAACAGAGGAGCTCATTGGCTGAGGCCCTCAGAGAGAGGGTGTCAGTTCTCTAGTTTATGCTGATCCGATCAGTCCCAGGAGACATCAGTAGAAGTGATGCCTTCTGCCAGCATCTTGAACAACAAACATGTCTCGCTTAATCTTCTTTCTGGTGACAAAGTATACTTCACCTCATCTGGGCTTTGATGTTTTTCTCCACCCCTCTCCCCCTTGAAATCCTCCTTAGAATTCTATGTTTTTTAAAGAAGCTAAAGGAAGAATAAGTTGAATTTTTATTCATTTAATTTTTTTTCTAGATTGTTCTTACAGCTTTTTAAAGGTCAGCTTTTATAAATCCTAAAACAAAGTACTACCACCATCATCAAAAAGGAGAACATTATGCATTTTTTCATATTAACATTTTGGTTTCCATTCCTGTGACCTCAAAGTTTAAAACAATTAGAAATTGTAATAGTCAGGATTTGCAAGAACAAGACAAGGTGGGACACATAATTTATAGTGTGATTTTATAATGGTCACCCAGAGTCAAACCAGAAAAGTTCAGGAAATCTGTCCACACACTAAAGACCCCCAATATCCAGCTCAGGACCCAGATCCCATGGCAACATCCTGCCTGAGTCTAGCTGAAGACCTAGAGCCCATGACAATGACTCAGGAAAGTCTGTTTTACAGATCTGCACTGGGAAAACCCAAAGGTCACAGACAGAAGCTAAAAAGTCTGGGCCAATGAGATGGAGGACCTGTGCCAATCGGTTGAGAGTTTTGCACTGGGGCCAGGAAGTAACGCTCAAGGAGCAGGGCTCCTCCGAAAAGTATCACAACCACCCTCAGTGACAGTGAGATCCTGAGGGCCTCTGACAATGAGAATAGCCAAGTTCATATCAGGAGAAAAGCTCCACAAACTCCTCCAGGAGAAGCAACTGCAACAGAAGAAACATCATCACCACAGAAAACCAAAAACCCTACTCTTCCTCTCCAGATCTTTTCATGCTGGCAACAATCCTCAGGTGGGCCATCGACATTCAGCACTATACTAATTCAGTTCAGCTGGTATTACAAGTCGACTATCAGTTATCAATCTATATCTATATCTATATCTATATCTATATCTATATCTATGTCTATATCTACCCTCTTGTTTTGCTGCTTTGTGTTTATATAAGCCAATAGTTAAGAACATAGGGTCCAGGAAAAAACTTCCTCAACTTGAATCCATGATCAGCCACTTAACAGTTTTGTGCTTGTGGGGAACTTATGCACTTGACATCTCTGTGTTTCACAAAACTTCCATTATGTGTACAAAGGAGGAAAATAATAATGCTGTACTCATGGTATCTGTGTGACTATTGAATATATTATTAAATATAAAACACTTGGAATAGTGGCTGGCATGTATATGTAGGTCCTTAATAAATGGTAAAATACTATTATTTTTAAAAGCATGATATAAAACGTGGACAGGATATAAAGATCTAAATTTGCCAAAAGACTATCACAAGGGCTAAATAAGTTGGAATTCCGGGCTGTGTCTTTATACCAACATAAAGTCGTTTATGGCATCACAGCTCCCTCTGCAGAACATTCTCTGAGCTTTATTAGGCTAAGACGCGAGCACAACTGTCTTGAGTAAGAAGTGTCAAACAGAAAGAACTGCAGATATCAAGAAATATAGATGACTTAAAAGCCTGATGTATGAATTGATTGCCCGCTTCGTTGCCATCTGCAGACTCTATGTCCAAATTCCAGTCTATAATTTTTCTCATTTTTCACATTTTAAAACCTGTTTTTTAGATCTTTGAATTGAAAATTGGCAGAGATGTATGCTTGTATCTACATTTTTATACTTTAACGAATTTAAGTACAGTCTTTTATAGTCCAAATCCTCTAATACAACTCAAAATTTTAATTCAAGCTTGAAAAGGGGAGAAAAACATGGAAAGGCATAAAGGGAAAAGATATATACAAATACATCTTACCTTTCACTGTTCTGATCCCTTTTCTGGTACTTAATATTGATTATTGACTTGACTGGATCAGCAGTCTCGGGAGAGGTGATTCATGTATACATAGCCTCATTATGGGGCTCACAGATGGATGACTTCAGAACTGAAAAGTGATTAGCAGGCAGGATCCAGTGGGAGGAAGCAGCTCATGACCTAGGAAACTACGCCTGGCCCCTGATCCCTCCCTCTCTGGCTTTTTCCAACCTGCTCTGCTTCTTGGCTGCCCTGATCAACCTTCCCCATCACATCTTTCTGCCATGGTGTTTCTTCCATCCCCCTCTGGGGCCAGCACACCATAGGTCAAACCTTCTGAAACCAGGAACCAAAATAAAGTCTCTCCTTTTGACTGGAGTTGGCAGATACTTTGATCAGTGCATGGAAAATGACTAATGCACCTTTCCTATGATACTCTGTCATTAATAACCGATATGCTCTGAGTTCAGTGGCAAAATAGTCACATAAATGAGCCCACTTAGTGGTAGGTGATTCACTTATTTCCTCATCGTCAAGCACAAGGTATAAAAGCTTAGTTGATTGCATCTTAACTTGATTTTATCTGTGCTCATGAATAGTTGTAAATATTGACTAAATAATCTACAGTTACTATGATTCTCATTAGGCCTATTACCAATGATCCTGAGGTCAAAGCTTTATTTTGTGCTTAAAAGCTATACTTTTTACTGTCTCTTACCTGCTGGGTGCCCCATTTTTTCACTTCTTTCCCTTTCCTAGAACAATGCTTTTAGTTGTTGAAGTTACATAATGCCATCATAAGGAGTAATTTTACCCTCTTCACCAGAGAACATTTGAAATTCCATATAATATGTTTTTTAAAGGCACCAAAAAGATTACTACCATGTCTATATTTCACCAGAAACTTTATCCAAAGTTTAGTCAGCTAAAAAAAAATTAGATTTTTAGACAAATCATCAGTGCAGGATAGCTTTAAGCAACACAAATTAAAGCTAATTTATTTTTTCATATCCTTCATTGAAGAGCATCATTTGGGGGAGGAAATCATAAGGAAAAAGCCATAATTTCTTCATTGTGGACATTTATTAAGCATTAGTGACCTCCAGATCAGTCTTGTATCACTAAATATTTAACTCTGAGTTGTCTTCTTGATAATTCAGAACTTGGTAAAAGAGTACACATGAAGTATTCCTGCAGTGAGTTGGTGAACCTTTATAAAATGTGTCTGGCTCTCTCCATTTTCCCTCTACTCCCTTTCTCAGTTGCTAGGGACCACTATTTTACACTCTTCTTTTATGAGATCAGTTTTTAAAAATTCCACAAATGCCTCAGGATGCACAATGTTTATCTTTGCTACAGTGTGGATTATTAACATCCCATTGTATTGAAGGTTTGATGGCCAACCTGTGGCCCTAAGTGGAATATTGGGATCCTAGCCCCTTCCTCTATTTGCTTCCAGATCACCGTGAGTATAATATCTTCTTTGCGATCTGCTCTTGTGATCTACTATATCACCAAAGTAACAAGGCCAAGCCACCGTCGACTGAAACCATGGAAATTGGCTCAAAATAAACCCTTCTTTCTTATTAAGTTGATTATCTCAGTTACTTTGCCACAGTGTTGAAAACTAACACATGGCTAGTTTCAATTAACATGATAATCTAGAGTGCTATCCAGCTTGACACAAATGACAAGAGTTCAGATAAGTGGCTCCAAACATCAGAGAGAAAGAATTATTTTTGCTATTCTGTATCAAATTAGGGTAAATACAGTCCATAGTTATCTATGATATGATATACTTTAAAGTAACTCAAAAAGAAAATACAAAATTTCTCAATATATAGAAATCATTAGTGTTTGATGAAATGTGAGCCCTGATATGGTCAATAAACATTATATATAAATTATTATACTGGCTACATAAATTACAATTACACTGATATTATGTTGATAAAAAATTTGTGTACGTGCATGCAAAACAGTCCCTTCCTATCCTTCATACTTTCTTTCCTTTCTTCATGTTCCTTTTAGCATGAACCTGGAAAACTGAACAGCTGTAGAAATATTGACATCATATTTAGCAGAAGACACATGTTTATCATTATTCTAATAGGAAAAGTCAAAACTATTCTCGATAATTTCTTAATGTTTTATGTTCAGCTTAAAGAAGGCAGCCTTACCTAGTAACGTATTCAAATATGAAAAATAAACATGAAATTTTTCTTGTATTACAGAAAAACGGAGAGAATGAACAGATGGAAGGAAAGTATGAAGATCTCAGGGTCTATAAAATTGCCTAGAATAATCATATTTTCGCTTTTCTCTAGACTTTTCTTGGATGGGCAGGTCTTAGCACAACATACCAAGACAACTAAAAACGGTTCAGTTGATCTCTTACTGTCACTTAGTGTCTCCCTCCATCTTTCCCTACTTTTAATTTTTTCTTTCTTTCTTTCTTTCTTTCTCTCTTTCTTTCTTTCTTTCTTTCTTTCTATTGTTGTGCATGAAGAAGAAAGGAATAGACAAATAGGTGTGGCCAGATCAGTCTAAATTTACCCATGACATAAGTCCAAAGTCTGATTCTAGATCATTCATTATTCCCAAAAGAATCAGATTGAGAATACACATGTATACTTGCAGTAAAACTCTTGGATCTCATCTCCAAGAAAGCAGGAGAAAAAAATATACATGAAGGTCAAAACCAGACTATCTTTTGGCAGTTGATAAATTTATAAGGATGTGAAATAAGCATTGTTATGTTAATTGCTGTTTGTAATTCTCTATAAATGTACTGTAAACTAATAGTCTCTCGATAGTCCTGAGATTTGCATTATCCTGAAAAAATAACTTGAAATTATACATTTCGTATCAGTGTTAACATGATGAGCTGAATATTCTCAGATAGATAATTCAAACTAAGCACATCTGAGATTTTAAGTGCTACTTAAAGAAGTTAAGCAAGACTATGCAGACTATGAAATGCAAAAGAAAAGAGTAAACAAAATCTGTCCCAGGATGTGGAAAACTAAATTGAGCACAATATTTCTGACCAAAGATTTAATTCAATCTCATTATACATTTTTAAAATTTGTTTCTCAATTAAAGAAACTACGTCAAAAATTGGGCTAAGGTAAAATGGCCTAATCAATAAAGAAAGAAACTTAAAAGCACAAAAATCAATAGTCTAGTTCCTTTCCAAAACCAGAAGCCACAGAACTGAACGTCATCTCATTTTTGTCAATAGTTGTTTAAGAATAATTTGGAAAACTATACAGGATTCTTACTATACAGGTAAATAAATGGGTTGAAGTCCAGAATAATCAATAGCATCTTCTTTTTTAGATTTATAAATGTTTTTTTGCTACCTTCTGCAAAATTAGAAAATAACTAGCTATGGTAACATCTATTTAACAGATTATGCACAATGTGGAAAAAATGATCAATCTTTAAATTTTTGAAATAAAGTCATTTCATTAAAATTCATAAGTTTCCTATACTGTGCAAGGCCAAATAGGAGCACATAAAATATTCAGCTTTTTGAATTTAACATGACTTGTCCATACTGATATTTGTTTTTATTTAACTTTCAATTCCTCATACAAATGCCTTTTCCTGTCTAAACAAAATGCTACACTATGGAAATCCAGATCATTAGAATATCTATGGATACATCTATCACAGTCTCATCAGCCAATTGGTTGACATGCACACTGAAAAATAAGATTGATTATTTTCATGCAGATTTTAAAAATAACAACAAATCATTGGGCAGTTAGTATATGTCAGTGATTTTCAAAGTAATTTAAGGCATAAATATTTTAGAATAGATCACTTATAATACAAATGAACTCACATTGCCATGAAAAATTCTAAGGCTTAGAAATGATCTATAATCAAGACAGCCAGCATAGAATCAAATTTAACTTCCATGTGTTGCAGTATTTCCTTTACTAAATTGTTTCCTAATTATCGACTTTACTGATTGCAAAAATTATTTTCCCTACCACCTATTTCATTCCTCTTAAGCAGATTAGCTATTTCTATACATTGCAACATAACTTAGAGCATCTCCCTAGTGGCAAATTATACTTCCTTGTCATTTTTAAGGCTTCTTCTTGTGAATTGCCTTGATCCATGATCCTGGAAAACTGAATAGCTGTAGAAATATTGACATCATATTTAGCAGAAGACACATGTTTATCATTGTTCCAATAGGAAAAGTCAAAACCACCCTTGATAATTTCTTAATGTTTTATGTTCAGCTTAAAGAAGGTAGTCTTACCTAGTAATGTATTCAAATATGAAAAATAAACATTAAATTATGCTTGTATTACAGAAAAAAGGAGAGAATGGACTGATGGAAAGTATAAAAATCTCACGGTCTGTAAAATTGCCTAGAATAATCATATTT
Organism: Cavia porcellus; assembly: GCF_034190915.1. NCBI lineage: Eukaryota > Metazoa > Chordata > Mammalia > Rodentia > Caviidae > Cavia > Cavia porcellus. The sequence goes on along the minus strand of NW_026947495.1, from coordinate 70,323,827 downwards.
TCGCTTTTCTCTAGACTCTTTTCTTGGGTGAGGGCATCTTCACAACATACCAAGACAACGAAAAATGGTTCAGTTGATCTCTTATCTTTCCCTACTTTTAATTTTCTTTCTTTCTTTTTCTCTTTCTTTCTTTCTTTCTTTCTTTCTAATTATTGTTGTGCAGGAAGAAGAAAGGAGTAGGCAAATAGTTAGGTGTGTCTGGATCAGTCTGAATTTATCCATGACATAATCTTAAAGTATTATATTCTTCTGGGAACTTGAACAATATGATATTTTAAAATAATGTCTGAAACTATTCATATGTAACATCCTTTCCTCTCCATTTCCAACCATAACAAGTTCATATACCACCAGTTTATCAGTTCTGGACTTGAGCTGGATCTATGAGACAATCATTGCTATAAATGTTGAACAGAATATTTATTATAATTCTCAACTATGAAATAAGTGGGATCATCCTAGAATAGTTAGTTTCTCTATGTAAAAACAAAACATCCAGCAGAAAAAGTTTTTTGCATTCAAGATTCAAATTAGTAGGTGACTATGATGCCTTCAGTACATCTTGGGAACACAAAGATAAACGTGACACATTATCAGAGAGCTGAAAAGTAGGATGTTGAATACCGCATGTCACCATTCCAGGTGGAGATGGCACAGCTCCAGACTCCCCTAATGCAAGAAAAAGGCACTGTACTTATCTAAGCCAGGTTAGTTTTGTATTACTCATAGCACAAGGCAGTCTCAACTATAACGAGAAGTTCATTTGGCTTTCTAAAAAGATCTAGTGCCTTTTAGGCATTGGGAGTTATTTAAGGAAGAAAAGGATGAGGACAGAAAGCAAGAAGGACAGAAAATAAGAGGAAAAACTGGAAGAAAACAAGGAAGAGTTCACAAGGAGGGTACAAGACCCAAACAAGAGAAAAGAAAAAGAGAAAATCAGAATACCAAGGAACGCAATTCCTGTACTATGTGCTCAGAGTACTGCATGTGTAGTTTTGTAAAACACTGAAGACGACTTCCAAAGCAGCTGTACTGATTTATGTCCCCACCAACAATGAAAGGAAGTTCCTGTTACTCCCTAGCCTGGACACTATTTCTTGTTGTCTATGTTCTGAATTTTGGTCATTCTTGTAAGTACACAGTGGTGCCTCATTATTTTTAATTTGCATTCCATCATGACTTACAGTGTAGAGCAGCAATTCATCTGCTTATTTGCCATCTATAAGTCTTTTTTTTTTTTTAGCAAGATGTTTGTGAAGTCCTCAGTCCCATTTGTTAATTGAGCTCTTTGTTTTCTTATTGGTATGAGATTTTTTTACATACTTTGAAGGATAGAATTCCTTCATCATGTATATCTTTTATATTCCATTTCAGTTTTGTTGTGGTGTATACACTGTGTCAACCTGAGAAGTTTAAAAGTTTAACTGAGAGACTCACCCCCACCCCAGGGCTCTTACTTTGTAAATGCCCTCATCCAATGCAAAGGAGGGCAAGGAGATTTTGAGTGCTACACCTACCCTGAAGATGGTAGCGGGTGGCCTGTGGACAGTACAAGGGAGGAGAAACGTGTTTTCTCCTTTTTGTCTTGGCTACTGCCTTGAAGTGTTGCTCTTGAGCCATGCTACCCTGCCTTGCAGCCAGCTGATTATGGCCTGAAACCTCCACAAACAGTGAGCTAAATAAACCTTTCCTTCCTTCATTTCAGGTGTTGGATGTTTTGTCCCAGCAACGAGAGAAAAGTAAAAGTTACTAAGACAAATTTGTAACTTCTGTATTTGTTTTTCCATTGGTGTTCTTCCCAAGAGCAGTTTATAATTTTAATTAAAATCAATTTTAATTTTTTTAATCTTTCCTCTTGCTTTTACCTGAATTCATGTCTTTTGTCACTGCTAATGGTTTTTGCTTTCTCTTTTCTTCCTTTTGAGACTTGTGCTTTTTTAAAAGCTTTTGTATTCATCTAGCAATTGTACTAAAATACTAATATAGTTCATCCTCATTAATTCTTTTAGTTTCTCAGAGTCTATTTCCAATTTGCTAGGGTGTTTCCCAGGCTCCTTTATTTTTGATTTTCTTTTTAAATGTGGACAAATAGGCTCCCAAGATGGCCCAGCAAGCTTTGTATCTTACATCTGCATCTCTGTGTAGATCCCTCAATCACTGAGTCAGGCCTGTTTTGTGGAAGCAGGAGGTGTAAACTTCTGACCCCAGAACATAAGGGATATCGTGGGTGCTGCTTTTGTTACTTGGATCACTCACATAGTAGAAGCTGCCACATTCTGTGGTCACTTGGGCACCCCATGGAAAGAGGCCAAGGATGGGCAGAGGCACCAGGACAAGTGTCCAAAGCAACCTCTTAGCTGTGTGAAGAGATCACTACAGGAGTTCATGTTCCACTCAGTCAAGCTTTGACATGGTGGTGTTGCAGGCTGGCATGTAACTGTCACCTCATGAGAGGCACCATGCCAAATGGCATGCCCAAACATCTTACCTACAGAATCGATAACAAATAATTATTCATGCATGAAGAGGATAAATTTGGTGATAATTTGTTACATAGCACTGCATCATTAATCCACAACTATAAAATATTCCCTAAGAATTTTTGCTGTGTCCTTAACACTCTGGTAAGAACTAACATCATTTCACTGTTTTTTAAAGAATTTGTGTTCTCCCTTTTTTTCTTTGTTATATTCACTCCCTGAAAGTGCTTTCTTTCTTTTTTTTTTTCCCCTTTGCTATATTCATTATCTGAAAGTGTTTCCAGTTTTCCTTCATATCTAAGAGACACTTGAATGTTATCCTCTTGGATTCTTTGAATAACTCTATTTCCATTTAACTGGTAAATGTATTCTTCCATCATTCAATAACTCCAAGCTAGTGGCCATTTTCTTTCAGTGTTTATACACATGTTTGTTCTGGCCTCTATTCTCCTGTTGCATGGACCAAATTCAGTAGAAGTCTGATTTTTTATCCCCTACCTAGATCAGATTTTCTTCCCAATTTTATGGAATTCTGTGGTGCCAAGTTCAACAATAGCCTGGTTTTCTAACTTATAAAGATCCTGTACTCAATTTTCTGGATGATTTTATCTCTTGCTTATTAAAGTTCATGATTTTTACCAAGCTATGGTGTGATGTGTGACAGTTTTTTCTCTTTAAGGTAGCTTACAATTTAACCTTTTAAATTCAGGCTTTCCTATAACTGAAGAAAATAGCTGGTATTATTCACTCACTGTCTTCTTTGTGTTTCTTTTTCTCCTTCAGGAGAACTTATCCGCAGTCAGTCTCTTGGATCTCTTTTGTAAATCTTTCAGCCTTTTGGTTTACTTGTCTGTGTTGAGCTATTCTATGAATCTGATCTTCCAGAGCATTCATTCAGCTTTGACACTGTTCGTGCTTTTTTAGTGCAGAAGCTCAATTTTCTATCTATGACTAATATGACTCTGTGCACCTAGAAAACTTAAAGTGCTGTTGTTATTCTTTTTTTCACCAGTGGTAGGGACTAAATACAGGGCTTCATGAGTGCTGTGCAAGTAGTCTATTTCTGAGCTACATCCCCAGCCCTTTTTATTTTTATTTTTGAGGAAAGATCTTGCTAAACTGTCCAGGTGGCCTCAAACTTACTATCCCCATGACTCAGTCCCCCATGTAGCTGGGACTTTGGTCATACACCACCACACTGGCACCATTAGGACTACTAAATACTGTTTTTAGTTTTAAGTCAAGCCAGGATCATTTTTTGCTATTAATTCTGGGTTACTGGGCTTTGCTTATTCAACCTGATTATCTGCCAAGAAGAAGGGCAGGAAAGGTAAGTTTTCATATGTTTGTTTATTTATGTGTGCATTCATTTGCTGGCTTTATTTGAGTTTATGGCTATGCTACATGGTGGATGACATTAAATTTTAAATAGGGAAGAGGTTCACCACCCTGTGAGTTTGCAGGTTAAGGGCAAAATGCAAGCCCCTGCTGAGAGCCCTCAGCTGATGAATCTTCCCACATTCCCTTTCCTCTATATAGGGAAGACCAAAACGGCTTTTCTCCCCTGGCATTTTGGAAAGATCCAGGCTGTTCTTATCTGCTCCTGGGATTTTTGAAAGTCTCACAAAGGTGATAAAATTTGTTCCAGCTGTCATCAATTCTGTCCCCAAAAGCTCCCTCAGGGAACCTCTTCCGTCAACTAAGCTCCTTTGAGTTTTAGACCATCATCCAGGCAATTCCCCACCCCCCTCTTCACATCACTCTCTCCTGGGACCTCTGTAAACCTGCCTCAGCCCCTCCATAGCCTTTGACCATCAGCGTTCACTTGGCACAAGAGAGGCCAATGCCCTCAATCTGGCTGGAGAAGGGAAGAAACCCATGTTTCACCCACAGTAGCAGAATCTCCCACAGTAGAATACACATGCAAAGAGTTTTTGCATGCATAATGCATTTCAGTCATTGCCACAATTATGACAGAGTAGACTCAGCATAGCATGAATGTACTATTTCATATTGTCCACAGGTTAAAATCCTGAGTGACAGAAGTCAAGGTTTTGGTAAGATGAGACCCTGATGGAGCTCTAGGGAACATGCTTCTCAGCCCAGCTCGGGGGCTGGCTGAGTACTTTTCCTCCGGTCTTTTGCAAGACTGAGGCCCTCAGTCCTCTCCATCAGCTGGGAGCCAATCTCTGCTCCTGAAGCTTCCCATGCTCTTTCTCAGGCTTTCTGCTGAGCCCTTCTGGCTTGCACCTCTCTGTCTCACCTCTTAGACACTGTCTGCCTTTTGGGTTCCAAGTGAATACACTGGGCCCACCAAGTAATCATTTATTTAATGTGCACTTGAAAACCCATTCTACCATGCCATGTACAACAGACATAAGCTCTTGAAGTTACATCACATACACTTTGAAGAACCATTTTACCTAACACAGCATAACTAAATCTTGTTGGGTTAACACCTTTTAGGAAGAGTGGTTAACCATAAAGGAGAAGAATGATTATTTATTGCTTCTAAAACTACAGGAATGGATAGAACCCTAATCCAGTGATCTAATTAACATTATAAAATGTAGTTTCTATAGTTCTGGGAGGAGACAAAGATGGTAAAAGCTCTTTCAAAGAAATTGAGAAACAGTGACTCAAGAACTACAGTGGGCAACAGAGCCCCAAATGTCTGAACACAAAAACGCCCCATTTCACTAGCAAGCAGAGAATGAGCAGTTGCTTCAGGAGGAATTTCTCTGAAGCATTCAAGGAGAGGAAAACAGTGGGAAACATCACACTGGATGAAGAAACTAATGATGAGGGCATCCTGGATATTTTAAATGTACTATACCATATAAACTAAATATATACTATAGTATATATTTAATATTTTAGATTGAAAGAAAACAACAATGTAACTGAAGTGAGCTTGCAGATAATACACGGGAGAGTATACCCAGAAGTCTTGTTCCTAGAGTATGGTTTAGCACTCTAATGGAATTGAGGTTTGCCTCCCTAAAAGGGGAATTACTTTATCCTGTACGTGGACTGGAAGGTGTATGAACAGGTGACCAAAGATCCCAAGTACGGCAGAATTATCTTCAGATATGCATTTGTAATTCTAAGTAGTGTCTTTTTACACAATTTAGTCAAAACTGACAAGATGAAAAAGATACATCAAAACAATTAAAATACCATTATATATATGGAAACAATGTCATTTAATCTTGTGAAGAATATTTCAGAGAAATGCTAATTATACCCCTTTGGCCCTTGGTTTTTAAACTGCTTTTTTCAAATGGATAAAAATATTTTGCCAAAGCATAGCATCCCTAACAGCTTGTGTTTTCACATCAACTTATTCAATAACTTCAAATAACACTTGCATTTCTCAATACTTTCATTGATTAGGTTCCAGAGGTGCAAAGACCCAAAATGTCTCTCTGTTATTTAATGTGATAATGTTTCCAGTGATTTTCTTCATGATTTCCAGATTTGTTCAGTGCTAGCATTACATTTCTCAGGTCCTAAACAACTTAAGAAAAATGATACCATCATTGCTCTGTCATTGTGTAAGGGAAAAATTACAAAAACAAATTTATTCAAAAATACACTTTTCAGTCCAAAATGAAAAATTAGAACATCATGAGAAATATTACAGTATATTAGTCTTTGGAGTTTTTTCCTTTCTTTCTTTACATTTTGTTTGCTGTTCTGAGATAATATCCATGTTGTTTTGGCTGAATTCAAACTCCTAGATTTCAGTGATTCCCCACTAAGCCTCCCTAGTAGCCAGTACTAGTGGTAGACTGTAGGTGCACACCACAGTGCCCACTTGATTAGCAAGTTTTGAATAGCCTAATTTTCAGGTTTCTCCTAAATTGCCTTCCTGTTTCCTTATATTTCAGGAAAAATTTCTAAATTGATATTCTTTCATTTTCAGGATAATTAAAAGCTCTTCAAAACTAATCATGGCATTTTCTAATTTTGACATAAAGCTGCTTAATGATTTAAACTATTAAATACATAAGAACAAATTATGACATGAAAAATATATTTCTTTTTAAATTTAACTTTATTGGTACATGTTAAATACATAACAGTCCTATTCATTATAGGGAATTTGTACCTTGAATAATATATCTTGATTCTTATGTTTTCCCCACTTCCCTCCTCTCCCTTCAGCCTTTCTGTCCCTTATTTACAAAAGCTTTCTTCCTAATTTTCCTTCTCTTCTTTTCTTTTTGCTTCTTTCTCCCCACTAACTTGTTCCTCTTCCCATTTTCATCATAGTCCCAATATCTGTCATATATTTTTTTCTGATTTATTCTTTTGGTTCCTCACACCATAGAAACAATCAATATTAAAATAAGTGTGTCCAATTGATCTCAGTTAAGATTATAGTTTTATGCTTCATCTGTTTACCTAGAAATGTCTCAGTTTGTTCTACTTTATGGAAGAGTAATAACTCATTGCATAAAATAGACCACATCTTTGATATCAGGTCATCAATTGATGGGCATTTAAGGTGTTTCCAAGATTTAACTATTACAAACTGTGCTGCTCTAAATGTATACATACTACTATGATATAATGATTTTAACTCTTCTGAGATATATAAGAATGGGAACAGCTGGGTCAAGAGCAAACTCTAGTTTTGGGGTTGTTTTATGTTTATTTGGGTTTTTTTTGTTTGTTTGTTTGTTTGCTGTTGTTTGTTTGTTGATACCAGGGATCAAACTGATGACCTTAGGCTTGCTAGGCAGGCGCTTACACCACTGAGCTAAATCCCCTAGTTTGAGTTTTTTGAGGACCGTTCACACTGATTTCCACAGTGGTTGCGCCATTTTACACTCCAATAGTGGAGATGTGTTTCTCCCCACACACGTAGCAGTCCTATAAGCATTTGTTATTGACTGATTTCTTGACAATAGCTATTCTTTCTGGAGTGAGATGGAATCCTAGAGTTTTAATTTGCATCTCTCAGATGATCATTGATGTCAAACATTTTTTCATACATTTATTTGCCATTTCTACTTCTTTATCTGAATAGTGACTATTCATTTCAGATGCCCATTTTTGGATTGGACCCTCAAATTTGGGGAGTCTGGATTTTTGAGTGTGTTTTTTCTTTAGTACTTTATATATTCTAGATATTAGCTCCCAGTCTGGAGAACAACTAACAAAAAGTTTTTCCACTCTGTTGATGGTTTCTTTTGCTGTGCAAAAGTTGTTTAATGAGATCCTAGTTGTTGACTCTTTATAATAGTTCCTATGTGATAGAAATTTGTTCGTGAGTCTTTGCGTACACCTCTGTCTTAAAGAGTTGTAACTATTTTCTCATTCCTAAAAATTAGTGTTTCAGCTTTAATACTTAGATCTTGGGTACATTTCAATGTTAGTTTAGTGCATGGTGAGAGACATGGGTTCAGGTTTAATCTTTAGTATGTGGAAAACCAGTTTTTCCACTACTGTTTTTAAAGAGGCTTTCTTTCAGTGAAGGTGTTTGGCCTCTTTATCAAAGAGAAGGTGAGTATGTTTGGTGTTGTTCCTTCTTCTAATTTGTTCTACTGACGCTCAGGTGTTATCTTTTTGCCAGTCCCATGCAGTTTTTATCATAGTGTCTTTATAGCATAATTTCAACTCAGGGATTGCACTGCTCCCATGGTACCTTTGTCGTCCTGAATTGCTTTTGCTGTTCTAGATCTCTTCTGGTTCCAAATGAATTTTGGGATTGTTTTTTCTAATTTTGTGACATATGCTATTGGTATTTTGACCAGGATTGCATTAGATCTGTATAATAATTTTGGAAATATGGACATTTTCACTATATTTGTTATTCCTACCCAAGAATAAAAGCTATCTTTCCATTTTCTGATGTTCTTTTCAATCTCCTTTTTCAAAGTACTGAAGTTTTCAGTGTAAAGATCTTTCATTTCCTTCATTATATTGATTTCTATTTCATTTTGACAGCATTATGAAAGGTGTGGTTTTGTTAATTTCTCTCACAGTGAGTTTGATTTTTACATACAGGAATGCCATTAATTTTTTAGTGTCAACTTATAATCAGGTATGCTACCAAATTTGGTTATTTAGTATTTTGAGTTCTTCAATGTAAAGTATCATGTCATCTGCAAATAATAATAATTTAGCATCTTTCTTTCCTATTCCTTATTTCTTTTATACTTTTCTTTGTCTAGTTGCTCTGAATAATCTTTCTAAAATTACATTAAATAGAAATGATAGTAATGGACAATCGTGTCTTGTTTCTGATTTTAGAGTGAATGTTTTCAGTTTTTGACCATTTTCTATGATATTGGATGTTGGCTTGTCTTAGATGGCTTTTATTAAATTAAGATAAAGACCATCTATTCCAATTTTTGGTAGAGCTTTTATCATGAATGAGTGTTGGAATTTGTCAAGTATTTTTGGTGCAACTATTGAAATGATTATCATGTGGCTTTTTTCCTTGGCCCTGTTAATATTGTGTATTACATTTATTGACATGCACATGTTGAAGCATCCCTGTATCTCTGGGATGAATACTACTTGGCCATGTTGTGCAATCTTCTAGATGATTTGCTGCATTCTGTTTGTCAGTATCTTATTGCAAATTTTTTCATTTATATTCATTAGAGAAACTGGCCTGTAGTTCTCCTTTTTGGTTGGAACCTTCTCTGGTTTTGGCATTAGGGTAATGCTTATTTCCAAGAATGAACTGGGACTATTGCTTCCCTTCCTGTAGAATCTGTTCAAGGACTGCCTTAGATTTCAGAGTCCAGTGATATTTGTGAAGGCTCTTGACAAGGAAAGATCCAACAAAGCAGCAGATTTGGTTAGATAATGAGCAATACACAGCAAATACTAAGTAGCATATATTAGCTATATGCTCTTCAGAAATCTCCAAATGTAAAGTCACTTTAACTGACTTCTTGCAATTCAAATTTTCCAAAATCTATTATGTACTATTATTTTTTAATATAAGTAATTTTCACAAGATAGGTCATTCACAAAAAGTAAAGATTTTAAAGGTCTCAGATCCAGGCATGTATTTTATGACAATGACATCTTTAAGACATCCTTATTATTATATTCATATATAGCTTGTAGATGGTTATTAAATTAGCAAGAACTGCCTACATTATGACTGTTCTTTGGAAAGAACAGCCGTAATGAACAATGTCAGCTTACTTCTTTTGAAAGACAGATCATCAGATGGTGATGCATAGTAACTGCTGCATTTGATAGACCTGATCTCCAGAATTTACCTTTCTTCTAGTTTTCAGATGAAATATGAAAAGGGTATTCTAAATTGCAAGTTGCAAATACCTATATTTTAATACAAATAACAATTGTATATAGTTACAAAGTTTCTAAAAGCACAGAAATATTGCGTTCCTATTTATTACTATATTAATAACACTTCTAATTAATATGTAGTATTTTTATAACTGGTATTTTTTGTTTATAGAAATATATTTTTTCTTTGTAGCCAACAAAATGAAAATCTCTCTATCTCTCTCTCTCTCTCTCTCTCTCTCTCTCTCTCTCTCTCTCCCTCTTTCTCCCTCTCTCTCTCTTTCTTTTTTTTTCTCTCTCTCTCTCTTCCTCTCCCTTTATGTTGGTCTCTTGTTGTTACAGGCAACTGAGTTAAACAGAAATATTACAGGCAGTCAGACAGGGCTAGGTCCTCAAAGGAGCCAGTGCAGAAGCCCAGATACCTTGCAGCTGTGGGAGAGACAGAAACTTCTTGCTGTGGACCAAGCCTCAAGACAAAAGATCAAACACCCATATCCTAAGGATTGATATTCTAAATAGGTCTCTATAATCCTGAAGAAGTCAGGAGCCAACATCCCAGCAGCCTACAGGAAGAGTCACTGTTCTTTAAGCTTGCCCACTTGCTATGTGACTGGCTTCCCTATTTGTTCCTGATTTAATCAATTTTACCTGAGCAATTTATCTTATTGGTTGACCACAGTTCTGTCCACCCACCTCGCCAGTTCCCAGGTTTTCCTCACCTTGGACCTGCGTCAGCTCATGGTTTTGCTTTGTAAAAGTCCCTGGAAGAGACAGAGTCTTTGACAACCCACTCCAGACACTTTCTATGTCCCTCAGATAGAAGCTTGCTTTCTCTCAATGAATATATTCTGCTCTTAACCTCCATTGTTCCTAAAATTCATTCTTCAATTTTAGAGAACCCGAACTCGTACCGGACATCTAGTAGGTTGGGCGTTTCATTCCCCTATATCATTTTGACTCCTTGAACTATTAACCTTGATGTACACTGGACACGATGAAATCACTATCATCATATACACTTTTTATTTCTTTATTTCATAGATCTTAGCTGATGTTACAATTTTTAGCTAGTTGAAAAATGGAAATATTTTAAATAGTTTTACATTCTCTTAATGATTTACTTAAATTGTTTTCTTAGTTATGATAGCATTTACAGGGTAAAATTCCAACTATTCTTGAATTTTTATTTGATAATTTAAAAAGTTATTTTTAAAAGTATGTTTATTAATAAAAGTAGATAAGTAGTAAGAATAAAAATAGATATTAAAACACAAAAAATGTTTGACATTGTAAGTTAAACAATTTGCTAAAAGAAATGAGGTGGTCACTTAGTAATGTATAAAATAGAATCGATTATTCCTAAGAGTAAAAATATATATATTTACTAAGTAACACTATGGACCAGTGATGGTGAGTCTGTTACAGACTGAATGGCCAAACTGCAACCCCAAACCCATTTATTAATTACAAAGTGCCACTGCTGCATTTAAACTTGAATACTGAGCTTTTAGTTTAGAAAAAACCACTCACACATTAATATATTTTGTCTTTAAAAGAAAACAATGTGTCATAGGTTCACAACTACTGCTATAGACCTTGCTATTTACAAACAGGCTAAGTCACAATAAGTTAACATGAGCAAGAGTTTTATTAGTTAAGTAAATGTATTTTCATTCACTTTTAAAATGTAACTGGCACTACTGGTAAATTTAAAATCATCCAGGAGATTGTTGCCAGGAAATGAGAATTCAATTACACATTGACAATTCATATGAATTCAGACACTCAAGGGGTCATAAATGTAAAAATGTAATTCTTTATTGTTATGAAAACATGTATATTTTACGACCTTTCCTTATGGTTCTATTTTCAAATCTTAGTGAGAAGAATATTTCAAAGAGCTAAAAAATAAACAAGATTGTTGAGTACTCGAAAAAGGTGTTGGTAGTAATAAATATGTTCTCTCGTCTCTAACTTAACCTAATGTAGGATGTGCAATATCTCACATACTGCCTAAATGTACAATACCTACATGTTCTTAGAACCTTTAACAATTGTAACTTTCTCATGTCTTGGTTCTTTTATAACCTCTGACTGCATGAGGTAGCCAGAGGAAGTATTATTTTGGCTCTCTGGACCTAAGTAAGAATTTTGAGTCTACAATGTACTGTTTATCACAAATAAATAATTCCAGTTTAAGAAAATGAGACTGTGTTAATATTAGCTAGAATGATAAGAGAAAAATAAAAAGTATCAAGGAGCCTTGATTCTACAGGCTTGGAGCCTTTAGACATTGTAAGAGTCAGAATATCTAATAAGAAAAGAAAGGAAGCAGAGAACACTGGCTGGAGAATGTGACTAGAATAAACCTGATTAGCTTTTACAGTCCCTGTTATTTGCTATCAAAACCTGTGTGCCTTCTCCAAAGAAAAGAACCTACTAATCATTTTAGTCACAGTCGCAAGGCCACCAGAAAAGATGATGGCGTGAAGACAGAAGGAACCTTTCAGCCTCCTCCGTCTATCATCTGCGCCATGGTGGCTGGCTTTGCTCAGCAATCGCTTCAAATAAGGAGTTGAGACAATCTATGTGGTTGTTTGTGATGTGACAGTCATGCTACAAATTTAAGTTGTCATCTCTGCATTTACAAAGATAAGCACAGCAAAACAATCTTAAATTCCCTGTGGAGGAGGGCAGAAGGTTAGGGGATGATTTATTGTTCGCATCCAATCCCAAGTTTACTTTGAAACTGTGTATTAGTTTAGAAGTATGTGGACAGTATTACTCCCTTTTATAACGTTATTTTCAATTCTGTCCAGATAAATGTATGGGATTTACATTAAAAATGAACATAATCTTTTTCATAATCCTTCCAGGCTCGACTTTAGCTTGAAGTATTGATTAGCAGAAGAATCTATTGAATAGTTTAAGTGAAGGACATCAGACTTGAATTAGGAATAAAAAGTGTTGGAGTACTTTACAATCTGACCATGTTTGGGGTAGAAAAACAGAGAAAGAGACCCGACTTGCAAAACTATGGGACGGTAGGGATTAAACTTGGAACAAGTAGTTAAATGTTTCCCTCTTGCTTTTGCAAAAAAAAAAAAAAAAAAAAAACAACCTCTAATATATAGCATTATTGCAGTAATTACAAAGAGAAAACATACTTCAAGTGAGTCTGCTTAGCGCCATCTTGTGGTGGGGAGGTAGCAGTGCTCAGGAACGGGTGACAGCCTGGCCTGCCCCAGAGCCATCTGCTAGAAGGGCAAACTACATCGCCATTGCAAACAGCATCCCTCCAGAGGGCGTTTCACACCCCGCCTTGCCCTGCTGAGTCAGGATCCACAATTAAAATCTCAAGGGTATGCACAGTAAGGCCTGAGAAGCGCTGCTCCAAAGAACATCTGGAATTGCTGACGAATTGCTTCTTCCACGGACACTGGTCAATTCTATACAGACAATAAACCCTGGAGTTAATTACCTCTGTGGTTCCCCTGCCATCCATGGTTGGAAGTCAACCAAGCCCAGAAGAGAAAGAAGCTCTCTGCGTTGGTGCCCTGAAGTCTGTGGTTCTCACTCAGCTAAGCACCTGTAGGACACAGGGGACATTCCTGCCCTTAAGATCACCCTGATGGAAAGTGCCCATGGAGTCTGAAGAGAACATATTTCTTGATTTTCAGAGAGAAATTCCTTAAAGAGCAAAGATCAGCTCTGGGGAACATTTTCTAAGGCAATGTGACAAGTTCATGCAAATGAGACTGTTTAGAGTATCTTTTGGGGGCGCAGTAGAAAATCATAGCTAATAGAGCACTGTTTTCAGAGATCCAGAAAATGTTAATGCATTTCATGAATCACATGAATAAATATGTTACTATATTAATTAGATACTGCTTCTTGGTTCTAAATAGAAATATTATACTATTAATGTTTAATGCTCTATGAAAGAAAATAATTCACAACTAAGCAGTTTAATTTCTCATTTTCTGCTTGCAAGTCTTAAGCAGATTTTTACACATTATCATAAAAGATCGGGTAGAATTTATTTCCTAGGGAGTAAGCAAAAGATATAAATTCACTCGCAAGAAGTTTCAAAATCTAGTGATTTCCTTTAATAAATTGGATTTTTATCCCTCTTAGTCCATAACCATACTCATTAAAGAAAGGCTTCCATATGGAGAACCTGGAAATCAATCCAACTACATTCTCCTGAATCAACAGCACCCAGTGGGCCGCTGTTCCTGTAGCAAGACTCATACTTTGTATGGTAATGACGTGGAGTCCATTATTAAACAGCTTTTTCTCCTTTGGAGAGATATTGGTCTGGAAATTTTCCAGTACATTGAGATTTTCAGAAAAATGTGTTGTCACTGAAATTCTGTTCTTTATGTAAAGCTAGAAATGAAAAAACGAAAATCATGTTTGTCTTTCTTACAAAAACGTGGAAAGAATGGAGCTTATGGTAAACTTAGAAAGTTACCCTGGAGATGAAAATGCCTTATACTAACTAAAATGAGGGAGCTGTAAAAAGCTAGACCGAGTTTTTACTCACTCAGACACCATTTATAAGGTCTAAAGGTAAGCACTTATTAATTCAGAAATTGCAATCAAACTTTAAATTTAAAAGCTGTTTTTATTTTAGTTACCAAAAACAAGTATTTTATGCTAAACTTATTCTTCAATGTGTTTAAATACATTAATAAATACATCAGGGAAAACGTTCAGGATTCCTGAAGTTCTTTGAGGATAATTAAAATCAATGCCGCAGTTGTAAATAATTAATACATATAGGCATTATCTGAAAATTAATAAAATGTTTTACAAAGAATCAGATAGCTTATGACCCCTAGAAATCATCCCTAGTTGTAACTCCAAAGTAGCATTTTGAAGACTGGAAATAATGAGATTGCATGGGCAATGGCATTGTTAACCAGAAGTTTTTAAAGTGATAACCTTCTAATGTTATTGTCTCTGAATTTGTTGGTACAAGCTCTTACAAACATGAATAATAAAAGAATGTTTTTCAATTATGCTACATAAGCACTTCTGGAATGCTCTAAGTACAAAATACAATTATCACAACTCATAGTCCTAGATAGTGAAGGAAGCCTGATGGTTTCCATACCGACGATTTACAAAATTTGCCCAAATAAAGCTCCAATAAAACCTGAATATCTCTCTAGCATTGCGAAAGATAGACCAGCTATCACTGAAATAGAGCTGATAGAAGCTGAGCCATGCTAGAACATTGCAACTAACGATCTAGACAATTCTGTGAGATCATGCAGAAAAGGGGATGTTAAATTCATCCACATTTTCCAGCCTCGCTATGATAGTCTCCAAAGTGAAAGGCCAGAGAACAATAATACAGTTTCCATAATCCTGATAGAAGTTGGCACCTGATCCTCCTCTGTTTCTAAGCTTCAACCTCCACAGTGAATGGAAAAATTCTAAATTCACCATGGTGCATCAATGGTCAAGTTTTAAGACTATTGATAGAAATTAAAGCAGGAAGAATTTAATGAATTGGAACCAAATATAATAGGTCACATGAGCAAGTTATTTTTGCTACCATTCTTAATGTGGGCTCTGCTGTGCTGAGTTTCTGATTTATGTGGCTGTCCCACATTTAGCTTGCCTAGACCTCACTGATGGAAGAGGAACTGTCATGAGCTACACATGAAAATGTAACACAGTTAACGGATATAAGTACTGACACCATTATTATATTCTTTATAACTTTTATTGTATTGGTATAAAGTATACAAGTAACAAAACTTTGTTTTTATATTCAACTTGTTAAATTAATTTTAAAAATAACACACCTCGGTTTTAATATTTAAGTAAGAGCATTCACATAACAACAAATGCATGTCTTCACAGGCGCACACAAGTTGAAATGTTGGTAATCACTGCACATTACTCTCAAACTGCACACGTGCATTTAACATCTGATATGAGGTTTAGTCACATTGAGGAAGTGACCAAAAGATGAACTGACCACACAGAGGACACAAGAGCACTGCACAGTGTGCTCCTCTGGATAACCTTCATTTGCCACCCAGGCAATCTGCATTCAAGGACTCAGTGTTCAAGCCATGAAAAATACCTCTATGCACCCCACAATGTTCGAAGGCTGTCATCTCATGGGGTCACATTCCCAGCTGTGCAGGGCCCCTTTTTGAACCCCTCCTCTAGATTCTGTCTATACTCTACAACTCGAATTTTGTTCTGTGTGTCGAAAACACTGATCTCCATTGAAAATGTTTTGCCTCCCAGACCCTAGCACTGGAATCCTGCCTTACCCATATCTGTGCAACGGAGTAACATCATGGTGACTGGATTCTGATCGCAGTTCTGGTGCAGTGATAAAGATTTTGCAACCTGATGGTTCCCTTCAGCTCCTGCATATGTATTAGCCTTGAACTTCACAGCTCTGTGGCCTATGTGAATTTTGGACCTTCTATCATGATTTTTTGAGAAGAATATTACTCTTTAGGTACTTTTATGCCTTTAAACATAATAAAAAATCAAATCTCTCCTGTGGAGTTGGTTATTTGTCTATTCTTTAACAAGTTGTCAGAGTCTCTGTTCCTGTTTACATCATCACAAGCCACAAGCCTTTCCATGCTCGAATTCCATTCCAGAGGAATGGAAAAACAAATTGATGCCTGAGAAATTCTAGAGCCTATAAAACAGTAGGAGGATCCATCCAAAACTTAACTCCCCCAATCGTCCACCTTCAATCCTTTCATTCCTCCATTGTATACAACCCAGCACATGCCGGCCATGAAGTGTGCTGTAACCATCTCTTATGACAGAAAGGGCTGCTGGATGCTCTGCCTACCGCCCCTCTAAGCCAAGCCATGCTTTCTGCATGGATCTCCCAACTGCATTTAGAGGTACCCTACGGCCAACCTACCCTTAAGAATACTTTTGGCTTAAACTTTCCAACAGCCTGGCCAGCCTTTCCTTCTCAGAACTGGATGCAACGACCTTCCCCCTCAACCGTCCTAGTCTGTCTGCTTCACAAGGATCAAGCCTAAACTTGTAGTCTTACAGTTTTCTTCTCTTCTAATCCCGTACCAGAACTTTCCCCAGACTAACTTCTCACACATATAATCCTGTCTGGTGTCCCCCCAACGATGCCATCCTGGTTGCAGATTATGTAAATCTAAAGGAAATCAGAAAGATGCAGATACTATAAGAGACTACTCTGATACTTCCGTGCCTATCTAATGGATAGATTTGCACAGGAAATAAACAATTACCTCTGATCTCTACTCTGAGTTCTCATTTAACTGAATTGTTCATACTGAAAGAAAGATGACTGAAGTCTGTCAACACACCTTGACAGATCTCTGTCACACACCATTGCCTTCTATTTCAGTCCCACTCAGTATTCAAAGAGAATCATTTACACTCCATTGTCTGTTCTGTGGGCCCAAGGGACTCCATCAGAAAGGATGCTTCCCTGAGCCCATTAAAGTCACCTGCAAACCATTTGCTATTCCTCTAAAAATTATGCACCTTCTCCATTCGTTTGTTCTCTCCCTCCCCTAGGAAAAATCATGAATCACATTGGGCAAGTGAATAATTATGCTTTGTGATTGCCTCTGCTCACATACAAATTTCAAATATCTTTTCTTGTCATCCCCACACAACCAAAGCTTTTAGATAATGTGCTATGTAATTTTATATGTTACTAAATTACAGGTTTATTAACCAGTCTGTCTGAATGTCTAAGCAAAATAAGAAACTGATATTTGGTTCTGAATTTTTCACTTCAGAAATTCTGGTTTTGGGTGATGGAGAATTAGTCATTAATTTCTACTAAATCTTTCTAGTTGGATTCTAATGGTACAGGTTTAAAACTAATCAGTATTTCAAAGGAATTTATTAATGCTCATAAAAATCATGCTCAGCTTTAAATCACCTTGCTTTTAAGCAACAAAATTAAACTTAGAAGTAAAAGCAGGCTAATTCAGATCATAAAGTTCTACTGTATATCACATGAACAAATAAATGTCCTAAACTTAAAAGGAGAGATATACTCAGTTAAATATGATCAGAGATATAAACTCATCTTTAAAAATATTTTGGAGCCAAGCATGATGGCACATGCTGGTAATCCCAGCACTGGGAAAGACGGAAAAGAGTTTGAGGCCAGCCTGAATCACTTAAGGAGACCCTGTCTCAAAAAACAAAAGAAAAATAGAATGTAGACAACATATGTTTTAAATGTGAAAAGAACAATTAACAGACAGTGATTTTTATCAATCAGAGTTTAATATTCCAAACAGAAAAACACCAAAGAATTAACAATAGTTCTAATATGCTATATAATTTTATCAACAAAAATTAAAGAAAACAAAATGCTAAGATTTTCTGTGAACTATGAAAAATGTATTTTAAAATGGATAGAGTTAGAATATACTCCACAACAGTATGTTAAGTACCCTCCAAATTAAGTAAAAATAATGAGATTTCAATTGGAATTAAACAATAAGAGTGGATGGCAAAATTATCTGTAAATTGCCTAAAAATATTAGAAAGAAAATAAACATTAGTATAATTCTTTACTGTTAACACTGTCTTCAAAGGCCCACTCATAAGACACGCAGTAGAAAATACTATATAATTATATACAATGTCAATGTCAGTGTTACTTCTATGTTTATAGCTAAAGAAACAAGTTATGATGTGTATAATTGGAGTGTAATCAAGTTTATTTACAAAGTTTTATCTCAAATTCCTAATAAAAGAAGAGAATATTAAAATTTAATTCAGAATAATTTGCTCCAAGTAAGACCTCTTTAAAACAAACTCAAAAATCCATATTACTGACCAGAATCAACAATAAGGAATCAAAGTTTTATCTCACTTGCAGAGTAAATCATGTATAGGAATTTTTAATGTTCTCCTTTTTCTCTGAAGTCCACAAAACAAACTGACTTTAGACAGATTAACAAGAGAGAAGCCAAACAGAAGTCATTGTGTGCCACGCACAGAGTATAAATCTCAAAGACCAAATGGTTGAAGCTTAAATAGTATTTTAAGCTGCAAAAACAAATAAGGGATTGAGTGTCCTGTGTGGGAAGCAGTGACCGGTTACGGGAAGGTGAAGGGAAAGAAGAAAACATTCCAAACAAGGGATGATGAGAGAAAGTCTCAGAGGTAATGCATTGAGGACAAGTGCCAGGCATGGTGGTGCGCACCTGTGACTCTACCCCTAGGAAGCTAGGAGGAGGAAGGATAGCAAATCTGAGGCCAGGGTGAGCTGTGTTGTGAGTTCAAAGCCCACCCTGACTATCTAGTGAGACCATGCCTTGAAAAAGAATATAGAATAGGGCAGAAGAGAAAAGGGGAAATCCTGCTACAGTCTCTAGGTCAATTGAAATAGGACGATTAGAGGATCTCAGAGAAAGCTTTTATGCAACCACTATTCATGTAGATTTTGTCTACAGATTCAGTGTTATCCCCAGAAAAGAAGATATTCCTGCATCAGAAACTCCCTTTAAATAGCCATCAAAATGTCATAGGAAACACACTTAGGTGTGCAGAGTTTAATGTCCCTTAAATATGGAGAGCATTTTTGCTTTTTGTATTCCTTTTTCTAATATATGATTCATATGGAATCTCATATCTGTAGGACAGATGTTTTTGAGTAAAACTACCTGCTTTTAACTCTCTTCTATATAAAACACATTTTTACTAAGTGAAACTTTGTATTATAGCTTTATACTTTTAATTTGTATTTTACTCTCATGATACTTTGGTGTGTGTTTTCTCTGGCCTATATCTTTGATTTTCCACTTTCTATTTTTGAATACCAAACAGAATGTCTTCCAAGCATGAAACATTCATAAAATATTTTTATCAGCAAAGTGCATAATCATTAACAGTAAGAGTGCTGGTGGATGGATTTTATATTAATATTTGTCAAAGTAATAAATTGTTGCACACAGAATCTACATCTACAAGGGATGTTTATGAAAGTGTCCCAGAAAACATGGAAATCTCCATCTTTTCAAAATATTGTGATTACATTTATCAACATGGTGCAACAAGCTTTGGTGAAAAACACGATGAAATTAAAACAGAAAATAAAACCCTCCACATTGACAATGTGTAAAAAATAATCATGTGAAGAAATTAATCTTTCACAAACTTGTGCTCACTCAATTACTGCAATCCAGCATGTTGTAATCAATGCTAAAGGTTTAAGCTATAATGAAATGACAATTTGTTTCTAAGTCATTACTCGGGGACTTGCAAATTAAAAATGCTCTTTATTATCATTTTAAGCAGTATAACACTGTAAGTTTCTGTGTTTCTCAGATAGTGAACTTTAACCATCTTTATCACTCTTACATTACTTCTAGGCGCTATGTTTAGGGCTTCTTAAATGGGCGGAGGGGTGGGGATTTGTATCCCCAGAGGCAGGAAGCAAAAGAGGTAGGGGACCCTTCTATCTTTCCATCTGTGCCTCCTGACGCGTGAAGAACACAAGACCTAAATTCCCATTCTTCCATAATTTATATGCAACCCCAAGTCTGATGAGATCTGCAAAACCAAAAGAGGCTCCTGTTTGGAGAGCAGCCCTCACTCAATGACTGAATCATGGAAGTTTTTCAAGGGTATAGTAGCCCCAAGGGAGGTAACTGATCTTAAAACATGTTTAAAAGATTGGACTCAAGTAAGGTAAAGTGAATCCAGCTGTAGGAAGTATATAATAAAAACCTGTGAAAGTCTCTTCAATTATTCTTTCTGGTTGGGGGGGGACAAAGGGAACTAATACTCTTCTACTTGCATAAATGAAGTTCTAATTCTACTATGAAAAGTGTGCTTCACATTGAGAGCCAATTAACTCTCTTTCTCTTCCTCTGTACTGTTTGGACTGTGCTGTTGCTGAGTTACTGCTGGTGGAAAGAGTGTATGTTGGAAGAGTGTATGTGTGAGATGGCGAGCATGCTCCACATGCATGCTTGATGAAAGCCACATACAGGATTCTGGGAGAAATGAACAGGCATGGGATCACTCACAGAGATGGGAGAATGCTGATGGATGGATAACACTAGAAGCATTTATGATACCCCTGAAAATTACAATAGGCATGGACTTCAAAAATGAAATAGTAGGGGCTGGGGATTTAGCTCAGTGGCATAAGCACCTGCCTTGCAAGCAGGCGGTCGTGAGTTCGATCCCTGGTACCGATAAAAAGGAAAAATAAAGACAAAAAAAAAAAATGAAATAGTATAGGGACCTTCAGGAGAACAAAAGACAAATTCACAGGGTATGATCCACTATTGCAATGGATATGTGTCTTTTCTCTACCTTTCCTTGCTAACAATATTTGGATATGGTTTATCTCCTTATGGCTTACTCTTTCTGAAAAGGACTTGGCGAGCTATATTCACAGGGAGGTACCATGTTGCCTCAAAGAACTAGAATAGCTGCTGACCTGTGTCTTATCCTGTGAAGAAATCCTCTAAAACATTAGGAAAAAGTATCAAAAAGTCACCACACTCATGGACCAATGGAAAATGACCAGATGCTAGCCCACTCCAGAAACATTTTTAAAAGCAAGTTCTGTTCTCCCATTAACAGGCCAGTCTCATCTGTTTCATCAGAGCTGTGCTCCTTTAGTCCTTCTGGAAGATCAAGTCCCTTTCCCACTTTCTCAATTAAAGATTTTGCACACAAATTCATATTGTGACCTCGGGTTTAATTTCCATTATCACTGAAGCAAGTTCTTACACCTTAGCATGGATTAAAATGAAACCACTGAATAACCTGCATCTGGGCTTATTGTTTTAATATGAGGAATTCAAATAGAGGGAAATTTGGGCAAACAGAAAATACATCTCTGTTCATTCAACCAATAAACACTTAGGATGTTTGATATTCAGAACAAACTAAAATAAAGATCACTGTCTTCACAGATTATCTTCTACGCTGAGTAACACAGCTGAAACTTGGTATGAAAGAAAGGTATGACCAGGGGATATAAAGAAGGATTTTTCAGAGTATGGAATGTTATTTTATACACAACAGTCAGCAACATCCCCCAGGTAATATGGCAAGTGAGCACTGCTGATACTGAAGTATTTAACACCATCTAAGGCACAATTTACAACATAGTTTGATATATTGGTCAGCTTTCCCACTCCTGGGACAAAATATCTCACACATTTAAAGAAATAGGAGTTTAATTTTATGCACGGTTTCAGTGTTTTCCGTCCTTGGTTGGTTACCTCCATGGCAGAGACATCATGGCAGAGGGTTTGGTGTAACAAAAAGGTTCACTTATTAGAACAGGGAAGCAGAGAGGAGGAGAAAACTTCCAACAAGAAATACAGTCCCCAAGTCATGCCCCTAGAACCTTCTTCCTAACTGCACATTCGGTTATCAACATCGGTAAGCATAGCATCCCTGTGAGCCAGTCACCTCATCCGTGCAGTGAGAGTTAAGATGAACTGGCATACTTGATTGTCTTGAGGACTTTTACCATTCAAAAATGACCTGAAATTGAAGCCCTGCATAAGAAGGTTTAAATAATATGAAAGCGATCCCCATGGATACCTGAGGGCATGAAGAAGACCGATAGAAACAGCAAATTCACCAACCCTAGAGCTGCTGTTGGCTTCAGGGCTTCAGTAGCAAGAATACACACGTGGCAGAATGTGGGTGAGAGGAGATAAAAATAAAGGAAGTGAGGTCACCAAGATAGTTGGGTGCCAGATCATACAGGCCTGACAGGGAATGCATTGTTTCTCTTTTTCATTTTTCTTTAAAAAGGACTTTTTTTTTTTTTTTTTTTTTTTTGGTACCAGGGATTGAACTCAAGACCTCACGCTTGCCAGGCAGGCACTTGTGCCACTGAGCTAAACCCCCAGCAGACAGTGCATTCTTGAGCTCTAGACTTCTTTCTGAATGTGGTGGCTCAAACAATCATGTGTAAAGAATCACTCTGAAATAACGTGGTGGACATAAACATTACAAAGAGAAGAGCTAATGCTAAAAAGAAAAGAAACTCCCAACCTATTAGAGATCCAGCATGAGTTCGTGTTCTCTAAAATGAAAGAATGAATTTTAAGAATAACAGAGATTAAGAGCAAAATATATTTATTGAGAGTGAGAAAGCTTGTGTCTGGGAGAGGCAGAAGGAGTCCTGAGTGGGTTGCCAATGACCCTGTCTATTCTAGGGATTTTTATAGAGCAAAACCACCAGGTGAGCTGAGACCAAGGTGGGAGAAAGGGGAACTCACAAGGAAAGCAGACATGAGGTGGGGCAGAACTATGATCATCAATAAGATAACAAGTATAATTGCTCAGTTAAACTTGATTAAATTGGAATCAAATGGGGAAGCCAATCACTTAGCAAGTGGGCATGAATATAAGACAGGGCCTTTGGCTGTAGAAGATTGGGTTAGTGACTCCTGGTTTCCTGGGGTGATAGAGACCTATTTAGAACATCAGTCCTTAGTGTGTAGGTGGATTTGTTTATCTTTTGTCTTGAGATCTGGCCCACATCAAGAGGTGTCTATCTCCTTCAAAGTCGCAAGATATCTGGTCTACACTGGCTCCTTCAAGGGCTTAGCCTTCTCTGACTGCCTGTCATATTTCTAATTAATTTGTCTGCCTATAACAAAGCAAAAAAGCAAGTTAGAATTTCATCATGAACTATCAAATTGAAAAAGAATAATAGTACAGAGTAGATTATAGCAGAGAATTTGAACAGTGATCATCTTTAAAGTACTCATGAAAGTGGGACAGAGCATAGCAAAACATTTGATTAAACTGTATGTATACTGCAGACAGAATATGAGCTGTCAAGTTTTTTAAAGAGAGGATAATGAAAATTTACGCATAGGGCCTATAGTTGTTAGCTATTGCTAATAATCCTGTTGCCTAACAAAACATAAAAAACCCTCAGTTGCATAGATAAGCATTTTATTAATCAAGCATATAGATAGAATGAGGAGTCTTTCAAGTAGTTGTAGTAAGCTGGCGTGTCAGGAGGGCGTTAACTTCTGTGGAGCAACACAGTTTAGCTGGGTTTCATCTCTCATCCTCTCATAGGCTGTGCTGGATTTTATGTCATGGAACTTGCAGAGTTCCAAGAAAAAAAGCAGAAATGTGCAAATGCCTTTGTAAATCTCTGTTTTTGTTTTTTAAATTTCTTTTATTTTTAAAAGACAAAAGAAAAAAGATTGGAAATAATACAGAATTTCAAAAAAACAGTAAGAAATCAACCTTAGTTAATATATTACACATTGTTATCTTAGAAGTAGTTGCTCAAGTTATAAAATCAAAACATAAAAATGAATAGACAATCAAACAATGACAGTACAAATATTCTTTTTGATGAACTAACAGAGAATTAGTAGTATGGGTATCTATTTTATACACTTAAACATACGTACAGGTATATACAGGTGTATATCTACAAGTTATTCTTTTCTTTTGAGTACTTTCTTTCCCTTTCATTATGACAGTATCTATTCTACATTTTGGATTTTATTACTGTTTCAGTTTTATTGTTATTATTATTCATTTTTTGCACTAGAGAGACAATGCAATATTTACAAATGTCTGATTTATTCCACTTATGAGTATAGTCTCAAGTTGCCTCCATTTACCTATAAAAGTCTTTTAAGTCTCTGTTTTTATCATGGTTGTTATTCTTTCACTGACGAATGAAAGACACATGAACAGCCTAGAATCAATGCAGAAGGAAAATATAAATAAAAAAACAAACCAGTGTGGATATAGGGAAATCACTGTATCCATTGATGAAAGCCATTAGTGAAATCAGCATAACAGTAGGCATTGAAAATTATACAAACCAAAGTCAGTGAGTATGGATGTTCTTTAAATCCTTCCCCAAAAGTCAAGACTTCACACCCAATAATACAAGGCTGTGGAAAAGACTTCTTTTCCTAATATGCCTGCTGTTGGAAAAGCTGTATCAGAGATCTTTCGGAACATTCTTAGGCTCAGTGAATGGCCACAGGAATCAGAAAGTCATTGTGTTTATGGTTACAGCTTATTATAGATTAAAAGCAGCAAAGAGAAAAGCTTCCAGGTGTCCCCTTGAAGTGGACCTGTGCAAATAAACTTAATGTTGTCAATCATGGTGTGTGACAATAAATACATGCCGTGTAACCAAGTCGGGACACCACCCACATCTTAGCTCTTGCCATTGTCCTTGGGAGGTTGGTCAATTAGGCAGGCAGCACCTGTGCGACTGACTTCGCTTACTCAGAGACAAACCAGGAGCTCATCATGAATTATGTTGTGAATAAAACCTGGCAAGATGTGACTTAAGGCCACTGACACAAAAACAGATGTTTACTGTCAATGACATTGTTTAAAAAAACATCTTGTAAAACTGGAACTGTGTGGCCCCAACTCTCAGACATATTAAATATTCTTACTAGGTAGAATAATTGAAAGACACAGAGTTCTTCTCCCAGGAAGTGGTCAGTGCCAGAGTTAAGGCCTTTTGAGGACTGTGAACCCACCCCTGCTGAGTTGACCCTTTCAGTGCAGCAGTATTGATTGGTAAGGCTAACCATGCTGGTCAATACAGAAGCCAACAACAGCGCGGGGTAGAGACCTGTGAAAGGCGTTATCACTAAGGGCACAGTTCAGGGGACTGCTGTAGTCAAGCACAAGTCTGTTTGCCAAAAACGTGTACTTTTCTGTTCATTAAACTAACCATTAACAATACACATTCCTAATGTATGAATCACACATAGACTGTAAGAAAAATAAAGGTACTTGTATTTTCTGTTATCATCTTGGTGTTGATCTCTTTGGCATTGAAGTCAGATTTTCACTCTAGATAATGGAATGTCTAACAGTATTCTCCCAGAATATTTACACCAAATACAAACTATGTATGTATTTTAATTATTTATTAATATATATTTATTAATTAAATAAATTAATGCCTTTAAAATATGATTTCATTAAGATACCTAAGTAAATCATTAAGGCCTCTAGTTTCTGAGTAGAAAGATGAACATGATAATGAGGTCCATTTTCTGTATGCGCCTCATAACTCCATCCTAACTCCAAGGCAATGTCTAATGCAAG
The DNA here is from genome assembly GCF_034190915.1 of Cavia porcellus. Taxonomy (NCBI): domain Eukaryota; kingdom Metazoa; phylum Chordata; class Mammalia; order Rodentia; family Caviidae; genus Cavia; species Cavia porcellus. Next base: position 70,297,959 of record NW_026947495.1, on the reverse strand, counting down.
TAAATGAGTCTATAGATTGTGATCTCCCTAGTCAAAAAGTACAGTACCTGGAATTGTTTTCTTTATGGTTGTACTGTTATTAAAGCACTAATATGCAGAAAACAATAGAATTATACATTGCAAAAAATGCTAATACAGACAGACATTCCTCATTTAATGACTGAATTCCTTTCAGGGAAGGCTATTAATGAATTGGTTACTAAATGAGGAAATGTATAATGAATATACATTACTATATTCAGAGCAAAAAACTGGCCAAAGGAAATTCCAACTTGATGATTTTACCTTGATTTGCATAACTCTTATATGCAACAATGTAATGTATAACAGAACATAAAACTACAGCACTGTACTATAGAGTAATTAGGAAAAATTACAACATTGTAATTCTTCTGTAGAAGAAGACTGCTTTATGTTCCTGCTCATAAGTGTGGCTGGTAAATTCCAGCCATGAGTCTTAGGTCCAATCAGCACACCTCAGTTGTGAGTCTGGAACTGTCATTAAAGGAGTAGGTCGTTAAACGAAGAATATCTGTGTAAAGTGAACAGGTTTTAATAAGAAATACTGACAGTTAATAGTGCATGTTGATACCATGATTTATATTACTATACACTCACTCTCTAGCAGGGCTATATTCAAAAAGACCAATCAACCCCAGGGTTGGATAAGATGAAATGTTGTTTATTTTGGTTTGGTTTTGCTTCTTTTTGTGTTTTTGGTACCAGAGATTGAATTCACAATCTTGTCTTGCCAAGCAGGCACTATGCCACTGAGCTACATCCCCAACCGTGAGAAAGTATTTACAAAATGTGTATTTGTCCAATAATTTGCATTTAGATTGTATTAAGTACCCTCATAGTTCAACAGTTAAGTGCACAAACAGTTTAATTAAATAATGGGTGTAGGAGTCAAATACTTAACCAAGGAACCAAGATTTTCTCCGGTGTTTTCTTCAAAGTTTATAGCGTGAAGGTTAGCAATTAGCTCTATATTTAAATAATATATATATATGTATATATATATATATCTAGAATATTTATATTTTATATGATGGAAAGCATCAACAGTTTCTTTTTGTTTTGTTTTTAATATCTATAATTTTTCTGGTATCATTTGACTACAGATTTATTTTAGTCAAAAATCAATTAGTTATATATGGGTAGATCTCATCATGTGCTATGCACTGTTTTATTGATCTAATTGTATGTGTTTTTGTCAATATTGTTTTATCTTGGCCACTACTGGTTCATTCTGCATTGAAGTCCAGTACATTAAATCTCACAGTTTATTGTGTTACTAAAATATAATATAATATTGTTTGGCTGTTCTTACTGCTTTGCATTTCCATGTAGATTTTAGAGTCACCCTGTTTATTTCTGCAAAAAAATACATTGTGTTTTTTAACTGGAATTAGCTTGACTCTTCCTATCTATCTGATTAGTGTCTTAGTTTTCTTGTCACTGAAGCACAATACTCAACACCTGAAAATTTGAGGAGAGAATTAATTTTGTTCACAGTTTGTAGAGGATTCAGTACACAACCTGCTGTCTCCCAAAGAGGGTGGCATGGCCCAGGGGAGACAGCTCACGCTGTGGCAGCAGGAAGGCAGGGAAGAGGTCAAACAAATAGGGAGATAGATCCTTCCAAGCTGTGCCCCCGTGATCAGCCTCCTCCAACTAGACTTCACCTCCTAAATCACCTTAGCTATAAATTCATTAATGAACTAACAATCCACCAGTGAATATCAGGACCCCATGTTCCAATCAACCCCTAAAGCTCCTCCTATGAGCACATGAGGTTTGGGGGGACATCTAGCTATAAACCATAACAATGAGAACTTATATATGGTATATAATTCTATTTATGTATTTAATATTTAATTTTTAAAGTAATGTTAATGCAGAATTCAGTGTACAGGACCTGGCACATCTTTTTTTCAAAGTTATTTTTAAATATCTGTTAGCTTTTGATGGTAAAATAAATGGTATTTTTTAACTTAAATTTCCAATTTCCTATTGAGTTTGTATAGCAATAAAGTCATATTTGGTTAGTTTTTACATATTACAAACTCTGTATCCATTTTAATGGACCCTATAGTTGGTTTAAGCTTTCTACACAGATGACCCTATGAAGAATGAAGAGATTTTATTTCCTCCTATGCCATTCTTATGCTAATAGTTTATTTTTATTTCTGTATATTATTGAAGAAATCTCCAATAAGATGTGCTAAAACCAGCTATTTTTGTCTTGTTCCCAGCCATATTGGAAAAGCATTCAGTCTTTCACCAGTAAGAAAGACATAGTCCATAAATTTTAAGCAGAAATCAATGGCAGATTGAGGATTCCTCTGATTCTTCGTTTGCTGAGAGTTTTTCTCATATTTCAAAATATCATGATGTACATTGTGCATAAATACATTTTTGTCAATAAGAAATATTTTTTTCAAAAGAGATGGCTTGGCTAGGAATATCACCTTAAGCATACAAAATGTTTGTTATGCAAATTTAAAAGGATGGCCTATCTTGTCATGTTTTTCTTCTTGGTGCACACAGGAGGACATGCTTATAAATGGATATTTCACTTATAGATGTAAATTCCTACCTCAAAGTGTTTTTCAGAGCCACTCTTTGTCTGTCATTTCTCAAAATAACCAGTTTAAAGTAAGCAGTATGTCCAATTTGGGGATTTGGCATATTTTGGGATAATATATTCTTGTCCTACAGTTGTGTTTGGGGTAATATTGTAATGATCTCTTTATAAGTCCTGTGACTTATATTTTAGCTCTTGCTCCCTGTCTTTGTATTTGGAGGGAGCCACTAAAGCAGGAAATTGATCACACATGTGGGGTCCACTTGGAGAACAAAAACTCGCCTGGGGCAAGCCACGTGAAGAAACTGCTTCACCCCAGAAAAACATCAAGCCCCTCGACAATCTAAACTGGGTTTGCTAGGCAAAGTTGTACCATGTGATATTGTGCTGCTAAATGTATAAATAAACGCCCCCACAGTGAGGGTGCAGTTCCTTTCCTCCCATCAGGACAGTAAGGGCTCCACCTGACCTCGGCTTTTGTCTCTCTTTTATTTTCAGTAAGGGCTCCACCTGACCTCGGCTTTTGTCTCTCTTTTATTTTCTCATCCTTTCACAATCCTTCACCTCTAGAACCTCAAGAGTCATGGGTCATGGTAGCATGAAGTACATAAATTTTATTACTCAAATTTATGTCTTTTATTCATAATTAGCTATGTCTCACAATTATTTTACCTGTTATTTTACAGTTAACAATATACACTTTAATTTTCAATTTAAATTTCCAAATTCCTGCTGCGTTTGCATGGCCTTGCTGATTTCAACTCCCAAGGCTTTTCTCTTGACATGGCTCTACTCACAACCTGAAGCTTCCTTTGGTTAACAATCCATATTCCTGGCATCGCCAATTTCCTGAGGTGCCCACTGCATAATGGGTTTCATCCGCAGAAGTTGGCATATTTCCCTCTCAAGGGCTCCTTGTTTAGCCCCTCAGGCTTTCCTTGAAGTTTAGGTTGAAGCTTCAATGAAGTTTAGGTTGAAGCTTCAGTTACATTCTGTGTACCAATAAAACCAGCATCATCTGGGCAACATGAAAATCTCTTGTTAGTCAAAGGACTAGCCAGCCCCTTGGACTATAACTTCAGTGCTACCTGAATTCCTGGATGGTTGAGTAAAGTGAAATGCTTCCTAAGGAATCAAGACCATTCTTGATCTGGGTCCCTTTGGACTCTATCCTTCAAGGAAGTGTGAGACTTTTGCACCCTTGGGCCTGCAGTTGGTGAAGTCTTGATGATTCCCAGATGCCCTCAAAACATTGATCTTCTTGTCCTTGTACAAAGTACATGACTTGTTCTAATGGCGCTATTCTCTTTAGCAGCCACACCCCTTTTGGCTGCAACTTTGTACATGGCCCGTGGTGGGCCAAAATTTAAGCTTTTCACATATTTTTTCAGTCTTTTGGTTCTGATTCTCACTATGAATATGGGTAAAAGTGGCCAGTAGAACACAGACTACAGGCTGAATGTTGAGCTATCTTGAAATTTCTTTGAACAGAATAATTAGTCCACTGCGCTTCATTTTAGTCTCTTGTCAGGACACAGGACATGGACAAAATGTAGACAGATTTTTTTGCCAGAATGAGATGCATTCATGGTCTTTAGTGCAACTATCAATGCAGTCTTTGTTCTCAACTAAAACCTTTGAGCCTGGCCTTTATTGTCCACATTCCTATCATGATCCTGATCTGAGCTCTCACAAGAATCACCTGTCAAGCTCTATTTATAACATTCTTGGTCACTTCTCCAAAGCTTTTCAAGCTCTTCCTGCAAATTAGTTCTGAAGGCCTGTAAACACATGGTCAGATTAGTCACCAAAACCACCACACTTCTCTGATCACAATTCTCTCTATTAGTCATCTTTCCCATCACTGGGCACCATACCTGAAATACCAACAAATTATGCAGAGGTTTAATTTGGTTCATGATTTAAGTCCGTGGTTGGCTTGTTGCAAGGCAGAAATATCATAGCCAAAGAATATCAATTTGAAAAGTTGCTGAGTCTGTAGCAGCTGGTAAATAATGCCTATATTACAAGACAGAGCATCTGTCTTGCAAGGTTTATGAAGTTTAAATTTATTCAGTCTATCTCATCTTTCTTCATGGCTAAATACACTGAGGTAAGGTAAGTGAAGTAATTTTTGGAGACGAACAATAGGCAATTTTTTACAATATCCACTTCCAGACACCCCAAATAGATGTCGAAAAGTCTGGAGTCATTGTTGTAACCTCACAATAATCTTGGGATTCCATAAAGACCATTCTATGATGAGTTTATTCCCCTATGTGGGAGGAATTATCCCATAATGGGAACTGAGGCTGCCCCACCCCCACCAAAGTAGGAATTGTCATCTCATGTTGGAAAGCAAATCGCATCCTCAAGTGATGGTAGCTTTCCCAGAACTGTCCTTGAACTACAGATCAACTAAATCATGCCTTGGCTAGCATTACCTAAACTAAGTAAACTCCCCAGCTATGCAATCTCCCAAACTTTGCCTTTATTCCCAATTTTTCTATAAAACTCTAATGCTTACGTCAATCTCTCACACAGGAGTCTTGAACCTCTCTGTGCTGATTAAAGATCCTTTCTTGCCCTTCACCACAGCCCATCTTCCTGATTGGCATAATGGAATAGGTGACCAAGCATGTTCTGTGGGGGCCCTGAAATCAGATTGGCAGATATAACTATTGATAAATCAGAGTGGATATTATGGCTGCAAGGCTACAAGGAGGGGACAAATTTATACTGCTGATAGATTTTTCCTTTAACTCAAAATAGGTATATTTTTCCCAATAATTAGAAACAAATGTGTGGGTTATAATCCCATTTGGGTTTTTCACTATCAAGTTTATGGAAAATAACTTTAGTATGTAAAGTTTCACGGGATGAAGTGATGTTTGACCAAAAGTAAAGCTTTCCTAACCTGGGTTGATCACCCAAACCTGTCTTATATCTCTTGGGAGCCCTTATAGGTACACACCCCTCAGGATGCAGAGTAGAATCTACAGGGTGTGACACTGCAGCAGGGACAGATGTCCTTGAGAAAACTGTACTTAAGAAGGAAAAGGGAGCCATGTGTTACACATCTGAGTGACAAATATAGATACATCATGGATTCTAGAAATGACTTTAGTGAATGAATAAAATGTGCTGGGAACAAGGGGGAAATGGGCTGCCAAATAAATAAGTGACAATATTTCTCATAATAGAAAACAGTTACTACATGGCTAAATTAATAGTAAATATCCTCTAAGATTTAAAAAATGGCAAATGAAGAAGTTCCTGAGAATAATTCTCAGTTATTGTTACTTTAAAGCACTTTTTAATGCTGCATTTTAAAAATTAATGTAAGACTTTACAAAGAGTTGAATGACTCACGAATTAATAATAGCAGTGTCTAAGGCCAGTCATTATGACTCATCTGACATTTAATTTGATAAGTAGCATACTTTGCAATCCATAACTGTGAACAAAAAAAAACTAAAGTAAAATTAAAGACACTGCTGCTATTTAATATTTGGATCATGACTGAAACTAATTTTCAAAGTTTTGATTATGAAAAAGTTTGAAAACAAAGCAAAAAATAGTAAATTCCAAATAACCCACAATAATGAAGTATTTCTTTATTTCACTATTAGCCTTGAATGACATTCATCAAAGTCCATGCCAATAGGAATCATAGTGATGATAATGAAGATGTCATTTATGCTACTGAAGTATTGAGGTAAGAGTCATTCTTTTAAATTAGAACACATGATGAACAAATTGAAGGAAATTTTATAATGCCCTTCGTAAAAAGTATTTTTGTAAACAATTCAAAGTCAACCACCTTCTGAAAAATATCTACTGAACAATGTTTTGAGAATTTTAAATATGAGATTTGATACTTCATACATTTTCTCCCATGTGAAGCTTTTATACAAAAGAAGGCATTTATCCTAGCATTCATATACATCTAACAAAATATTTTCAGTTAATTGGGGTTAGTTTTTAGTAGTTTCCTCATGAAACTTGTGCAAAAAAATTTTTATTTTATAGATAAGGAAATGAGGGCAAGAAATGTTTGATAATTAGCCAAAAGGCACAAAGGTAACAACAAAAAGTGAAGCCCAGACACAGCCTTTCTCCAAAGTCTATCTATTTATCATAAAGCATCATTTTGATACTTTAGTGCCCATTCTTTAGTACCTTTAATATTTGTCTAAGTCTTTGTATATATTACTTTCTCTTACAACTGTGCATATGCTTAAAAATTAAAATAAAAATGAGTTTTAAAACTTACTAAACTAAAATCAGATTCAAAAATCTAACTTCTTTTATTATAAAATTTTACCTTCAAGGAAAATTTGAAAATAGTTCTAATATCAGGGTGAACAGCTACTTTTTTTGAAACAATTCAAAAATTAATATAATGATTACTAAAAGACAAAAATACAAGCTTTACAAAAGAGAAAGAAATAAAATAACACTTAAGCATACAGAAGATAACAGAGCTGGGAATATAACTCAGCAGCACAAGCACGAGATCGTGAGTTCGATCCTTGGTACCAAAAAATAAATACATTTTTTTAAAAGATATTAAACTTCACTCAAGTGTAAGTTCTTAAAATGTAACTAAAGATGCATCGAATTTGTCCATCAGCCCCACCAAATATAAAATGTATTAAAATTGTATTGAAGTGTATGTAGGGACGAGGGGAATTTTCCTTTCACCCATAGAAGGTCTGATATTTGAGTTTACTGTGATGAGGAAAAATAACTCCCAACCTGTTAGAAGAATGAAGAATGAATATGAATAATTAATTTTAAGGACAAAGGGGTTTAAGTTTAGGGAAGGATTACTGAGAGACTGCTCCTGAGATTTGGAAGGGGTCTCAAAGTGAGTTACCTTGGATGCTCTTTATTCAGGGATATTTTATACACTGAAATCATATTCTGGATACAACATGGATCAAAGTACAATCAACCAATAGGATTATAAGTACAGTTAGGTAGCTAATATTGAGCCAATAGGAAAGCAAGGCAGATAACAAGGTATATGATGAGCATCATTAATTTTAGCCTATCTATAACTTCCAATGTAAAAAGAACCAAAGGGGTGGGAGTGTGTGTCTGGGTGTTCTGGTCCAGTGTTTGCTCTGATCAGCCACGCCTGATCACATCTGGCTCATTGGACCAGGTGTTGCTGATCACAGTTGCTGTTCATTCCTAGGGAGGTTTGGAGGCTTGGCCATTGTGTCTCCATCTTGAGGACTGGCTCTCTTCACACAGACTATCAGCCTCACTTTTTAAAAACTTATTTACTTGCTACTGAAGCAAGCACTATTGGGACAATTTAGGTACACGTAATGATCATATTCATGATAGGGAATTTGTATCCATTCATGATACGTCTTCATTCATCTTTTTTTCTCACTCTTTTACTTCCCTTCAACCTCTACTTGCCTCTTTATTCACAAAATCACAAATTTTGTTTCCATTTTATTCTCCTTTTCACATTCTTTTCTTTTCCCTTCCTTTCTTTCCCTATCCTCCTCCCTAGTTCCCTTTTCCTTTTGAACAACTTTTTCCTATTTCACAATATCTATTGTAAATTTTGGTTCTTATTTACACTTTGAGTCTCTCACACCAGAAAGATAATGCAATATTTAAGTACATGTGTCCAATTTATTTCACAAACGAAGATGGTCTCAAGGTGCCTCCATTTAGTTACAAGTGTCTCAAGTTTATCCTTCTTTATGGCTGAGTAATACATTATTTTGTAAACTAAAATCAAAATGGATTAAAGATCTAAATATTAAAGCAGAAATGCTAAATCTTCTAGGAGTTTGAATAGATAGAAGTGTTGAAGGCATAGGTGTAAGCAAAGACTTCAAGAACAAAATCCTGATTTCACACAAACTACTACAAAAACTTAACAACTGGAATCTCATTTTATTAAAAAAAAAAAAACTTTTGCATAGCAGAAGAAATCACCAGCAGAGTGAAAAGAAAACCCACATAGTGGGAAAAATTATAGGTGGCCTAGGGACCAACCAATTACACATGGTTCTTTATGAAACTTATCTAATAGCACATTCAATGCTCTTTCCTCTCTTCCTTCCTCCTACCCTGAATGGTTGATATTCTCTCAATGTTCCTAAAGAAGCCACCACGACATGGGGAAAATTTTGATTGCAAATAGACTTTACACTCTATTATCTCCAAATTTCTGTGCATTTGTTAGGGATGTTACAAAGCCCAGAGAGGAAAGTAAAAATTTCAGGCTGTTTTGGCATGTATTATTTCATCTTGCCCATTCTCTAATGAACTATTGGTGTTTTTCTTAGGAAACAAGTAACTAAAAAGTCAGAACTAAATTACATGGCTTAGTGATATGATTTGGAAAATAAATTTGATAGTTAAGAAGCTTTTAAATTTCTGTTTTTGATAATTTTAAAGGAAGATGCAGTGGAAAATTAATTGACCCATCCTCACTGTCTTACTTTTCTCATTGCTGAGACAAAATACCTGACATGCAAAGTTACAGGTGGAAAGGTTTATTTAGTCCACAGTTTGTAGAGGTTTCAGTCCACAATTGTCTGGCTCGAAGGGAGATGGCTCATAGCAGAGAATCAACAGATCATGGTGGTGGAAGACAGAAAAGCAATGAGAAGAGAGAAACTAGCCTCTTTCTGTCCTTTTTATCTTTTTCAGACTGCTGGGATTAGGGCAGTACCAACCTAATCAGTGGGCTGATCCAACGATCATTCACCCTTAACCCCAGCATCCTTAATTTCAGCCTTGAACCATGAATCGATCACAAACACTAGATTCAGCTTCTGAAAAAGCCTCATCTAAAAGGGCATGAGGCTATGTGGGGATATCTAGATATAAACCATAACACTTGCTAAAAAAAAATTATCCACAAATTCCATCTTGCTAATAGGTAAAAGTCCATCTTGCTAAAATCCAAAATAAACTACAAATTTTTAAAAATGATGTTTGTTGAACTTTACCATAAAGAGAAAAGGAGACATGTTCTTAGTATGATTATAAAAGTATTGTCTCCGTAATGTAAGAAACTGAAAAAGTAAGTACAATGTACAATAGATACTGTGAAATGGGGAGGAGCTGCTCAAAGTAAAGAGCAACTAGAAGGGGGGAAAGGGGAAAAGAAGGAAGGGAAAAGAAAATTATATATATATATATATATATATATATATATATATATATATAACATATGTATATGTAAAGTAGTTAAGATAGTCATACTATTAGTTGCTATTAATTCATTGAAAAGAGACATTTATTTTTCATCTTATATCTTTTTTTTGGTACCAGGGATTGAGCTCACAACCTCACACTTACCAGGCAAAAGCTTGAGCCATTGAGCTAAATCCCCAGCTTTCATGCTTGTATTTTATAATATCAGCTACTACATTGCAGATAATGGTATGCAGTGTACTAGCATACCATGTTATTGTTATTCTCTTGCAGCCTTGTTGAAATTTTGTATGATTGTTTTGGTTTTTTCTTTTAAAACAAAAATAAAGGAAGGGAGATACTGGAACACAGGGACATACATCTTTTGCACCAAGACCTGGAGGGAGAAAACAAAGAGAGGGAGATTAACAGAGAATTAAAATGAAAAGAGAATTAAGATATGTACCAGAATGTATGTATTATGTAGTACAAACATGTAATCATGAAAAAATAAAAATTGAAAGGGGAAAAAAACTCTTAATGTTGTCATTAAAGTTTGGTATGTAACTAAATCTTTCAATAAATTGTATTAGAGACAAAATCAGTAAATTTTTTGAGGTAGTATTTTGCTATGCAGTTAAGGTTGGTCTTGAACTACGTTGTAGTCCAGGCTGGCCTCGAACTTGGGGAAATCCTCCCATACTGGGATTCCAGGCATGCACCACTAGGCCTGGAAAAATCTGTAAAACAGTCTTGATCAATAAAATACCTACAATAAATTACATTCAACATCATTAATCATTGTAGATTTGCAGATTGAAACTATAGTGATGCATTAGAATACAAATGTTAGAGGGAAAATGATAGTAACAAGTGTTAACAAAGATTTGTAAAAACTGAATCACTCATGACTTGCTGATAATACCATGAAATGGTAAAAAAAAAAAACTGTAGAAACAGTGCAGCAGTGCTTATGGAACTACACGAATGCTTACCATGCAATCCAGCAACTCAACAAGGCTATCACAGGATTTAGCCCAGAAATAAAAATAGAAATGTCTGCATAGAGCATCCGAAGATGAGTAGTAACACGAATCGTCAAAAACTAGAAAAAAACTGACATCTTTATTTCAGTGAGTGAGTGGTATATACAAGCCAGAGACTGCTTCTCAGCGAGGAGGAGGAGCAAACTAGTGATACTTACGAAATGTAGATGGGTCACCAGGGAACCCTGCAGAGTAACAATAGCCAGTGCTATACACTTCATGGTTAATAGCTGCAAGGAGTTAAGCAAGAAGGAAGGTTAGGAAGTAATGGTGATGCACAAAGGGTAGCACAGTGAGTATTTTTAGTGATGCAGTTCTGAGAGCTAACTGTGGTGATAAAAATCTATATATGCGGTCAGATTACTTAAATCTAAATATACATGCAAAAGTAAGTATACATAAAACTGACAAAATCTGGTCAGTTGACTATCAATATCAATTACGCTATTATGCTCCATTTATGTAATTATCATGGACAGAAACTTGAATAAGGGATTACAAAGAGTTTTGTTTTTTTTTTTTTACAATTGCACGCAGATCCAATAATCAAAAAGAAAGTGAAATCCTCTTAGATTAATTTTCTGTAACTAAATTTACACTAGTACGGTTGCATTGCGCAGTGTAAGCTTTTCAAATTAAGTACAACATACATATCTAAGCATAATTATGGATTTCATTTCTAGAGTTTTAGGTTAAAATAATTTTCTATCAAGGCTCATTCTAAATTTACTTTATATAATATATTAAGTACTCTAGAGATTTTTCAACATATTCTTTGCTTTTTGTCAGCTTCAAATATCATTATTCACTGCTGTAACAAATTGAACCCAGAAACCTTCTTCCCCTTATGCAGAAAGACAAAGCCCACTGTTGTTTTATATCTCTTGAGAAATAATATGTGCCTCATGCAAGACTTCTGAACAACTTGGGTAATTCTGGTTTAGTAATTTTTTGCAATAGCTCATATTTAAAACAGAAAGTCAAGATTTTAAGCATATTCTTCCATCACATACTTAAATTCACAATCTCTTCCTAAGTAGCTATGTTCTTAGGAATTTCTAACTAGTCCTTGGCTTTCCCTACTCCAAGCTGATATGGAAAAGAACACGCACAATGCACAACAAATCACTGGAACATACAAGTATGACATGTTTTCTTGGCTTGCATTTAATCATCTAAGCCCTTGTTTTTAAATCTGTCCTAAGGATTAATATTCATTTATTTATGACACTTGCTTGTTTTGCAGTTTGCTGGTACATTCTGTCCAGAGTCTTAAATGGTCCCTCCTACTTATTGTACTGTCTGATGAATCAACAATTCACACTGAAATAAACCATCAGGAGAAAGTATCCAGCAGCAGGAAAAAGTATTTCTAGTCCAGCTACAAACAATGGTCAGTACAATTTAGGCGGTGGTGCAGTTCTGAATTCTAGTGATTAACATCATCAGCCTGGCTATATCTACCTTTGGTCATAATGGTGAACTGAGGAAAAACAAAATGGTCCTGATAGCCGATGTCTGGAGTTAACAGGGAAAATAACAGCAGTTTGTAGTGTTCTCTGCTAAATATAAATGATTTAGTAGAATATTAACGCATTAGAGCATTACTTCATGATGAGAATGAAACAAAACCAAATAGAACAACATAATACAACGACTACAATTTTAAAATATTTTTCTCTCCTGGCTAAATGATTGACTAGTGTCTCTTTTATCGATGACAATTTTGGCTCTAATTTTTCATCTTACCTCTAGGTTACAAATAATTAAGTTATATAATTATTAACTTGACATTGTTTCCATAGCACATCCTAATCCAAAACAGAACAGATTTTATTTCCCTCATGTAACAAAAAAAAAAACATCTAGGATGATTCAAACCATTCTGGAAAAAAAAAAACCCTTGGTATCCTTACTAAGACAGCTTACAATTCTCCTCCCTCAAATTTATGAATGTTCACTGTTTAACTCTAGATGTGTCCCAGGGAATCTTTAAACCTCATATGCAACAGGTTTTGTTATAACAGGTATTGTTAATAGGCATTAATTACAAAGACCTGTTTCCAAATATTGGTTAGGCTATAGAGTAATATTGGCACTTTTTAATAATTTGCTGATGTAAGTGTACAATCACTTTGGAAAATGTAGCCATATCTTCTTAAGGTAAATATAAACCTGCTCCACGTGACAACAATTCTTTTCTATTTTTTTATCCAAGGGATGAGAAAATTCACATCCACTAAATTACAAGCATGGGATGTTTATAGCTGTTTTAGCTACAATACATCAAACTGGGAGCAGTGGAAATGTGGGATACTACAGAGAAATGAAAATTAATTATTCCAATTACACTTAACATCATAGTATCTCTCTATGTAATATCTTAATATCAGAAACTTATTATTAGCCAAAGAAACTATACACTGAAGAATATACACCAAAGAAATTTCTTTATTTAAATTTCAGAAAGAACTTAAATCAGTTCACAAAGCTCAAAGGAGCACAGAATACTGGTTACTCTTGAGAGAATAGTAACTAGAGGGAGCTCAGAGGCATTTTCAGGTCATGATAACCCAATGCTTTCTGATATGGGTGCTGTTACGGGTATGTGCTATGTGTGGAAAGCCATAGAGCTCTTTATATAGGATATGTGTAGTTTTCTGCTAATATGTCAAAAAATTTGAATTTACAATAAATGTAAAGAGATGGCAAAATTGAGCTCTCTTTCTTCCATAATCAGGACTCTATTCAATGAAAATACATTAAAGTTGCTATAATATTCAGATCCCACCATGAGATAGATGGCACCCTCAAAGCACTGTTTGAAAGAGGTTGCGAGAAGAATATTAACCTTTTTTAGGTGAACATTAGTTTAAGGAAGAAACTGTTTACAGAGGAGCAGGCAGTGTTAACCAAACTAGTATGCAGCGCTAATCTACCTGTTAGCTCCCCAGAGTACAAAGGATTTTCTCTTTCCCTAACCCATCGATGGCATTAGTGAGAATGGGGTCAGAAGTCAGTAAATATTACAAGTGTTTTTAGGTACAGGAGATGAACACCCCAAAAATAGAAGCCACTGCCAAAGCACAGCCCAAAATGCAAAAAAAGAGAATTGAGATAACATTTTGTCTTCTCTACAATCTACTGACAACCAGAAGGAAGGAATCGCAGGAGATGCAGCTTACTGGCATTGGCTTCACTCTCCACACAGCCCAAAGGAGCGGAGAAGTGATCCAGTGGTAAATGATGAACTGTAGCAGTGTGGAGTCTACAAAAGAAACATTTACAATGAACTTTTTGCTGTAAACTCAGTGGTTTATGTTCCCTTTGAATACAAAACGTCGTTCTGTCACAATCTTCTTTACCTTTTTTAATCCTCCATTCTCTAAAAATAATTATTTGAATTCGTTGTTTTTCTTTTCACTGCTTAGTTTTTTAAAAGATAAATATCTCTTAGTTTTCAGGTTTGGATCAAAATGAAAGAGAGTCAGCAAGAAAGAAGACAGTGAATCGAAAGAATTTCTTTCCCTGCAGAAATTGTTTTACAAAATCTGTCCACTGAGGTATTGCTATTGACAGCCCATAATCCAGATAGCTATAATCATGGGTAAGACCAAGGGTTAAATAAACATATAATGGGAAATTCCCTTTCAACTGTTTATACTTGGAGTTTAAGAGACACAATCTTTGTGATTGTTAGAGTGCCTTTGAAAGATGTATTTCACTTGAGATCTCCCTACTGCAAGGAAAACAATTGTGCAATATTATGCAAAAATGTAGTATTAGCAGATATTATCTATCAATCAGGAAGAATAATATGTAACTATTAAGGTTTGCACAAGTGTCCCCCAAAGCCCATTTTTAAAGAGTTGATTACCAGTCTGCTGAACTACTGGAAATAGTTGAAAGTGGTCCCCAGGAAGTGAGCAGTTTTCACCGCACCAGGACCCCCAGCCTGATACAGTGCCTCAGTACAGAGCAATGGAGATAACTGACCACAAATTAAAACCTCCAAAACTGGGACACAATAAACCTTCCTTCTGTTAATTTCAGTGTCTCAGATACTTTGTCATAGTAATGGAAACCTAACACCACAACTTACAGTTTATTATGGTTACTGTGAATTTACCAAAAAATTTCATTTGTTTTAAACATTAGTTAATAATTAGATCTTGATATACATGTAAGATTGTTTTATTTCCTGAAGGGGATATTTTAAAACTTGTTAAATCACTGTTTTTTTTAAAAAATCTCCTTAAATATCTCTCATTATGGGTATATGCAGTTAAAGAGAGTTTTAGAAAATGTAAATGATAACTATTGACTAAAATACGGCTTTAAAAAAACTTTTTAAATACACATTTAAAAGGTGATCCCTGTAATCTAAATTCTAATCAAATATCTGTGAAGGGAATTCAGTACTTTAAATTAAAACTATCCCCTGAATGTGTATGGCGAAGTTACATTTATTAGTACTAATTATATTAAGTCTTTAATTAAATCTCAGTTATTCATAATAGAAACTTTAAATATCATTAAAACTACATGCCAGAAATAATTATCAAAAAATGTAGTCTTGACAATCTTGCAAAAAGTACACTGCAACATAACTTTTATTTCATTATGTCACTATATATCATATTTTGAGAATAGTAAATTTGTGAATAATTTTGCCATCTCAAGCAATTTTGTTCTCTTTCAATAGAAAAACAGACCACAAAGCCCTCTATTCAATTCTTCTATAATGAAGCAAAGAGCCTTTAAGACCAAGAATTATTGTAGACGAGATGCTCACAAGGCTGTTTCCCCACACCTCTATCTCCAGCCCTTATCCAGTCATATGAATGGAAAGGCAAAAAGCAAAGTTATAGAAAGTAGTGTAACACCAACTTTCTGAACAAAAATAACACCTGCAAAATATACAGCAGATCCAGATTCAGAATTATTTTACAATGCTAGTTTGGAATTATTTTTAATGATGAAATGGTACAAAGCAATGAATGCATTACATAAGTATTATCTAAATATTATCTTAGTGGAGATTAATTACTTTGATTTGAAAAGCATGTATTTTTCTTCAGCGTGCACTTTACATTAAACTGTGATGAAATATTTGCTTCTAAATAACGCACCATTTCTCTTAGGAGAATAAGCATGAGTTGTCATCTTCATCTCTGATGGTAGTTTATTTTTATCTCAACGTATTGATGGTGAAGATCCAACCTCATGATGATAATCGTTAGTACTCTTGCAGGACAAAGTGTTACAGCTGCTGACGTACTGCAAGGAATTATGTCACCAGACCAGACACAGGCATGTCAGAAACCTTGCCAGTATCGGGCTTCACCAGTAAGGTCAAACAAGAAACAAGGAAGAGGAGCAGAGGAAGATGAATTTGAGACACTAGCTCCCTGTGTTTCCCTTCCCCACCTGAAACCTGCGTTCTCTAGTCTAAATTTATAAATAAGGATGAACTTAGTTGACAATTGTCATGAACAATGAAAAGACTACTTGCTCATTCATACATAAAATCTACCCTAATCACAAACTCAGGAAATGATAACCTCATGGAATAATATCCAGAACTATTTGCTTATAAAATTGATAATTCCTTAGAAATCATCTGTCAATAGGAAAGTCCCTTTCATTTATTAGAACTGAAAAAGAACAATTATAGCCACTGTATTTGTTTTCTGGGCTGCAAATTTCTCAAACTGGCATCACTTACAAAAAAAATTTATTCTCTCACAGTTTCCAAAGTTAAAAGTATGAGATCAGGATGTTAGCAAGGTCTCTCTGGAGGGTTGAAATTAGGTGCATTTCCTGCCTTTACCTCATTTCTAGAAACCTTTTTTGTTGACTGTGTATGGGCGGATCCATTCTCTGTCACCATCTTCACAGGGCATCTCGCCTTTCTGTGTTTGTGAGCCAATTTCCCTTCCATTATAGGGAGAGTAGTTACTGCATTCGTCCTGCATGAAACACCACATACCTGTTACAGAATGCAGAGGCAGAAATCCAAAAGACATTAACATTTTTGGATAAGTTACATAGGACAATAACTTCATGAATTTTTGCAGTGACATTATAGAAAAATAAAAGTAGACAAGAGGCAAAATAATCTACTTCTGATTTCTAAAAGCTGATTTCATGATAAAATAAGACTAAAACGTGGTAATGACAATAAGCTGACGGACCAACGTTTACAGGCAACTGTAATTGAAAGGTTATTAATGAGAAAAAAAGATTATAATGGCTGCAATCATATCCACAAGTGAATTTGTTTTCAAAATAAAACTCTGCTTGATGTTCTTAATGTAGAATTCCTCAGTTTCACTGACAGACTCCTGAGTTTCCAGAATATTTAGGAAGTATTCAGTTACTATGTATAATACAACTTAGGAAAATTTTATATTCTCATGATCTATATATGTTATCTCTACTCTAAGTGGTGAATGCTGTTACTTTAAAATAGTTTTCACTACTTTAGAGTTAAATTTCTTTCTTTTTGAAGATTTAAAAGCCCTGATGATGTATATTGTTTTTAAAAAAACTCAGTATTAAATTCTAACATTAAAAGAATCTTTTTATGGAAAGCTCAAAATTCTACTTCTTTTCATAATAAATGCTAATGGCAAAAATTTATTATTAGTTCTTTATCTGTCATTGACAGATAATATCATTTTTAAATATATGATACATTTTATTTAAAAATATACATGATTTGATTTTAAAACAAAACAACTATTAGTTATATTGTAAAACATAGACAATAAATGTGTATGAAAAATACTTATCAGAAAATATTTAGATGTTGCTATATTTAATCAATTAGTACACATACTCAAGTTTGAGGAATATTTCCTGTACTGATTTCTTCAATTCAATAATTACTTCATTTTCTCTCAGTCAAATATTCTTTCATTTTTTTCAATAAAATATATTCCTTTGAAAGAAAATATAACTATCCCAAAGTATCTATATGATAACAGTTATCATAAAAGCAAAACCATAAAAATAATAAAGGATCAGACACTAACATAGCTTGAACAGTTTTTCAGTATTTATTCTGAATGAATTGGCCTCCTGGAATCGTTCTACAAAATCATGGTAAATTGATATTCTTAGTAATGCTACCAGTGTCCATGTGAAGAGCATTTTAATTGGAAACCAAATTTAAAACTTGGGCCACTTTCCTCTGTGACTCTAGAGATGGCACTCAAACCAAAGCCACCTTCCCCTCTGTTCACTCGTATTCACTGGCCAGGCCTAACTCTCCTCAGAGTAGCTATATGCGCCTCTCCAGATACCCTGATCTCTGCTGTTTTAGTGCAATGGTGCATAGCAAGTGTGGCTGAGCCATCAAATTGATCATACAGGAAACAAGCCCTAACTCAGGGCACTATACCTTTAGATTTCAAACTTATAAAATTCCACTTGGTCAGATAAGTTGGTAGCATACAAACTAATGTTTTAAAGTTTTATAATAAGGCCAGTTTGTCATATAAAGCTTTATATAATGATATCTTTGTAACACAGCTACATTTTTCAGGAAAGAAAATCTGGAGAGTTCATCACACTTTTTCTCTATCATACAGGATGGTCTCATACATTTTAATTAGAATTTCAAAACCTGCTTAATTTAAATACATAAATTTCTCACAGCTCAGGTAAGTCCCAGAACCCTCATACCTCTAAACTCTTCCAAAAGTTCTGGACATAGGATTATTTGAACTTTTGGTTCTTATCAGGAGAGGATTTTTTAAATAATTATTTATAGTTTCCTACTATAGGAAACATTTGAAACTAAATTCTGGAGATTAAAAATAAACCAAAGAAAAGAACAGTACTCTTACAAAACTCAGTTTAGTGGAAGAGACATATAGACAAAAGTAACTAAATAATTTTTTTAAAATACCATGTTGAAATTTTTTCAATTGACTTCAGTCTAAAGAAAACAAGAGTGGGAGGTGAAAGTGGGGTCCTCTATCGGTAGTATAATCTGGAAGGATCCCAACAAAATGATATTTTCTGACTGGGACTTCAAAGACAAAAATGGATACTTTCACAAAAAGTGTGACAATCAAGAAGATTCCAGGCAATGGTAACAACTATGCAAAAACCATAACGCAACAAAGAACTGGGCTTGTGAAAAGAACTGAAAATAGCTTAACCATCCAATCTCTGAAGCAAGCCACTAAGTCAAATATGGCAGCAAACTACTGCGATGGGGGGAGTTTAGGGGGAAGAACAAGGGAAGAAGGTGTTAGAAGAAAGATTAGTAAGAGTTCAGTCTCAAAGTCTGAAATCTCCCTGAGGCATCCAAGTCGCTAAGATTAGTGTGACTTTAGAAAATGAGACAGAGATACACAAATTTGGAGTCATGAACATCAGAAGTTAAAGCCTGATGCAGTAACTAAAGTTTGTGCATGTTTTTATTTACCATTACTGAGTTTATCTAGAAATTGTCATTGACACTTCCTATTTTCCCTAGCATTCAGTGTGACATAGTCTTCCCATCAAATCCCTGTGTTAGCTATTTAACAAGAAGGAATCTGATGTCATCTTTACAAATTCTGCCCTAATAATACTCATTATGTACCTTCTATGTGTCTGGAAGCGATACCAAAAGTCTAGGCTCTGGTTTCCAAACTCTGCATCTGTGTCTCAGTATTTATTTTCATTATCACCTTGTTTAGGAGCATTCAGCATTTACTCCCTAACTCCCCACAGTGAAACTGTATGGCCATGGATAAATAATACACAAATATTATTTATAATATATTATGCTATGTATGTCTACTTCAGTTTTATACACAATCCAAAGAGTACTTGTTTTATTCAATGCAGAATGAAGAATGGCTAAATATAACTTTCAAGTAAATTTTTTAAAGTTAATAATTTTAACTATACTTGCTGAGTAGCATTTAATGTAATTCATTTATTTTAAAATTATATAGAATCATATATGCAAATCACAAACACACATAAACGCAAAATAGCAATGTAATGAAAATTTTTTAAATTGATGGTTCAAATTTTTTCCACCAAAAGTAAACAATAGAAAATTAAATTGACCAAATTACTTTAATGAACTTAACTTTTAAGTTTTGGTAGTATGAGAAAATTAGCTGCTAATCATTCAAATATTGTAGATACCTTTTTTTTTTCTTTAGTACTTGACATAATTTTAGGTTGACTAATGTTGTTGAGATAATTAAATATAAATGGTTTTTGCTTCCTCCCAAAGCCAAGTTCACACAAAATTGCTGAGGATGAAATATGCACTACACATTCACATGTCAGCCAACAGCAGCCTGTCACCATGTCTGTCCTGTGACTTCTAGATTTAGCAAATGTTAACAGTGTGTTCACTAATTTTTATCATCTATTCATAGTTGATTATTTTTTCCTTTTCCCTCTCTCCTCTCTCTGTATCTCTGTCTCTGTCTGTCTCTGTCTCTGTCTCTCTCTGTCTTTCTCTCTCTCTCTCTCCAGCCCTATTCTTTTTAATTATTTTTATTACTATCTTGAAACAGGTTGCCACTAAATCAGTAAATTGTACAGACTGGATGTGAATTTGCAATTCTTCTGTCTCAGCTCTCATAGTGCCAAGATTACAGGTGTGTACCACTGAGCAAGATCCTTTGTGTGTCTTTCAAGAACTCTATGTCAGGGTTCCTGTTTAATACCCAAGAAAATTACATAAGGGAAGCTCAATACTAAAAGGTAAAAGTTGGTCAGGGAAAGGTGAACTTCAGAGGAGTATCGATTATTGCAGTAATCTTTTTACCCCCAAGTGCTTTCACCAAAAACCAATTTTAATTTGGGGGTGTGATATCATTTCATTATGCATGTATATCTTACATCACCCCAAGTCTAAGCATTATATTATCCTCATTACCGGCTCTTCCTGAAATTCCCATGGAGGATATCAGTCTCCTGCCCAGCAATATGGCATACAGATGAAAAAGGAGACAAGAAGAAGTATCTGCAATTCCCATGGAACTGGGATGACCCAATATTCTCAATGGAGCAAAAGGGCCAATTGTCAGAGCCCCCACAGCTTTTATTGGTACAAATCAGAGAGGTAGTGGAGACCACAACAATACACATGGAAGAGAAGCTATGCAGGCATGGCATGTAAGGAGAAACAGAGCACTTTTCCATCAGGCACTGGGGCTCTCCAGTTAGTGAAGCAGCAGATAACTTGATGTAAACAACACTGGTACCTTACTGCAAGAAAGGTGTAATTTTGACCTCAACTGGGATGTTACCTCATGTCTTAGTTCCAGAATTTCAGAGGGTCTTGCTGAAGCCTCCATTCTAGCCATCAGCAGCAGGCAGGAACAATGCTTGCTCACATGCTACAGTGAGACACATTGGACCCTCAGCCAGACTAAGTCACATTCTTTTTGCCAATCAAAGGAACATTTGCTTCTATATAGACAACTCTGCATATCTCAGTAAATAGAATTGAAGTAAAGGTCAGGTAAAGATGGAGGTAAGGGGCTTCATTTCTCTGGGGAATGTGGTTTACCAGACTCCTACAAGCCTATCACTATAAATCAACTCCTCTATCAGATGATATTCCACATATCAGACTCCTTAGGGCTTAAACAGTCCTTTCCTGTTAAGTAAAATCCAATAAATAAATATATAAATGAATGATTGAGTCATAAATTTAAATGAAATTTTCAGAAACTCTGGTATATTCAGGAAAATAACAAACCACTAAAACATTTTCTTTTATTTTTATTGTTACTTTTATCTTTATTTTATTTTATTTTATTTATTTTTGGTACTGGAGATCAAACTCATGACCTTGCACTTGTCAGGCAGGTACTTATGCCACTGAGCTAAATCCCCAGTTCCAAACATATTCTTTAATACTAAAAGATTTTAATTCCATATTTTTGTTTTATGGAAGCATCAGTAGAAGATAGTCTAAAACATACAAGGGTATCTGGGGAAAATAATATTTGATCACTGGCCCACCTTTAAAGTGCATGTTTGTATCATATCTATTTTAGAGTATCCTGACCTCATTTTTTTAGCATATCACCCTTTTCTTCACAGTAACAGATGACCTGTGGATAACCCTGCCCAGAGTTTTTTGAAAGTCTAAAAATTATTTCAAAAAACTAAGCCAAACTCAAATAATTCAAAATCTTGTTAAGGGAAATGAACATATATATGAAATTACTATTTAAGAAACTACTTCTACATACAAGACTACAATTAGGAAAAAGTTGGGGAAGGAAGGAGTTAATTAATAATCATTGCCCCTGACTTTTCTGCTCAAACTGCAGAATTCACTTTCCCACGATGCATTTTTAAATGCAACCATAGAAGAGAATTGTCTCTGAATCATTTTACTTAATTACTCAAGGATATTCCAGAGAAAGAGAGGAAGAGATACCAGGATTCCAGCAACAGTGGCAGAGAGGCCTCAATGAACGGGGCAGACAGTAGACTGAGGGAGTAAGGTAGACAAATTATAGCAGTAAAGTGGAGTAGCAGACATGAGGCGGAGATGGTAAGCTATAATGTTTAGTATAGATAGCTTTGATACACTATAAAAAAAGGCATAGGTTATTGTTAATAGTGTATCAGGATTTAAAAGACACAGTAGTCTCATCGCCCTGTTTAGTTTGAATTTCATTTGTTCGGGTCTGTCCACTCATATCAGATTTGAGGAAACAGACATCTGACCCAAAAAATAGCAGGTTATACCATGGTAACTATCCTTAATTTCCTATTAACTTAAACTGAAACCCTGTATTACTTACATTGTCTTACTATGACTGATCTAATTTGAATCCAATTCATTAGACGACGGTTTTGCCTTGGCTGATTTTATTTGAATTTGGTATGCTTGATAGTATCAACCCTAAAAGTAGAGGCAACTACTCTGAAGATGACAAGATGTAAAAGATATCCATACTAGTATTGATTATTAACAGCTCTCAAGTCCTACAATGTTTTCAAACTTGTGTTTTTATAAAAATAGCTACGTAATACTATGCTTAACTATATTAAGCCCAATGATGTGGACAAGTCTATTGAAAATAACAAGTGAAAGCATAGTAACTACGGTAGATCACCTAATATTGTGGTCTTATGTGTCTTTTTCTTTGCATGTTTTTCTAGTAATTTGTTTTCCTGTCTTGTTATGATTTGTTTTTCCCTATAATACAGAGAGGATAGATATACATGTAGAAATTCACACATGAGAAGATTTTTTAAAAACTATTTATGGGAACAGATTATATAATACAAGATGTAATGAACAGATTCTCTGAAGAAGAAGAGACACTAAGAAACCCAATGCTAATTCTGTAGCATTATGATATAAAATCTAGCAATACTATTATTTGCTGATCACAGTGATATTAGTCTAGTCTCTTAAGTTCAATTTCAGGATATGTAAAGATAAGGTCAGGTACTACGAAGAGAATGAGACACTGTGGTAGTTATTATTGTCTTCCCCAATGTCAGATCTTGAAGACCTAAAAAGCCTTCATCATCCTGTAATGATTTGATTAGTTCTATAATATGCAGTATGTATTTAATGTGTGTGAAGATGGGGACAACTATTTGGAAGAAACTAGAGACAATTAGATCAACAGTGAAGATCTCCCGTGGACTTGCTTTGAAATCTGTATTTCTTTAAATTGTTTGTTTTTTAACTGTTTTGTTCTGTTTTGATATGTTTAATCTTACCCTCTTTAAGATAAAAAACAAGTGTGTAGGACTGATAACCATATTACTAAGTTTTTGTTAGATCATTGAGCATAACTATTGGCAAGTGTCACTATTTGAATATCACTTTACATATTTTAATTTTGTAACCTGAACAACTATTTCTAAGACAACAATAAGTAACTTATCAACTGGTGAATTCTTACCATTTATTTTTTCTGTAATTCTGTATTATTTCCTTTTTTATCACCATGTATTTTGTTGTTTCTTTCTCTTTAAATTAAAAAAAAAGAAAAACAGTGTTGTTAAAAATATCAAGTTTTTTTAGGAAATATTATTAGTAAGTAATCTTCAAAACTCCCAGCTGGAAGTGAAATAGTCTTATTATCAAATTTAGTAAAGTACAGAGCAAGGCACAAGTGGCAATTTGCTGATGGCATGAAGAGGGGTGGATTTGGCAGGGTAACAGAAGTAAACACAGCTCTGGAGCAGTGTGGCTCCCTGGAGTTACATCTACACACTCAGTGACCATAATAGGCATATCCTACCTACTAATCATAGCTCAAGAAACCTGTGTAGTCCTTAGAACAGCTAATGAATAGCTGTCTAGATCTGCCACTGATTGAAATATTTCAGGACACTCTTAAGGCAAAAAAAAAAAAAAAAAAAAAAAAAAAAAAAAAAAAAAAAAAAAAAACATTCCCAGGCAAGTCCAACTTGGCTTACATTTAAGAACACAAGCTTTCTAAATCTTTTTCTCCCTTAGTACTTTGAAGCGTTAGGCTCATAAGTCTCATGTTCTGAAAACCTGCATTTTATTTCAAGACAAAGAGGTTTTATTGTGTTTGAACAGTTTGTAAACCTCTTATGTTTCTAATACTTTCTATCTAGGTTATTGTTCTAACTTATATTTCAGACTCTTCATAGACAAGATCCACTAGGTTTTAAATTCGTATCAATAGCACCAAACATAATGCACTTGCAAATGGGTGCCTAAAGTGCTGTGAATGGTAGAATGCTGAGATTGACCTATTATCACAGAAAAGAACTGAACTGTTTACAAGTACAGACAGTTTGAGCCTCGTGAAAAATGCTTTTTGCCTGCAAATGGTAATTACTTTGCTAAAATAAAAGTAATTAATGGAGTTGAAAATACATCAAAATAATTAGTATGGTACTTCTTAAAATGAACTATTCTAAACAAAAACTTAAGTCTAGTAAGACTCAAATCTTAAACAAGTTAAACGTTCTTGTATCTATTTCTAAGAAGTTTGGTTTGGGAAAACAGTTAATGCTGTTATGAGAATGCATTTTTGATATATTCCATCTTGCTTTAACTTTTTCAGAAATACATCTTTTGTTTACAGTGATGTCTGAGAAATGTAATATTTTAATGAATGCATATTTATACTGTATTAGCAGTTGACTAACAAGTGTTTTTTGTGCAGAAAAAGTTTTCTAAGTTAAATACGTATTTTTTTCTGTATAGATATACCGAAGTTAAAGGCCTTGGATTTTTCTCTAGTTCCACTTTAAAACTTACTCCAAGTTAATGTTTTATTTTTAAATTGTAACTTTTATAAATGCTTCAGAATTTGATTCCCAGATCTTTTAGACTTTATTTTTCATTTTCTAAGGGATGAATTATTGTTATTTCTGCTTTTGTTACAACTTTCAATTATAGGACAAATGAAATTTGTAAAAAAAACTTTATAGTAACATTTCTGTACCCTAAATATGATCAATTATCCTAAAAGTTATGAGGGAGCATAAAAAGAAGAATATTCTTTTCCCAGAATGAATGTTTTATCCTGTTTGGTAGAACCACTTTAGTGACAGTATTGTGTCCATTGGGATAGCAATCAGCTACATCTCTTAGATATTGCTGCTAGAAGAGTAAAATAGATTATCCATTTATGAAAACTATGCCTCTTTTATTTTATTTTTAAATGTGCTATTTTCATAAAAGTAAATATTCATTCACTATATCATCCAGAAATTTCACTCTTGAACCTTTACTACACGGATGAGGAAAACCGGTCCTTGTAAAATGTCAACTGTTGCCATAATAGCAAAACCTTGCAAACATTTCAAGCATCCATCAAGGGGAGAATACATAAAAATTATACCGATAGATTACTACTGAACGCTTAAATGAAGTTTCAAAAGTGAAGAATAAAAGAACAGAAGTTTACATAGACAATGATTCTGCTTATTTTTAAATGTGTGGTGTACAAAAGTAATCTATAGTTGTAGAAATCAGATAGTGATTGCCTGAGTTTGGAAACAATATCTTCCAAAGATGGGAGGGAAACTTTGCTACTTTTTTT
The DNA here is from genome assembly GCF_034190915.1 of Cavia porcellus. NCBI lineage: Eukaryota > Metazoa > Chordata > Mammalia > Rodentia > Caviidae > Cavia > Cavia porcellus. The sequence continues at coordinate 70,272,109 of NW_026947495.1, read as the reverse complement.
TATTTAAAAGGAAAAAGAGAAAAAAAAGCAGAACAAAACAAATCAGTGTAAGGGTACAAGTAATACAGAACTACAAAAAAAAACAACTGTAAGCTATCACCAGTTAATAGGTTACATGCTATCATCTTAGAAACGATGTTTCAGGTCACAGGATCAAAGCATACAAAGTGAACATTCAAACAGTGAGACTGCAAATAGTTGTGCTCAGTAATCCAATCAAAAATATTAATATGGTCATCTATTTAACACACCTAAACACTCTTGCTGTTGTATCCTTTAGGGCACTTTATTTCCCTGTCTTTATTACAACAAATTTACACATTTTGGGTTTTATTGCTCCCTTAGAACTTATTACTTTTTTTTGTAAGAGAATAAAATCAAGCATGATAAAACAAAGCTGTCAATCAAAACCAAGGATAGACATAACACATGATGTAAAAACAGAGTACAAGGTTATCAACAGTGGTTACCATGATGCCTCTTGCTTCCTTAAGAAGAATTGTCCATCTCATTAGGTATTATAAAGTTGAACAAAACAGTAGAGAACAAGACCAATAAAACCTAAACATTGTAAATCTTAACAGAACCTCAAAAGAGAATAATAGTCAAATCAGAATGGGCATCATAGTGAATCTTATTGCCTTCAAAGTAGTTGCCTGTACTCTGATACTTGATACTTTCATACAGAGCAGAATAGAGCCTAATCAGTCAAAACAAGATACCGGGAGTATTACAGGACTTCAAGTTAGTAGGAAATCAAAAAAGTTACTATAATATATCCTGTAGTGTTTTTGATTTTTTCCCCTTAGTTTAAAAAAGAAATTTAAAAAATTAAATAATTTTTTAATGAATAAGGGAGAGGTTGAAATAAAAGGGAGCATAAAAACATAACAATACAGGTTAAAGCATGACACTTTAAGCAACCTAGTGCTTCACCACCAAATAACCCGACTTAATAGTAGTTACCATAGTGTCTTTTTCCTTGAAATATTTGAATATAACTTCATATGCTCTAGCATCAAAAATATCAAGACAGTGTAACACCATTCAAGCGGATGAAAGCATTGTAGAGTATTTAGAACCAGCTAACAGAAAAATGAACAATGGTTTCTATACTGTCTCTTTGCCTATAACAATTTTTGTTTACACTACCACATATGATAAAGTCCAACAAGATACAACATGATAAAACCAATGGAGACAGAAGAGACATAGTTTGGTGCGGCTTCAAAACAAGATGGCATTAAATCAGCACTAGCTATTATGATGTCTTGTTTTCTTCAAAATAGCTGTTCATTGCATCACAGGGTATAGTATCAAGTAGCCCAAAATAAAGCCATTCCAATTAATGAGTGAAAACTTTATAAGGCTTCAAAGGCCACATAATGGGGAATCATGGTTACCACATACTTTTATATATTTGAATCATTTCTTACACTAGGGAAACTATTCAGTGTTCATAGATGCAAGTTTGATTTATTTCACTTATGAGTATGGTTTCAAGCTACACCCATTTATTGATAAATACCTCAATGTGATCCTTCTTTATAGCTGAGTAGTACTCCATTGTATAGAAATACCACAACTTTTTATCCATTTCTCAGTTGATGGACACTTGGGTTGTTTCCAAGATCTGGTGATTACAAATTGTGCTGCTATAAACATAGGTGCACATATATCACTGTGGTATGATGTTTTCAGTTCTTCTGGGAATATGCCTAGAAGTGGAATAGCTGGAACAAATGGGACTTCCAATCCCAGCTTTTTGAGAAATCTCCAGACCGACCTCCACAAAGGTTGTACTAGTCTACACTCCCACCAACAGTGTAGGAGAGCTCCTTTTTCCCGAAGCAAATGTTCTATATATGGACTGGCATGCCAGTGATATAGTACATACATTTGTCAAAACTAAAACAACTATATGTGCAATGGTTATATTTTATTGAACAATGTTAAATAAGGTTGATATTAAAAACAAAAGCACACTGGATCATATTTTTTTTCATGAAAATTAAGTACTTAGTATTTCTGAAAAGAAATATGAAAGCCAAGAAATCTTTTTCTTGTATGGTACAAGATAATTCTGCTTTAATGATGTTAGCATTTTTTCCTTTGAGTTTAATCCATTTTCTAGAATGTACCATATTCTAAATATTTCTAACTGTTTTAATAATATGTAAATACTTTGTATATGCTGATTTATCCTCCTCAGTATAAGATGCTTTCTAAAATCATTCATTTTCTTGATTTTATTTCTACCAACTTTTCTGGGGTAACTTGTACTTCAATCCTTCTATATCAATTGTTTCTCAAATGTACATAATAACTATCCAGCTTTTCATTGTTTCTAATAAGGTTTTTATTTCTATAATTCCTTGCTATTTTCTTTTTACTTTCAAATCACTTTACATTTTCTGCCAACTTTTCACCTCTGTGTTTTCATCTCTGAATTATCTATTTATGAAAATACACATTTTAATCCCTTTCAAGATTGCTTTCCAACTTTCATTGTAATTATTGGCACGTGTTAATTTTACTAAGATTGATCTTCATTTATTTTAGTTTATTTTATTTATTTTTATAAGTCCCCAGCAAGGGTAGCTTCAAGGTTTTAGGTTCATTTTTATGGAAGTTTTATTTTTATTTTAAAGAGAATACAACAAAACAAAACAGAATAAAGCGAATCATAACAGAACAATGCAAGTGATACAGAACTTCAAAACACATCAACAGGGAATCCACAGTGACCTCTAGTCTCTTGTTTTCTTCAAAATAGCTGTCCATATAATCACATATGATAAAATCAAATAAAACAAAATGGGGTAAAACCAATCAAAGCAAAAGAATGAAAACATTACAGGACTTCAAAACAAGATAATAGGAAATCAACAATGGCGACTAAAATACATCCCATTATCTTCAAAATAGTGGCCCATACCATCAGACAGTAAAATCTAACAAAACAGACAGAATAAAACCAAACCTAACAAAATTATGAAAACAATACAAAAATTCAAAACAAGTTAATAGGAAAACAATAGTAGTTTCTACTTCCTTTTTAGGTGTTTCCTCCTCTATCGCTGTTGTAGTATCTATTGTGTTTTTAGGATTCCATTAATTCCTTCAGTTTTTTATGCTAGAGAGATAACTCAGTATCACCCATATGAGTGCAAACCATTTCACCCCTAAGCATGATCTCCAGTTGCATCCATTTATCTACAAAGGCCTCAAGATTATCCTACTTTATAGCTGGTAGCTTTCGATTATATGAAAATATCGTTATCTTTCTTATCTATTCTGTTGTACGGAATGGTTTTTTTCTCTCCTTTGATTTTCAGTAGATCTTCATTTATTTTAAATGATATCTCTGATTTGCTAGCACACCAGAGTGACCAACATCTATGGTGAATGTTTAAATTTGAGAAATTCCTTATAACAAAAGATGTATTGTTATTAATTCCCATCAAAATATTCTCCTGGCTTCAAATACACTAAACCCATCCTTCTTGCCACTTTCTGTAGCAGTTCTGGAAATCCTCTTCCCTGGATGTCTTTACAAGTTGTGATCAAATTAAGTGAACACCACTGCAGAGTGACCTCTAACAGAAAGGCCAGCTGGCAGAAAGACCAGTGTGGACCCAGTGTGGATCCCTCTTACTCACCTATACTCTGCTCCAAATTCAAAATGAACATAACTGCTCAATTGATTTAGGAGATCAAGAGAGCCATAAAAGCACAGATAAATATGGGATGTTTATTATTATACTCATTATTACATTCTTTTTCTATACATTTTTTAAAGATAGACAACTCACATTTTCTGTATTTTAATGTGTGAGACTGATTCCTTCTGGGTCTAATATTTTCGATGAACAGGCAGGTTAGAGTATCTTGCATGGCTGGATACCACTTTTTGCTGTATCACTGAAATTTGGAATTTGAATTGCAGGGCAGAGAAGTGTTAGTGTGTACTTATTTCTCAGGGACAGCTTATGCCTATTTGTTAGGGACTGAAGAATAGTTAAGTGTACCCAATAAGCTGAGAAGCCTCAAATTGGGCTTATTCTTCTTCTGTCCTTTGTTATTAAATTTTGTTTAGACTTCAGTCCTCAAAAGAGCCGACTGGGGCTGGATGTTTAGCTCGGCAGCCCAAGCATCTGCCTGGCAAGCCTGAGGTCATGAGTTCAATCCCATAGGATTGAACCCCTCCCGCCCCTGTAACAAAACAGCCCACTGCTGAGAGTTCTGGCCTCAGAATTTAACTCTTGAAGTGAGTGCACAGCCCATGGACCACAACCTTCTAGGTTTCTGTGTTTTTAAACGTTTTCCAGAGCTTTCTGTTTAGGGAACTGTGGTCAGTGGCTACACATCTAGCTTCACAATCTTGTGTCTGTTCTGCCTGCTGACGTCTGCATCTGCTCAAGACTCCAGCCTGTTCATCAGCCTGGCATCTACAGCCCTTATATGTTTTTCCCTTTTTTTTTTTACATTTATATTAGTAATTTTTTGGATTTCTGTGAGACTTTTAAAGAAATGTGTACAATGATGAGATTGGGAATTGTATGCTAGGACTTCAGTGACTTCATCTAAAGTCTACAGTCTAATGGATGTAAGGTGAGGTTAGCTGTCTGTCCGTCTTTTCTTGTCTTATAGATTTTGTGAGATAGAAAAAGTAAAATGACTGTACTCTGCTATCTGTACTAAATGCTCTCATTTCTCACTCTAGGAATTGAGACTAAGAATACTTGGAGGCAAATGACTTTTAAAAAACGATGCTGACGCTAAGACTTTAATGGTGTCTCTGGTACCCTTTGTAACCAGATTTGAGTGTGTGCCTCCTAAAGGGAAATTTTTGGCTCTAATTTCTTAGAATTATATTTCCTGAATATAAATAACTTCTCAGTTCCTAAAAGTTGAATATAACAGACCAGAGAAAAGCATAAAGCAGATTAAAGACAATACTAGTGATGGGCCCCCTAGAGGGAATTTGTAGAACACAGTGACAAATGTTAAGAATAAATTTAGCATATATTGATGTGCATTTCAACAATTCTTGTTAATAAGGATGAAAAGAGGAAAAAACTAAAAAGATGGAAGCTTGAGAAAAGGGAACGATGACTATGGAAAAGAATCGAGAAAGCCAATAAACAACAGCCAGACTTCTGAGACAGCCAAGCCTTCAGCTGAACTCACGGGAAGAGCATAGAAGGTGATCTGCACCAATTCAGTGAGCTGAGTATATACTCTTTCAAGTTCTCATTTGTCATTGACTTTTATTTCATCTTAATTAATAGGCAGTTTTTATCCAGAAGGAAACATACAAATTCCAATAAACTTGGAAAAATGGATGTTTGCTTCTGTTGATACCCTTCTGTATGAATTGTGTGTCCAGTCACTCATCACAATGAGTGGGGTTTTCTTAGATAAATGCATTGTCAGACACTGTTGTCACTGTGCAAACATCATGAGTTCGCTTGTATAAATCTAGGTAGTCTAGGTCAGTGGTGGCGAACCTATGACACACGTACCACAGCGGGCTGTTTGTTATCACTGAAAACTCTAAAAGGTTCACCGTCACTGGCATAGGTCAGTCACGCTGGGTGACCCCTTGAAGTAATGAAAACCCAAGGTAACCGTAAGTCGTTTGAGGCTGATATATATATATTCCTTCTGTGGCAAACATTTTCTGTTGTTATTTGCTGGTTTTTAAAGTATAAAATATTTCCTTTTCAGAAGTAGAGGTGATTTGAATTGTGATCTTCAAATGAAGATCTTGAAACTATAAAGAAACTATAAAGAAAACTTGAAACTGTAAAGATAGTATTTATAAGATATAAAGTATATAAGATAAGATATATAAAGATTACTGTAAAGAAAAAAGAGAAACTCATATTTAAAATGAAAGATTGGTTGCATCAGTTATATTTTTTCTCATGAATCTATTAAAATGAGAATTAAAAATATGAGTAATATAACCCTGCAATAGTGGAATGCCATAGGGCACGGCTATTTCTGGCATGATAAGGGATTTCGATATTTATCCTAAGAAGAGGAAGCACGTGGACAAGAGGTAATTAGGAAAGGACAGCAAAGGACACAAAAAACTAGAGCACACAGAAACATTCCAGTGTGAACAGAGAGTCCCAGAAGGGTTGCAGAGGCACACACAGAACTCCAAAATAATGCTAATAATTGAAAGTTGTATATGAAGTTACCCATCACCTCCATCCCCACTTCTACCATCATTCATCATCCTGTGCAGCTAGGACACTGACCCCAAAGTGGGCTGTCTTTTCTTCTGGGAACTGGAAGGATTACAGAGGGAAAACACATCTACCCAGCGCTTAGAGGTATCAGCCTTAATGGCTGCTTTTTACCGTAACATCTAAAGTGCAGCCTGCCTTTTGATAAATCTCCCTTTTGTACCAAGAGCTCCCAGACCTTTCAGTGTCTTACTCTTAAAAGTGAGTAGCATCAGAACTCTTCACCTTTCTTAAAATCCAGCAAAATAAAGAGAGACAGGTTGCACAGAAAAAAAAGAGCTAACAGAGGAAAAAAGACTTCACAAACTCTGGTATCCTGAAAGATGATTGTGAAAATCCATAAAATAATAAAAAGGAAGTTATAGTTTAGAAAAAAGAAAAGTCAGTTACTGAAATTGCAATCTTAAAATCTATTTTCCAAAATTAAATTGTATACAAAGGTTAGAAGATGAAGAAAAGAAACTTCTAGAAGGCACACACAAAAAGTTTATTGAGAATAATTAAGGTTAGAAATGATTGTAAAATAATAGTTCTGAACAGAGATGTGAGAGTATCATAATAGAAAATTATCAAAGGCATGCATACCCATAAAAACAAACATCTTCTAAAGCTGAAGTATGAAAAACTAGTTTCCAAGACAAAAGAGATCTAATCAAAATCTGCAAATAAATAGGGAAAAAGGAGAATTGCTAAACAATCAAAACGGGATGTGCAGAACCCAAACAATTGTCCAAAGTTCTGAAACCCTTCCTAAAAATTAAAAGATAACTGCAAGAGAGAAGAGTTATGCCAGCTAAACACTTAGTACAAAATGATGGGGTATGCTTTCAAAAATCTAAGAGAAAATTATTTTAAATTCAGAATCCTGCAACCAAAATATGAAATATTAGGTTAAAATAAATATGCTCTGTCAAGAAAAGACTCAGGAAACTCACCTTCCAGAACATTCTTAAATTAGAACATTCTTAAATGTTCTCCGCACAAAAGGAGTAAACCAGGAGGAGGACACATGATTGCCAGAGGGGACTGGAAAGAGGAAAGAGGGGACCCCAGAAACTGGTCACTCAGAAAATGTGTGGAGCTGGCAATTCAGACCAGAGATGAAGATGATGCCCCTAAATTTAGGAAGATGCTTAACTGCAAAATTAGATGAATGCAAATTTGGAAAATGAAGACTATGAATAAAGTAAATTGATGGGCATAGTAATTAAAGATTCCAGGTATTTTTTCAAAGTTTACATAAGTGAAATTGTGATCTGCATTCTGTCATGACTTATGTTTACATAAACATGACAGAAATTGTTTATGGATTTTAGCATCCTACAAAGAACAGAAAGTTTAACTGGGATTATTAAAAACAGGTAATGTTATCAACTTTCACAACACATAAGTAATGGAACCTAAATAGGAGGAGGAAGTAACCTTAACAGGAAGTTTAGGAAAACATTAGACCTAGAAATGTCTTCAAAAAGGTACAGAAAGACACTATTTTTACTGAGTAAACATTGAACAAAAATATGATACACATCACAGATAATATGCTAAGGAGTTTTGAGCAAAGACAGAAAGAAATCTCCCTGCCATGGAGTCAAGCAGATACACTCCATTATACCTGCTTTCAAGATAAACAATAGCTAGTCTGCAAGCAAAAGGAACTGATAGCACAGCTTGTCACACATATTTCATATCTTTATGGCAGGAGATAGCTCTGCCAATTGGACAAAGAGTCCCCCTAACTTTAGCTCCAACCCTTCCGCAGTCCTAGGCTCTCACACAAGCTGAGAGATTGGGGCACTGTCTTCCTGGGTGCCTGCATTTCCAAAAATGACTCCCCTGTCCTTGGGAAAGTTATTCTGAGGTCACAATGCTGGCAAATGTCCTAGGCTATAGTCTTCAAGAGAAATACATATATATATATATATATATCCTGACAAACATACATATATGTATCTATGTATGTATGTATGTCAGGAGACTTTCAATGTAAATGCTCTGGATAAAAGAAGTGTAACTGTTAATTCTAATATGCCAACTGCTAACGTCTTTGGATTAAGAAATGCCTAGTAGGTTAGTAAAACACATGCCTGGATATGTCTGGGTAAGCAATGGCCGTGTGGCCCTCGGTACTATATCTGGACCCTTACCCATTCCCCTCTGGCACTGTCCTCCTGCTCTGCTTCCAGGTTGTAATGAACTAAGCAGCTTTGCCCCTCCAAGTCCTTTCTCCATGATGCTTCTGACTTGGAGCTGGCCCAGGATGGACCAAATTCCCTTAAAACATGAGCCAAATTAAGCCTCTTCCTTCAGTTTGGATGTATGTTACTGTGTCCTAGCAGTGGGAAAGATGAGTAATACAAGAAATTGATACCATGAGTGAAGTCATTATCTTGCATGTAGCTAGCCACGTGGTTTAGAAGCTTTTGGAATGGATACGTGGGAGAAGGTGGGGAGGATGTGAGCTGGAGAAGCCTGAGAACACAGCAGTATAGCCTGATTGGTAATTGTGGTCAAAGCACAGAAGACAGAAGTGCTGACATGAATATAAAGTGAAAGCCTGGCTCAGAAGGTTTTAGCTAAAAACAAAGACTCCGCTAACACCTGGATTACACGTTGTCTGTGTTACATTCTGGCAGATGATTTTGTCCATGCCCTCACACTTTACAGAAGGCTGAGATTAAGGGCAGTGGACTGAGTGATCTGATAGAGGAAGTTTCAAGACAGCCTAATATTCAGGCTGTGGCATGAGAACTGCTGGCTGCTTTTAGCCACATTTAAAGTGACAAATGATGGCCAGAAAATTTTGAAAGATTTAAATTTTGGCCCGGAGAGAATTATGCATAAAATTGGGGCAAAAGGTGTTGTGATTGTTAAGGAGATAAAGCAAGTGCTTCATAAAGTAAAGAGAAGACTCTCAAGTGCCTTGAGAGTCCCTCAGGTATCAGCAAAGCTCAACCTATTGCAAACTCAAGGATGCAAAATGTTAGCTTTTCATTTGAAAAGAGAGTCCCTGGGACTCTGACTCAAGAAGGGCCTCCTAGAGAATTGGTTCCTTGGGGTTCATTTGACTGACCTCTTCCATCCAGGCAGTCAGAGGCTGCTACAGCACTACATCAAGGAGATAAGGCTACTGCCTCCAGACACAGCAGACAGTGTTGTTAGTCAAATGATGCTGGTTTCAACAGCATGCAGAATACAAAATTGTGGGGATACAACTAGATTACCAAGAAAGGCCTGGGAGGCCAGACAGGAAGCCCCTAAGAGGACAATCCATGAAGCCAAAAGTGTAGTAGAGACCCCGGAAAGGTGGATATACCAGGAAGGAGTGTCACCCACTGCAGAGAATTGCAGGTCCTAAGTAAAGCCAGCCCATGGTGTTGAGGGCAGCAACCAGTACAGCAATGGGGTGGGGCCCCCCAAATCCTTTGAAACTCACATCTCATCATCATGTGCCCCAGATGCCAAATAATGTATATCTCCATATACAACTTAATGTTTGCCCTGATGAATTTCAGTCTTGTTTTGGTCCCATTCTGTTTTATCTCCCTCATCATCCCTTTGGAAGGTGAATGTTTGCTCTGCATCATGCTACTTTGAGATTATGTAATTTGCTTTTGATCTTTCTAGAAGAAATTCACAGCTAAAAGTTTGCCCTGAGTCTCAGGAGAGACTTAGACTCTTATTAAGTACTGGAAGTGTTGAGAATTTGAGGAAGGGATTATCACATTTCTAGTTGTAGATAGTATTATGTTAGGCAGAATTATGAACTTGCCCATTTCTTTATATGAAAATTAAGTATGGTAAAAAGAGATGTGTTTGGATATGGATTATAACAAGAAGTGGATTGTGACTGTTAATCTTACATATCATCCTCACTGGATTACAAAATACTTAACAGAATAGTAAATCAAACTCCTAGATGTGCTGCATAGGTCATGGAGGTGTGGCTTTGGGTATTATTCATTCACCTGCTCCTTCTGGCACGATGGCCCTGTTGTTCTTTTCAGCTGCTATGAACTGAGTAGCTTTTTCCCACCATGATATTCCTCAGATGGAGCCGGCTGACCATGCACTGAGCCCTCTAAAATCCTTATCCCACTTAAATTTGTAGTGGTGGAGTATGTGCTACAGCAGTGGGAAAGCTGACCCATAAAAGAAGGCAAAAGGATAATTAAGCTTGCTATTTTAATGTATATTTAATGTATATCCTTTCCAGAGATAATGTTTTAGTGCCTCCTTCCTGAAAAGTAGGCTGTCAGAGACAATGCCTTGAGGTGCTACAGCAAGAAACCAAGGCACTCAGATATTCTTCTGAAGATAAACATAGACTTTAATACAGCAATAAATATATTGTGAGTAAGAGGGAGGGAGAGGGGACTGTTAGTAAATAAGATCAATTCTTCCTCTATGTAGCTAATGGCCAGCAAATGAAGTGCAGGAGAGCTTTACATATAGAGATATTTTGAGAGTGACAAATGAAAGCAGTTACAGGAATTAGCTAGAAAACATGTAAATGAAGATTGTTGCTTGTAATATGTTTTAGTAAGACAAAAAAGAAATCAAATTGTACCCTTTGGTACATTTCTGGGACCTGATTAACACGTGTTACATAGAAAAAAGTAAAAACATTGAGTTAATAAGAAAATGATTCAATAAAACATGATTTTTTAAAACTGTAGTTACAGAAGTTTTTCCCTATTTCAAAAGAAAACTATGATATATGTGTGCACATAAGTATTTGTATCCATGTGGGTAGATATATGAACATGTATGTTACTCCTGAAAACACCTGAGGTTAAAGAATCTTTTTTATTTAAAATTTATTTTTCAAAATATAAAAACAGTACTACATGCAAGATAATACAATGAATACCCCTATGCCTACATACCCACACAAGTTTCCAAGCTTCACAATATAATTTCTTCAAGAATTCTGGTTTGTATTTTCAAACTGGACCCTCTTGGTCTTAAGCTGTCTCGGAGATTTTACTAGAAGGAAAACTGAAGCGTGTGCCTGTACGGTACTGTTTTGGAGCTACCAGGAACGAAGGAAGGACAGTCCCTTGCCTTTTCTGACCTCATGCACTCGTATTTCCTAGGCCAATCAGTCTCTCCTAGAGGTCTAGGCTGCCTCCCAACATGTAAGTTCTAGGGAAGACGGAATAAAGCTGGAGAACTACGACTAATGTTACCCTCTCTCACTGGTTCTTGAGGAACACTGAGCTCCCAGCTGGGGTTTCCTGTCACAGCAGCCTTACTGGTGATCCTGCCCTATTGCTTAAAGGTCACATATGATTCATTTAGTCTTTGAATTTGAGACTTGTTATTAACAACCTCTAATGAGACTATTAATCTCTCTTTGATGCCTACAGGTCCAGACATTAGCCACTGTTGTGAACAAGTCCTCTCCCGGATCTATGCAAGCAGGCAGAACATCAGTGACCTGCCCCTGGGAGACTCTAAAGAGATGTGGTTCACTCATGAAAGTAGCTTTATCCAAGAAGGACTTCTAAATGCAGATTCTCTAGTTGTCAGTTTGCAACATGTTATTGAGGTCAACTTCCTTTAGGAATCTCTGCTCAAATAGCAGCGATCATAATTTTTCTTGGGCATTGGTGTTAGGAAAAGTCAAGAAACTATATGTCTGCAGAGACTCCAGATATGTCTTTCTAGAGCTACATACACACGCAATGATCTGGAAGGAAGGAACTTGCTGTCTAATAAGCAATCATCTACAAAACACAGGTAGGAAATTCTGTAACTCAGAGGTAGTCTATCTTCCCAAGCAGGTCACAGCCGTTTTTGCAAGGGGTCCTAAAGAGACACTTCTAAAGTCTCCCTGGGAAATCAAAGGCAAGAAGGGCAACCCTTCAACCCCTTAAGACCCTAACCTTATTCCTAGTTCCCAAAGAACCATTCTGGTCCTTCCTCGAGGGGTATAATGACAAGCCTTAAAACTCTTACATGGGAAATGATCACTGGAATTTTCATGAGACTAAGAAGAAACCTATTCCTGAGCACTTCTGGAAAACTTGAAGCTCCTCTTCAGAAAACAAGTCTCCAGTGTTGCTCTGGAGGAAAATAAATAGAAATACTAATGTCCCTAATTCACCACAGCTAAAATGGCACCTGCATCGAGGCTCTTGTTTTTAATTAGATCCACATTGTGGGTAATCTCGCTAAAGCGATGGCTCTCAGGCTCTCAATAATTTATCTAATCTCTCACTTTGCAGTCTTTGTCCTCCACAAGAAGTATGGAAATCTGATCTGCTCCTCATATCTGGGTTTCACATTCACAGCATAACAGCAAACTTGCTTTCTCCCAACAAGCGCACAGCTCAGTGGTCACTAACACTTTTCTCATTGTCTTCTGACAGGTATTCTTCACCTTCAGCTGGTGAGCCACAACAGCCCAGAGCTGTCAGAGCACACGTCATTCCCACAAGGTAGGGTCTACAGCCCCTTCCAGCTCCACTCCCTCAGCACCCCATAAAGAATTACAAGGATTTATCTCCTGGGCAGGAGGGTGAGATAGGAGTTTAGGAGATGACAGAGCTGGCTGAGGAAGTAGGCCCACTGATTCAGACCCACTGATTATTAAATCTCAGGAGACACAACAAAGCTGTTCTCAAAGGCCTGCACATACACTGGTTAGAAGAATTGAGGCAGATTTTTGATATGATGGCTTAGACCTGATGTCAGTATGACAAATGGAAGAGGCTGTTGGGACACGGTTATAATGTAGGAGCACATTTATGAGATGCTAAACCTATAGATATGTCATGGTCAATTAGAGGTCTCTGACCAAGTTTCTGTTCTGCTGTTTCTGCTGAATTCAGTTGACCTCGACAGTGTCTGAAGCCCAGCTGCACACCTCTGATGAGCACTGAGTCAGAGTAACTGTCTACACCTTAAGGCACCCTGGGCTAATTCCAGGACCCCTCCCCAGAATGCTCCTATATTATGATGATGCCCTTAACTGTCCTTATCCTGTAACAGCCTCCTCCCTTGTTCCCAGAGTGTTTCTATTGTTTCAAGACTAGCCTGCCTGTCAACATATGACTCAATGTAGGTAACCAATCGTGTAACGTTTTGTCACTTGCTTTATACTTTCCACCTCTAAATTCTGTATAAACTAAACTCTTCCTGAATTCAGTGCTGTTGCTTTGAGGAATTGTCCCCAAACGGTCCCCTGGTGTAACGATTAAGTGCTGCCTTCTTATCTCCTTGGTACAGAGTCTTCCTTTTGGTTTGGTTTGGCTTGGCTTGGAAATTTCCCTGCACCAAAACATAAAGACATTGTTTTTGCCACTGTTTCCCCTCTTTTGGTGCTCCATCCTCATGTTTCTTTTCCTACTTTTACTTGGTCCAAAATTGCTCTGCAGGCTGCTTCATTTCCTACCTTTAATAAAACTTTGCTACTGTTAAACAAAACAAAAAGAAACGCATTTGACTAGCTTTAGAAAGTGCAAGGCGACTTCCAGTATAAAGCATGAGAACAATGGGACGAATGACGTCAGAGCCTCCGCTGGTGGACCTCTGTGCTGATTGGTCAGAACTTCCCTTGCTCTCCAACCCCCACTCACTATTCTGCGAACTTCAGAGGCAAAGCTGCTTCCTAGCCCTCTGCTAGGGATACTACATTGTTAAGGTATTCAGTAAGTACTATGTGTATTTTTCTTCTAGAAGATTACCAAGTGGATATTTAACTGAAACTTCTGTTCATTTACTATTGAACTAACATGAATATTATGTGCATCCCCAGTTACTTCAATTCTCGCTTTTGTAGTTTAAAAAAAATAGACTGATAGAATCATAGTCATATTCAGAGAAAAGGGTTTAGTTCCATAGTAAATAGGCTAATTGAACAATTTGATTATGTGCTTTGAAAAGTGAAAAATCACCTAATTGGCATCTGTGTACATGAATTGTCACTATGTTGAATATAAATTCTACATTTACCCCATTCTACATTTCTTCTTTTTCTTCCTAGCTTAAAAAAACTGTTTGATTTTATTGTTAGTCTTAATCATCTCACAGTCATGGTGCAATAAAATAAAATGTAAATATTCAATTAATTGTGTGCCTATTTTGAGGTTATAAGAATGGATACTGATAATAAATATTTCCAGATGAACTACGCCTTTACAAAGTCACAGTGTAAAATGTTTTTGTTAAAAATAATTCCTTACCCATATACACAGCAATAAAAATATTTCCAGGAGCAAAAAAATATATCTCTTCTGTAGGTGGACTTGTGTGTGCTGAGATAGGTAGCCTGCCAAGCATCAAATGAATCATTAAATATTAATAACTATCAATTTCCTGTGTAGCTGTCCTGAAAACACTTACCACAGCTCATAAGCTCTTTGCCACAGCCAGTGAGTATGTTTAGCTTCTGGTGTTGGCCTGGATCCCTCAGCGAGAACAAGGCACTTTTCCCTCTATACCAGAGCCTTATCCTAAACTTCAAAGTGGGTATTTCAGAAGGCCTGGGCTTCCTGGGAGGTACAAACCTTCCAGTGATAGCTCTCAGCCATCTGCCATACCCGTCCTGTGCCTATAAATTGACCTATCATTTCCAAACTAAAATGCTGAATTTCATCAGCATGCATCATTATTAAGAGCATACTGTATTAGTTTCCTGTAGCTGCTGTGAAGTTTTACTACTTTAACAGAGAGAGAGAGAGAGAGAGAGAGAGAGAGAGAGAGAATCTTATTCTCTCTCAGCTTCAGCAATCAGCAAATCAGCAATGCAAAACCAATTTCATTCAGCCAGAGTCAAGGTGTCTGCCAGCCCTTACTCCCACCAGGGTCTTGAGTAGAAAATGTCTTTCTGCCTCTCTGATCCAGCTCTGATGGGTGTTGTCGTTCTCTGGTTTGTGGCCGTGCTTTCCTCTAGATCATCTTTTTGTTTTTTGGGGTTTTTTTTTTTTTTTTTTGTCTTTTTCCTTTTTATCGGTACCAGGGATTGAACTCATGACTGCCTGCTTGCAAGGCAGGCACGTATGCTGCTGAGCTAAATCCCCAGCCCCTAGACCATCTTGTTACTGCCGTGTCTGTGTGTATAAAAAGCTCACTAAGTCTCCAGCTGAGCCTTCTTTATGGCTGAGTATTACTCTTGCCATTGTATCCAGGGTCCATGTGGATACTACAGAAAAAGCTTCTCCTCTCAATATCCTGTACTTAATCACATCTACTGTCGTGTAATATATCCATTCTTTCTTAAATACTCACAGGTTCTGGTGATTAGTACATGCACATGTATTTTGGGCCATCATTTTTCCATTTGCCTACCTACCGTATAACCATCAAAAACACTTTTTCTTTTGGTGCCATTGACAATGGACCTCAAGATTTGAAGCCTGCTAAGCCAGTACTCTACCACTGACCTGCAACCTTATTGCCCCAAAACATTTTCAATGGTAAACTATCTTTGTAGTATGCTCCTTAAGAATCCTGCTACTAAAATTTCTCAAAATAATCTGTATTCAAAATTATAGGTATAGACATATGCTTCAAGAAATTAGGCTAAAGAACAGGTTCAATTTTTAGATTCTTCAATCATGCTGCAGTGCATTGCCTTATCTATAAATTTAAATTTTCTAATGTTTATTTAATTATCTATTTGATTCTCTTCTCATATTTCTCTAATTCTCACAGAAAAATCTTAATTTCTGACAATCCCAGTTCCTGAGGTCAGTACAGGATCTGAATTCTAAGAATCTGAAGAATCTTACAAAGGGATCAGCCAAACTTCCACCTGTCTTCAACCCCTGATCTTAGGGCCTATGTTTCCCATCAATTTCCAACTCAGTTCATCTCCTTTGAAAATATAGTTCTTCCTATTTCAGCCTCTTTATAAGACTTGCATCTGTGCGTCCCATCCAGAATAACAAAGAACAGGTCAGGCTGAATAGTGTGCAGACTCTGTAAAATGAAACATGAAATCCAGGTCCAAAACTTGCTAAGAATTTAAGATGATATCAGCAAAACATGAAACCAGGCCTGAGTTCTTCAAAGTCTGGTGCTGCATGCATGCCCACAAAGCCATCCTGTGCTGTGGTCAGCACAGGAGCACACACCCTCTGGTAGACGCCTCAGTGCAGCCTCTCAATCCGTCCCATACAGAGTGGCTGGAATTGTCCTCAGAAATCCATTAACTAACCAGTGAGACAATTAAACCAAGAAATATTTTGAGAGTAAAAGCATTCCAATGTGTTACATTTTGGATGTCCATTTTAAATCATTGGAATCCCAAAGCAAGCTAAGTTAAAATATGAAAGCAAATGACTGATTCATGTAGTTGGAAAAAATAATCCAAAGATGAAGCTGGGATCAGACATAATTTAATCAATGTTCTGGTTCCCTTTATCTGCACCATTTTAATTTTGCTCTTCTCTATTTCCTTTGCTCTCTGTAAGCGATAAAGTGACTTTCACTGAGCTAGTGTTAACACTGAGACGCAACAGTGTCCGGAGATAAAGACCAAGGGTTCTCTGCAGTCACTCTTCCCTGGGAGCGGGACCCTCATGGGCAGAGTCTTTGTGAAATATTCCCCTGATTCTCACCAACTCCTGCAGAAGCAGCTGCCCATCCTGAGGTCACATCTGTCGGCCAGGAAAATTTCTTGTTCAGCTGGGCATGAACCTGGCTGTCTAAACTACGGCAAGGAGGATGGGGCTTCGTTTAGTGGCAACTTGGACCACGATGATAAGAAGAGATTTCCTTAAAATAAATGTGATGCACAAATAGGAACATTAGGACGACTGGGTTGTAAAAATTGAGCAACAGACCAACAACTTCCACTGAAAACATCACCTGAGTCACTATGAGTATCTGAACTTTCCTTTAGCACTGGTGTTGTGACAACTAAAAAATAGAAAATATTAACACTGGTGCTTTTTTATTTTAATGAGAAAAAATAAAATGAAACTTCAAAACAGAAGGGTGACAACATGTGGTTATATTTAAATTACTCAGGCTACAAGGTATTGGCATTCAATTGTCCAGACAATAGTAGCACAAGACTTTGCTTTTAATGACCTACGAGAAATTAGTAATGTGACTGTCTTAACTATCACACACACACACATTGTTTTTGCTCTTCCCTCCTCTTTCTCCATTCCCTCGCCCCAATTTTTCTTTCCTTTTGAAGTTTCTTCCCATTTTACAATATCCATTGTACATTTTGGACCTCATTTACTCTTTAAGTTTGTCAAACCAGGGAAATAATATGATTTTTACACATGTGCATCTGGTTTATTTAACTTATGAGAATGATCTCGAGTTGCATCCATTTACCTATAAAAGCCTCCAGCTTAGCCTTCTTTATGGCTATTACTTCATTGTATAAAAAGACCACATCTTTTTTATCTATTCCTTGGATGATGGGCATTTGGGTTGTTTCCAAGATCTAGCTATTACAAATTGTGCTGCTATAAACATGGGTGCATGTGTATCACTATCACTGTGGTATGATGTTTTTAATACTAGTCCTATTGTTATAATCTGTAAATTCTAACTATTTATATTAGTTTTAAATTTTCAATTAGGGAAAGCAGTGCTACAGATTTATTGTTACAAAATGTAATTATAAACAGTTAAGCTGAAGGATGTACACACCTACACTGCAATTTATGGGATCATGTACAAGAACAACGAAAACTGTAGAAACACAGGTATACTGCTCTTGTTTTTTCAAAGAAAATGAATATAAGCACAGTTTTTAAATTGTCATATTAGGTGAAAGTTTAAATTAAAAATATTATTAAAAATATTATTGATAAAAGAGGTTTTTTACTGTCTTTGTAAAAAATCATTTCTACACATAACCTATGAAACAGTACGTATGCTACCTTGTAAATATTGAGAGTACTGAAAGTATATGTCCCCAGAAAAATAAAGAAGGAAAAATTTACCTGTAATAACCCCAATAAGTACATAAACCCATGTTATACTTAGTGTTAAGTAGAAGCCAAAGCAGAGTTGAAGCCACAACATATATACTAAAATAAAATCTGATTTTATATGCGTTTTCAGTCATATGAAATATATTAGTTTACTGGTTGACTACTCCAACACTTAAATCCATCCCAAAAATTCAGGAGACAAATGTCATTTTTCTTTAATGCAATAATGCATAAATATACCTGCATTAATTGTTTCCATTTTGTCCCTGAAAAATAGCCATAATCTTAGAGTGGAATATAATCCTCTCTAATGGACTTTCTATGCTTTTAATTTAATGCCATTAAAAGTGATTTCTATATGATATAAACAAGGTAACACACGTGAATTATAAAAACACATAGACGCATAAACCTGGGAATATTCTACTTGAAAGGATTTACCAAAAACTTGAGACAAATGGTATACGTATTCTTTTAAAGATTTTTTTAAGGAATGAACAGAAAAATAATTTCTAGTTACAAAATTTACTAGCATAACCTAAAGTAATGATCCCTAACACAGCTCTTTGGATGAAATTGATATATTGAATCTAATACAATGAAGCCACAAGACATCTGACTACAAAGCCATTTTCTCAATATTTGAAAACAAGTAAGGTTGCCCCCAAATGAGTATAAAATAATACATATTTGCTCCAGGGGAACTTTATAGTTCAAGAAAATTCCATTAATGTACTTCCAGGAAGGTTGGTTGTAATAGTGTTTTCTTCAGATCTAATAAAAACGGGTTTCATGATAAAGCAAAGTGTGTAGAAAAATGTAGTGTTTGTGAAGTAGCCTGTGCCTCTTTACAGCCCACTCCAAAAGTTCCCTTGTATTTTCCATGCACTTTACCACTCTTCAGGTACCATTTCTCTCCTGTCCTTAAGGCACTTTGAAAACCAGTAATGTTTCCGTGAGCAGCCTGAGAGGCCCGGTCTGCCCACGCGGATGACATTTTCTACTCTGATAAAATGTAATGGAGTAAGATGGCATGCCACTTAGCAGCGGACAGCTAAATCTTGTGGGCCATGTAAGCAGCATGATGGGAACCCATGAGTGACAGTATTTTGCTTTAAACACATAGATTTTTAAGATGTTGAATAAGACAAAACAGTCTGGAAAATATACAGCTACATTGTTGGATTGCTTTATGTTTTCTCACAACACAGGAGCAGAGATTCCGATTCTCCAGTGTCTGCTGTGTGGGATTATCCAGGGCTATGTAATTGAGAGCTGGGTTTCTCTGACATCTATGGGGCAGGTAGCAGATTTTCATTTCCATCACTTTTATCCAAGAGCCTTAAGGCGGAAATGATTAAAACGAAGAAGAAATAAAATATGTATTACTGCAAGAAATATCCCCAAACTAGGTGTTCCTCTGAGTCTGAGAAGAGAACAGGAATTGTGTACTGTGGACAGCAAGGACCCTGCAGAGGCATCCCTGCAGAGGAGGATGTCTGTGCACATGCGCACAAAGAGAACTGACAATCACGCAGGCATCCAGTAAGATTCTGCTTTAGACTGTAGGCTCATTAGACTGATAATCTCAGGGAGGAAAGGAATGAGCAGTCTTTTCAGAAAAGAGGAGCAGTCCGTAAGGAAGAGCAGGGTAAGGTGACCATCATCCACGGAATGGCTTAATAGCTATGTGTAGATACCAAGCACTTTGTGCTACAAACAAACTTGTCTGCCTTTCATGTCCAAGAATGATATCAGATGATGAAGTCATGTGCAGTGTAATAGCTGCAGATCCTCGATAATGAATAATGCTGAGTTGAGCTGAGCAAATGATGATCAGGAGTTTTAGAAAAAGGAGAGCAATACATTTCCTTCCTCTGCATATTGTGAATCATTGTGGGTCCACTGTCTTTCCAAACAGAGCTGACATGACATTGACTAGTAATTCTTCAAAGTCTGTTTTCTCAATTATAAGATGGGAAAAATATGCCACCTTCTTTGCAAGATCTACTGAGAATTAACTGAGTAGGCAAAAACATGGGAGTTGAATTTATTGAACTTTTAAGGATGTCTATTATCATGCTTATTAAATGAAAGTAGGGGTTATCAGTCTCAGCATTGTAGACATGTTTGGTGGTGGTTGTTTTGAGGATCATGCTGTGAACTTTATAGGATGTTCACCTTCCATGCACAAGATCCCACATTCCCACCCCTCAGTTCTAACAACTGAAATGTCTCCCGACTGTGCACAATGTCCAATTGGAAACAAGTCCCTTCAAATTTGTCACTTCACCATTCTATAACATTAGATAGTGAACAAGGAAAGCACTGTATAAATTGTAATATGAGTTACAAAGGTAACATATTCATTCATTCACTGGTTTAAACACCTACTAAGGACAAGACAGTAGATCACAAAGACTGATGATGAATTAGACATTAAGCCTCTTCTTAAGAGGGGAAGTCAGCTACACATATAAAAACTTTCCAATATCCTATGGAGTAGCAGAACTTCAGGGTTGAAAAGTTAGAGTAACACACTATAGGTAACTCTGGAAAAGAAAAGAAGCAGCTTTATTTTAAAGCAAACTAGGCCATTTAAGAAAAGTGCCACAGATTAGTGTAAGGAAAGCTATTATTCCTACTAAGTAGTTTAAACTTTTATTATTAGAATCATAAAATTTTAGAGTTTGAAAGAACCTCGGAGATCACCAAATAACATCACCCTCATTTTACAAATGGGGAAACTGAATTATTCCTTATCTCTGGTGCATTTCAAGCAGATGGAACACAAATAAACAAGAAAATATAAATCGATGCCAAGCAGCAGGAGGTTGCCCAGTTTATACAGTAAGTTTTAAAGGGAATAATAGAAACCATGACTTTCTGCTAAATAAGGGGAAAAAATGCTAATGCTACATATCAAGATGCTGCACACAGGATGAAAGTGCAGTGCTGGGAGGAGACGTGAGATTCTTAGCTGAGGCGGGGAGTGCGAACACTGCTCCTTGCTTCTCAACTTGGTGCTTTAAAATTCCCTGAAAGAGGGAGAGACGCACCTAAAGGCAATGGCTTACTAAACTCAGCCCTCACCCTACATCATTATGTAGACAAATACAAAAATCACAATTAATTCTTCACAATAGTTTTGAGATGCCTTTCTAGAACAAGAAGCCAAACCAAAATGTACAAATCAGTTATGACCCTACTGCTTGTTGCACGTAACCCAAACCATAGATCTGAGAACACTCTTATATCTTCCCAGAATATTGAGGAATTCAGTTACAGGGCCCTGCAGACAGCTAGCTTAATTTTAAATATACCTGTTAGAGAGACTTAAACATCCAAAAATTGAAAATTAAGAATATAGGAGTATTGAGAATTGATGAAAAGAGGGAATTATGCTTTTTAATATATTCTTACAAAATTATCTAAGATGTCTTATTTGACAAATACATAATATAGAGGATTGTTTTCATACCATTTAAATCTGAAAATATCTGTACTAGGGCAATCTTTTTAAAGTATTAAGCAATAGTTAATGTTTTTAATATTTCCTTAATATTCTCTTGCGGTGAAATGTTAGAAGTTGCCTTGAGTTAAAGGTACAAAAACAACAAGAAGAAAAAAACGAAAGGAGGAGAAAGAGACAATTCTGGAATGTTGAGTCTTAGAGGTCCAGTGTAGCGAGCTGATCATTTTCAGTTCGGTTATAACAGTTTGAGAACGGAAGGGTCTCCCAGCACTGACAGTGGAGAAAGGGCTGCTTCCCCACAGCAGAAACAAAGTTCAGGCCAAATCTGGGCCCTTATGCCACCTTTTACTGGCAACTAGGCATACAACACAGCTGTTGCAGCCTGCAGCTTCAGTGTTTAGGCTTCCTGTCTTGTGTTGCAAAATTACCTTGTGTTATAGAAGATTAACTGAGGTAAACGGCAATAACCTGTCGTCATATTTAGCCTACTGCAAGCAGTGGAAATCACCTGAGTTCAGTACTAGGTTTTAGGACCTTAACCTACAAAGCCATGAAGAAAAGAGAGAGGAAACAGGATGGACGACTACTTCATAGTTTTATGCAAGGAAAGAAGAATCTCCTGCAATACAGTAGCCAGCCCACTAATTTCACTGAGAGCCATTATAAATACCTATTTTGTTAATTAATAAGTCACTCTCAGCAATCAGAATCAAGTTCACCAAACTCAGCACTTCTAACATTCATTGTAAAAATTATCCAATTTCTACTGGTGATGGGAGGTGAAGATCACTGAAGTGTGCGGAGGACAGCTTCTGGATCCTGTTCTAGACGAGCCCATTAGCACGAGAGGGTCTGTCCTGACTGGTTCAAGCATGTGCTCTTGAAGATTAACAGACACACGCATCAGCAGCTGGACCACTCATGCTAAGTATTTGACATCTCATCATTCAGCGTAAAGGGACTGGGAACGACTCAAGAAAAAAACAATGGACAACAAATATCCTAAGACAGCATCATTCTCTCATAGGGACTAGAAAATATTCCTTGGGCTGATAGGGAAGGGCAAAAATGTGAGAGGGCTTGAAAAGGGTGTAAGAAAGTTTAACTGGAGACCAGAGACGAGGCTTCTGAACAGCCCACTTGAAATCAGTCAACATGCGGACTCCACTTATTTTGGCAAACTCCTTTTTGGATTCCTGCCAGCAATTACGCTATCAGTATGACCCAATCCTTCTGGGTTAAAATCAGTACCGCATATTACTCATGCAAAATCCCAGAAGGCACTAGAGCAGTGCAAATAAACAAAACCTTCCCGTGTTCATTTTGGTTTCACTCACAATAGCCAAAATATGGAAGCAATTTAAGTGTACATCACAGATGAATGAACAAAGAATGTAAAATATATGCACAACCGAATACTACATGGTCTGGCAAAAGGAACACTGGAAAGGATAGGTGCACAGGTCTGTCAAATATTAACTACACATTGCATCATAAAAACATATGTAGAGTACTTTGTAAGAGATTATTTAGGGCTTAAAATTAAGTTATCCGTAGGACAAATACAAACAGGGTAGTGAAAAGACAATCGGCCATTTGAACATGAAAGTTAAAAATACCATGGAGTTTTAAAAGACTTAACAAATTAAATGATGATGTTTGGAAGTTTAAGGGTAATTCTAAATATGGGAGATGAGGGACATGTCACATATGAAGGACATATCACACATCTAAACATGGTCGGGAATGGACATATCACATATAATTTAAGGTACTTCTGAGAGGGAGATGGGTTGTTAATAATAATTACATTAGAAGCAAAACATAAGCCAAAATTGTGTCAAGCAAATACAAAATCATCCTAGCTATATGATCCTACTTTATTCTGTCAAGCAATATACTTCAGTGAAATCAAAACTCAAATTTTTTGCTACTTTCATACTCATACTTTTGTAAACTTGAGATGTCATCACTCTCTATCCAAGATAGTGCAACAAGGTCTTTCCATAGGTTTCAGAGTTAAACAACAAAAAGTTTCTCAAGCTCTTTCATTATAGAATCCAAGAGCAGAATATAAGAAAATTACTAAGGACTTGTTCGACTCTATGAAACAGCCTCACAATTTACTATACTTTCTAGATTAAAAGATTTCAATTGAAATATTCCTCACAATGTTTTAAACCACCATGGCTCTTAAGGTCATCAATAATGTTTCACTGGATATAGAAACAACAGTGAAATCTCCCTAGAGTTCTTCAGAGACTTCTACAGATGCTGCTCTGCAGCTACAGCCAAACAAGAAGCATCACCTCATTTTGGGTAGGATATATTTGTTTTCACCAACAAAAATGGAGACAAAATTTTAAGGACAGGAAAGTCATTGTGTTTTTAAAGAAAATACAAAAAAAGCAGGATACCAAATGAAAAACATCCACTATGAAATACACTAAGAGAGAATTTCAGCAAAGATATGTCCCGTAATATTTTGAACCTGAACCCCAAGGTGGAAACAAATGTTGATGCCAGTGAACTTTCTAGTAAAATGTAATGACAACATTTTCTATACAATGTGAAAGAATGGAGTTGCTGAACTGGGCTTCAGAGTTTGCGTGATAAGTGCATCTTGTGCATGTCGGAACAGTGACTGGCCACTGATTTATTTTACCAATGGAAAAAGATGTACTTATCATCTCTTGGTAGAGATATTCATTACAATATTTAAAGTGTTGGTGTTGCCAGGTTCTTTTATGGTGTGAATTCCTGACATGATATTTGAAATGCCACGTCATCACCTCCTCCTGACACTCATACACGTACAGGACAATGTAAACCAGAGGGTAATTTTCACCTACAGCCATAAAAACTGTGAACCATGAGGTACCATAGTGGTCACTGTGTTCTAAGACAACGTCCACAGAAATTCCCTGCTTCAGCCAGTGCATCTCTCTTTTAAGAGTGAAACCAAGCTACAGCCTCAGGTGATGACATTGTCATACACAGAGGACAGTAAGCTTGCTGATGTCTCTGGATGCTCTTTCAAAGTTTATAGAGTAGTAAAAGCTGGAGATGGCCAGTCGGCTTCCAGAGTATGACAACCACTGCCTTAGGATTGTTAGTAGCTCTAGGAGATTTTCTCTGAGTAGAAGCTGAACTGTGGACTTCAGAGTCCTGAGGTCTGGAGGCTGTTGATGGTCTTCTAATACTCCGACACTCTTGACATTCAGACCTTGCCATTGGAACTGTTTTCTGTACTGCCTCAAAGTGGAGATGTTTTGTTTAGAGCTATGACCACAGCAAGAAGTAGAAGGAGAAGGAAGAGGAGGAGGTGGTGGAGAACGAGGAGAAGAAAGAGGAGGAGGAGGAGGAAGAAGAGGAGGAGGAAGAGGAGAAGAAGAAGAAGAAGAAGAAGAAGAAGAAGAAGAAGAAGAAGAAGAAGAAGAAGAAGAAGAAGAAGAAGAAGAGGAAAAGAAAAAGCAGCTTTTGGTCTTTCATTTAATGAACACTATCATTTCAGAATGAGATTCTTTCATATTTGGTTAACAATCAAATCACTTTATTTTTAGATGACTTCTAATATACATCTTTCCAAATTCTTAAGACATCCCACAGTTGCTGGAAGTTTGCCTTCCTCCTACCTTTCACATGCCGTTCTCTCCACCAGGAATTCACCCCCTCCTTCCGCTAACCATCTCCTACACGTCTTGAAACGTCACTGAGGCAGGGTTTACCCATCCTGGGAAAGTGTTCCTTAAGCTCTCAGTGAGATTTGGCTGTAGCTTCTCTATGCAACCAAAATGCCATCATTGCACTTCCCCAAGTCCAGCCTTAGGAAAAAAACAACCCGTTAACATTCTCTCTTTGCCTTGAATGCTGTTGTCACTGTGCTCTATTGTAATGGAAGAAATATTCCAAGCTGTTATTAAATAAGAACTGGCCATTAAGGCTGTGGCTTAGATTTTATTCAACAACTGACTCATCTTTGCACTTTCTGTTGTGCTCTTTGGAATCACTGAACTAACTGCTTCATTGTTAAAGATACCCTGAAAGATTCCTAAAATGTTACTTGCACACTGCATGTTGTTAAGAATCTTAATGACAGCACTTTAGATACTGTAGTCTCCCCAACATCTAGTCCCCAGTACAGCTTAATGTAAAAGCCTTTTCAATGTGCTACAAAGAAATTCACTTAAAATGGAACTACTAAAGCATTTGGATATGAGGTACACACTTTAGGATCCCTGTTTTATGTTCCTGTTATGCCCAGAGGCCTAAGGGTCCCCAGATTCATCTCTGCTGGACTTGTCTCTCTCCAGTGTAGGAAGAGAAAGAGGAATCAAGGGAGACAAGTGCAAAGGGTAAGAACTTGATTACAGGCATTGCAGAAGAAAGCTGTGCAAACCTGCATGGCAGCACGGGGTGTTCAGAGCTGGAGCACTGCTGGGTGCACACCAACAATCCTGTTCTTACAGAGTTAGGGACCCATCACCCTATTCCTCTTAGTCACTGGACTTTTTGTTTAATTGGTCATTGGACTTGTAGCTGGGGGTCTAGGTTTGATGGGCCAATAGGGGAATTTTGAGGAGAAACATTTTAGGGAGAAGTAACCTACTTAAAGAGGGATTTAGGTGGGATGGCACAACTGCATAGAAGCAGGTGTCAAAACCAGGGCTATCAGCTTGGCTGCCTGCTGAGACAGAAGCCCTCTCTTTAAACCCCTAATCCAACCCTACCTAAGTGTCCCCACTTCCCTGCATTATGTCTAGCCACTATCTATGCTTTGATCTTGTGACTTTGACAACTCTTTTTTTAGATTACAATGAGTAATGTATCAACTAGAGATTCTATGATGATAGTTTTTTTAAATTCGGTATTGTTCTATCCTTATTTTCTGTTTTTCTATTTTCTTTAATTTTCTTTTCTTTATTTGAAAAAAAAGAACAATATGCAATATAATAACCATTGTTAATTTTCTTTCATTCTGTTCTGAAGACCTGTATTGTTATTGTTTTGAGTTTGCTGTTGTTTATGCCTTTTGCTTTTTTTCTTTTCTGACTTTTCTCTTTTTAAATAAAATAAATAAATAAAAGAGCTTTATAAATACACAAAAAATCTCCAAAGCATCAAACGTCTTACATTCAGCATTGAAAATATTTCATGTTTCCTGATATATATTTTCTTAAATGAGTAATTCTTAAGAAATTCTCAGAACACTTTCTTCTACATGGTAATAATAATGAGCAGCTGTGAACAAATAGGAAGAAATCTGAGAAGGCTTAGGTTTTATAGGCAGCTGGATTTTAATATGTGTCATGTGTGAAGCCCTCTACTATCTGAATGTCTACATGCCAGCCTGTTTATTAAGGAAGGAAGGTAATCAGAGGCTGTGGTACAGAGTAACAGGTGCCCTGTACTCCCATCCCTTTGAAAGGTAAGCTGTGGCTCAGAATGGCAAAGGCTCCTACTTTACAGTGACCGAGAGCCCTCTCCAGGCAACACGGACCACGCTCCATCCTAAAAATTACAGTGACCTTCCCTGGAACCTAATAACAGCACCAGCCAGATTGAAAACATGGTTGGGGGAACCGGAAGTGGCAGCTCAGCGTGGGCCTGTGCTCAGTTATCTCAGGCTGGAGTCACATAGTTCCTGCAGGAACCAGAAGATGGCAGGTGATGATGATAGTGGATGGTGGGGGGGGCAGACAATAGGTGATTCGTTTCGGTCCTGGTCAACCTTGAGACTGGAAGAGACACGGGGAAGAAGGAAGAGCTGGCCTTATCCGGCCAATGGAAGGCACATGTGACCACTTAGAAAGATTCACTGCTCCTCCCAGAAGGCCTGTACATATATGAAAACATCTGTTCTCAGGTTTTTCAAAAGCCCCAGCTTTTAAAATGCAACTTACTCTTCTACATCTAAGACCTGCAGATATAAAAGAATTGGGTGACATATAAAGAAGCAGAGTTAAAAATCATGCAGCTTATAAATGCCATTTTGACAAAAAAGAAAGAAGAAAATTAAGTCATGGAAAAGAAATGCCTTCTGGGAATGCCTTCTGGAAATGGAATTGTTAGACCATCTCTGGAAGTGACATTTTCACATTTGATCAATGGGTTATAGGAGCAGAGATGGAGCAGCAGGCTGTGAAGAGGCTGATTAGAAAGCTGAAAGAATTTTTCATCTATAATTGGTACACGGAGGAGAAAGTATGCCGTATTTCTCAATTCATACATGATGGAGCTAAAAGCTAATATAATACCTATGTTCGTAAAAATGTATATAATCATAAACACCAGAGAAGAAGAATACATCCCAGTATTATACAGAGGCACAGGTGAAAAGATACAGTCTTCAGGATGATTCTCTCACAGAGATGAAGGCTGGTACTGTGCCTGCCCATATTTCAAAGTCACAGTCACATATAATCACTGTTCTGAAGAGTACTTTATGCCCCACTACCGTGTATGCGTTGACAGTGCTCAGGACTTTAAAAATTGCAACTGTTTCAAGATACTCTAAAGTGTTTAACCTGTAAAGAATATGTACTAAAATACTTTATTTGGTGAGTATCTTTTATTAAAGCTCCCTAAAATACCACCGTTGTCGTGTTGGTGTGGAATGGCCAGATTGCTTCTCTGAGCAGAACGCATCATGTTTGTCTACTGGTTTCAAGATAGGAGGGAGAGAAGTGAAAATCAAAAGGGCTCTGGGCCACTGTTCTCATGGCAAAGAAAGATTGTTACTGTATGTCTGTGAAATTTGTCCTTCTAAACTGCATACCCAGAGTATGTAAGCGTCACTCAAACTCTGCTTTTACAAAATCAGGTCTTCACGTACAAGAATTTGCCAGTGTATGACAGAAGATTGTTTTCTGAACCCCACTTGAGTCAGGGTCTTCTTTGTCCTCCCTCTCATCCTAAATTTGGGTTTTCTAAGAAGCCTGCTAAATCAGATTAGTGAAGATTTTTTCACCCTTGATATCTGACCAAGTGCCTTATCCTCTACACTCAATATGTTATTGTCCTGGACTAGCATCAGAAAAAAAAAATATGATCAATTCAGCTTACCCAGAATTCTCTTTATCCCTGATATTTTCTTAGTAATTTTCTGTCCACTCACACAGGTCCTGCACCTTATCTATCATTCTCCGTGTATCCTGCTGTATTCAGAGTTGAGCCTGCCCTCTCTCCCCAGTACAAACCCATGTAACACAGCCCACAGCCCCAAATGCAATCGGACTTACCGCTGTTTAATGAACTTGAACAATAACTTTTTAACAGTACAGCTGTTTGAGCATCGCAGTCAATTAGTGATGAAAAGAGAAAAGTGCTCTAAGCCAGAATGTTCATATTTAAAAGACGCTTTCAGTTGCTAGCTACTCTACATGTGTACAGTTTACCAAGACTACTGTACATAGAGCATGGAGTAAATTCTTATTTGAAATAGCTGGTCTACAGCAGCAGCAAAATACGTGCAAATATCCCATCACAAAATTTATTGGAAATATTGGCTTTAGAAAGGAATGAAATCATTATACCTCTTTATATGTACATTTCTTCCAAGAGTAATAGTATACACATTATTTCCAAGTACTTAACAGAACATTTCCAGGATAAAGCATATGTTAGATCACAGCACTTTTCAAGAATTCTTTGTTATTAGCTGTGTGTGGTGGTGTACACCTGTAAATCTGCCTACTCAGAAAGCTGAGGCAGGAGGATCTCAAGATGGAGGCTATCCTGGGCAACTTACAATGAGATCCTATGGTCAGTTCATTTTAATCATGCTACTAGTGTACTCAAATTGTTTTTGTTATGTTCCTTCTGCAGTGTGAATTCCTGGCATGGTACTACAAATGCCAACTCCCTGCTCTACCTAATATTCATACACACATGCAGCAATGCAAGCAGATGAATATTTTTCATTCACAACCATAAGAACTATGAACTATAAAATTTCATATCTGTCACTGTATTCTAAGATAACATCAGTAGAAAATTTCAGACTTATAGAATTTTTTTTCCAAAAGTAATAATGAAGTTCTGTGGTTAAACCGAATTTTAAAGTCAAGTAAATCATTATTGTTACATAGAAAACTCAAAACCATAGGGAAAAGGCTAAAAGTAAATCTGTTACTTGATAACAAACGTCCATACATTAGCAAGTATTTTTAAAAATATTTTGTCCTAGTAAATCGATGGCTTTAGTCAATTATCAAAAGTAAAAGAGAATCAAAACCACTAAGAGCATAACTTCTTGGGAAATAAACTTGTTTAAATCGCAGACATTATAGGATACCTCCAGTTATTCCCACCCATATGGTCTTCACTGCCATAATGGAATCTAGCAATTATCAGCAGAAAGATACTTGTGAACAGAGTAGGCTTTGGGGGAATGGGAGACTTTAGAGTTGAATGTTGGGTCTCTGAAATGATATTTTGTATTTAAATGTTGGAGCATTTCACCAGTCATTACAGCTTTGTAGTCTAAAGAGCAAAGAACCATTGTATCATTTCATTTTATGACTGAGAAAAGTCCTCAAGTCAGAAATCAGAACACGTGTTTTATAAAACGTAAAAAATTAGAGACTGCAGGTGACTTCCTCATTGCCCCATAACAATAACAAATATATTATAGCTTCAGCATTTATAACCAATCCCAGCAGTGAAGTGTAGTCATCATACTTATGTTAGAAATCCAGACATCGAGTAAAAATCAATTTGCTGACATACGTGACATATGATCCACTGGAGAGAGCCACTGTATCTACACACTTTCAGTGGATGAAACAAGAAATTTGCTCCCTTCTTTTTTTTTTTTCCTTCCCATAGTAGGAATCTCATTTGTACATTTCTTGGAAGGTAGAGAAAAATATGGATATTAAGTGTTTGAAAGCATAAAATTTACTCTTAAAAAAGTTTAATTTCTGATTTTAAAAAAATCTCCCAACACTTTCAGTCCTTCACTGGTTAAGTGTTAACTGTTGATCACTGAACAAAAATTTAAATGTATCATGTATTGACCATTACCTGAAGTTAATTTTCTTGAAAATTTAAATCAGCAGTCACCTAGCACAGAAGTAACGTATTTTCTACCCTCCATGGTTTCTTTGTACAGATTGTCTAGCCGCATTCCTCTTAATACCTGCTTTGTCTCCTAAGCACATTTGTCAATACTGATAAGGAGCAGCAGAGTGAACATTAAGTAAGAGATAGCAACTGCAACAGCTCGGGGAAAAGGTGAATTTTGGGCCCCAAATTTGTAAACTTCTTCATGACAGCTTCAGCTATCAAATTTTCAAGGTTCATCATTTTCTGAGGCCACAGAAGAAGCAGGAGTTGCAGAAGAGTTATTAAAAGAGCTTTATCTCCTAAACCTAGCTGCACTTACTCTCGCTAAATCTATCCTTGAAATAAATCAAACTCCATTTTCCAAAGTGACATTTCAACCAACAATGCATTCGATTGTACTTTTATTCTTCTTTGCTTATTTTGAGAGCTATTAGAGCATTAGAAACTGTAATTTGATCAGTATCAAAACCTGGATCCAAGAGTTCTGCTGTTCAAAGGAAAATGAAGGACAAGAGATAAAATAAATAACTTGGAATCTGATCAAATGAGGAACACTAAAAAGAAATGTGAATATAGGTCACCAACTCATTTAAAATGCCAGAGACTGTGGGATTTCAGTATGAGCAGATGCATATCTTTTCCTGTCAATATTTGCTGCTTCACCTCTAACATCAACAGTATTTCTCAGACTAATTAGCTATATGAGTGGCGATTGTTCTCCAATTAGAGAAACTTGGTTATGATCACTCAGATTATTCCAAAGGGGCTTTTAAACATTTGAGGAATGGAACGACTTGCCCTGTCTATAGTTTCCATTTCCTTCCTCTCTGCCAATGAGGGACAAGGGAACAATAAGCCTTCAGATTGTGTACTTACTAAAATTACTATGAACAATACAAACCTGATTAGTTCCCGATTGTCACTCATTTTATCACGTCCATGGCTTCTGTAAATGCACACTTTGGGAACAAACAATAGATTTCTTAAATCTAAATACTGCACTTTGATGATCATAGACTGGCACCTGCAACACACCTTAAGTGCTAGATTTCACAATAAATAGCATTTGCTTGTTTATCCTGCCACATGTTTATTGCTTTTCTTAGACATAGTATAAAACTGCACTAAATGAATATGTAAACTTGAAGCCCAAAGCACAGTATTAGAAGAGAGATATTGTTCCTAGGCAATAGTATACATCTTAAAATGAGCCATCATTTTTAAAATGTTCTCCTTATCCTACATGGAAAACCGCTGCCATTAATTTTGACCCAACTTCTTTCTCACTTATGTCAATAAATCCCAGGCAAGCTTTAAAAACTTTCTACCTTCATTGTCTTACAAAGACAGCCCACTGTGAGAAGTAATGGTGCTCATAAGTGAGAGGCAAAGAAGCAATAACAGTTTCATTTACAGATCATTAAACAAGAAACTGGCTCAGAGAAGAGAGCTCTGCTTTAAGGCTCTGGAGTAGCTAGGCACATATCAAGTGGGTAAATTTACAGAAACATCTTACTGCTCTCCTACAAGGAGATCTAAAGAGAACCTCCCATTGCAATGATAGGAATGTACAATATTCATCAGATAACAAGGTGTCTTGAACAGATACATGTCTTCATTAAATTAAAAAAATTTTGTTAAATTTACCATGTCATAAAATGCATCATTCTCCTTGCTATATCTCAAATTTTTTGGATGTGTAAAAATATGTATGTATATGCTCCTATCCCCCTGACTTGCTTTGTTAAGAAAAATGCTACAGCAAAAAAATAAAACTTTTCAAAACATGTGCTTACCACTTCTAATCCTACCAAATCCAAAAAATCTATTTGCCTAAAATAATTTATAAATGTGCCCACATCTATTTATTTATCATTTGTTCTATAGAGTGCTTGCTTTGAAGTATTTTCCTACTCAGCTATCACCTGTTTATTTTTCTTGAGTTTTTCCTCAAGTCCTATTCCTTATACAGTTATTCCTATTTCCATGAAAATACAGTTTCAGTTACTCACTATGGATAAATTCTGCCATTTCTATACTTTAAAGTTTACATGTTTTATGCACTTTGTAAGTGGTAAGTCTAGCTCTTCACAGTATTTTGAGATTTACCCACTCTCAGAATCTTGTTCTCTTTTATTTCTAAGAAGTTTTCCAATGTTTGGTCTCTCCAATTTGGGTTTATTCACAATAGGCCGATATTAAAATTTTTCTAGAGGTCATCTTTAGAAAGACTTCATTTCATTTGTCCTAAATAACTGTTGTGGTATGAAGTGGCCGGTATACCAGTTGTCAGTTTCCACTTGAAATCTGTTCTCTGTTTCCAGGTCTCCGGAATGCTGCTGGATCCTTGTTTTTTGTTTTTGTTTTATTGTTCCCTCACTAGCTGGCATGAAGTTCGGTTTTTCAGCAAAAGATGCTAAAGCGGAAGAAGCTGCTTTTCCCAGTTTGAGCGTGGGCCTCTCCTCAGGGTTCCAGACACATGCCTTTTCAGAGCACAAAGGCCAAAATGCATGAATCTTCCTGTGGGCAGTGTCCACCCACGTCCTTCTGGACGGTCTAGAGCAAAGTTTCAAAACCGAGAACCCTCTTAGGGATGTCCACTCTCACACTCCAGAGAGCATATTTCTAGCAAGTCCATTCAACCAGTATCTGGGCTTTATTTATGCCTTAAGGTAATGGTTGCTCCGTGTGTCTACTATTCTGGTATTTCTTAGGATTTTCTTTCTCTCTCACTAGAGAAACTCCATTACCCCAACTGTCTTGAGCCCTTATGCTTATCATTCTCTTTTGCAGTTACTACATAGTTTCTGTCTCATGATTAAATTCTGATGCAACTTGATTACAGAGAAAATATATACTTAATTTTAAATGAAGTTGATAAAATACTTTACAAAAAGATCATAGAATTATCCAAACCCATTAGCAATGAATGACAGACCTGGATGTCCCACATTTACACCAACGCTTGGGGTTGCTGTATTCAGAATCACAGTATCATGGGTCTATTAGTTTTTCATCTACTGTAACAATTTCCTAAAAATTTAAACTTCAAAAGAGAAAAGGTTTGTTTAGGCTCACGGTTTTAGAAGCTTCAGCCTATAGCTGATTGGCTCTCTTGCTTTGGGGCCAGTGGTGAGACAGCTCATCATGGTTGGGACCTGTGGGGAGCACAGTGGTTCACATCTTGGTGGGGAAACAGAAAAGGAGGAGGAAGCAACAGCCAGGGCCTCCAAACCTCCTTCCAGAGGATGGCACCAGTGGCATAGATCCTGAAACTTCCCATCACCTCCCACGGCAACATGCTGAAGACTAAGCCTTTAACACAGACAGCCTTGGAGAACATTTCAGACCCAAAGCAAGTGTCAGTGAAGTCTTGGATTTGGTTTTCATTTTTCTCATGGCTTATATGCTTAACAACTACCTTTATTTGTGAAGTCCATCACAGGCCTTTATTCTTTTCTACTTGGCTTATCTTTTGATTACTGAATTGCAAGATACTTCCACACATTGACCTGATCACTCTTTCAATGTATCATGGGCCTGGCTGTTTGTTCGTTTGTTTGTTTAACTGTGTCGTTTGATGAGAAGAAGTTTCTAATTATCATGAAGTCTAATTTACTATTGTGTGTGGATCCTAAGCAATCTTTGCTCAAGAGGATCATGATATATAAGTCCATAATTTTTGCAAGAAAATGTATAATTTTTGAAAATTTATGGTTTTAGTTTTTATGTGTATCTATAACTCATTTTTAACAAATAACATGAAATGGAGGTCAGTGTCCCACTTCCAATGCATAATCAATTTTCCCATTATTGTTTCCTATAAAGACTTTCTCATAAACCCAATGAGCTGCTTCAGCACTTGTGTTGAAAACACGTGACAATATGTGTAGGATATACGTGTATCTGTTCTATGTCCCTGAACCATTTGTCAGTCTATCTTTATGACACTACAATGGTTCTACCAATTTTCTTTTTCCTCAAATCTCATTCTTTGGTCTCAATAATGTTTTGGCTATTTGTGCTCCTTTAAATAGGAGTGGTATTTTAATGAGTACTTCTTTTACATAAATGGGAGCCACTTAAAAATGTCTTTTTACATTTGGTTGCTCCTGTAAATGATTTTTTTGATTTTTGGTAAATTTATGAATATCAATGGCTAACCAGCCTTGCTTTCCTGAAACAAAGCTTACTTAACCTTGATTAGTTATCCTCTCTATGCAGTGCTGAATTTAATTTTCTAACATGGTAAGGGTTTTAATGCCTATGTTCATGATAGATATCAGAATATAATTTCCTTCATTTTTCATACTGTCAATGTCTGATAATGATATCTCAACATAATATTTGACACCCATTTTTAACTGCTTACCTAGTTGTCTTTAAATGAACTGAGAAGTGTCTTTTCTTCCTCTGTATTCTAAGTTTTCATGACATTTCCCCAAGATTATTTAAAAACATTTGATAAAAATCATAAATCATTTGAACCAGCAGTCTTCTTTGTAAAAAGAATTTGTCATATTTTCCACTGTGCTCCTAATTGGGTTGGATTATTTGTTATCAAACTGGCACTGCTATTTCTCAATAAAGTTGAGAAAAACGTTTTCCAGACCCCTTTCCTGTAATAGACAGGGACATTTATGAGATTCTGATGCACAGCACAGCCCTGGCTGTTATCCTCAGGATGACGGCCCTTGACAGATCCTGTTACAAAGGCTCCCAAGGGCCACAGCTCCTTTGTACTCTCTTCCCTACTCATCTTTCCAGCTGGTTGCCCAGCCAACCACCCACCACATTACTATCATCAGGCACAAACCCACAGAGAAGCCGCATCCCACAGAGAGGCAGCAGTTGGCCCAGATAAGTCTGTTTTGAAACAGCCACCAAATTCATGCCTGCAGCAGCTCCAAGTCTCCCTACAGCTCCCCTTGGCTGATCCAACTCGGTGGCCGCCACACACAACTGCTCAGGTCCACCCTAAGCTCTGACACTGCCCCCTGCTGGTGCTGCAGGAGACTGTGACGAGTTACGGCTCCTCCAATCTCCCCATTCTCTCCGATCATCCAGAATGTCTGTCCTTATGCTTCTCCCAGATTTCATAAACTCTGATTCCTAAATTAACTACAGAATTTCCATAATTACAGTGCAATAGTATGATTGTATTATTTTCTGACTGAATTTTAATTGATACAGTGATACATGGGGGATATATATATATGTGTGTGTGTGTTTATATATATGAGTATATGCATATATTTAAAAGTATATATATATATGTGTGTATATATACACATGTATATATTCATATACAAGTATATATACAAGTGTATATATATACATAAAAATCAAGTATGTGTGTATACATACACATATATGTGTACATATATATGTACATATGTATTTATACATATACCTGATTATATATATATATATATATATTTGTAAAAATACACATGTAAACTTGATATTGTATATATGTATATATATGTATACTTGTATATATATGTATATTGGGTTGGATTATTTATATATGTGTATTTGTGTATGTATTTGTATATGTGTATTTGTATATGTATACATATACATATATTTGTTGCCCATGGATCATTGTATCAATTAGATATATATGTGTGTATATATATACACATATATGGTTGCTTTTTTGAATGAATGTTAGTGACATTTTCTCTTTTAAAATCATCCAAAATGCAAACTATAAACACAGTAGCCAAAAAGTGACAATGAGTGTGTCGCAGACCGTGACCAGGTGACACACTGAGCAAGAGTGCAGAGGGAACCACGAAGAGCGGAAGGCAGGGGCGCAGCATGATACAGACAGAGACATCTGAGTCACTAAACAAGTTTGGACCACAGCGATTTCAGTTCAGTGTTTAGCAAACCCCTGGGCTAAGTACTAAGACACAGGAGGAATGGAAAGGCCTTCTTGGTGGGCACGCTCAGCATGGAGACGGGAAGCTACACGGCTACCACTTCTAGGATGCTAAGAAATTTCTTCCTGGTTCCTGGATACAGCGTATATCATGTCTCCATAGTTTCCTTGACTCTGGATGACTCCATTAAGAACATTCTGGAGTTACTTGGCTTCTCTAGCAGAAGTGATCCCAGTGTTCTGTGCAAGAGGACAGAGTGAGGTAGTGTCCAGGTCCCAGCAACCCCACATATGCACCCTCACTCTCTCCACTTGAGGTCTGCGCCCATGAGACTGAAGCTCACGCTGGCTTTACCAAGTGAATTAGTAAAATTTAACTATTCCTGTCACATACCCCCAGAAGAATCTCATAGGCCAGCACAGAAAGGGAACACTCCAGCAGACCCATCCTTACTCCTATGATGGTTCCTTTACTTTGTTTACAACTTGCTTTTTGATATGCTGATCTGTTAAACACCTGTAGTATTCCAATGATTCACCAGTTACGTTTCTACAGAAACACATCCTTACCAGCTCTGATGCTTCAGCTTCCTTTTGCCAATGGAGCTGTTATATCGTTATCATATTGTTTTAACAAAAGGATAAGAATATTGTTCCTACCTCTATATATGTGTGTGCGTGCACATGTGTTTCCTTACTAGTAGTAAATGAAGTCTATTTTCCATGCAAATCTCACACTGATCTAACTAGATTGGTGAAACTGGTTCCGAAACTGAATATCACACTTTACACCTTTGTGAAAAACAAATAGAAAAATAAAAACATGCAAAGATGTCGGCTATCTATTGATAATATATATCCACTATCATCCTAACTATTCAAATGTTACTCATCACCATTTGATGAGTAACCTCTCAAAATTCATTTCCCTTAGTCCGGTCTGCTTTTGTTCTTAAAGGGCTGAAAGTTAATATTTTCGTTCTACACGTCATACATTCTATTCATTGTCAGAGCTGCCTCAATGTATCACGGAAGAGCTAAAGCAGCAGCCATAGACAGCACATAAATGAGTCCTCGTGACTCTGTTGTAACAAAAGTTTACTTAGGAAAGCAAGTAGTGAACTCAGGCTAGTAGTTTGACAACCCTAGTGTAAAGCCATCATGGATAACAGGAAAATATCTGTTCCTTAAAAGTTTGAAAAAATTAATCTAGCACTTATTAAAAGAATTTTTAAAAAATTTTTGTCTACATACTTTAACTTCTATCTTTTTTTCCATTTGCCACATCTTTATTCATGCAATCCTTTTGGCCTTGTTCATTTGTTTTGTTATCATTGTTTGCTCTGGTTCCTTGTAGAAAAGAGTTGATTGAATTTGGTGCTTTAATCAATATTCAAATTTTCAGAATTTTACTCATGCCAAAAATAGTACATATTTTGCTTATATAATTCTCTGATATATATATATATATATATATATATATATATTATAAATGTGGAACATGAATGATTAGTAGGCATCTGAAATAACTACCAGTAGATCAAACTATTTGTTCTCAGTACAACAGTTATAACCTTTATTAATAAGAGGTCACTTAAAAATAGACTTAAACCAGTCATATAGATAGCTATGTTAGTACAGAGCAATAATTACTTTTTCCCATGAAAAAATCTGAATAATGACTTCATTACTATTAGTAGATGTGTTAAATGTAAAGGTTTTGAAAATATTTAAAGTAATTAGTAATTTAAAATACTAAAAGTCAGCTTGTGCTTATAACAACAAATGAAAACTATGTTTTCATGCTTTAATACTTTGTTCTGAAATTGGTGCCTTCATAATTTTTACAAATAATATATAAGTGGCCTTGTGGGCAACTGTGCTCTAGAGCCTAGATTTGTGCCTCCCTAAAAAGACTAATTTTCTATATCTAAGCACTATGTTAAAGTTCCAGGTTGACAATGTACTGTTAATGTAATCTTTAGCAAAAATTTGGAATTCTGTTCTTTAATTTTTCCAATAAAGTTTGAGAAATAAAATTTTCCCTTCCCATATCAGAGTTTTATGAAAGTAGAAATATATGTATTACAAATTCAAAATTACAAAGTACTATACAAATATAAGATTTTGTAAAACTGTGTTCTCAGTAATGTCTGATTGCTGCTATTCCTCAGTATATTTACCATAATTTTAGTGTTTAAAACTATTTGTCCTTAACAACTTTGAAGTTCAACATGATATCTGATACCCATATTTAACTGCTTGCACAAATGTAGTAAATAAAGAGAAATCTGAAAAGCTTATGAAAATAACATGAAAAGTAGAAAACTTAATCATTTTAGTGAAGTGTGTATAATGTTTATGAAAGAGGAAATACAGTACCAGTCTGTTATCATTTGTGCCTGAATGTCCCCCTAATCCTCATGTAGTCATGGGGGAAAGGCTTTACCTGCCCACGTGGTTCAGGAGACATGAGAGAAAAGTAACTAAAAATTTGATACCAGAAAAGTGGGGCTGTTGCTGTAAAATTACCTGGTCATGTGACTCAAGAGCCTTTGGAACTGTCTTGTGGGAATGGAGAAGAGTTAAGAAAGGTTAGGAGATACTAGAGCTGGATTGCCTGAGGCTGCTGTTTGTGAGATTCTAGTTTCTGCTAAGTGGGTTTCTTCTGGGAAGAAGAACTGCATTGGTTGGTGGACTCCCGACAATGTGTTGTGGATTAGTAGAAAGTTTGTGCATTTTGCTCATGTCCAGAGATTTTTGCCTGAGGCTGAGATTAAGAGTAGATACTAATTAATCTGACAGAAGAAATTTCAAAGTAGTTGAATGTGGAGGCTGTGGCATGGCTACTGTTGAGTGATTTTAGCCAGACTTATATTGAGAATTCAATAGCAAAAAGCCCATCAGAATGATTTCAAACATTGTGAGTTTGGCCAGAAGAGAAGCTCTGAAAAGATAGAGCAGAGGACACCTTTATTTCTGAGAAGGAATAGGATAATAGAAAATTGCAAAAATGAAAGATTTTGCTCTGAGAAGAAAGCCCCAGACCATCATGCTCCAGAATGATAAAGGCCTTCAGAATTTGTCCATCAGAATTCTGTTTAGAGTGTTAGTGATCCAAGCACTCAGTCCCTACAGCCAAGAGGAATGGAAGCCTGGCTACCACTCCAGCTAGCAGCAGATTTTGGCATCATCCACAATGTGATGGTTTTAGGTGCATGCAGAATGCAAGAGTTATGGAGTAGGGAAGGCTTCTAGCTGATTTCAGAAGGAGCCCTGGGAGGCCAAGCAATGTACCACTGAGAGGGGAGTGTATGAAGCTGTGAGTGTGAAGCCAAAGGTGCAGTGGAGGTCCCAGAAGTTTGGAGAAGCTGGAATGCGGATTGTCTCAAAAAGACTGCAAGGAGCAACAACCACCTGATGTTTTGTAGAGGTGGAATCAGTCAACCCCTTTGAAGTTCAAAACTTGCCACAGATTGCTTCAGATGTTACACATGGAACTACAGTGCTTAATGTTTGTCCTGCTGGATTTCAAACTTGCTTTGGTCCCATTCCTTTGCGTACCTCTGTTTGTAACTTTGGGAATGGAAATGCCTGTAGTGCCACTGAATGCTGGAAATGTTTAACTGGTTTCTCATTTGAACAGGGTCTCACAGCTAAAAGTCTGCTGTAAATCTCAGAGGAGACTTGGGACATGGATATTTCAGCAACGCTGAAATGTTTAGGATATTGGCAACTCAAAGACTGACTAAATGTCTTTTGTGTAAAGGAATGCACACATGAGTCTTTGGGGGGAGGGGACAGAATGTTATAGTTTGTTTATGGGTGCCCCACCCACCCAGGCCTCATGCTGTCATGCAGACAAGCTATTCAGAGGTGGCTGAATCTAGTTTGTGATTGATTCAGTATCCAATGCTGGGATTAAGGATGTGAGTGATACCCCAGACCTAGGGCAGATAGACTGCATACAATATGCCTGCATACAATAATGCCACCCTGCCTTGGAGTCAGCCAATATAGATTGAAATTTCTACGAACTATGAGGTAAATATTTCTACAAGCTGTGAATTTGCTCCCTTTCACTTTGGGTCTTGAGTAGTTTGTCTCAGCAATGGAAAAAAGTAACCAAGACACAATCAGTAAAAATTTTGATGAGAATACCAGTCATTGGGAAAATCTTATAAAATTTGCAAGGAATCACAAAAATATTCAGCTATGCTGAGCAAAGAAAATAAAACTGGAGTTATCACAAAATCTGAATTCAAAATAAAATACACAAACCTCTTTAAATGAAATAGCATGATACTGACATAAAAACAGACATGTGGAACAATGGAAAAGAATAGAAGAACTCAGAACTTAATTGACAGTCATACAGGTAACTGATTTTTGACAAATATACAAGAATATGTAGCAGAGAAAATCTCTTCAATAAACGATGTTCAAAAAATTGCATATATATATGCAGAGTGAAATGGAGACTATCTTCTCACGGCACACAAAAATCAGCTCAGAGTGGACCAACCATCTAATGCAAACCCTGCAACTATAACTACAAATAAACATTGGAGAAACACAAGACAATGGCATAGGCAAAAATTTTTAACATAGGATCTTAAAGTAGAAGTAATAAAAGTAAACATCAACATATGAGATCACTGCAAGCTAAGAACAAATAACAAACAACAACAAAACAGTTCTACACCACAAAGGAAATAACAGAACTGAGTCACCTTGTGAACTGAGAGAACATTTGCCAAGTATTCATCTGACAGTAGATTTACATTCAGAATATAAAGAACTGGATATTTCTCAAAAGACAAAATGGCCAACAAGTATATAAAAAAGTTCATATGAGAGACTGAGATACTGAAAAAATGTTCATAATGTGGTATCATTCCGCCTCAGTTAGAATGCCTATGATCAGAAAAGAAACATTGGTGAGAAGGTGAAGAAAAGAGAACTCTCAGTAGGTTAGTGAGAATACAAATTTGTACAACCATTACAAAAACAGGAAGGACATTCCTCTAAAAACCTAAAAACAAAACTTTTATATGACCCAACAATTCAACTCAGTTTTTTTCTTTTTTTGTACCAGGAATCGAACTCAGGGTCTCATACTTTCCAGGCAGGCACTGTGCCAGTGAGCTATATACCTAGCTGTACTCCTGATTCTGTCTGCAATGAAGATGAAATCATTATACCAAAATAATACTTGTGTTTCCACATATACTGAAACACCATTCATAATAAGTAAACTATAGACTCAACCTAGATGTGTGGTTGGTAAACAGAACAAGAAAATATTGGACGTATGCATAATGAAATACTGCATGGTTATATAAAGGAATCAAATCCTGTCATTTGTAGCAACTGAAGATCATTCTGTTAAGAGACATAAAGATTCAGAAAGACAAATATCACCAGCTCTGCATCATCTGGGGATACTAAAAGTCCCTCTTGTAGATGAACAGAATCGGACTATGTTTAGTAGAGACCAAGAAACCCGGGGGACAGGAGGGATGGGAAGAACCTAAGTACAACACACAAAAACAGAAAGGACAAATCACCTATAGATTTTCCATAGTCCAGCAGAGTAGCTATCGGTAAAAATCATCCATGATCTATTCCAATGACAAAAGAGTACAGAATTCTCAAAACAGAAAAATTTTTTGAAGAAAATGAAATGATTGTTACCTTGATTTGATTATGCATTGTGCACATATATTGAATTGTCATAGTGTTCACCATAAAATATTGTCTCAAAACTCCCTACATAGATATTCCAGAGAAATCAATTAGAAAATAGATGATTATTGAAGAAATTAAATATAGAGTTTTCTTAAAAGGCAAATTATTTTAGTACATTCAAATGTGATGTACACATCTGATGACATATTTTTGACAATC
This sequence comes from Cavia porcellus, assembly GCF_034190915.1. Taxonomy (NCBI): domain Eukaryota; kingdom Metazoa; phylum Chordata; class Mammalia; order Rodentia; family Caviidae; genus Cavia; species Cavia porcellus. The sequence continues at coordinate 70,229,593 of NW_026947495.1, read as the reverse complement.
CTTTTTTCTTGTTTTTTCATTCCTATGTCTCTATCTTTCTTGTTTCTCGAGTGCCAACGGTCTTTATATTAACTTCTTAAAAAACTATGACTCCCACTGTAACTCCACTAAAATACTAACCCTTACCCTATATAAACTTTCAGAATTAACTGTCTCTTCTCCAATCCTACCTATCCATTAAAAATTCTAGTCCTTTAAGAAAATATCAAGATATAAATAATTCAGTTGATTTACCTCATAACAATAAATGAACATTCAAATGGACAGCAAAACTTGGGATGTGAGAGGAGGAAAGGAAGGAAGGGAAAAGAAAAAATTAAGAAAAGAAGGGAAAATGGAAACAAAACTCTTGTAAACAGGGACGGGAAGAGGAGTTGAAGAGAGGATATGAGAATGGGGAAGAGAAGAATCAAGTTATATCATGTATAGCTACAAATTCCCTGGGATGAATGAGATCATTATGTATACCTAAAATGTACCAAGAAACAATTTTAAAAAACAATAAACGACACAAATTTAAACATTCCTCTGAAGTTTGCATTTCTAAAATGGAACCAAGAAATCCTTGAATTTTGTGGCAAATATTGCTTACAAAATCTTGTCATTTTTAAGAAGTAAATTTTCAATCAATTAAGAATGGCTGGGCCATGAAGATCTCCTTTGACTTACACTTTTAAATTATGAGCAGATACACAGACAGACAGACAGCACAAGAGCCTCCTCTTGGTGTTCCTGCCTACTGGTTAAATTTAGCATTTAGTACCCAGTTCTGATTCATTTTGGTAATGGTCATTTATGCTGTCCAATAAATTTCACATGGTAATGGCAGAGTTTCATGAAGTAGATAAAAGAAGGAAGAGGATTTTTGTGCAGAGTCAAAATAGGTACAACAGCATCTTGTTTGCATCTAACCCCGAGCATATCTGCCTGCAGTTCTGAGCACATATTTTCTATTTAGTGTACATCGTACTGAGAAGTGACTGCAGTCTGGAACATTAGGTCGTCTGGGAGCGGTTAGTTACTCGGGACGAACAGTACTGTGTGTCTTAATAGCTCTTAAGGGTGTCTTTCTAATACAGTTGAGTATACTCACCAGTGTTCATTATGATGAGCCTGAGTCATCAAGAAAAGGTTAAATTATGACCAGCATGCTCTGTTTACTGAGAATGCCCTTTTAAGAAAAAGTTTTTTTTTTTTTTTTTAGATCCTATTTAAAGAAAGACTCTAGCCACAGGAAAAGGTAGGAAGTCAGTTGTCTTGCTTCATTCTTCTCAGCAATTATTACAAATTCAGTTTAGGATAAAATCTGATTGGGGACAAATCCCTGGTTAGTGTGAGGCTGTTCCACGTGTGCAAGTTAGCAGTTTCTAAGACGGCATTCCAACCGAGAGCTTCATTTTCGTACAAGGACTACAAAATGTTCCTTGATTCAGTTCTCACAGGTTGTGCTATTTCAGAGTACAATTTTCTCTTTAACTTGTCATTCACCTGATTAAAGGCGAGAACACAGGGAACAGAAATATTAAGGTAAAGGATGAAAAACCCCACGTGGTCTGTCCTCTGCCTTCTGTTTGCTAAATTCTCTTCAACCAGAAAAAATAAACAAGTTGGACAAGAACATAAGTTAAATAAAAGTGTGTCTGCATTTCTATATGTATTTTAACAATAATAATGCACAATCCAAGGATCTCAATATTTTATCCTTTTCTACCCCAAGAGATTCCTTTAAAATAGACTACAGATAAGGGTTTTCAAACACAGAATTATCAAAACTTGTTTGGAAAAATCCCTATTAACAAGTTTTTTTTTTTTTTTTTTAATTTTTGGTCTGATATGTACCACTCTGCTATCTTGTAGAATTTTATCTTGACTTTGGATCATGTTTGTACGTTTTAATGCAAATAATAGGATTAATAATTTCAAGAGCAGATTATCTCTAGAAAGTATCAATGAAAACAACACATAAGGAATTAAAGGATATTTTAAATGTTAGGAAAGCAAAAAAATCTTTCAAAATCCTTAAAGCACTTTGAATCTCTTATAAAAATTAAACATTAGACAAATTTGACAATAGCCTGAAAAGTCTTATTAAAACTCATGCAGGATTAGAAGCACACAACAAAGTGAAAATCTAATATATGTGTCTAGAATGCAGTGTAAAAATAATGAATGTTTAAAAGTTAAGACTTTTTCACTTAAAATCAGGTATAGTGAAATTTAAGGTAGCACAAGTGTTCTAATTTAAAGGAAAATGTTAATGAAAATAAAGACGCTTGTTGAATCAACATTCATTACTCTGAAAGTGAGAAGTTGGAGTGTTCATTACAAAGTATTTCAAGTAAAGAGTACTTTTGTTTTGTAGACACCTATATACCACAGTTTACTGAAAAACATCCATATCCAGTTTATTATTTAATACAAGTACATAAAGTTATCCAACAAAGTATAAATAATAATTCACTCTGTGCTACAAATATATACAAAGTACACATCATAACGTACTGCATCTCATATGTTGTCTGCAAATTCAGCTTTGGGTTTCTGTATCATTTTCTCTGTTCAAGAGCATATTTTCCTTTCCTGGATGTCACAAAGTGAGTCTGTGGTCCAAGTTGCACATTGCTTTTGGGTAGAGTAGTGTTCAATGCCCTGATGTTGCTGCTTTTCCCATTTGGGGGACCTGAAATGAATTTTTTCCTCTCCCTATAAGCTTCCAGAGTTCACTCCTGGTCATCCAGGGTTTACAGTTGTATGTAGGGGGAAATAAGCTGGGTAAAATGGATCCATACCAATGTACTTGATATTATTTTAGAAGAAAAATAGTATAAATTTTTTTCAATTTCTTTTTAAATTTTATTCCTCTTCCAGAATTATGGCAACCTATATCATAGAACAGTTATGCAGGAAATTTGGGTTATTACATTTGAGGGCAAACTTTGCCATAAATATTCTAAGAATTACAAAATCAAGAAAAAGTCCAACATTTCCTCTCAAATTTAAAATATTCCTCAAAACATGTATCTTAATTGAGCCAGTTTCTGTTAGAGAATTGGGTGGATCTGTGGAAGATGAGGAAGTGATACACTGTCCCACACTCAGAGGACAGGCTTAGACCACCCCTAGATTCCTATCGTGTAATCCCAGCAATAGAACTGAAAGGTACCAAGCAGGCGCTCACTGAATAGTTGTTCAGTATTCCACTAAATGAACTGACATAAGTTCTTTGTACAATTATTAGGACAACAATAGGACAAGGCTACAGTTGGAAGTCTATTAAATAAATGTGGGGCCCTTAATTCAGTCATAAAAAGAAAAAGTCAACTCTACAGAGTATTGGAAAAGGGGAGAATTGCAGAACTATCTGTATCATCATTATTAATTGACTGTGGGATTTTACCGGGACTTAATCATGTTCAATTTTAGCAAATAATTCCTATTAGTGTTCCTCAACTGTCCAAACCAAAGTGAAGAACATACACTTGAATATGTTAAAATGAAGAACAAAATGACATTTCACATGTGCAATTTATGTGTGATGAAATGGTTATCATGGACTTCTTGTGAAAAATCAAGTCTTTATTAGTAAAATCTGAAACACAAGAGTCTGAGAACATACAAGGGCAGTACTTTTTTAAAAAAAGAGAAGGAAACCAAGCAAACTAAAAGAGAATAAACCAGTGTGGCACATGACTTCAAAACAATAGGAAATCAACAATGTTTTCCATAATGCCTCACACTGTCTTCAAAATAGCTGCTGTCACCTTCAGACATAATGAAAATCAAATGGAACAGAATAGAATAGAACCAGTAAAAATAAAACAATGACTGAAATAAGGACTTCAAAACAAGACAATAGTAAATCCAAAATGGCTACCATACTATATCTTGTTATCTTTGAAATAACCGCCCATGCCATTGGATACATTAAAATCAAACACGATAAAACAGACCCAACAAAACAATGAAAATGATTCAGAACTTCAAAACAAGATGATAGAGAATTAACAAAGGTTTCCACCTTTAGAAAGAGATCCCCTGTAGATGCAACATTAAGTATTTTTATCCTCTGAATAGATGATCACACTACTGGCTTTAGACCTGCAAAGTCAGTGAAATACTAAACACTAGAATATTAAATTGTATTTTGCCCCAATAGCTGTCATCACAGCATGTGTTTCTCGGGATCAGCTGGTCGTTTTTAGCTGGGGGCGGGGGTGTAGAGGCTCTTCTTGTTTCCCAGTCCCTGTGCTGGAAGCAGCTGGTATCTGGTTCTTCCCCCAAATGGTCTGCACACAGTGCCGATTTGCAAGAAGGGCTTGCTTCTTGTTCTCTTCCCCTGCAGTCCACTAACTTCTTGTGGTGCTAACTCACAGGAAGAGGTTGGCATCTGGTTGTCCCTTCAGTGGCCTGCGTGTGGCGCTAACTCAGAGAGAGGGCTTGCTTCTTGATGACTTTTTGTTTTATCCTCTACAGTGTGAGAACAATACTTTCGGACACCAGGAAAGAAAGCCTCTGATTAGATTGTTAATAAATCAGGTTGTTTCTTCTCTACCAGGTGCAAAGGAAGATTCAAAGATAAATCAGTTTATGGCAACTGAGATGTAACTGCTGATCCCTCATCCTGAATTCAGTGGCTAAATTATGTGGCCTCTAAAATACAGGGGCTCCCAAAGCTCTTGCTTTCACCAGTTCCTGGCTCTTCAGGTTTGCTGAATCACTTAGGAACAGCAGCCTCCACTTCCTGACCTGTAAGGCTAAGAAGCGCTCCTATTCCACAGTTTTAAATGAACTCTGAGAACGAAATAAGTAAATATTCTATGTGTGCAAAGGATGCTCCTGCAAGATAGTTAACTTGACAGGGCCATTTTTCTTTTTCCCCACAGTGAAAAAGTAGTGTTTATCCATGAAATAGCAGTTCTTCCCTCTATGCTGCTTTAATTAATTAAAAATATGATAATAGAAAGTTGCTGCATAATGAATGGAATTATGCTCTATTTTGCTCATAAAGTTTACAAGTTGTCTTTTATGATTTGTGCTTTTCACTCTTAACATGTCTTCTCTAATTTTCTTTCCCAAACATTTCACAATACATGTCAGGTGTGGAGGTGCACACCTGCAATCCCAGCCCTAACAGAGGCTGAGGCAGAATTGCTGAGACCAAGGCCAGCCTTACTACGTAGCAAGACCCTGTCTCAAAAAAAAATTTGTTTTCTTGTTTTATAGTATATTTGTTCAAACTAGTATATCATTTAGCCTCCTAACATATAACAAAACGTATGTATTCCAAAAGTACAACAAAATACTGCTACATCATGTGGATGTTGAGAAATATATGACATAGATTATTGTCAGGAATTATATTATCTTATAAAAATATTTTAAAGCTTCCTTGATGTGAACAGCTATAATCCCAACCCAATCTCCTCAGAGTCTGAGGCAGAAGGATCCTAGATTCAAACCCACCTTGGGAAACTTGAAGATTTATTAAAAATTCTGTCTCAGGGCTGGGGATTTAGCTCAGCAGCATAAGTGCCTGCCTTGCAGGCAGTTTGATCCTCCGTACCGGTAAAAAAGAAAAAGACAAAAAAAAAATTCTGTCTCAAAATTAAGAAAAAATTTACAAATTTTTTTAAATGTTAAAAAAAAGTGGAGATATAGTTCAATGAGATAGTCCTGGGTTCAATCCTCAGTACTTAAAAAACAAAGCAAAAAAAACCAAAATGTTTTTTTTAAATGGAAGAAATTCAACAGCTACAGGGTTTTAGAATTATAATCCAAGAAAGTATGACTGAAGAAAGTATATTTTCAGTATAAAGAAAACCCACTGGAAGAATGAAAACAAGGATATCAAATAGAAAGAAAAGCAAATTACATAATGAAGACTAGTACATGTCCTAACCATCAAATTGTTATGTTACTTCACTCAGTTAATCTGTATATCCATATGCGTGGTCACTGAGGAATTCATTTTACTGTCTCACTTACCAAGCAAAATTAGCCAGGTGTGGTGGTTCACGTCTATAATCCCAGCATTTGGGAGGCTGAGACAGGAGGATTGCTGTGATTTTGAGGCCAGCCTGTTTTATGCCATCAATTCAAGGCCCCACCTATCAAAATCACAAAACCATGAAAAATTAAGTGAAGAAATATAGGCAGATAAATTAGGTAGAAATTAATAAGCAGTCAGACAGGACTGGGCTTTCCAAGGAGACAGAGCAGAAGATGAGAACCCATCAGAACTAGGACTATTACTGGAGGTGCATCCCAGGCCAGGCCTCAAGATGACACCACAGTGAATGACTTGATACTATACCGCAGTTAGCACCACCTGAGTCAGTCAGTAAGTCCACATAGGTGTGAGGCATCCAGGTGGGTGACCAGAACAACTGTGCCCCTCCCGCCCCCCAAAAATGTTTCTGCTCTTTCTGTCTTAGAAGTCACAGATAAGCTACAGTTACTCATGCTCACCATGTACCATATACCTTATTTTGTATCCTGCTTCCGTACTCAATCAATATTAGATGAGCAGCTGTATTTGCAATCTTGGTGATTAATTCTGGTGTGGCCCATGTTGGACCCACCTCATGATTTGGCTCTCTACAATGTTCTTGGAAAGGTTGCTTCAGTAGCAGCTCACTTCTGGGGCCACTCCCTGTTTCTCATAAATTTTCTGTCGGTAAACCTACACTTAACCTCTGCTGTCCCTTAAAATTCACTCTAATAATCTAGGAACAAAAACTTGGCACAACTGACACATAGCAGATTGGGAATTATACTTCTACTACATCAGAAATAGATATCAGATAATACTCTACTAAAAAATCCACCATAAAAGACCTTTATTTTTATACTATCATAGATTGAACTTTCTAGAAATTACTATGTAGAATTTTACTAGTTTTAAGCTTAATATTCTGCTTCAGATAATTGAAATGAATGAAAAATAAAACAATCTCACATGTACTTTAAAGTTTTGCACTATCTTAAAGATAAATCATTTTCTTTTTCTTAAACAAACAAACAAAAAGAATAAAAATGCTAACCCAGAATTTCAAAACAAATAATAGGAAGTTAACACTGGATAATACATTGTGCATTGTTATTTTCAAAGTAGTTGTTCAGATTATAAGATATAAGCATGAAAACTGATCAAACAATGAAACCACAAACTTCTTTCTGATGAAGAGAGCTCAGTAGTATAGTTATCTGTCATACATATATATACTCTTTTCCTTTCTTTTCTCCTTTTGCAGTTGTTCTATCCTTTTGAGCAGTTTCTTTTCCATTCATTTTCACAACATCTGTTTTACATTTTTGAATCTTATTTACTCTTTCAGTTTCTCATACGAGGGAGACAACACAATATTTACTCACGCAAGTCTGATTTATTTCACTTATGAGTGTGGTCTCAAGTTACATCCGTTTATCTACAAACACCTCGAGTATATCCTCCTTTGTAGCTGAGTTGTACTCCATTGTACAAAAATACATCTTTTTTATCCATTCCACAGTTGATGGGCCTTTGGGTTGTTTCCAAGATTTAGCTATTAAAAATTGTGCTGCTATATACATGGGTGCATATGTATTGCTGTGGTATGCTGTTTTTAATTCTTCTGGGAAAATACTCAGAAGGGAAATAGTTGGATTGAATGGGACCACCAACCCTAGATTTCCTGAGGAATGTCCACTGTTCACAGTGGTTGCACCAGTCCACACTCCCAATAGCAGTGGAGTTTTTTGTTTGTTTGTTTGTTTTTCCCTTCAGCACTACCAGCATCTGTTACTGGTTGATTTCTTGATGGCAGCCATTCTTTCTGGAGTGAAATGGAATTTCAATGTGGTTTTAAATTGCATTTCTCTAATGACCAATGATATTGAGCATTTCTTCCTATATTTATTTGCCACCTGTATTTCTTCATCTGAGAAATACAAGTTCATCTCAGGTACTCATTTTGGGGGTGGGTCTTTGAATTTGGGCCTGATACTTCTCAATTCTATATATATTCTACATATAAGTCTTTTGTCTGAGGGATGCTTTAACAGTGCTATTTATACTTTTTTCCCATGAGATACATTGTGAGATACTTTAACTGTAGAGAAATTTACAAAGAATGACATCATGTGTACATCATAATGAAGGCTTAAATATTTAGCTTCTCCTCATTTTGAAGAACATTTCTTCTGCAAAAATTAAAATGTTACAAGAAAAAGTCTCATCTTGTCTTCCTCCCCTTTCCAAAATATTTTTCCTCAAATGATTTTTTTAAAGAGGGTAGAATTAAACAAAGCAAAACAGAACAAAACAGATCATAAGATAACAATGTAAGAGACACAGATTTCAAAGCAAGACAACCAGAGATCTTCATTGCCTATCATATTGTCTCTTGTTTTCTAACAAATAGCTGCCCATATCTTCACATACAATGAATTCATACAAAACAAAATAGTATAAAACTGATCAGAACAGGATGATGAAGGCCTTTTAGATCTTCAAGAGCAGACAATAAGGAAGTCAACAGTGGCTGCCATAATGTCTCTCATTGTCTTCAAAATAGCTGTCCACACCTTCATGTGTGCTGAAGTTAAACAAAACAAAACAAAACAGACTAAAATCACTCTGAACAAGGAATAATAGTATTGTTGGATTTCATATCATGACACTACTGAATCAGCACTGGGTACCTTAGCATCTCTTTTTCTTCAAAGTAGCTGTTCATTTTCATCGTGCATTTTATTATTGACTCTCATAAACTTTTTAGAAGTTCTACACATGCATGAGTCTCTACCTGAATGCCTATTCTTTCTGTATTAGAGGGAAAAATGAAATAAAACAAGACATAACAAAACAAATTCCAAGAAAAACACCAAGCAAAAAAGACATATAAACAACAATAGCAAAGAGCCCAGAATACTGACAGTCTAGGCCTTCAAAACAAGGTCGTACAAGCATAACTAGGGTTGTTACTTTACATAATGATCTTCAAGATTTCTTAGATCACTATGCAATATGTATAACTGTTCCAATTCTACAGATGTTAACTATTTTGTTCCAAGAACTAATACAGTTTGTAATGCAATCATCTTAGCTATCCTAAGGATTTTATATAATTTTAGACATTTTTTTCTTTTCCCTTCCATTTTCTTTTTCCTCATTTTCTCTGAGATATTATTTTTCCCCTTTAAGCAGATTCCTGTCCTTTTACTGTGTTTATTGAGATTTTTATATTTTTAATTTTATTTGGAAAGTAGTAAAAATACAACAGAATAAGACAGAACAAAGGCAATCGAGACAATGCAGTGAAATTGGTACAGAACTTCACAGTAGGATACTGGGATGATAGCAATAGGTACTATGGTATATCTTACTATCTTCACAATAGTTGTCCAGTCAATTAGGAATAGTGAAATCAAACCAAAAACAGAACATTGTAAAACCAATTGAGAATACTGAATAAAGCAAAAAAAACAAAACAGTGAAAACAACTTTTGCCTTCAAAAAGAAGATAGAAAGAAATTCCCCATATTTGCTATATTGCATATATGCTGAGACATCTGTCCCAGGGAGCTACAGAGGGGGGAGGAGCGTGTTTGATTCTTAGCTCACGTGCCTGTAGGCTCATGGGAGCTGCTGGTTCTCCTCCTGGCCCATGCTGGGGATGCTTTCCAAGAGGGTGGACAAATAAACTGTGTAAGTCCCACCATGGCCAGATCTCAGGAAAGCAGGTTCTCCTCCTCAGTTTTTGTATCTTATGCACTCTATATCTTACACTAGGGAGACTTTATGGTATTCACACATGTGAGTTTGATTTATTTCAGTTATGAGTATGGTCTCAAGTTGTATCCATTTACTTATAAATATCTCAATGTGATCATACTTTATAGCAGAGTAATATGCCATTGTATAAAAGTGCCACATCTTTTTTATCCATTCCTCAGTTGATGAGCCTTTAGGTTGTTTCCAAGATCTGGCTATTGCAAATTGTGCTGCTATAAACATGGGTGCACATATATCACTGTGGGTAATATATGTTTTCAATTCTTCTGGGAATATGCCCAGAAGTGGAATAGCTGGGTCAAATGGGACCTCCAAGCGCAAGTTTTTGAGAAATCTCCAAACTGACCTGCACAGTGGTTTCACCTGTCTGTACTCCCATCAAAAGTATAGAAGAGTTCCTTTTTCCCCCACAGCCTCTCTAGCATTTGTTGTTGGTAGTCTTCTTGATCCTGCACATTCTTTCTGGAATGAGATGGAACTTCAGTGCTGTTTTAATTTGCATTTCTCTAATGACCAATGATGCTGAACATTTTTTAATGTATTTATTTGCCATTTGTATTTCTTCATCTGAGAATTGTGGCTCATACACAGTCTCTTTCAGATAATGTTCCCTGTACAGCTGAAAAGAATGTATATTCTGATGTTGTTGGGTGGAACACTCTCTATATGTCTACTAAGTCCATTTTTCACAGATATGATTCAATTCTGTTATTTCTTAGCTGATTTTCTGTCTGATTGATCTGTCCCTTTGTGTCAATCACATGTTAAGTCTTCCACTATAACTGTGTTATTGCTTATTTGATTTTTCATTTATGTTAGTATTTGTTTTATATAGCTGGATGCTCTGGGATTTTGGTGCATACATATTTAAGATTGTTATCTCTTCTTCTTGAAGTTTTCCCCTAACTAGTATGTAGTGGGCTTCTTTATCTCTTTGGATCATTCTTGGTTTGAAGTTCCTGTTGCACTGAGTATTGTTTTCCATCCTTTGACTTTCAATCTATGAGCTTCCTTTTTGGTTAGATGGGCTTCTTGTATGCAGCATACAGTTGGATGTTGTTTCTTGATCAATTTAATTGGTGAATTGAAGCCATTTACATATATATATATATATATATATATATATATATATATATATATGTTTACTTTTGACATGCTATCTTTCTGCTGTTGATTCTTTACCTTTCCACTCTGTTTAATTGTTTGCCTTGCTTACTGGTTTTTCCCTATGTCTGTCTAGAATGTCATTCAGTATTCTTTGCAGGGTTGGTTTGGTGGTCATGAAGTTCTTCAGCTGTGCTTTGTCGTGGAAGTGTCTTATTTGTCTATCCATTTCGAGGAACAGTTTTTCAGGGTACATCAGTCTGGGTTGGAAGTTATTTTCCTTTAGGTTCTGAAATACTTCATTCCATTCTTTTCTTGACTTCATTGTTTGTGTTGAAAAGTCTGTCATTATTCTGATAGGCTTTCCTTTATAGGTGATCTGTCTATTCTCTCTAGCAGCTTTTAATATTCTGTTCTTATGTTGGATTTCTGGGATGCTGATTACTATATATCTCGGTGTAGTTTTATTTGGTTATGGTTATTTGGAGTTCTATATGCTTCACTGATCTGTATGTCAATTTCCATTCTCATGTTTGGGAAATTTCAGTTATTACTTCTGTAAATAGCTTCTTGATATTGTTTGTGTTGTCATCTTCCTTTTTGTTTATACCTATAAATCTTACATTGTTTTTCTTTGCATCATCTTGCAGGTGTTGAATTGTTATTTCCTGGTTCCTTGTTATTATTAAAAGATCTTTCCTTTCCTTTTTTAAAAAATCTTATTTAAAGAGAAAAAAATGGAAAAAGGGTACAAGTAATACAGAATTTCAAAAAAATAAACAGTAAGAAATCACTAGTTAATAGATCACATATTGTCATCTTAGAAATAGTTGTTCAAGTTACAAAATTAAAGCACACAAAGTGGACATTCAAAAAATGAGACGGCAAACAGTTCTATTCAATGGTCCAATAAAAACTTAATAATATGTTTATGTATCTTACACACTTAAATATACATGCAGTTATATCCTTTAGAGCACTTTCTTTTCCTCTCTTTTTTATAATAAAAATTACAAATTTGGGGTTTTATTACTCCCACAGTTCTTATTACTTTTTTTTAAAAGAGAATAAAACCAAATGTGACATAACAAAACAGGTTCAGTCAAAACAAAAGGATGGATATGGTACATAATGTAAAAACAGAATACAAGGTGATCAACAATGGTTACCATAATGCCTCTTGCTATCTTAAAAAGAATTGGCTATATCATCAGGTATAATAAAATTGAACAAAACATTACAGAACGAAACCAATAAAACTGAAACATTGGAGACATTACAGGACTTCAATAGAAGATAATAGTCAAACCAGAATGGGCATCATAGTGAATCTTATTGCCTTCAAAGTAGTTGCCTATACCCTAAAACTTGATACTATCAAACAAAACATAATAAAGTAAAATAAGTCAAAACAAGATGGTGAGAGCAATACAGGGCTTCAAATCAAGTTGATGGGAAATCAAAATGGTTACTAGAATATATCCTGCTATTTTTTATTTAATTCTTCCCTTAATTAAAAAATTAAATAAATAAATAATGGAGATTGAGATAAAAGAGGACATAACAACACAACAGCACAGATTAGAACAGAACAATTTAAGCAATACAGTGTTTCACCACAAGATAACCTGACATAACAGTAGTTACCATAGTGTCTCTTTCCTTGAAATATTTGAGTATAACTTTGTATACTATCACATCATACATATCAAGACAATATAAAACCATTCAAGAGAATGAAAGTATTACAGGGTATTTAGAACCAACTAACAGAAAATGAACAATGGTTTCTATATTATCTCCTTGTCTATAAAAAAATTTTGTTTGTACAATCACATATAATAAAATCCAATAAGATACAACATGACAAAACTAATGAAGACAGAGATCTTTCCTTTTCTGTTCACTAGCTGCAATCTTGTCTTCAAGGTCTGAAAGTCTGTCTTCACTTTTGTTGAGGTAGTTTTGCCAACTTTCAATAGAATTTCTGATTTCCTGTATATCTCTTTGAATCTGCTTCATGTATTGTTTGTTTCTTATATTGTTCATTCAGAGTTTCCATCTTTTGGCATTGTTCATCTAATTTTTTAACTACGTCTTCTTTAGATGTGTTCAGCATTTCTTTCACTACATTTATCATTTCTTATCTTACCAGGAACAGTATTTCTGATTTGAGTTCTTTTATAGCTTCCTGGAGTTATTTCTTTACTTCACTGTCATCATTTCAGTAAATTCAGGTATATGGCTTATATTTTCTTCTGTGTCCCTGTTTCCTAGGTTTGCTAGGGTTGGGCTGGAAGTTTGAGAATGCATTTTGCTCTTTTGTTTTGTCATTTTCCTATATTTCCAGGTTTTGAGCAATGTTTCAAGGCTTCCCCCACATGCTGAGAATCATCTGGCTCACTCTTGACTCCCAAGGCAAACAGCAGGCAACTAGTGGCTTGAAGTACAGAGTATGGACCAGTTAGGCCTGTAAGGACTTCTGTGTGTCCTCCTGTGATTTGAGATATGAGGCATGGTCTTACCACCTGGGAACGATGTTCCAAGTCTTCTTGTGTGCTGGGATTCATCCCACACACACCTAGGTCCCAAGACTGAATTTAGGCCCCTGCTAGCTGCTTGGGGATCCTGGGCATGGGCCAACTAGGCCCAAGGGGAATCTCCTGTGCTTCCTCTTGTGATTTCAGATGTGAGGCATAGTCTTACCACCTCGGAGCGATGTTCCAAGGCTTCCTTGTGTGCTTGATTTCAACCCGCACATGCTCTGGGCCTGAGACTGAATTCAGGCCCCTGCCAACTGCTTGAAGTTCCCTGGGCATGGCCTCATATGATTTTTTTATATGAGATAGCCATTCATAAAATCAGATTACATCCTTCCTAGGATATGTTAATTTTATCATTGTTATACATTTCATATACCCATAAGCAATTTGTGATTTTGTCTTTATATTTTGATCTTCATATAGTATTGCATTTATTTTTCAACTGGCATTTTTTCAAAACCTATGGACATTTATCCTTTTTGACAAATCCACTATAATTCATATATTCTTAGCTTCTAGATAGTATTTCTTTGAATATAATAACCATATATTTACCCACCTTCTGTTGATAGGCATTCAAGTAGTTTTTATCTTTAAAATGATAAAGATGAAATGTCAGTGAATCTGCTAAAAGGTTTATGTATTATGGCAGAGTTTCATAGAAAAATTACTTAAGAATGAAATCACTGGTTCAAAGAGTATTATACCAAAATTTCAGCTTCCTCAGAAATCGATAAATTCTCCTGCAAAGTGGTTGCAACATGTACAAAACCATGAAGATTTTTCACATCCTTAAGTGACAGACTTTTACATTCTGTCAAATTTATGGGATAAAATTATAGCTTTCATTTTAAATTTATTTTGATTGATTAACTAGTACTAAAGGAAATTTATGATTATAATTATATATCTTGCTCAAGTTTATAAAGGTTCTTTTCCTGTTCTTATAAATTTTAGGGGATATTGCCATATTTTTAGAGATCAAAAAAATAGAATTGTGCTTCCTGACTAAAATAAACAGGACATTTTTCCATTTTGTGGTTTGAATCTGAAGTTTGTGTCATTTCTTGCCTATAAAAGTTTAATTTTTAATTTCTACACTCAAACTTTTAAAATGATGCCCATTTTTATAAACTTTATGATATAGGGATTTAATTTTTGTTTTTGGCTATGTAACTAGTTTTCGTTATCTTTTTGTAATAAATCATTAAATTCTTACTATTGTATTCACCAGTAACTATTCTAACTGTGCCAATACCACTGTGTCAGTCACCCTATTTTTTGAAGAATAATATGTAGTGTGACAACTATCCTAGTTAATTGATCTTTTATACATTTTTCATCTTTACTAATTTTGTGAAAAACATAATTTTATTAAAAATTTTAACAGATAACCTGGTAAAATTTATATCCCTTTGTCTTGAACTATTTATCCATTTTTAGAACAATTACAAGTAATTATAATTTTGTAGCATTGACAAGGAAATGGATACAGAGGTCAATGAAGGATTCAGAAACAAATGCAATATTAATATATACTACTAATTTGGAATGATATTGGCAAGATAGTGGAATAGGAGTTTCCACCAAGAAATAAGAATTTGAACATCCATTCATGCACAAAAATGAGACTGTAGCATGTGGATGGAGCAGAAAACAAACAACACAGTGAAAAGAAAAACACTGGACAGAAAAAAACGTTTGCAAACCATTACATCTCTTGAACAACTCAATATGAAGAAAACAATCTGATCTTAAATGGTAGCCTAAGATTGTGCAGCCCACCCAATGCCCGCCTTTCCCTGCTTGTACTCTGTCACTCTTCTTTTAAACATTTCAGTCAAAATACAGTTGTTTATTTCTTGTTTTTGCACTTTTCTGTTTGGGGGATGAGCATCTCTAGTTTGCCATCTTGTTGATGTCATAGTATCATGCAAAAGAATAGGCCTGTATCTTATACAAAAACCACCAAATGCAGGAAATACCTAAATGTAAGACCTGAAACCATAAACTGCTAAAAGAAAACATCGGGGGAAATCTTGGCCTCAGCAATGGCTTTAGCAAAGATTATTTTGGATATAATGCCAAAAGCTCAGGCTACAAAAACTAAGGTAAATAAATGGGATCAGATCAAATCAGAAAGGTTCTGGACAGAAAAAAAACAACAGCAAAATGAGAGGAAAACTCACAGACAGGAAAATAAAATTGCTGCAAACCTCATAACTGACAAGGGGTTGCTAATGTCCAAAAGGTATAAAGAACTTTTACAATAATTCAGTAGGAGAAAACCAACCCAATCAAAGTGGACCAAGGATTCAGACATGTCGTTTTCATAGAAGACATCAAAATGGCCACACACATATGAAAACATATTCAGCATCACAATCATAAGAGAAATGTAAATTCCAACAGCTATGAGATATTACCTCCCTCCAATAAGGGCAGCAATTATTAATGAAAGGAGATAACAAATGTTGAACAGGTGTGGAAAAGAAAGAATGTCATTGTTGGGGGCAATTTGGGTTCCTATAACCATTATGGAAAACAATTTAAGAGTTCCTGAAAAATTAAAAACTGAACTACCATAAAACCAGCCAGCCATCTTCTGGGTATGTACCCAAAAAGATGAAATCACCACCTCAGAAAGATATCTGCATTCCCATGTTTACAGCAGAATTATTCATAATAGCCAGCATCTAGAAAAATCATTGATAAGTAAAAGTATTTTTAATGTGATGTGCTTTTTAAGAACACACACGCACACACACAAATATTCAGCCTCATAAGAGAAAAAGATTCTGCTGTTGCTGCCATAACATGGTAGACCACAGGGACATTATAATAAATAAAATGGTATTATTTTTTAAATAAGTAGATTTCATCTGTTCTTGTCACACAAAAAGATAAATATATTACCTCACAGATACATTAATCTGCTTGGTTCTAGTAACTATTTTACTATCTATATGGGTCCTATACTATCATGTTGTAAACCTCAAATTTCAACAATAATATTTATTTTAAAATAGCCAAAAATAAAAATTGGTATGGACCTGAGGAAACACTTCAGTAGAAGACACATGAACAACCAATGAGGCTATGGAAATTTTATCATCATAATCTCCAAGAAAATTAAAAGCCCCCCCCCCAACACACACACACAATGGGATAACACCTAACACTGATTAGCATGGCTATTGAAGAAGCGGGGACAGCCAGACCCAAGGCTTTCCCTGTGAGTCAGTGCCATTTGTGGACTGCGGGGTAGGATAAAGAACCCCACAAAGAAGCAACCCCCCCCACACACACACACACTAGCACAAACCAGCACCATGCACATGCTGTTGCCGAAGTAGGGACAGTCAGATCTCAGCTGACCCCAGCCCTTTCCAGTGCGCAGGCTGGCAAACAAAAGTACCACCCCATAAGCAATCAGCTAATCCAGAAAAAAAAACAGGCTGTGATGAGAGCTATGGAGGTGAGATGCAATTTGATGCTTGTGGTGTTTTGGTGTTTCAATGATCTTGCAGGTATAGGGCCAGTGGTTTGGGCCTGTTTAGAGAATAGCAGTACAGAATGTGGCAGCTAGAAGGGATTCTCCTTCTGAGGATGATAGTCATTATTTATTCCCTATTGTCTTGTTTTGAAGTCCTATATTGTTTTTATTGTTTCATTGGGTGGGGTTTTGTTCTCTTTTGGTTTACTTTATTTTGTTATATCTGATTGCAGGAGTAGCTATTTCAAAGATAGAAAGATATATTGTGGCAGCCATTTTGGATTTGCTATTGGCTTGTTTTGAAGTCCTTTATTGCATTCATTGTTTTGTTTTTATTGTTTTTATTCTATTCTGTTCTGTTTGATTTTCACTATGTCCAAAGGTATCCAATTAATAAATGTGGAAGAAATTTGAATAGGTCATTCCTAAGAGGAGACACAGTTCAACATCATTACTAAGAAAAAATTAAGCCCATTGTTAGATGTTAGTATGTATCAATTAGAGTAGTTAAAAATAGTATCATGTGCTAGCAAGATTGTGGAGCAACAAAAATGTTAATGTGCTGGTAGTAAAGACTGAAAACAATAGACACTGGAGGAAGAGTTCAAACTGTCTTAAATATACACTTACCATATGACTGGCTACTTAGTTATCTATATCAGGGTTTAGAGAAATGGCAAAACAGACAAAACCTGAATAGGAAATTCTACCCAAATTGACAAAATGCGCACATGCACACACACACATACACACACACACACACACACACACACACACACACACACACACACAATATTATGTTTTAGGCAATAATACAAAATATACTCCGAAGTATATTTCTCATTTTTCTTTGTTCAATATCATTTTTCTTCCTTATTTCCTTACCTATAATTACACTTTTTCCAATTCCTTAAACTGAGTATATATGTTGTTTATTTTTCACTTATTTGCATTTCAGAAATGAATTTAAAGCTGTAAGTAATCCTTTACTACTTCAGCTGTGTACCAGTCAGTTTAACTGAGTTGTGACTTTTTTAATCACTGAATATTTAAATGTCCATAAGGATTTCTTCATGATGTCAACCCATTTATGGATATTATTTTTAAAAATCCCCTCAGACCTATCCAGCTTATAAATAACTGAAATTTATATACCAGTTCTGAGAATTAGAAAGTTCCATATCAAGATGCTGACAAACGCAGTGTCTCCTGAGAACTAATTCTCAGTTTCAAAGACGGTGCTTTCTGTGGGGTTCCATGGAAGAAGGGCTGAGGATCTCTGTTGGGGCTCCTTTATGAAGGTACCAATCTCTATGATGGCTCTACCCTCATAATTTAATCACCTCTGCAAAAGCCTCTTCACAATAACATCACCATGGAAGTTAGAATTTCAACACACAAATTTTGGAGAAAGAACATTTAGACCATGGTACTAATCATCCCAGGAGTTATTTGTAAGTATCTTCATAAATTTCTGTGTGAGCATTAACATTTTTACTAACATATTTATTGTGCTCGAAGTTTATTTATCAAGTCTTTGAAATGTTCAAAGATTTCCTTTGAAAATAGAATGTGAAAAGTAAGGTAAATTATAAATTACTTACTCTTTTATTTTTTAGCACCAACTTGTTCCTTAAGTACATTTTCTATATTTCATTCTTGTTTGCAACCATAGTGGGTTAATTATAGCAATAATTACAGCCAGACATAACAATAAAACCCCCAATACATGGCAACATCACTAACTGTAAGAAATTTGCACAGGAAAAGAATTTTGTATTTGCTGCAAGGATTGTACACTGCATAAAAGAAATAATGGAGTATATTTTCAGAGGGGAGGTAAACACGCTTAAATGAAGACTTTTCTATTAAGATGAACTGCTGATAGCTGTCTAAATCAGGGTAAAGTTGTGTTTTAGAAAGATAAACAGTTTATCTAGGATTGAGGGGTCAGACAAACAGAGCCCTTAAACAAATTTCAAGATTGAAAAGAAATCCTTTGGGAATGATACAATTCAAGCAACATTTTGGTCAATAATTCTAGTGTATGATTTAAAGTTGTTAAGAGAATTAAACACCGTGCCTACTTCTTGGGAGATATACAAACATCCTAGTTTCTTAGATGTCATGTCTCTGAAGTGGTCACCCAATCACTGAAGACACAAGAGGATAGATGGGATGTGAAATAACTACTGTCACACTAGCAGCTGTCCTGAGGGACATGGCACTCATAGAAGAGTGGCTTCCAAAGAAGTGAGACTCAGGAAGAAACACTTCAAAACCCAGGAGTGTGATGGGGCGACACAGGACCTCAGCATCAGTCAGGAGTCCTGTACAATGCTTTCATTTTTTACCAAGACTTATGCTGAAGCAGCTCAATCCAATAACCCCAGCTACCAAAAGTGATTGGCACTTCCTACTTTGTCAAATTCTGAGGTTTTAGACAAGGTGTGCCTTTGCAAGAAATATTTGGCATTTGATATTTATAATGCTAATACATATTTATACACTAAATGAAAATTTTAGAGCAGGAAAATATTTTAATAGATGTTTTTAAACATTTACCAGAAAATATATGATAGAGAATTCTTGGTTCATAAAAGTCTTTGTAATGAAAAATAGGAACACTCTCTGGAGCATTCTTTACTATTTTCTGAGAAAAGAAAAAAGAGACAATGTCCAATCTCAAATTTTCTCTTCATTTCTAAATGCTGCTATGCACTAAGACTAAAAAACGATTATAACCCCAGACACAGAACTTTGTGGCTTCACTGGACCAGCCCAGCAGGTCCTGGGCAGGCCTGAGGTGACCTCCCCACTCCCGGCTGTGCTTGGAGAACTCTGGAGTTCTGGGAGAGCAGGCACCATCAGATCTGGGGGCTGGGCTTAGGCCCACCTGCCCTTCCCCCAGTGACCCTCTCTCAACATGGGGAATTGGATGGCCAGAGTCCCAGGAGCTGAGTGCATAGAAGAGGACCTCCAACAGACCCAGGGGAAGACTTGGAATAACACTTGAAATACAGAAATGTAGGAAAATAACAAAACAAAAGACCAAATTACAATCTCAAACGTCCAGTCCATCCAAAGAAACCTTAGGAGTGAAGTACATAGAAGAAAATATATGCCACACACGTGAAATATCAGAAACCATAGCAACTGAAATAAAGAAGCAACTCTGGGAAGCTTTAAAGGAATTCGAACTAGAAATAATCTCCCAGGTAAAAGAAGAAATGATAATAGAAATGGAGATGCTGAAAATATCTAAAGAAGACGTAGTTAAAAAATTGGAAGAACTAAACAAAAAGATAAAATCCCTGGATGAACAATATAAGAAACAAACAGAATACATAAGGCAGATGCAAACAGATATACAGGAAATCAAAAATTCCATTGAAAGCTATAAAAACTGCCTCAAAGAAAGTGAAGATAGAATTTCAGACCTTGAAGACAAAAGACAAAATGGCAGCTAGTGAACAGGAAAGGAAAGATTTTTTAAAAAGGAATCAGGAAATAACAATTCAACAACTGCAAGATGACACAAAGAAAAACAACATAAGATTGATAGGGATTAATGAAAAAGAAGGGGACAATATAAAGGATATCAAGAGGATATTTAGAGAAGTCATAGCTGAAAATTTCCCAAACATGAGACTGGAAACTGACGTCATGATCAGTGAAGCATATAGAACTCCAAATAGCAAAAACCAAAATAAAACTACACCCAGACATATAATAATCACCATCCCAAAAATCCAATAGAATATTAAAAGCTGCCAGAGGGAAAAGACAAATCACTTATAAAGGAAAACCTATCAGAATCACAGCAGACTTCTCAGCACAAACAATAAAGTCAAGAAGAGGATGGAATGAAGTATTCCAGATCTTAAGGAAAAAATGATTTCCAACCTAGACTGATGTACCCTGCAAAACTGTCCTTCAAAATTAGTGGTGAAATAAGATACTTCCATGACAAAGAACAGCTGAAGAACTTCATGATCACCAGGCCAACCCTGCAAAGAATATTGAAAGACAGTTTAGATACTTAGGAAAAAACCACTAAACAAAGCAAACAATTAAAAATAACAGAAAGATAAAGATGCAACAGCAGAAAGATAACATGTCAACAATAAACCAACATATAACAGTTACAACCATTAATGTCAATGGTCTCAATGCACCAATTAAAACAAACAGACTAACAGAATGGATCAAGAAACAAAATCCTACCATATGCTGTCTACAAGAAACTCATCTAATCCAAAAGGACACTCACAGGCTGAAAGTCAAAGGATGGAAAACAATACTTCACACAACAGGAACCCAAAAATAAGTGTAAGTAGCCATTCTGTGTGTAGAAAAAATGAACTTTAAACTAATAATGATCAGAAGAGATAAAGAAGGTCACTACATACTGGTTAGGGGAAAACTTCAAGAGGAAGAGATAACTATCTTAAATGCACCAAATTCCAGAGCATCCAATTATATAAAACAAGCATTAACAGAAATGCAAACCCAAATTATCAGTAAGAAAACTATAAAAAGAGACCTTAACACACCATTGACAGCAAGGGATAGATCAACCAGACAGAAAATCAGCAAAGATATAACAGAAATGAATCACACTTGTGAACAAATGGCCTTGATAGACATATACAGAGTGTTCCATCCAACAACATCAGAATACACATTCTTCTCAGCAGTACATGGGTCATTCTCTAAAATAGGCCATATATTAGCTCACAGAATGTATTTAAATAAGTGCAAAAGAGTTGAAATTATCCCTTGCATATTATCAGATCATAGCACTATAAAATTAGAAATTACTGATAAAAGATAATGCAAAAATCCCACAAACACATGGAAACTGAATAACACACTCTTGAGTAATCAGTGGGCCACAGGGGAAATTAAAGAAGAAATTAAACAATACCTACAAGCAAACAAAAATACAAATTCAACTTCCCAGAATCTGTGGGATAAAATGAAAGCCATCCTCAGGGGAAAATTTACTGCGCTGAGTTCCCACATCAGGAAAACAGAACAAAAACAAATAAATAACTTGATGTTACATCTCAAACATCTAGAAGAAGAAGAGCAAGTCAAGCCCAAAGCTAAAAGAAGAGAGGAAATTATAAAAATCAGAGCAGAAATCAATGCAATAGAGACTAAGAAAACAATCCAAAGAATCAATGAATCAAAAAGTTGGTTCTTTGAAAGAATAAATAAAACTGACAAGCCCCTAGCCAACCTTATTTTAAAAAGAGAAAAAGCTCAAATTCATGCAATAAGAAATGAAAAAGGCAAAATTACTACAGACTCTATAGAATACAGAAGATCATCAACACCTATTTCGAAAACCTCTACTCTCAAAGGTTTGATAACACAGAAGAAATAGACAGATTCTTAGAAACATATGAAGTACCAAAGCTAGGTCAAGAAGATGTAAAACTGCTGAATAACACAATTTCTATTAATGAAATTGAAAATGTAATTAAGTTTTTACCTACAAAGAAGAGCCCAGGCCCAGATGGATTCACTGCAGAATTCTACAAGGAATACAAAGACTTAATGCCGACACTCCTCAGACTCTTCAATGAAATTGAAAGGGAAACAATCCTTCCTAAATCATGCCTGGAAGCAAATATTACTCTAGTACCAAAACCTGAGAAAGATCCAACTAAAAAAGAGAACAATTGACCAGTCTCCCTAATGAACACAGATGCAAAAATCCTCAATAAAATATTGGCAAATAGGATGAAGCAAATCATCAAGAAGATTATATGCCACGACCAAGTGGGATTCATTCCAGGCATACAGGGATGGTTCAACATATGGAAATCAATAAATGTAATCCACCATAGCAATAAAGCCAAAAGTGATAATCACGTGATCATTTCAATAAATGCAGAAAAAGCTTTTGATAAGGTACAACATTCATTTATGATAAGAACCTTACAGAAAATTGGAATAGATGATCTTTACCTCAATATAATAAAGGCCATCTATGACAAACCAACAGCCAATATCATATTAAATGGCCCAAAATTGAAGGCCTTTACTTTAAAATCAGGCACAAGACAAGGATGTCCCTTATCACCACTCCTATTTAATATAGTACTGGAAATACTAGCCAGAACAATTAGACAAGAGAGAGAAATAAAAAGAGTAAAGATAGGAAAAGTAGAAGTTAAATTATCATTGTTTGCAGATGACATGTACTCTACATAGAAGACCCCAAAACTCCATTGAAAGACTCCTAGGTATAATAAATAAATTCAGCACTGTGGCTGGATACAAAATCAATACTTAAAAATCAATAGCGTTCCTATGCACTAACAACAAAATCACTGACAGAGAAATAAGAGAAGACACACCCTTCACACTAGCAACCCAAAAAATGAAATATTTAGGAATTACTCTCAAGAAAGAAGTGAAAGACCTATACAGTGAAAATTATAATACTCTGAAAAAAGGAATTGAAGAGGATCTCAGAAAGTGGAAAGACATCCCTTACTCATGGATAGGAAGAAAAATTATTGTGAAAATGACCATTCTCCCAAAACTGTTACACACATTCATTGCAATCCCAATAAAAATACCATCAACATACCTCAAAAATCTAGAGAAATCACTCCTAAAGTTCATCTGGAATGAAAAGAGACCTAGAATAGCAAAGACAGTTCTAAGCAGCAAAGTCAAGGCAGGAAGCGTCACAACCCCTGACTTGAAGTTATACTACAAAGCAACCGTTATAAAATCAACATAGTACTGAAATCAAAACAGAGCCAAAGATCAATGGAATAGATTAGAAGACACAACAACAACTACAAACACACTCAACCACCTTATCTTTGATAAAGGGGTCAAACAGGTTCACTGGAAGAACAACAGTCTCTTTAATAAAAGGTGCTGGAAAAACTGGATCTCCACATGTGGAAAACTAAAACTAGACCCATGCCTATCACCATGTATAAATTAAAATCTAAGTGGATCAAAGATCTGAATATTAAAACAGAAACTCTAAATCTATTGGAAGACAAATTGGATAAAAATCTTGAAGACATTGGGGTAGGTAGAGAATTCATGAACAGGACTCAAACTGCATGGGAAATACTTCCCAGAATCAATAACTGGAATCACCTCTTATTAAAAAGTTTCTGCATGTCAAAAAAATCTCCAGCATAGTGAAAAGAAAACCCACAAACTGGGAAAAAATCTTAATGAACTCTCCCTCAGACAAAGGACTTCTGTCTAAAACAGAAGAAGAATTTTAAAAAATCAGACCCCCAAAATTCAAAGATCGAATCCAAAAATGGGCATCTGAGATGAATATACACTTCTCAGATGAAGAAATACAAATGGCAAATAAATACATGAAAAAATTTTCACCATAATTACGCATTAGAGAACTGCAAATTAAAACCACACTGAGATTTCATCTCACTCCTGAAAGAATGGCCAGGATCAAGAAAACCATCAACAACAAATGCTAGAGAGGCTTTGGGGAAAAAGGAACTCTCCTGCACTGTTGGTGGGAGTGTAGACTGGTACAACCTTTGTGGAGGTCAGTCTGGAGATTTCTCAAAAAGCTGGGATTGGAAGTCCCATTTATTCCAGCTATCCCACTTCTAGGCATATTCCCAGAAGAACTGAAAGCATCATACCACAGTGATATATGTGTACTCATGTTTATAGAAGCACAATTTTTAATAGCCAGATCTTGGAAACAACCTAAGTGTCCATCAACTGAGGAATGAATAAAAAAATTTGTGGTATTTTTATACAATGGAGTACTACTCAACTATAAAGAAGGATCACATTGAGATATTTATAAATAAATGGGCTCAGCTTGAGACCATACTCATAAGTAAAATAAATCAAACTCACATGTATGAATACCAAATAGTTCCCCTAGTGTAAGAAATGATACAAATACATAGAAGTATGTGGTAATCATGATTCCCTATTTTATAGCTTTGAAGCCTTATAGAGTTTTCACTAATTGGAAAGTTTTCATTAATTGGAATGGTTTTATTCTGGGCTGTTTGATATTATTGTCTGTGATGATATGAACAGCTATTTTGAAGAAAACAAGACATCATAATAGCTACTGTTGATTTAATATCATCTTGTTTTGAAGTCCCATCTAACTGCTGTTCTTCTATCTCCATTGCTTTTATCATGTTGTATCTTATTGGATTTTATTATATGTGATAGATAAACAAAAAATTTTATAGGCAAAGAGATAATATAGAAACCATTGTTCATTTTCTGTTAGCTGGTTCTAAATACCTTGTAATACTTTCATCCTATTGAATGGTTTCACACTGTCTTGATATGTTTGATGCTATAGTATATGAAGTTATACTCAAATATTTCAAGGAAAGAGACACTTTGGTAACTACTTTTAAGTTGGATTAAGTTGTGGTAAAACATTAGGTTGCTTAAATTGTTCTGTTCTGACCTGTATTATTATGTTGTTATGGCATCCTTTATTTCAATCTCCCTCTTTTTAAAAAAAAATTATTTTTTAATTAAAGGAAAAAAATTTTTAAAAATTATCAGGGTATATTATAGTAACTTTTTAAATTTCCCATTAACTTGATTTGAAGCCCTGTATTGCTCTCACCATCTTGTTTTGACTGATTTTACTCTATTCTGTTCTGTTGGATAGTACCAAGTTTGAGGGTATAGGCAACTACTTTGAAGGCAATAAGATTCACTATGATGCCCACTCTGGTTTGACTATTATCTTCTTTTAAAGTTCAGTAATGTCTCCAATGTTTAGGTTTTATTGGTTTTGTTGTGTACTGTTTTGTTTAATTTGAGGATATAGGCAATTCTTTTTAAGGTAGCAAGAGGCATTATGGTAACCATTGTTGATTACCCTGTATTGCATTTTTACATCATGTATTATGTCTATCCTTTGTTTTGACTGACTGCTTTGTTTTGTAATACTTTCATCCTGTTGAATGGTTTCACACTCTCTTGATATGTTTGATTTTACTCTCTTCCAAAAAAAAAAAGTAATAAGAACTGTGGGAGAGGGGAGAACATGGCGGACAGATAGCAGCAGCTATGGAGGCTCTCTGAAAGACCCAGCTTAGAATCCAGGAATGGTGCGGAGTGAGGAATCCTAAGCAAGAGAGGAGATATGCCCTGCTGACCCAAGAACAAACTGGGCTGAGAGAAACCAACTGGGAATGCAATCCTGGTGCTATAACAGGAACAGATAAAGTCTCAGCATGGAAGCTGGAGCCTGCGCCATTGGAAACAGTGATTTGGGGTTCCTGACACCGCGGCTACATCTGAATTGGCTCAGCAGGGAGAGAGATGCGCGAAAGCTCTGAGAAGGGAATCGGTGAACGGAGTTGAGAGCAGGACAGGCAGGGAGCTGTACATCAAACTGTGGTGAGTCAGAGAAACTGGGACTCTTCCACGATCTAGGAGGCTCCAACAGAGGACATTCTGGGACTGGGCAGACTTGCTGGAACAGGGCGCTGTAGTGACTTCAGTCACATATCGCCCTCTCAAGCGGGACTGGTGAGCAGTGCCTAGCCTACGTGATGCTGCTGGCTAAGACCCAGTAGGCTAGCACAGCCCAGGTCCCAGCGCCTGAAGGAGACCTGGAGGGGCAGGCCCCGCATAGGCTGCCTGGTCCATAACTCCCTGGTGTGCTGTGGTGGGCGGGAACACCTAGCCGGTGCAATTCAATCAGACTGTAGCCAACAGGGAAGGAAGCTGGGCCTCCTATATACGCTTGCATATATAAGGAACAAAGAATATGGGAAGAGGGAGCAACAAGAAAGGCCCCTCAGCCCCCAATCCTGAGAAACAGGCAAGAGCGGACACCTCACCAATAGACATAAAGCGCTATCTCCAGAGCCTCATAGACAAGTTTAGGAATGAAGTTATTAATGACCTGAAGCTAGAAATAAGCAGAATAGTTAGAGAAATGCTAAGCACCACCCAAGAAAAAACAGATGGTAGAATGGAAGAACAGAAAAAGAGGGGAGAATTGTTTGATGGAGAAAATAGAGAAAGCATAGAATACGTGAAGCAGGTTCAAAGAGATTACCAGGAAACTAAAAACTCTATCAAAAACTGGCATAACAGCTGGAAAGAAACTAAGGATAGATTATCTGAACTGGAGGCCAGATTTGTAATATGGGAGCATGAAATGAAAAACTTCTTAAAAATAACAAAGAAACAAACAGCAATAATACAAAGACTAGAAGATGATAAGAGGATCTATAACTTAAGAATTAAGAACATAAAAGAAGAAGTAGGGACACAAACAAATGAACTACAAAAGCTACTCGCAGAAATAATCCAGGAGAATTTTCCTAATTTAGCAAAAGGTAAAGATACTCAGATGTATGAAGCATTCAGGTCCCCAGCCACCTACAACCCAAACAGAGCTACACCCAGGCATATAATAATCAAAATACCAGAAATCCAATATAAGAACAGAATATTAAAAGCCATCAGAGACAAGAAACAGATCACTTACAAGAGAACACCCATCAGAATTACAGCAGACTTCTCAGCACAAACCATCAAATCATGAAGAGCATGGGGGGAAATAATTCAAGCTTTGAAAGATAATAACCTCCAGCCAAGATTGAAATATCCTGCACAACTATCCCTGGAATTGATGGAAAAACAAGGTGCTTCCAGGATAAAGAGGAACTAGGGGAATATGCAACCACCAATTCAACTCTACAGAGAATACTGCAGGATATTCTAAAAAAGAAAAATACGAAGAATCCAGAAACAGTGACAGAGAGGCCACAATGAATGGAGCAGAAAACAAAGTGAAGAAGACAAACTGACAACTAATGACAGAAAAAGAGCTCAACAGAAATAAGGCAGAGAAGACTGGACGATAGGGGCAGCTATTTGGAGAAAATGACGTCATAATAGGTAATGCTGATTTAGTATCATCTTGTTTTGAAGTCTCATCAAGCTTTTGCTCTTCTGTCTCCATTGGTCTTAGCATATTGTATCTTATTGGATTTTATTATATGATAGTATAAACAAAAACTTTTATAGACAATGAGATTATACAGAAACCATTGTTCATTTTCTGTTAGTTGATTCTAAATACCCTGTAATACTGTCATTCTCTTGAGTGGTTTTACATTGTTTTGATATATTTGATGCTATAGTATACGAAGTTATACTCAAAGATTTCAAGGAAAGAGACAATATGGTAACTACTTTTATGTCGGGATTATCTTGTGGTAAAACACTATTTTGCTTAAATGGTTATGTTTTTTCTGCACTGTTTTGTTGTTATGCCCTCTTTTATCTCAATCTCCATTTTATTATTTACTTTTTTATTTTTATCCTTTTAATTAAGGGAAAAATAAAAAGTAGCAGGATATATTATAGTAACCCACTTTGATTTACCATTAACTTGATTTGAAGCTCTGTATTGCTCTCACCATCTTGTTTTGACTGATGTTCCTCTATTCTGTTTTGCTTGATAGTACCCGGTTTGAAAGTATAAGCAACAGCTGTGAAGATAGTGGGATTCATTATGACGCCCATTCTGGTTGACTATTATCTACTTTTGAAGATCTGTAATGTCTCCAATGTTTTGGCTTTGTTGATTTCGTTCTTTACTGTTTTGTTCAATTTTTTTATAACTGATGATATAGGCAATTCTATTAGAGATAGCGGGAGGCATTATGGTAACCATTGTTGATCACCTTGTATTATGTTTTTACATTATCTATTATGTCCACCCTTTTGATTTGACTGACTCTGTTCTGTTATGTCACATTTAGTTTTACTCTCTTCCAAAAAAAGTAATAAGAACTGTGGGAGCAATAAAACCCAAAATGTGTAATAGTCATTGTTCAAAAGAGAGGAAAAGAAAGTGCTCTAAACGATATAACTGCATGTATATTTAAGTGTATAAGATAGACAATGATATTACTGAGTTTTGTTGGATCATTGAACAGAACTGTTTGGTCTCACTGTTTGAATGTCCACTATATAAGCTTTAATTTTGTAACTTGAACAAATATTTCTAAGATGACAATATGTAATCCATTAACTAGTGATTTCCTACTCTTTATTATTTTTCTAAAATTCTGTATAACTTGTACCCTTTCTCTGCTTTTTTTTTTCTTTTTCTTCTTAAATAAAAATTTTTTAAAAAAGAACTGTGGGAGTAATAAAACCAAAAATGTGTAAATTTTATTGTAAAATAGAAAAAAGTGCTCTAAAGTACACAACTGCAAGTGTGTTTAGGTGTATAAGATAGATGACCATATTACTAAGTTTTTGTTGGATCACTGAACACAACTGTTTGTAGTCTCACTGTTTGAATGTCTGCTTTATATGCTTTAATTTTGTAACTTGAACAACTATTTCTAAGATGACAATATGTAATCTATTAACTAGTGATTTCTTACTGTTTATTTTTTGAAATTCTGTATTACTTGTACCCTTTTACTGTTTTGTTTTATTTTCTTTAAATAAAAATTTTTAAAAGATTGTAGTGCTTTATTTGCTGCCTGTGTTTACCTACTGACAATTCTGATTCTGAAATGTATGTCTGACTTGGTTTTATTCTGAAGACTAATTATAAGCATATACTACTATTCTTAACTCATACATTTCCCCAAAATAATTAAAAATACAGAGCAATTATTTTCCTTGTGCATTAAATCCTGATAAAATTTAGCCATCGAACTAGAAATCTTAAGTTTACATGAAAAAAAACCTAAATATATACACAGTGAAGGGAATGTTTCTGAAATTTCCCATCTCCAAATATCGGATTGTGCCATCCCATTATTATAATACCTGGGAACCAATTCTTAAGTGGGAAAAAGAATAAGCACTCTTTTCATAGCTCCCTGAGAACAGAAAGAATTCCCTTGAAATTGAATAGCAGTTACTTTGAAAGGTACATGCACAATGTATTATGAGCCTAATGATAAAAAAGAAGGAAATCAAAGCTATCTGCATTATTAAAAGAATTATGTATGCACCATCTTCCCACTGAGCTCACCATGGGTCATATCTCAAACCTACCAAACTGTAAGGAAGAGTGATGACAAATAATTTAGGGATCATTTTAACAGTGGTTGATGTGTTATAATATCAGACGCGTTTCATCTTTTGAAAAGTACGAAACCTTGTAGCTCCCAGTCCCAAAGCAGCCTCTGCCGGGAACAGCAGTGTAAGAAAGAGTGGCAATTGAAAATGGAAAATCTTTCATTTCAACTCCATAATCCTATGAGAATTCTTCCTTCATAATAAATGAATTCTGAACTAAGTTTGAAATATTTTGTCTTGATATTGGTGCTTATTTTACATTGTCTTTATTTTTGTCTCCCAAAAAAAGAGCATTCAAGTATACACCAGATTAAACACCACAAAGGTTACTTATTGCCAGCTTTCACCTTGGAACCCTTAGAAGAGGACCCAGAGATTTCTGTCCAGAGGGGCTGCTTACAATGAGCCCCTTTTGAGTCTACATGTCCATGTGGAACAAGAAGACAGCAGACACTCAAGTTAGCATTTCTTCTGGGACTGGGTCTTTCCTCTTTACTTCAGGTGAGAACACCTCTATGAGCAGTTGCTTGCAGAGGTACCACAGCAACAGTATAAAACCTGTTACTACTGCACCAAAATGATTTCTGCAGATGCAGGGAGCCTCTAGTGTTATCCTGGTTCTTGGTAGTCACTGAATGTTGTGCTCACCAGGCTATGTCCAACTGAGTATTACTTCCTCCCCCAAAATATACTTACTCAAATCTCATCAGAAGAAATGTGGCCATAATTTAGGCCCATAGGCTTTTATTAATGAATGACCTGGTAACAATCCTAAGTGCTTTTTCTCAGTTCTATCATTATGTTAGAATTACATGAGTCATTTTTTAAAACACCTGTAAGAGACTGTGACAGAGGCTCCCAGGAGGAGGGTAAGAAACTCATCTTTTCCAAAAACACTCTGGATAAGTGAGCCTGCAGCCAGGGATGGGAATCATTGATCCAAAGTGGTTCTCCATGTGGAAAGAAAGTCAGAACCAAAGAATACATGTTCAGAATCTCCTCAAGCTATGAGTAAAAAGACTTTTGGGGTCAAATAAGGTGACAATTTAGGAGAGAATAGACCCAGAAAATAAATTTGATTCACATTTCTGATCTACCACATTCTGGTTGGGTAAAACCTAAGCAACTGTGTAGCATCTCTGAATCTCATTTTCTCATATGAAAAAATTATAGTCACAAGACTACAGTCATAGGATAACTGAGACAGATAAATGAAAAGTCTAATTAGCAGAAATAATTCAATTCCAATTCTGTCTTTCAGCATTCTATTAATCTGAAGCAATTATATGAATAAATGTGGTTTCTCATTTGCTTATTGCACAAGTCCTTACTTCACATCTATAGTATGTTTTCCCCTTTGCAACAGGTACATCCCTGACTCTTTCAAACTTATTCATCATTTCTACTTTTTCTTATTCTGTTTACTCTTCCTTCTCATTTCCAAATTTTCCCTGCCACACATCATCAAAATGAATACCCATGTCTACTGTTAACCATGCATTGATAAATCCAACAGGAAATTGTCTTCTCTTTGATCCACTCTTTAACTTCTTATCCCAACGCATCCTCATTAACTCAGTCTTTAAACATTTTAATTTTTCAGGATTTGATCTCAGTCTCCTCTTCTCATTCCATTTTTCTTTGTGGTTGTTTTAACCCACATGTATACAGTCCAGACTAGAACTGTGCTGTACTCAGGGTTTCCAAGAGAATATATTTAATGCAGGACAGATAATTTACAGTTATTGTGTAATATTCAACCAAAAAGTCAAATACAAAGGAATGCAAGAGTTCTGCTCAAGCACTATAGACCCAAAGAATCCAACCGACAGCCTGGATACTACGGCAGTGTCCTCCATGAGTCCAGCTGGAGCCCTAGTGCCCACGACAAATATCTCACACAAGTCTGTATCAAGGATCTGCATTGGAAAGGCCTGAAGGTCAGGGATGGAAGCTAGAAAGTCTGCACCAGCAGGATAAAGGATCTGAGCCAGCAGGCTGAGGAATCTGCACTGGAGCCAGAAAATTACACTCAAGGTAAGCACCAGAGCTCCCCTGAGGAGAACTGTAGCTACCCTCAGCAACAGCGAGGATTTGAACCCCTTAAGTGATGAGAATGCTGATTTCACATCAGAAAAACTGACAAACTTTTCCAGAAGAATCAGCAGCACACCATCTTCCCCTCCGGTTCCCCTTCTATGCTGCTGACAACAGTCCTCAAGAGGGCCTTCCACACCCAGAACCTTGCTGGCTTAGTTCAGCTGGGTGTGACAAGCTGACCATTAGTTACTCCACCACAGACTGTCCCATAGGTACAATCACATCAATGAAACCTCCACTGACACTTGAATGTCACAAAGGAATCTCACATTCCACATATTTAAAATTTTACTCTTTCCTTTCTATTAAACTGATCTTCCCTTTTTCCCCACAAAATTAGGCCTAGTGAGACCTATAAGTAACAAGCACTCTCAGAGGTTGTATCAGGATAAAAGATTCAAACTCCACCTGAGCAACTTAGCAGCTAATGAAGCCCAGTCTCCACATAATAATTTAAAGAATGGGTTGGGGATGTAGCTCAGTGAGAACGTCCTAGGTTCAAACTCCAATATCACACACACACACACACACACACACACACACACACACACACACACACATACACACACATTAATAGAAAATCTTCCTTTGATAAATCCATTTTCACCTGCCATTCTAAAAATCCATGATTCATTTTGACTGTTATTTCCAAAATTTCTCCCCGAACCGTTCATCAGCTTTCCTCCATCTTCACAATCACCTTCCTAATCCCACACATTATTGGGTAGAGATCAGATCTACTGTTGTCATCTTTTTTGTAAGTCATTTGAGAGTCTAATACATGGCAAACATTATTAATTTTATGTCTATATTCCTAGAGGATATTTACCCCACCCCCATTTGTTTCTAACTTAAAAAAATGTCCTTGCTACCAGTTACAAGTTACTTTTATATGTTTTCCTGATACAGACGGGGATGTCAATCAGCGTGCTAACTCTAATCCATCCTCCCTCAAGTCTTGACAGCCACTCTTGCCTCTCTAATCCATTCTCCACAGGGTACGTTTATCTAAAATGCAAAATTAGTCATGTTATGCTCCAGATTAAAATGCTTTTCCATTTAGGATAAAGCAAAATACTGTGACATGACCTTTGGGGACATTCTGAATCAGTGATTTTCTCCCTGTCAGTTTGCTTAGCCTCCTCTCAGCTTCTTCTTCTCAAACTCACTTTGTTCCAGCCAAGGGCCCTTCTCTCAGCTCTGTTAATTAGCTGTGCTCCTGTCTGTCTCTGGGTCTTTAATAATACATACTTATTCTGTGGCCTCTCTGTCCCAGCTCATTGCTTTTGCCAGCTTAGATTGTGATCATCTTTCACATAGCACTTCTAAGATCATTTTTTCAGATAAATCCAGGTTGGTTCTGCCTGTTACGTGCTCTGAAGGCCTCTATGTTCTCCTATTTAACTTCTCCACATTTTGTCAATACGTTTTTCTTTGTTTGCTTTCTTTATGTCTTGTTATACATCAACTTCATGAGGAAAAGTCTGTCAAACTTGTGATAAACCAAGAAAACAACAAATGTAACTGGCACCTCATAATAGGCAGCAAGAACATTGTTTTTAAATTAGAAGTAAATGGGAAGATGGGTAAATATTCTCTAAGAATATCTGCATAAAATTTATGACGTTTGCCATGTTTCAAACTATCAAGTGACTTTTTGATTGAACTCACGACCTCGAGCTTGCCAGGCAGGCACTTATGCCACTGAGCTAAATCCCCAGCCCCATATCAAGTGACTTTTTAAAAAAGAAGACAAGAGTACATTAGGTTACAAGATGCTGTACATATATGAGAACTGACTTCCATCTTTTGAATCCCATATATATATAGATAAGTATTTGTTTGCCATAAGTTTTAAGTAATAGGTACATATTATAGGTGTTCTTTGAGATGTTTGTTTTCAGTGAGACTCAGGTAAGGCTTTTAAAAATCTTAATCTGCAAGACCAAAAGTGAAACTGCCATGGAAAATAGTAAAAATAAGAGTTTAGCTGTGATAACTTTTCCAAAAACTACCTGAGACAGGCTTTCATAAACCAGTGCATTGACCCAGCTCAGGAGCCTTTTGGAGTAATGATTTAATTTTCCATTGTCATGGAAAGAAGAAGAGGGTGATTCCTACAGAAATAGTCTTTTTTTGGACTGTGGCAGCAGCAGTTGTTTGGTTTTGATTTTGGTTTTAGTTCAAGTATCTATAAGATAAAAATTTGCTCATATAAATTTTCCATGATCCCTCTTGTTTCCATTCCCTGTCATTCTGAGTTTCCTATCCAGTTTTAAATGCTCGTTTCTAGCTAAGAAACTCTTTATCTGTTAAAATAAGTCATTGACCATTTCAATGACAGAGGGAAGAGAGTTAAGAGTATAGGCTCAAACATTCATTGTGCATTAAATGTAGAAGATTAAGGACAGAGAAAAGCCAATGAACTCTACATTGATTAGCCCAGGTGATTTGGAAGTTAGATAAGCTACTGACAAAAAGTTGACAGGGAGGGTTACTGGGCTGAAAATGCTAAGTTTTGTTTTGATGATTGCGAGCTCTTACTAGGAAGTTTGCCTCTGAAATCAATATTATACAGTCTATATATAACCGGTATTTCTTAATAGAAGGAGTACTCTAATCAATCATGTGGCTGCACTAATAAAATGGCTATACCTAGGGGAAAGCAATGTCATCTCATTACGAGCACTAAAAAGGTGGTGATATATCTCCAGACATGTCCTGGAAGTTGAAAGAGACAATAGAAAGTAGCAGATAGAATAAAGCAGGACCATTTTGTCCATGCATTGCAGTGTTCTAGGTCTGTTACATATGCATATAGCTGTTAGATAGATTTGATGTAATGGCATTAACTCAATACATTGCATATTTAATGAAACACATTTTTTCAAAATATATATATTTCAAAGAAAATACCACTGTTGCAAAAAAGACTGTTAGAAAAAAAGACTTCTTGCCTATCTGTTGCTGAAATCATCACTGATATTTATTTTGGTCTTAGCTTCAAACTTTATTTCAAGGTCTATTTAGATTATACACTTCTCAAGAATCAGGAGACTTGAGTATAGAAAAACATCCAGAGATTTTGGACAGGTATTCAAAACATAGGTATTAATGTAAATATTGACTTTATATTTTGTTGAACACCTAGATTTATTGTCTCTCAAGACAAATATTGACCTTACCTCCAAGGTCAATAAATCTCTATGTTCACTGGAACAAAAGTCAATACCTACATCATATCCATTTTCCCAGACAATAACTACTTCTATTCATGTTCCAGTGATTAGTGTTTAAAGCCTAATGATTATTAAAAGGAAAAAGAAACGTGAATAATAATGTTAATTGGCAAATAAAGGCTTAAAATTTGTTGGCAATGCATGTAAGTAATCCCAAAATGAATGGAAGGTGACTAAGCTTTTATATCAAGAAGCTGAATTTGCAACTTTTTTTGTAAAGGAAAACAAAAACTGTTTACTATCAGTAAATACAGTGCGAGGGAAAAAAATTAATCATCTGGCCTTGTGTTTTCACAAAGTTTTTATTTTTTGCTCCTAAACTACAAATCTTTAGGTTTGTCCCAACTACAAATATTAGAAATAAACTTCTGCTGTATTAAGCATCTGGGTGTTTTATAGTTGTTGCTATGTAACACAACCTTGTCTGGAATGTTGATACTTTATAGAACAATGGTGCATTTATTACTTTTAATTCTTTTTAACTCCTGGCCATTCTCTGTCTATGCTTAAATATCAAAAAAAGTAGACAATTTTTGTGATGACTTTCCTTAATTTTACTTTGAACTTTTTCTCACTGTAAACTCAACTAAGAAGTCGTATAATAAGCACTGTGAGAATTCAGAGTTCTGATCTACCCAAAACAGAGATTCATGGAAATAAATAGAGAAACTTTGAGTCACGTTCCTTGTCAAGCAAGAAAATTTAAGTAGCGCGATGAACAAAAATGACCTGCCTTACAATGCATCGCTAACACGTCCCAGTAAGTGCTTACTGTGAGTGGTAAACGGTTCCCTAGCACCTTCTTGCCATCTCTGCCTCCAGGTACACAGAAAGGTTGCACTCTCCCTCTTCCATGCATTAGATATGGATGTTTGATTCCTCAGTAAATGCAAGCACAGGTGACATGTGTCACTTTTAGCTGGCAGTATCCACTTGGCTTTATATAAGATGGTAAAACCAAAAAAGGGAAAGTAGCCTGGACTACTGAGTATGGAGGTCCCCCAAACCCACAATGAACTTGAGCAAATAAGAATTTTTAAAAAGTCACATGAAGACATTGATTCCAATGGGGGCTCTGCTTGTTATCAGAGGATAATTTAACCTAGCTATGTCTCTACACTGTCTATTGAAATGATTGCTCCTGGAAAAATTCCTTGGTTGTTTTGCATACACAGAGTCTATCTGAGAGGGCTTTTATGTCACTGACTCAAAATGAGGAAAAAGAAAGAAAAAAAAAAAAAAACAAAGAAAAAAAATGTAGTCCACCTCCTTTGGAAAATAAAAGAAGCATTTTCCTCTTTCAATTTATCTTATTAGTAAATCCTCATTCATCCCTCTATTTACTTTTTAAATTTGTTTTTACCTGGTTTGGCTAAAAGACAAAAGTGTCCAGTGGTGGTTCTCATTAAAATTCTAAACACGGCTACTTCTACTGTCATCTAATTAAACAAATTTCTTTTTTGCGTGTATTCAGCAATAATGCTGTCACTGTTCTATATACTCTACTGACTAAAATTAATTATTACTTTATCTAGAACTTGGTGGACTATATTTCCTCAGGCCAATTTCCTAAGAATTATGGTCTTGACAGAAAGCTAATCTTGAGGAGATTACCCTGAGCCATCATTACGAGCTCCCCACGGCTGTATATAACCCTAAAGTTGAGTGACAGTGCCCATAGACGCTCGTCCTCGGCTACATAAGTTAGTGGCAGCAAAATTAGAAATGGCAGCCCATTCACCTTTCAGGGTGACAGCACTCATGCAGCGGCTTCTCTTCATTTGTGCTGCAGAGGCTGAGTCTAGAGAGGGTAGAGAGAAAACCCGGAAAGGGAGTTGATCACAGAGGAAGGGAAGGAAAGGCCCCTGCCACACACACTTCCCTTTGCCTGACATTACACAGGCGCTCCTTAGAATGAGCATTCAGCTAGATGAAAGAAGGGCTGATTTATCATTTCTGCTATTCATTTGTCCTCGACCTTTCATTCCTAAAAATTATATTCTTGAAGTTTTTGATCTTTAAATTTTTCTGTTACTTTTTTCACTTTACAGATAGTTTCCTGTTCTTAATTCTCAGATTTATTTTGACATTTATTTCACCTTTAAAAATAAATTTAATATCGTCAAGCTAATACATTCATTTCTCAGAACACCTACTTTCCCCTTGAGCTGTTAACTCAAAACAAAAACAAAACGACTATTGTTTAATTTCACAAAAAGCTGATGTCTCCTTGAATGTGTGTGTATGACTGTTATACCTGTGTCTATACGCAACCTAAAACCATAATCATTTAGACATCAAAATCAATTCAGGAATTAGTGGCCTGCAGATATATAGATGACACAAGAAGTATTACATCATGTTATTTTGCTCTTGTTAGTATTCTTTGTATCTTTTGAGTTCCTTTGACTATACTGCAGCAGTGATTCTGTCTGGTACAACAAAAATATCTCATTGAAAGCATGCCATTTTTAAAGGAAGTGAACAGTTTCTGTTAAGTGAAATGTGTAATCAGGAACAAATGAAATTTTATAATATTTTCAAGTATTTTTCAAAGTATACAGAAATTTAGGACTGATTTGTTCTGTTATGATGGCTTAAGTTTCCTTTCATAAAGTTTTCATGCAAAGTTCAAACACAGAAGAGTAGTCACAAAGTGTATGAGACACTTTCCTGAGCTCTGACCCTGGGTGTTTCTCTGTCCACCGCTACCTACACTTGATTCTCACTCAGCCCTGCCCCAGGCTTTAGATTAGGCATGTTCTTATAAGAGCAAGTTTACTTTAGTAGATATTTGCATTCAGTTAACTGATGCTTCCAGTTCTGCTTTGAATTCACATTACCGTAATATATCCTAGCTCCAGTACAATTTCTAGCCCTTGTCCAGGAAACCCCATCTTAAACATCTACCTAGTACCTTAAGTACAATTCCTGAATTCAAATTCATCAACAGAAAGGGAAATCTTTTGAGAAGCAAGAGCCCACCTGTCCCTGTCACTTAATACTAAATACTCCAGGAATGAGTTTCCAAGACTTGCCTATTCCCAGCTTTCTGACAACATTTCAGTATCGCCCCTCCTGGTGAAGTACGATCTGGACTGGGGCCTCTGGCTGCAGGAACTATCCTGCCACCTGTATTAGACTTGCTGTGCATACATGGCACTCTCTGCTCCCAAGCTCCAGCCCCACCTGATCAGCATCTTTCTGGGTACTTTCA
The DNA here is from genome assembly GCF_034190915.1 of Cavia porcellus. NCBI lineage: Eukaryota > Metazoa > Chordata > Mammalia > Rodentia > Caviidae > Cavia > Cavia porcellus. Next base: position 70,191,042 of record NW_026947495.1, on the reverse strand, counting down.
GGTTTACTCTAAGCTGTAAAAGCCTCTGCTTCCTTTTTCTGAGCTCTTACTACTGTTACTACCTTTCTCACTTAGTTTTATTTATTTCTCAAAGACTAAAGGTTATTAGATCTGTGATATAGAAGAAAATGTTGTTTTAATTATAATCCTACACCTCTTATTCAAACACTATGTTTATACCTCTAAAACACTAATAATATCTCATACTTTGATATAGTGCATATTATTATTTTCCAAAATATATTGTTTAACTCTTATTTTGGCCTCAAGCTATTTAACCTTCTTTAACATCAAAACTAATTATAGAATGCAGTAAAAATTTGTTGTGTTTAGTTCCAAAGCGTAGGTATTAATAACTATATCATGATTACCAAATATAAAGTAATAGTATTTTTCCTTTAGGCTTGACAGTTGTTTTTTATTCTTCAGATTTGTATTTTTCAGTGAGACTCTGAAAACACCAAAAAGATAATTCTCTGTAATGTCCCCTAAAATAATAAAAGATGTTTTCCTATCTTTCTTTTCTCTTCATGAAATAACTTCAATGCACGTAGAATTGTAATAAGTAAGTACCAACAGCTGCTTGGGCATCATACTTCCCATAATATCATTAGATGTCATCTTATATTTTCAACAAATCCTGACTTCTCAGCCTGAAAGTTAGAGTAAGTATGACAGACATTTGCAATATCCATTTACCGGCTTATGATTTTCTGAGAAGTTAAGATGGTACTCAGAGCATGAAAATGTCTGAACGTAGCGCTACCCATTAAAAGTTGTAAGAAGAACAAGGAAAGCATTGTGGAATACTGACAGGTCTTCATATGAAAAATAAAAGCAACGTGCCTCTCTTTAAACAAATCCAAGGGTTATAAGTAGAAGTTTTACTAGTTTTATAGTGGCATGTACTTTTATTCATGATCAGTAACAAACATTTTGTCCTCTGAAACTGGCTACTATCCAACAGTTTGCTGATGGCAAAATTTCTATGAAAAGCTAATGTTTTCTAAGTGGTTACTAAATATATCACTTCTTATAATACAAAGGTATGACTTTCACACAGTACCAAAAACTGGTATTTTGATAGAGCTTTCATAGACGTGCAGAAGCAGAAAGAGGAGCAAGAGAATGAGATGTGTACTTAGTTTCATAACACCAAATATGGTCAGGTGAAACTTTTATGTTGATCTTATACACAGGGAAGAGAAAAATGACAATAAAGATATTCAGAATCATCTAGACAGCAACAACAGTTAAAAATTCAGGAAAGGGTAGGTGTCTTTATGGGGCATAAATGGAAGAAAGAACATATTTTGGGCTACACAGAGACCCAGAGAAGTACAGAACCAAAAGAAAAGGTGACCGCTCTTGGATTAAGAAAAAATCAGTAGTGAAAAGTGACTCAGGGTCTAGATTTTTTTGTCAAGATAAAAGCTACAAAACTTTATGAGGGATTGCATGGATGTAGAATGTGAGAAGGAGGCATCCAGATGGCAAGATTTTTGACTTGCCCCTTAGAAGAATGGCATTACCTGTAGCTATGATTACAGAGACGTCAGAATGAGCAGTTTCTGAGTGTGGACCGTGGAGATGGAGGACTCACCTGAGAGATGCTGTGATACCCACTGGAAAGGCAGTACCTGCCGAGCAGGTAACCAGTTGTCATGAGTCTCACATCAGAGAAGAGTTCTTGATAGAGAGTCATCAGGATAAAAGGAGTACAGTGTTTAAATCACAAACCTGGATGGGATCACTGAAGGAGTAGATTAAAAAATACCACAACAAAAATAATTACACTCTGCTTCAACATTCAGAGAGCTAGTAGAAAAGAAAAAAGATGAAAAGAGATTTATAAAATGTCCTCCAGTGAAGAAGGAAAATAAGAAGCGTCCTATCTTGACACTTGTAGATGTCTGTGTTTCAAGAAAGAGCTTAATTAATGTTAATTATTCCTATCATGTTATGGAAATACAGACAGGAATTAAAAACTCAGAAGAATATTCTCCCATTCCAAGATCTATTTGGGTAGGGGACCCTTTAATCAGAGAAAGAGAACAGGAGTTGAATACATATTGGTCTTTGGAGAGATAGGAAGAGAAAGAAAGGGATTTTATCTGAAGGTACTGATGTAAACGTTACAGGACTGGGGAAAGCAGTCAGAGGTCCACAGGGAAGGCGGCCAGGAGGAGGAGATCACAGTAGGTTTGAGCTGCTGGTGCAGGCTGAAGCTGTCACCCACAGGCAGGATTTCTTTGCTTTTTCCCTTTGTCATCCGTTTTCCTTCCTTCAGTGATGCTTTCAGATCTGCCAGATGCTTCAGCCAGGCTCACCCACCCTTTCCTTAGAGTCACCTGATTAGAGGTTTTAATTATATCTGCAAAATCCCTTCCAAGCCACAGCTGGATTAGTGTTTGATTGAATAATGGGGACACAGCCACACCAAGCTCAAAGAAAACCTTTCAGAATTCAGTTTGCTTTATCTGAGCTAGTGCTGAGAATCACAGCCTTTCCTTTAATTTTTTAAAAACGTTCTTATAACTTTACTAAGCCACAGTTTTACCACTATAAGAGTCTATAATAAATACTTTTTCTAAGTGTCCTGTTTTTTACATTTCAAACACAGTTAAATTTTTTACAGCAAGACATGATTAATAACCTGAAAACATTAATTAATCTCTCTTTGCTCAAGGTGCATGTCCTTTTTCTCATCTTTCTTTCAGAAGAAGTTACATTTTTTAAAAAAAATGGTCTTCTTTCCAAAAACTATGACATTGTAATTTTAAAATCTTATTTTTTTTTTCCATCACTGTGGAGGATAGCATAGCCTGAAAGATTCTCCAAGTAAAAACAATGAAAATTCTGGGCAAAATACAAGATACCTCTTTTTAAATGCATTCTTCTTTTGGCATGAAAATAGAGAAACTGCACAGGCAAACATAAAACTCCTAAAGGTACTCTGGAAGATAATCAAATGTCAAATCTAATATTCTCCCTAAAGTTCTCTACCCTGACTCTGAGAATCTGGGGGTACGTAGAGCCCATGGCCTTCCCTAAAAGGATGTTTCAGGAGATCCCCAGTACAAAACTTGAACCCTCAAAGGCTGCACACATTAAAAAAGTGGATGAGGATTAAAATATAAATCCACTCAAAAATTAAACAACAGAAATTTTTCAGTACTAACTTTAAACTAGGTGGGTGAAAATTTTTAAAAATTTCTAAACTACAAACAGATTTATGTAAAAGTTTTTAATTTGAATATACAATAATTGTTCTAGAGAAAAAAATAACCTTAACCTGGATAACTCAAGATGAGTCTGGGTGGGCAATGACCCCAGGAGACTGTCAACACAAAAAATTTCTGCAGAATAATATCTCTTAATTTAAACTGTTTACATAATGAAAAAAGTTCATAGTCAAAAATAAAATACACACAGCAACAAGATACTGTGAAGAATAGATAACAGAAACAACAGAAAATCAGAATTGTAAAAAAAAAGTTCTAAAGATATTTTAAAAGTATCATACAAGAAAAAATAACTCTTAATTTACCTAAAAAACAAAATAGAATCTTTTTTTTTTTTTTTTTTTGTCTTTTTCCTTTTTATCGGTACTGGGGATCGAACTCACCACTGCCTGCTTGCAAGGCAGGTGCTTATGCTGCTGAGCTAAATCCCCAGCTCCCAAAATAGAATCTAATATTACAAAATTTAGCAAGTATTCAATCAGTTTCATAAAGGAATCAAAAAAGGTTCTGAAGATTGAAAAATAATGCATTCAAAATCAGTCAGTCAGTGGTATATAAAAAGGAACTAGTACTTTGGATAGCACATGAATTACTGGAAGCCCAGCTCAGGAAAACAAAAAATCTAAAAAGTTTTACATTAAAAATAATATGACTGAGAAAAAGGCAAAAATGAAGTATGAAGAAATATTTCAGATTCCTTCAAGCTCATTGAATGTTAATCATTAGCTCTATGACAAGAGACCAAAATATATTGGTGAATGTTTAAATAATTTTTTTAAAATTGATGACAATAAAACAGTGTCATTAAAGCCTTTCAGAACACTCCTCCTCCTCAGCTTGAATATCCTTATCTCATTGTCTTTGTCACTGTCTGAAGCAGTCCTGAAAGTCATCTTTTATGAATGTCAAACCAAGTGTGATCAAAACTTCAGCAAGCTTCTAACTGCCATCAGTGGGTGGGCAAACTTGTAGAGTCCCAGCAGTGTGTCCTGATCCACCTTACTCACCCGATGCGGCACTCTGAGACTTCTGGTCCTTCCCTGATGTCAAGATGGCTGTGAAAAGTAAATATTTTTCACTAATTCAGGACCTTGAGCCAGCCATGACCGTGCCCTTAAAGACACTCTTGAAAGGAGACTCCCAGAATGGCTTCAGAAAGTGACAAGAACAATAGTATAAATGTCATCAAAGTGGGGTGGGCGAGTATTTGAGGGTGATTGATAGGCTTTTCTTGTAATAAATGTTTATTTAAACATTCAATGCACTTTTACATCATACCACATATAAAATTCAGTTAATTTGCAGTAGGGAAAATAGAAATACAGAGAGACCACAGTGATTATACTGGTAATAGGAAAACCAAAATTAAGAAAAATATCTAAAGCAGCCAGAGACAAATGACTAGTAATTGACAAGACATTGGACTTCTCACTGTAAAATAAAAGCCAGATGATGATGGAATAATATATAAAGTGTCCTGAAAGGAAATTACTACTTTACCATCCTAAAATTTCAATCCGACAAAGCGATCTTTCAGAAACAAAAACAAAATTTTATGACCGAAAACTAAATAAAAGTAAATTACCCTTGATAGTACCAAGAAAATTATGTTAATATTCTGAGCAGAAGATAGCGATGCCAAATGGAAACTTTGAGACACTATAAATGACCAGCAAAGAAAATGACAAATGTATAGAGAAATCTGAACAAATATTGACTATGAAGACCAATAACAATATCTAACCTGTTGCATTAAAACAGAATAGTGCTAATTGCTGTACATTTCTTTGCTCATCTGAGAGTAAAGCTATTAACCAACTTTAAACTATTAAGTAACACAAGCGCACAACATATGTGAAGCAAAAAGTGACAAAAAAGATTAACCAATTCATCACCACAGCAGAAAAGTCTCACAACTCTGCCTCAGTAATTGATAGACCAAGCTGATACAAGCCTGAAAACTAAAGATGTGAATGACATCAAGTAGAAAGTTTGAATAAATGAGGATACAGAGAATATTATATTTAAAATGTGTGTATGTAAAGCAAATGACATTACCACTTAAATTTTTTTTCCAAGCAATCTATTAATTTTCACATATAGAGCACTGAAAATCCTAAGGTATGTGTTATGGATTAAGAACTGGTGGTCAACTTAACCCCAGCTGGATTACATCAGCATGGCATTGAGCGAAGATGCTCCACCTGAGGAAAGTTGCCAGGATAAATAGGTGGAGAAGAAGGGAGGTTTAGAGGGTTGAGGCATTAAGGAGACATTGTGGGTTCTCCTACGAGTTGCTGTTTGAGCCGTTGGTTCTCCTGGAGAAGCTTTAGTCCTCACATCGAGCATTGCTTCCGGGCTCCAGAGGGGAAGACATGTGCCACTTGATCTCCAGGATGAACTCGTCATGCTGCTTCCTGGTACATACCTGACTATGCTTGCCAGAGGAGGAGCTTGGGACCTCCATGTCGCTGAGGACAGCTGTGGTGCCTTTAGGATAGCCCTGGTCTTTGCTGTGAGTGTGACTTCTCGGCTCCAGTGTAGAACCCTCATCCCACTAGCACAGCTCCTTCATCCTGCTGGCATAGACTTTCTGGCTTCCACCGCTGACTCTTGGGTCTTCCATCACTGATCCATAAAGAGACTGGTGTGAGTCCTTCTTGCGGGCTCTGGACCTCCAGTTGGACTCGTGGGAGACATTGTCCTGAGCTCTGGGTTTTTATCTGGACTCATGTGGGACATTGCAGTGGGATTTAGGCTCTTGACTAAATAAAATAATCTATGTCTTTGGTGTTGTGGATAGATTTCCTGCATTTTCCTGTATTAACTCCCAGTGAACATTATAAAAATAATATTATAAACTCCACATCTTGATCCTAATTGTTCTCTGTGCACAACCCCTGACTACAACAGTATGTTTTCTCAAGTGAAAGATGGCTGACAAAATGACACATAACATACATCACACACACACAAACACACACAACACATACACACACACACACACACACACACACACACAATCCTGATGCCCTTAACTCAAAGGGGAAAAAAGCCCATAAACAATATTACGAGTAAATATACAAGTGTTTGTGGTTGTAGATCATGTCAGGCTCTAATTTGTTGCTCAATTTTATACCAGAAACAGCTTACACAACAGAATAAATTTAGTCTATTTATGAATTCATTCAAGTAGTGAGTTCATATATTTCTAGGAAACCATGCTTGCTTTCCAGATATTTTACAAGGCTATTTCTAAATACTGAAGTAAATCCCTAAGGTGTAAATAAACATGCTAATGCCTTATATGTATTCATAGCAACTGTAGTTTTCTCAGAGCACAAGTAATGTAAAAAACATTGATTACTAAAGTTAATGAGTATCACAAGGCATTTGTGATATACCTAAATGATCACTTCAGACATTGTGTCTGTTCAGGAGAAACGTGTATAAACAAGAAAACACTAATTCTGAGAGGTTCTCCAATCAAAAGGGGGCACTCAAGGTCAGCTAAGTGCAGGCAACCAACATATTAAATCGTGAAGACTCAGAAACTGTTTGAAGGAAATTATTCAAAGAAAAGTATCATTTAACAGCATATGTCATTCATGTTAGTGACACGGTGATTGATAAAACAGACTGGCATGGCTTCTATCTTACCTTGCTGAAACTGACGGAGATAGGCATGAAACATACCAACACCTACAATCTTAAGTCTAATTTGCAATAGATATTATGGAAGGAAAAACTATAATGCCATGATGGAAGATAATTAGAGGGATAAAGAAATCTATTTCTTTTTTAAAATTTTGGAGAGAACAAAACCCAACAATATAAAACAGAATAAAGCCAGTCAAAACAAAGCAGTGAAAGTGGTCCAGAACTTCAAATAGGACAATAGGTTATCAACAGTGGCTACCATAATATATCTGGTTACCTTCCCAATAGTTGCCCTTTCCCTCAGACACACTAAAATCAAATAAAACAGAATAAAACTAATCAAAACAGAGTATTGAATAAAACAAAACAATAAATCAGAGCAAAACAAAGCAGTGAGAAAAGTATTAGATTTCAAAAATAACACAGAAGGAAATTCCCACGTTTGCTATGTTGCGTACCGTTATCCTCCCAACAGATGCTGGACTATTGCCCTTAGTCCTGCAAAGTCAATCAGACAGTGCAAACACTTGGTTGTTTTTGTACCTCAGTTGTATCAACTCAGCCTGTCCTCCAAACCAGCTGGTTGCTTACAGGAGAACTGGGGGTCTTGATTCTCAGCCTGAGTGATGGTTGGCTCACTGGAAAGGAGACCTGGCTTCTCTCTTCTTGGGCCTCACATGGTTTGCAGGGCCTACAGATAGCTTGAACTGGCTTCTTAATGTGCTCCTCCCAGACCCAGCATGACCTCTGCTCTAAAGAAATCTATTTCTGATTGAGTGATCATTCAAACCAAAGTCAGCCCTGAGACAGGAACAATTAAAGTCAACACTAAGGAAAATCCCACTTGCCCAGAATCCTCAGTGTATAGACCTCAGGACAGCAGGGAAGCAGTGTGTGGCAGTACTGGTAGAAGGCTGGTGTCACCTATTCAGTCACAGTTAGTGCCAAGACACAGAGCTGGAGAATCAGTCTGTAGCCAGGGCAGAACTGAATTAAGGAGTTTAAATTCTATTCCAAATGCCATGGGAAGACCATGAAGGGTTTCAGGTTGGGCAATGCCATGGTCCATTTCTGTATTTCAAAGAACACCCAGTGGTCTTCAGTTGGATAAGACAAAGAGAAATGCTAAAGGTGGAGACAAGGAGAGAGACTGAAGCAGCAGGTAGCGTGAACCTTGATAATGGCGTCCACGGATGTTCAAGAAAGATACTCAACTTCACTTTTCAAACTGCTCTTGTACCTTGATATCCAAGCGAATGAAATGCATAAAATGGATCCTCATGCAGTGGGTCTCTTCCAGTACTCCACGTAACTAAGTAATCCATGAACCTGAAGTGGCAAGTCAACGGTTACTCGCTGGCTGAATAGCAAAGACTAATTTTGGAGATATTAAAAAAGTGAAATATTAAGGTGAATTTACCAGTTCAGACCACCTACTTATTTATCATGAGACTCTTGAGAGGTCCTTCCTAGGATGTGCTTCTCCAAGAAACAAAGCCCTCGCAAGTGACTGTCTTTGAGGTATGCATGGTGGGGGGAGGAGGACTTGCTTGCTACCTTTTTAATTTAGTGGAATTAATGGAAATTTTCTTCCACATATTACTTTCTTTTCCAAAAATGATCCACTGATCTGCAGATCACAGAATATAAAAATTATACCATTAAATACATCAATGAGTACTACTTTTATTTGAGATAAGAAAAACAAGTGTCAGCAAAAAAATATTGATGGACTAAATATCGTAACTGTCCAGTTAAAAATCAAAGCTAGCATTTGCTAGTCCATTAATTAATAACATATGGAACAAATATAGTAAATAGCTTCTCTAGTACATCTAGTGGATATTATTAACCAATCTTAAATAAATAAAATGGTGTGTTTCAACAATTGTTAGATCAAGAATTTTAAACCTTGATTCAGTAAGGTAACTGGATACAAAATCAACACTCAAAACTCAATAGCATTCCTATACACTAACAACAAGACCACTGAGAGAAATAAGAGAAGCCACACCCTTCACGACACCATCCAACAAAATGCAATACTTAGGAATTAATCTAACAAAAGAAGCAAAAGATCTATTCAGGGAAAATTATAATACCCTGAAAAAAGAAATTGAAGAGAATTTCAGAAAATGGAAAGACATCCATTGTTCATAGATAAGAACAATGTGAAAATGGTCATTCTCTCAAAATTGTTATACATATTTAATGCAATCCCAATGAAAATGTCACTAGCATATCTCACAGAGTTAGAGAAATCATTCCTAAAATTAATCTGGAACCAGAAGAGACCTAGAATAGTAAAGGCAATTCTAAGCAACAAAGGCAAGGCAGGAGGCATCACAATCCCTGACTTGAAGTTATACTACAAAAATACTGTAATAAAATTAGCATGATACTAGAATAAAAACAGACCTAAAGATCAATGGAATAGATTAGAAGATACAACCACAACTACAACACACTCAGCCACCTTATCTTTGATAAAGAGGCTGAACAGGTCCACTGGAAGAAAGAAAGTCTCTTCAATAAATGGTGCTCAAAAAACTGGCTCTCAATATGCCTAAAACTAAAACTAGACCCATGCCTATCATCATGTACTAAACTAAAGTCTAAATGGATCAAAGATTAAAATATTAAAACAGAAACACTGAATTTGTTAGGACATAGCGGTAAGTAGAGAATTCATAAACAAGAATCGAACCACATGCAAAATACTTCACAGAATCAATAACTAGGATCATGTCCTATTAAAGAGATTTTGCATGTCGAAAGAAATCTCCAGCATAGTGAAAAGAAAACCCACAAATTGGGAAAAAAATCTTAGTGAACAATCCCTCAGACAAAGGACTTCTGTCCAGGACATATAAACAATTTTTTAAAAAATCAGATCCCCAAAATTAAAAGACCCATTCTAAAAATGGGCACCTGAGATGAATTCGCAGTTCTCAGATGAAGAAACACAAATGGCAAATAAATACATGAAAAAATGTTCAGCGTCGTTGGTCATTAGAGAAATGCAAATTAAAACAACACTGAGGTTCCATCACACTCCAGAAAGAATGGCCAGGAATGGCGAGGGGGAAAAGGAACTCTCCTGCACTGCTGGTGGGAGTGTAGACTGGTGCAACCACTGTGGAGGTCAGTGTAGAGATTCCTCAGAAATCTAGGATTGGAATTCAGCTATTCCATTTCTAGGGATATTCCCAGGAGAACTGAAAGCATCATACCACAGTAATGTATGTGCGCCCATGTTTATAGAAGCACAATTTGTAATAGCCAGATCTTGGAAACAACCTAAATGCCCATCAACTGAAGAATGGATAAAAAAGATATGGTGTTTTGGAGTACTATTCTGGTGTAAAGAATTATCACATTGAGATATTTTTAAGTAAATGGATGCAACTCGAGTCCATACTCATAAGTGAAATAAATCAACCTCACATATGTAATTAGCATATAGTCTCCCTACTATAAGAAATGATAAGAGTACATAAGATACCAAAAACTCAATAATTACCTTGAGAGGATAACAATCCGCTTAAAGGGGAAAATATAATATCTCAGGCAAAATGAGGAAAAAGAAAAAGTAAGAGAAAAGAAAAAATGTCTAAAATTATATAAACACACTTCGGATAAGTACGATGATTGCACTACAAACCCTGTATGTTCTTAGAACAAAACAATTAACTTTCATAGGATTGGAATAATTGTGAAAATTATTGTATAGTGATCTGAGGAACTCTTGAAGATCATTATGTAAAATAACAACCCTAGTTATGCTCATACCACCTTGTTTGGAAGGCCTAAATTATTAGTGTTCTGGACCTTTGCTATTGTTGTTTATATGTCTTTTTGTTAGGTGTTTTTCTAGAAATTTGTTTTGTTTTGTCTTGTTTTATTTTGTTTTTCCCTCTAATACAGAAAGGATATTATACATGTAGAGACTTCTAAACAGTTTATAAGAATCAATTATATCATATACAATGAGATAAATACCTACTTTGAAGAAAAAGAGACACTAAGGTACCCAGTGCTGATTCTGTAGTGTCATGATGTGAAATCTAGCAATACTATTTTTCTTTGTTCAGAGTGATTTTAGTCTGTTTTGTTTTGTTTAATTTCAACATGCATGAAAGTATGGACAGCTATTTTGAAGACAATGAGAGACATTATGGCAACCATTGTTGACTTCTTTATTGTCTGGTCTTGAAGACCTAAAATGCTCTCATTGTCCTGTTCTGATCAGTTTTATACTATGTCATTTTTTATGAATTCACTGTATGTGAAAATAGACAACTATTTGGAAGAAAACAAGAGACAATATGATAGACAGTGAAGATCTCCGGTTCTCTTGCTTTGAAATCTGTGTCTCTTACATTGTTATCTTATGATCTATTTTGTTCTGTTTTGTTGTGTTTAATTTTATCCTCTTTAAAAATTAAATTTTAAAAAAGGATTTTAAATCTTGATAGCCAGAAAGAAGTCTAGAATTCATATGAACCTAGGTATCTATCTAATTTTGAAGTTAAATTCTTAAGGTCTTTGATTTTTTTTGTTCTGTTTTTCTTTTCCTTCTTGAACAGAATAGGACAATAAATTCTTTCCCAAATACCTTTGCTTACACAGCAAACCAAAACTCCTTTAGTCTTCTACTACTTTAATAAAGATATGTGTAATTAATAATTCTCTCCTATCAGGAGACTCACATAATTTATTGATTGACTTAAAAAGGTATCCCCAGACCAGCTCAGAATGCATATAAAGCCTTTCTAAGTCACAATATTTGGTAAATACACACAATATTCATTTTGTTAGTGACAACAAGGGGAAAATCTAACAGTGGCCTCTGCCCTTCTAAATAATGACCTCTTCCAGGTAAGTGTCTTAATAAGAAACTTGAGAATCCTTTGCATCATCTTGAAAGTGAAGCCTGAGAAAAAAATTGGTTTTCTTAATGGCACATAGCTTTTGAGACAAGTTATCTTTTAGTTGTCTTTTATCCATTTTTCCTTTTTATAAACGTCAACTAGAAGCCTGTCAGACTTTGAAAAAACTGCAGAATTATTATGTAGTGATGACACAGAAACACATAGTAACAAGTAGATCTACATGCAGTTATGAATATTTGTTCAATTTGGCTTTTAGTATCCAATTATTTTTAATAAAAGAGCAGTTAACTACCATCAAATTCCATTTATAAAAAGATGTGTTAAAATATTTCATTAGTCTTTATGGGCTTATGGGAGTATCTCTATACCTAATACATTAATTATAAACAATTTTCATAATTTTGAAAAACAAAAAAATGACAAATTTTCATTATGATTTTTGTAACATGTATAGTATATACTATGTACAGTATCACAGAGGGAAGATAATAGTAACTATTTATTAATGAATATACTATAGCTATATAATGGAAAGAATAAGATTTATTTGACTGTTTACATCTAAAAGTTCAGTGAAACAAGTTTCCACTTTTAATGTTAAACTTTAATGAAGAACACCATACAATACAATTGAGAAAAATCAGTTAAGTAGGCAAACGAACTAACAATGTAATTAATCATTCCTTAGTTATAAATTTGCAAGTAGAAATCGGATTTGAAACTCTCTTGACAAATATTTTCTGATTAGGATTTATGGAAAAGCTATAAAAACTAGAATCATTAAAATGTAAAAATCCCAGGTCTCAAATAAACTATATAAGTGCATGTATTTCACTAAGGAGCTCAGGTAACCCTTATGCCCTGGTTACACTGGGAAATCAATCTTGTATGTAGTACACTCCAGTTGGCAGCATTAAAAATATGAAGGAAAGGTTAAGAACAGGCAAATTATGAAAATATTTTGGAGCAAAGAATTGTCAATTACCAATTAAAGTGCAGAAATTTCATTAGCAAGATTAATGATGATTTACTGAAATCATTAAACCTTTACAATTTTTGAGTAAAAGCCTCTCACATTCTACAGCCACTTTCCTGAGAAGAATATTTTAGGTCACTGCCTAAAATGAAAAACATAAAATATGTAGGAAATCAATGTCATTTCTACCTTTTTTTGCATGCATTTTAATTTATTTTCCTTTACTGTATGTTAATTTGGTGGTTACACTCTAATTAATATTAGCAGACAGCAGTGTGCAGGTAAAGAAAAACCCTGGAGCAAAGGTCTCTATAATTCACACACAATTTTCTCAACATTAGGTAATTAGTCAAACTTACTCAGAGAATTGTAAGAGTGGCTTGATGCCTGCCAGACCAAGGGAACAAATTTATTTTGCTACACACAATTAGTGCTATATTAAAAAATATTAATAAACCAACTTTTTAGTTGAACAGGCAGTATTACTCTGTTTTTCCAATGAGAAAAAAATATACCATAAGAAGGAAGAAATTTTCTGTTGGAGTACATATTTTTTGCTCTGAGCACTGTTCAATGAATTTACAGTAAATAAAAATTAGATATATCAACATCAGAGCAATAAAATGGCATTAACAAAAGAAAATAAAGTAGCATCGATGACTATTGTGAACACTTCGTTTTTGATGATAGCAACTTACATCCCTGACTCACCACCAGGTCAAACACAGCTCACAGCACAAACACTTTTTCCTATGTCTCAAATTCTTCTTGCCATAGAGATTCTGTGCCATCTGATGAGGTTTACAAAGAGCTGGCCACGCCATCCCCACCCAGGCCACCAGAGTGGGAACCAGCATGTTCTAGCATTCCATTGACCCTAGCAAACCTAATCAGAGAATCACCAGAATGTTTCCACCTGAGCTATGTGTAAAAGTGTATTGCTTCTCTAGGAATTTCCAGTCTGGAAGGATGTGTAGACGGAACAGTGTTGGTCATCTTATGATCAAGTAGAAAAAAAGAATATGCTTGATTTCCAAGGGAGAAACTAAGAAATTATACCAAAGATACCATTATTAGACACAGATGACTTGACTAAAGAAAGACTGTACGGCCAGTATATGGGATACCTCCTTTGGATTCTAGGATGCTGTTTGTAGGGATATAGAAGTTTTGCTAAGCCACCACTTGGGATTTCTCACCCTTTAGCAAGACCTCATTCTGCCCACGTAGAAGTCGAATAGCCTTTGTGTTCTGTGGAAAAACAAAAACAAACCAACACAAAAGTAAAGAGACTTCCGAAGCCATTGCTACTTAGCAGTATCCCAACCAGGTGTCTCCTGACAACTTTTTGGAAAAAGTATTCCTCCATGATAGTAAATTATAATTTCTCAAATATTTATCCATTAGAATGTTTACCTCTATCAAGCCTAAAACAATGCCTTAGGTAGACAGGGAAGTAAAATTTGGTAGAAGGACTACTGATAGGTTTCCTAGATGGTTTTGACACTTCTGGGAAGGGAATTAAGCGTCCCTCCCTGCCATGGCCTGTGAGTCCCCTGACCAAGCAGAGAATAACATCTACCCGCCCATCTTTATTCTTCCACACACTACTCTCCGGCTAGAATTGTCTTTATTTTGTAGTAACTTCTTTTCAATGGGAAAAGTATGTAATGAGAAGCCAGAAATATCTTTATCTGTTGATTAGATTTTTTTGCTCTGAGCACCAGACTCTGAAAATGTCTCTGTCACCAAGTAGTGTTCACTGCTTCCTCCCGGGATCCTGCAGCATTGGCATGCCAGTGGCTTTAACTCGTTTAACTCTTCCCTCTGCACCCCTCATTTATCTAACCCCACTTCTCTGTCTCCCTCACCCCACAGGACTGTGAACACCGGGAAGCACTGTGCAGTCTTGTCTGCTCCTCCCTAGCTTCTCACACAGAATTTCCATTTACTGTGCACTCAATTTCTATCAGTTGAATGAATGAGTTATCCTTTGTAAATATATTTTAAATTAATAGAATATGAAAATCAACAGACCACATGCAAAACAACAAAAAATCTGCCTGTCATCTAAAACTGTTAAATACGGAGTAAGATTTCAGATCATTTTTAGTCTCGAAATATTCTAGTGGAGCTTTTCTCTTCAAATAGTTCAAGATGCCATGGAAACCTATAAATGATTGTCAATGAATATTATACCAGTGATTATTTTCCGTGAATAATAGAAACGCTGGCAACAATTAAACACAATGGATTACGGAAATTAAGCACTAAAGAAACCAGCAAGAGGTAGATAAGAATAGTAAGCAATACCAAACTGACTTGATTTAACTCTACATTCCCAGTAAGTAGTCTCTCTGAACTTTTGCCACCTGGTTTTAGGAAGGTTTTAGTATTTATTTGCCAAGTCTGACTACCATGGTCACATTTCATGCCGTAATCATTCATACGCCATAGACAAATGAGTGCTAATCCCTCAGTCAGAATAGTACATTATTTCTTCCTTAAATCAAGCAGTTGTCTTTTTATCAAGCTAACATCTGATACATGAGTAGAGAATGTAAGCTCAAAGTCTGTAATTCTCTTCTCTTACTAGAAAGTTGAAGCAAGAAAAATAATTGAGAATATTAAATATAAATGTTAGACTGTAAAAATAAAATTCTTGTAAATTCTATTTGTTATAGGCAGTGCCATAGAACCTGACAATTTACAAGTTGATTTCCGATGATTTATGACAGTTTGTTGTGCTTACTATACACAGAAAGTAAACATCATCTAAGAAAATCACCTTAAAAAATCATAGGTGTCAAAATATTCAGTGCTCTGTAGTCCTATAATGATTGTATCTAAGTCAGTAATAAAGATCTGTAATATTTTGCTGTAATTCCACAATGCTGACAATCTTTGCATCAGGTATCCTTGGTACTTGCAGTACAATGAGACAAACATTAAGAACCATAATTTAGATTTTTCAAACAATGAAAACAAATAGATAAAGTGAATAGAGCATTTGAATGCACTGGGCAGCATAACTTGACATACATTTGAAAGGTACATTGCAGTTCTGAGACATCTATTGCTATGTTAATGTCTCTCTCTAAGAAAGCATTTCTCTGTGCGTAATAGTTTTGGAGTTTTGAATTTGTCATTTCAAGCAGAGTAACAGAAAGAAATGCTATGATGTTGAAACTAGCCATTGTTTCAGTGAATTTAAACAACTAAATGTTTCTCTAAATTACAAAGAGACCGGACTCTGTAACATGGGAAAACAGTACTTTGAACTGGCATTCTAGTGGCTCGAGGTGAGTAAGATGAGAATCAAAGAACTATTTCTAAGAACCACTGAAACTTTGTTGTTAATCTATTGTAAGAAAACAGCTATAGTGAGAAAATAATAAGCAATGATTTCATGAAAAAGTATTTCAACCAAAATTCAGTGATCAACTGTACAAAAGTAAGCTGGGAATCAATTCTAGGACTAAAAAGGAAGAAGAAAGGTGGTCATTTTATGATGACTTCAGAGTTTATTTTCAGAAAGAATCTACTTACACATTTGATATTATAAAAATTATAAATATCTTGACTCCTATTTTGTCATAGGTGTGAAAGTCAAAGATGTGAAAAATATACAACTGATCTGATTAGGGATTCAATAATTAAGTGGGAAAAAAATTGTGCTTTCAGAGGCAAAGATGTTATATCTGTACCAGTCCCACAGATATGGGCCACCTGCGTCTTGATCTGCTTTATCCTGCCCAGTAGATCCACTCAGTCGAGTGTGGGAGGTCTTAGGTAACAAAGAATCGTGATCACAGCGGCTCTTCAAACTTTTCCTTTGTATTTGCAGTGTGATATGCTCCTTTGTAAACAGAGACATTTTTAAAGAGCTGATTCATTTTTATTATTTTCATATATGGCTCCATGAGATCGCATTGATTCTCAGTGGCCTGCACTTGTTAGTCACAGAAAGTGACAAGCCCTTCAACACTCAGAGTCCAAATTGACAAATACAGACGCTCTTTATTTCCTAAATTTAAATTGGGTCTTTCTTCCCAGGGCACCTCTCTAAAGTAAATGCTTCCTGCTATCCTCCATTTTCTCTCCTCAGTTTTTTTCAAGTTCCTTCATTAAGGAGCATTTGTGTTTTAGCTTCCCCTTTTGTCAGAGCATTTTAGTGTATTAAAATGATTTCCTTATCTCCACCTTTTTGGCCCAGAGATTACCTTTACACTCTTCTCTGCTTGATAACAGTTTTTTTTTTTTTCTTTTCAAAAGATTACCCTATATTATCAGTCTCACCCAATCCTAGAGAACATAATTCTGGTGTTGGTGGAGGTTGGAAAGTCCCCATGGATGAAATTGTACAGAACGACTAAAATGGCCACAAGGGCTAGGGCTGTAGCTCAGCGGCACGGCACCCACCTGGCAAGCACAAGGTTGTGAGTTTGACTCCTGATACCAAACAATAAAAAATAAAATAAAAATGGCTACAAGTGCATAAATGGAGCCTCACACGTCAAAGTATGGGGACTTGGGAGAACATAGCCTGGCCAGAGGAATGTTCTACATTTCCATGGTGTAAGGAAGGACAAGGACAGCGGGAGGGGATGGAATGGGAGAGAGGGAGAAAGGGAAAGCAAGAGGCAAGTTTGACAAGCACTGCAAATGTAGGTGTATAGGTTACGGTGTGACCTGAACGCCTTTGTTTGGCAGGTTTGGCCTGGCATCACTGCACGGTCAGGCTAACATTTCAGAATAGCTCATCCTGGCACTTCTGTCACAAGGGCACTGAAAGAAGGCATCCCAGGTCCCGGTCCTGGCTGTGTAACCTCCACATGACTTTGGACATTTGCACAGGATTTTAATGTCTCTGTGCCTCAGTTCCTTTTATAAGTTTAGTAGAAACATTAACAGAAATACCTCAGTTGTGGACATTAAAACAAATTTCAAATCCTTAGCATATATCTTTGCATATAGCAAAAATCAATAAATATGAGCAGTCACCCACCATGAGTCTGTTTTTTAATATTTACTCCAAAAGTATAAAAAATTGGGGACGTAATTTTTTTGTGTAGGAACAAAGCTTATGGCAGCACTATTTGCAGTCACAAAAAGGTAGAATGAGGGAAGAAAGCAAGAAAAAAATTAAATTTTTGAATTTGTATTTTAGTTCGTTTGCTACCCAAATGCAGCAACATGACTGCCAAGTTCAGCAAGGTTGGTGAATAGGAAATATACACAGGATGAGGTACAATCATAATAGAAAAAATACTACAAATTACCCTAACCAGTGGAAGGACAAACTCTCTGACAGGGCTGAAAATAATCATAGATCTCATCTGTGAAGTAGAAATTAACAACGGCTAAACATTCCTCTGACCCATTCAAGATAGTGTATCTCATTAATGGGGTAAGCTGAGTTCCCTAAGTATTACTTGTCAATTAGGAAAACAACACAAAACCATTTCATTGAATGAATGAGCCTCGTGTGTGCAGGCAATAAGTAAATACAGCTTTTTTTTCTCTCGGTTTACTGCTTTCCCATGAGCTCAGCTGAAGCTCTGAGATGCTAGCAGGTCATCCTTTTTCACAGACATTGACAGGTCATTCAAATATAGTACAAAGCTTCGCTATTATGCAATTCAAGTTTAGGGATGAATCTTGTTCCCTTTCCAGCTGGGTTCTACCTCATAGCAGCAGAAACATAACTGTGATATTAGTAGGTTTGGGTGGCCTGACCAAACCTAAAAAACTGACTTATACATTTGTCATTAGTAAATGTGAAGGTGGGGAGTTCACGCGTGGTTCTATGTGATCATCAGACACTCACGCTCCTACTTCTAGCTTATCCACAATTGTCAGCCTGACCTCCACGTCACCACATTTGACTGGAAAAAAATCCTCCTGACAGAAAGAGCAAGAAATGGAGAAAGTTCTGCCCCTTCTGTAAGTACAGTGCTCAGAAGTTGCAAATAACATCACTGCCTTCTCAAGGCAAAACTTGGAACACAAGAGCTTTATTAACAGCAAAGAAACCAAAAAGTGTTTGAGGACAGTCATGTACCCAGTTAAGAATCACATAGTTTTAAAATTATGTTATTTAGCATCATAAGGAAAATTCATAGATCGGAGAAAGCAGCTACAGTTCTTGGACACAGTACGTGTCATCAGCTTCTTCACCTATCTTCTGCCTTATCTGCCACTTTTCTTCTCCATTCTGACCCTGACACTTTTTCTTCTGGGTCATGACACTAGAGAAAAAGAAGAGGCGGAACCATGCCATGGGTGGGTGGAGTGATAATCTAGCATTGGCGCCTTGGTGAGGAAAATTCCCCAAGTTGCATTTTCCCCTTTGAATCTGCAGGTTCAGAGTCGCTGTTTTCAGCTTGCTGGAAAGGGTGTCACCTTTTCCAGCTGGCTGTAAACAGCCTCACTTCACTTCTGAACTTGTGACCATCCTCCCCACAGCAGCAGACTGTTGGGTCCCTTCATTCTGCAGCTCTGTGTGAGGAGACTTCCTTTCAGGAGGAGCCACAGCCAGCTGCTTCCTGTGCGGCCCAGGTCAGGGAACAGGACCAGCACGTTTCCTGGCATTTCTGGAATGAGCTCCTGCACAGGGCGTCTTTCTCTCCCAGCTCTGCTGAAAGCAGGTGGCCAGCCTCTGGCTGCCGGCCTTTGCTAACACATGGATCAGGCCCTAGACTCTGCTTGCCTGAGCTTCTGGAGCTCATAAGCCAGGACTGCAGGGTGCTTTTTTCTAAAAGTCCCCTCTTTGACCTTGAAGGACCCTGCTGCCATGTGGAATGGGGAAGCTAAATGAGAGCAGAGCTCTCTCTCACAGCACTCTCTCTAAAGGCCTCTCCTGCTCTTCACCCTCCCCTGCACAGGAGTCTGTCACTCAGCCTTTCTCTGCCTCACCACCTGCTACTCCTGTCCCCAGGAAACCACTGGTCTTCTATCCTTCACTTTAGATTCATTTGTATTGTCTAGAATTTAGTATAAATTTGGATAGCTTCTACTAATTTTCATCCAGCTTCTGTCACTTACAATGCTTATGTTGTTAATCCATGTGTACTCTATATTAATGTTTTATTTCTTTTTGTTGTGGAATGGTTTAATGTATAACCATAGCAGATTTTTCTTGTGCATTTACCAACAAATGCATAATTCAAATGTTTCCAGTTTTAGACTAATATGAATAATACTAGTATGGACATTTCTGTACCCGTTTTGTGTAGACAATGCTTTTATTTCACATAGGATTTGAACACATAGATCATATGATAAATGTATTATTAAATTGTTAAGTTGTTACTGTTAAGTTTTCAAATGTGGTAAGTATAATTCTGTACCTCCTCAAGCAGTGTTTAAGAGCTTTAGTTCGTCATTCAAAATCTGATTCAATCAAAGCTTGGTATGTTCAGTATTTTTAATTCTAGCTACTGTAAAATTAAGGGTAATGGGCTTAGTTTGCATTTGTCTGGGTTCAGTTTACATTTGCCTAATGACTGAGGACAGGGGACAGCTCCACATGGACTTACCTGCCACCTGTATTAGTTTCCTATTGCTACTTTAACAAATTACTATGAATTTAGTGCTCTAAGAAAACACAATTTTATATTATACTTTAGAAGCTTTAAATGGCTATCAGGGGCTAAAATCAGGTCACCCTCGGGCTGCATTGCTTTCTGGAGACTTAAGAAGTGACTACTTTCTTATGTTTTCCAGCCTTTGAATATTGCTTACCTTGCTTAGTTCATGGTATCTCCTCCACCTTCACAGCCACTTATGTCCAGCAAAGTCACCATTACATTGAAATTTCTATGACACTGACTTTCTGTCCTTTTGTACATTAAAAAAAATGAATATGTTGATGTCTCCTGGAAAATTCAGACTAATCTATTTCTATGTCAGCTGATTAGCACACTTAACTGCACCTGTTATTTTAACCTCACCTTGCAACATAGAAAAGCACATTTAAGGGTGCTGGGGTTTAGGAACAACTATCTTAATGAAGCCACCACTCTGCCTGTCATACTACTCATCTTTCATCCCTGGTGAAGTGTGGGTTCAAACATTCCATCCATTATCTAATGAATGACTTGTCTTCTAATTGTTGAGTGCTATGGTTCGGTTACAGTTTGCCTCTCAAGAAGTTTGGTCTTCACTGTAGCCATAGAAGTGAAGCGTTTTAGACGTGTGGCTTAACAGTAGAAAGTCACTGATGGTGACGTCCTCAGAAAGGAAAATAGGAAAGGAGCACTCACCTTCTGGAATGAGCTCTCACAAAGATGACTTGTTATGAAAATACCAACCCGATCAATCGTCATTCTCTTACTTCTTGTACCAAGGCGAGGCCATGGAGCCCTCACCAGACCCTGAAACATGCTGTCCGGACTATCAGCTTCCAAACTGGGATCCCAATAAACTCTTCATAATTTATTTCACTCAGACATTTTATCATAATGACAAAAGGCTATATATTGAGTTGGATGGGAGAGTGAAAGAGAATTTGCTGAAAAATGTACACATATTTTAGAAAAAGAAAAATAATAAGTTCCTGGAAGCTCATGGCCACCACTTGAGACCTTTTGTAATCATAGAGGCCAATGGTAGCTTGTACTATCTCATGGTGTCTCAACACATTTCATGCTAAAATATTAATACAAGTTTTTCCTTTCCTGAAGTGTGTGTACATTTTTTGGCAGACTCTGTATATATATATATATATATATATATATATATATGTATATACCTTCTATGTATATAATCTACATAGCAGATACCAGTCTTCTTTCCCTTGTGTGATGACCAGTCTGGAGCCTGTCTTCATTTTTTTCATAAACGGCCATCAAAGGCCATAAGTTTTAAATTTTTATGAAGCTCAATTTATTGACTTATTCCTTATTGGATCAGGATTTTGGGTTATATTTATGAAATGTTTGCTTAACTAAAGATTATAAATATTTTTCTTCTTAGGTTTTCTTATAAAATATTTACAGTTTTACCATTCACACTTGGTTCTGTAATTCATTTGAGTTTACCTTTGTCTGTGCCAAGAAGCATAGATTCAACTTCGTGTTTTTACAGATGGATATTCAATTATTCTGGTACAAGTTGTTGACAAGACAATCTTTTATTATTAAATTTCCTTAGCTCCTTTATCAAAATTTAATGTATGGTTCTAGTTCTGTGCCATCTGTTTTATTTGGTTGATTGGTTTATCTCTTTTTGAGTAAATACCATGCTGACTTGATTATCATAACTTTAAGATTTGAAATCAATAAATATCAATACTTCAATTTTATTTTTTCCATTCCATTTTCAAAGTATGATTGCAGTAGCACCTTGAAATTTTCATATGAATTTCACAAGAAGATTGTCGATTTTTAATTTAAGAAAAATAAATAAAATTTTAACTGGGACTTCAATTTGGGAAGACTGACATTTTAATATGGGTGTTTGAAATCAAGTATCTTTTATTTAGTCTTTGTTTAATTTCTCTTCTCAATGTTGTGAAATTTTCAATATATAGGTTAAACATAACTTTTGCAATTTACCTCTAGCACTTTGTGTTTACGCTGTTATAAAATATTATAAAATTTCAAGTTCTGTTTGTTAATTGCTAGCTTAGAAAGTCAATTAAATTATGTTTTATACGCATTGATGCATTGGGTAATTTCAGTCTTTCTGTTTTCAATTTTTGATAACTTGTATTTCTTGATCTGTAATTTCACTTATCTTTTCTTCTGTAGTTTAATCAGTTATTACTTCTAAGAAATGTATTTTTCATCAGAGACATTTTCACTTTTATCTCTGGTAGCACAATTCTGGTTTTCTTTATATCTGCAACACTTTTCCTTCCCACTAAATATTTGTAATACAGCAACAATAATTATTTTCATGTCTTTACCTATAATTCAGTGCCACTTCTGGAATATGCTTCTATTGACTGATGTTTGTCTAAATTATGAATAATATTTTTATGACTTTTTGCGTGCCTGAAAATTTTTATTAAATTTTTACCATTTTGTATTTGGATATTTTGTACTCATGTTAACATTCTTGAATTTTGTCAGGATAGCAGTAAAATTACTTGGAACAGTTTGATTCTTTCATGCTTCCAAGCTTTGTACTGTACAGAGAATCCAGGGCTACCAATAGTCCAGTATTTTTGAGAAAATATGATTCCAGGTATTCTACCTAATAGCCCATGAATTATGCCATTTTCCAATGAACTGTTCCTGGTAGGAACAAGAATTATTTCCAGCTCTATGTAATCCTCTCAGTCCACTCTTCTTGTTTGAGTTATTTTTGTATTAAATTTTTGAGTGATTTTATCCCTGGCCATGGTTAAGTTTCATAAATCCAAATGCTAGTGAGTGCTGCACTGAAGACCTCAGAGGTGCTTTCACTTTGCAGGATTTCATGATTCTCTTTCTAGTCTATCTTTTTTACAGCTCTGCTTTTGGTCTCAGAGACCCTCAGTTCCAAATCTGTGAAATCATCCTGGATGACTCTCTTTGAATCAATTCCCTCCACTGTGGCTACACCTAGCCCTAGCTCCACGCACTGATATGTACAGAACTGGCTAAAGTATTTCCTTTTCCCTGCAGTTAGCTCTAGGCATTGTAAATAGGGCTGGCTGAGATGCTGATGCAGAATCTTTGATGCTAGATGATACATACTATTTCCTCACCCCAGGGTTTCCCCCCAAATTATTTGATGATTGAGCTGGGTGGGGTGGCAGATCCATTGCACAAGGTCTGTCAACTGGGTTTGAACCTCAAGATAAGAGGCTGTGACTTCCCAGGGCATAAAAGTTTGCACATCAGAGCTGAAGCACCGCCCCTTACACATGAAATGCTACCTCAACTGTGTTATGCAGATTGGTCTTTCTGTACACCCTTCCTTCCCTCTGCACATTGCAGAGGTCTCTTCAGGTCTCCTACGTAAACCAGCTCACAGCACTCACGATCTCCCACAATTCCCACAGTCACTCATTGTCAGGCCACTCCCTTCTTCATAAATTAGTAAAATCTGGGTTAGGCCCTGGATAGAGGCTTTTGTTCCAATTAAACGTCATCCTGGCCGGACTTAACATCCCCTGGCAGCCCATAATTATAAACATGTGTTAGTGTCTTTATTTCCATCATGGAATGTCCTAGAGGTGGTAGATTGGAATTAACTTGCTACAATTCCAAGAATGTTTCCACTGGATTTCAAATATAAACTTCCCAGACCCAGGCAAGGATGGGAAGGTCTTTATGCAAGTTCTCAGCCCAGAGACAGCTGGGCTCTTAGCTAGGTTCTTTTTCCTGTGTCATAACCAGGAAATTTTCCCCATACAGTAATTGTAGCAAGAATAGGATTCATCTTTATTTCCTGTCTCATAGCAACCATTATCTATTGTCCATTATTGCCTGATGGCCAAAGACATAAGAACTATTCTTATGTGTATTTTGTTAAGATTCTTGTGTGGAGGACCATTTTGATAGGCAGAATTCAGGGATGTTCTGCTTAGGATTTCCAGTCTTTCAAGTGCCTTTTCTTTAGTCCTACACATCAAACACTGATCTAAACACTACTGTGAAAGGACTCTGCAGGTGTAATTAAAGTCCAAATTAGCTGACTTTAATAGAGTGATTGTATGAGTAACCATGGCCTAATCATATAAATTCCTTGGAAAGCTAAATATTTTTCTCCAGTTAGTTGCAGAAGAGGAATTCAAAGATATTCAAAACATGAGGATGCAATATGTCTTTACTGAGTTTAATTAGAGTGAGACATACAGTTAACAAAGGAAGTGGTTGGGCTTTGACAGCTAAGAATGGCTCTCAACCTACAGATAGCAAGAAGACAAAATCTTCCATTCTACCCAGCAGTAAAATGGATTCTACCAGAAAGTGAATTTGGAAGAAGATCCTTGGTTTCCAAGATGGAACGACAGCCTCAGTTAACACTTTGATTTTGGCCTACTGAAACACTAATGGAGAATCTAGATTGTCCTGCCCACATTTTTACTTGCATATCGCTAATACATTTACAGTATACTAACTCTACTAGATACTAACTATACTAGATTTGTGAAATTTCTTTGCTGCTATAGAAGACTAAAACAAGGAGAAGTCCCATCTAGGTTATCCCATCTTTCTCAAAAGTAGAATTTTACTCACTTAAGATAAACCTGTTGTAAAATCTTAAATGTTTATAAGACTATTTCTGAGTAAGAAAATATTCTTTATAAACTTGAAAAAAATACAAAAATTATACATCCTATATATTGGTTTCCTGTGACTGCTGTAACAAATTTTCATGGCTTAAAACACTATAAATGCATATTCTTTAATTGTAGACTATAGATAATCCATGATCTGAAAGGCTGAGCTCATAAAATAACCAGGCCCACTTAACCGTAAAGCAGGTAACAGTCTGTGAGGTACCCATCCAATATGCTTGGATCAGAGCCCCAGTGAAGTCTGCCATGAGGAAAGTGTGGCTTTACAGCTCTCATTAATCCACCTTCACACTCACGCCGACACTCCCAACTTACACACATCCTCCTACACTCGTTTTCAGTTGAACTCTCTTTTATCTTTAAAAGTTCCCAGTTTGGATAATTATGTGACCACCAGAAAACCACAACTAATATCTAACTCTCTGAGTGAAATATTGAAAAAATATCCTGTTCAAAGTGCATAGAAATAAATTTGTTCTTTCATACATAGTAGTCCAGGGCAAGTAGATATTGCCTGCTCAAAAAATCATTCCCAGATCAAGGGTAGCCTACCTATTCTTCAATTCATAACATGTCCAGTTTGGTTTTCCATCTTTAACCATCAAGAAAAGAAAGGGGGAAAAAATCCAAGATAGGCATCTGAATTAGCTGACCCAGAAACTGGACTCATTATTCCCCGCAAAGGATAGAGTTGAACATTTCATCATAGGACCAACCACACGGGCAGGAAAGGATAAAGCAGTTGGGGGGTTGATTAGCAGATTTTGCTTCAGTGGGATAACTTCATTAATTCAATTTCCTCTTCCTTTTCTCCTGCATTATAACAAATTAATCACAAATATACATTGATAATCAGCGGTACTATCAGAAAAGAGATTGCTATGTAGGTATGGAGATAGTAGATCAAACTTGTGAATGTGCAATTACAACAAAATATAAGATGAAAAGCAATGTGCTTTGTACTTTGTCTCCAGCTTTATGAATAAATTTCAAATGTACCTTAGTTTGCCTTTACTTTAGTATTTACTACACTGACTTGAACAATCACAAGAGAAATATAGTAGAAAATAATCAATGTGAATTTCTTAATAATAAAACTTACAGACTTTAACAGACTCAATGATGTTAAATGAGTAAAAGCAATAGTAAAATTCAAGATTTACCGCTAAAAAAAAGAAGGAAAATCGCAATAAATTCTCTAAAGCCAACAATGGAAAGGTCAGATCAGACACATTTAAAAATATTGCCCCATTCTGAAATCCCTGGAATTGAAATTGATTCTGATGTAAACAAAATCATTTACAACTAATTTAGTTGTAAAATTGAATTATCAGAAGGATAAATCAAATAATTTGAAGTAGTAATTGAATGTAAAAATAATGATTAGACTAAAAGTTTTCACGCATACATCACTATGCAATTAGGAAATAAGATGATATAATTAGCTGAATACTTGAAACCTCTAAAAAATAAAAATGAAGCACATATATTGGCCATATGAGGCATAGATAGACCTTCAGTATGTGGGTTCTAGATTCTCAGTTTGGAATATGGCTGTTTGTCCTGCTCACTCTTGAATGAGGTCTGGCTCCTTCGGCCTGGCCCCCAGACTTACTGTGAGTGTTGGTACTCACTTCTGTGACTCACAGAATGGAATAAGTCATCCAGATTGGAAATTGCCATCAATAATAATCTATTAAAGTCAAGCATTTACTGGAAGTTCACAGCTTGTTCTTGATGTAATCAGAGATATTAGTTAATAAGCAACTAATTACACATACACTGGATTGGATTCCCATGTTATCTTCTGTGGATCCCTGAAATAAACACCACACAAGAAACATGATTACCAGCATCCCCTTTTGCCCACGTGCCCTGTCATATTTTTCAGTGTATTTCTTGACATTTTTTATTTAGCTTATACGTGTGATGAGGCCTTGATCTAACTATGCCTGTTTGCTAGTTTTGTTTTGTTTTGTGCTATATTACTTTTCTTTGCTGCTCACTCAGTTGAATGAT
This sequence comes from Cavia porcellus, assembly GCF_034190915.1. Lineage (NCBI taxonomy): Eukaryota > Metazoa > Chordata > Mammalia > Rodentia > Caviidae > Cavia > Cavia porcellus. The sequence goes on along the minus strand of NW_026947495.1, from coordinate 70,164,009 downwards.
TTAGCCAGAAGCTGACTCAACTTGACCACTCAAATTAGCCCTTAAAATCTCCACACCTATTTTTGTTTGTTTGTTGTTTTTTGTATCTCAACTACTTTTTCTAATAAACACAAATTGCCTGTTCCAAAAAACTATGAAACTGAGACAGTGTTTCTCAGCCTGAGATGAGATGAAACACAAATTTTGTTTCAGTGTATTTGAAACAAAACCCATAATTTTTCCTTTTTTTTCCAGTTTTGAGGATCAAGCCAAGCACTTTGCATCTGCCGGGTAAATATTCTACCACTTAGCTATGCACCTAGTTTCACTGAAATTAACTTTTTGAAAGTCCTGCAATCCTACCATACCCCAAAGTGTTTCTTCACAGAGGAAGAGTATAGAAAATGCAAATGCTTTCAACAACAGAGGAAGTATTTGATAGATCAAGAGATTTTAGTTTTAACATTGGACAAGAATTTTACATAACAAATCTTAAATTATTTTGTCACTTTAGAACTAAGTTGTGGCAGTCAGTAACTTAGGTGTTCTCTGTTCTGATTGTCTCCTTTGAGTAGCACCAAGATATCGTGCACTGAAATTTATTCCCAAACCTTTACATGGATATATTTAGCACAAACCAGTAATTTAAGGAATAGTGAATAAAGTTTCATCAGCTAAGTGTCTTTCATATTTGGCATGAACTGTGGATTAAATTGCTTGACTTTCATTCATTCACACTGACTCGGACAATTTACTCCTTGTCATGTATAAAGGCACATAAACTGTGATTATTCTAAATTTATGAAAAGTTATAGGAAGATAAAAGTGCTTCATGTTTGAAGATAAAAATAACAGAACTACTTCACATATTTAAAGACCTTTTCCTTAACAATGTCTCCAGATTTTTCTGAAAGGTTTAATATTTGCACTGAAATATTTGTACTGAATTCTCCATCAGAAAAAACATTTCAAATTATATTTTCAGGAAAAGACAAATAATTATGTTCCCATCATGTTTGGTCACAGCAAACACAAATAGGACCCTTTGTACTCCCATTTAGACGGTAACAACGGAGAACATTTACCATGGACGTCCTCTCTGGTGACTTATCCATCTGTATGGTTTGTGTAGTAGGCATTATTCTCATGTATGTCAGTGTGGTCTCCTCTTTGGCCCTCTGTTTTTGTCTGGAAGTATTTACATGTGCTATTTCTATTTCATTTTTGATTTTATATTTTGTAATTTGAACACAAATTAAGCATGAGCACAAACAGGTTAAAAAAAGTATTGCTAACATTAAAGAATGATTCACTTTTTATTAAATTTTCTGAATGAACAATTCATTTCCAAATTGATGCCTATTTTTCCTGCAGAAAATGAATTTATTTTTACTGATAACTTCATTAGAGATGAAATGTGTAATTTTTACGAAAACATTTGTGTTAATTCAATGGCTACTCTTAATAGTAGGAGGATAGTGAGAAATGAACTCAGCCTTACTGGTATGAAGTATACAGACAAGTACACTGGATGGATGGATGGATTCTGTGTACCTCAATAAGAATGTGGCTCATGCATTCTTATGATCGTGCCACAAAGCCCTTACCATTTTCCCTTTATTTCGAAGCAAGAAAGCAATGCTTTTCAACAGAAAAACTTTCAAACTACCAAATATCAAACTAGGAGTTTTCTGTTTAAAAATAACAACATGAATGACATTATTATTCTTATGATTAAGAGATCAATCAGGTTTAATGGAAATAAAACTTACACAATCAGACAAATGAAATGTTTTAGGAAGGATGCAGCACAAGTTGTCAAAATATAATTATAATAATGGGAACCTGAAATGAAAGCGATATTATGACACAATCAGAACAATTTAAAGAAGGTATGGAACAAGTAATCCAGTAATGGCATGGAAGTAATCCTCTATGTAGGCACACATAAAAAGATATCGAGGTCCTCACAGTTCGGATTTATCTCCAAATAGTATGATATACATGAAGTGGGTTTCAAAATTAGAGAATACACAAGCCTATGAATGCAGAAAATAGAAGACATGCTGCTGATGAAAAACTATATACATGCAGATAAAGTTCCCCCCAAATTACATAGGCACTATTACACTCTCAGTTCTGCAATAAGGTCATTTTCAAAGTACAGTTCCAACACTAGATAGGCCAGTATGGTAATGAAATACATTGATCCTAGATAAGATGGTACACATACTATTTGCAGAAATCAATAACCCATTGTGATCCTAAAACAGTGCATTAATTCAATGCATCATAATATTTATTAATAAATAAATTAGTTTTTAAATGGAAAAATGTACTAATCTAGATTGAAAAGTCCAATATATCCTCAAAAGGATGAGACTTGAATGTATATACTTCAGAGAAACTATAAAAATTATAGTATAGTACAGCAAAAGTTAGCTGAAGTTAGCTACCTGGTGGCAGCTTGCTTAATTGGTGATCCACACTCAGAGGTGGTCAACTTGCCATTTGATTAATCAGGATTCTAAGCTTGGGTGTTCTTCTGCAGCTTGGGCTATTTTCACCTCTTGACAGCACTAGAAACTCCTAATTGGCCTCAGTGATGCTAGAAGACATTTTCTTTTGCTTAAAAAAAAATTAAAATATAAATGCAACAGCAAAAAATTGTAGAGATACTTGAGCCCTCGCACAAAGGGCTTACAAATTTGACTCTGAAAACTGTAAATTAAGTTGCTGCCCTGGCCCACAGCAGAGGTGAGGAGTTGCTGAATAGCTCCCGGAGCTGGTCAGCAGGCAGCCTCTGGAATGCCAGGGCGGTTTCTCATTCTGTGGAATCCTGTGGCTCAATTTTGCTTTCCCATCTCCTTTCACACAAGTTACTCCCTAGTAAGCACACCCCTAACTCTGCTTCTTAACCCCCATCTCACGCGTGCTTCCACAGAGAATGCAAACTAGCACCCGTGCTCTGGGTTTGAATGGAGTCAGACCCTATGTTCATTCATTAAGAGAAGGTTCTGTTTGCTTCTATGAGTTTAGCTGAATCCTGCCTGTCTAGAAGACTGTCATATCTGTTTGGAATAGAATCATTTGCAGAAAGTCTGGTTGAAGTGCTGCAAGGCCTGAGGTCTTTACATCAACCTCATACAAGACAAAGATTTTATGAATCTTGTTCATGTATTAAGAAATACAGATTTCTGTAAAAGGATGAATATGCAGCCTTACGGTTGCTAACTTACCACCTCATAAAGAAGAAGAAAGGCAAAACTTAGAGCTGTCAGTAAAAGAATTGGAAATTGACTTAAATTCACAGGAGAACGTCAGATTATGAACCCAGCTGACCTAATTCTCAAGGTCATTTCTTTAAGTGTTTTTTTTTTTTCTTTTCTTTTACAAAAAAACACAATTATACAGGGCCGGGGATTTAACTCAGCAGCACAAGCACCTGTTTGGCAAGCATGAGGTCATAAGTTCGATCCCCAGTATCAAAACAAAAAATTATAAATGTTAGTGAGGGGTATGTGATGTTTTTATACATACACACATCATGTAGAACTTGAATCAGGTAAACAAATCTCTTCAAAAACTTCTCATTTCTTTGTGGCAAAAGTATTCAGAACACTATCCTGTAACTTTCTGAAATATACAATATATAATTATTATTTATAGTCACCCTACTATAGTATTTACAGCATGCCAGAACTTTTTGCTCCTTCCTAACTGTAACTAAGTTCTCACTGATTAACATTTTCCCATCTTTCCCTTTTCCTACTCTCCCGTTCTGTTCTCAGCTTCTCTGAGCCCTCCTTTGTAGACCCCACCTGACGGACCTTCTGTCTTTCTGTGCCTAGCTTATCCCACTAAAGTAACAATCACCATTCCACCCACAAATGGCAGAACTTTGTTTTTATAGCTGAGTGATCTTCCACTGTGCATGTATACCATTGTTTCTTTATTCATTCATTGCTTACTGGGGCATTTAGATCTTTTCCATTTCCACGTCCTTAGCTGTGGATGGCACTTAAATGAACCTGGGGATACAAAGATCTCTGATTTCATCTCCCGTAGACATATACCAGGTGTGGAATTGCTGGTGTGGATAGCTCTAGTATCAATCTTTCGAGAAATTTTTGCAGTATTTTCTGTAGTGATCACACTTATTTACAGGCTCACAAAAACGTGCAAGTGCTCTCTGTGCACATCTTCATCACCATGTGTCTTGTCTGTTTGGTAATAACCATTCTTCCAAGGGTAAAAGGATACTTTGTGGATTTAATGTGCTTAGCTTAATGAGTAATGACATGGAGCCTTTTTTCAAGTAAATTGGCTTCTTACATTTCAGAAATGTCCATTTACACCTAGAGACAGTTTTTAACTGAGTTATGTCTGTTGGATTTTTTTAGGATCTTTGTGAATTCTGAATATTAACCCATTAGCTGTATAATTTATTTCCCCACCCTATAAGTTATTTTTCCCCCTTGTTAATTGATTCCTTGACTACTAAGCAGCTTTTTTATCTTAGCATAATCCAAAAGTCTATTTTTTGGATTTTACTCCTGTGCTTTTGAGGTTTTATACCAAAAATGAATGCCCTTTACAAGCCCTGTGTTCTGTTCATTTCTCTCATAGTTTCAGGTCTTTGGTTTAAGCTTTCAATCCACTTTGAAAAGAATTTTGTTACAAATGAGGGATACAGATTTAATTCTTCTGCATATGGATACCCAGTTTTCTAAGAAATTGCTTACTGAAATGACGACCTTTCTACAAAGCACTTTCTTCACATTTCTGTTGGAAATCAGTTGACCAGAGATGTGTGGGTTTACTTCTAGGCTTTCTATTCTGTTCCCTTGGTCCATATGTCTATTCTGTTCCCTTGTCCATATGTTTTGACGCTAAAATCATGCCATTTTGATTACCATAACTTTGTAGCATATTTTGAGGTCAAGCAATAGAATGCCTTTTGCTATGTTCTTTTGGCTCAAGACTACTTTAGAGAGAGAGAGAGAGAGAGAGAGAGAGAGAGAGAGTTTCCATCCTCTATGACATAATGTACTTCTTTTTTTTTAACTAGGAATTGAATGCAGGACCTTATGCATGCCAGGCAGGCACCATGCCACTTAGCTAATATCTCCGACCCCACAATGTACTTTTTGAATGATTCTGAAGGTCAGTCACATATTGATACATTGTTCACAGTAAAGAGTTTCAAAGACAATTCTATATAATTTTGGGGAAAAATCATTTATAATTAATTTTTGATTAAGTCTTCTCCAAAGCCCACTATCTTGCCATGGGGGGCGACTATGATATATGGAAACATAACTCTGTGCCTCTGGTCACAGTGGAGTCCAGAAAGGTCCTGTGATGCTGAGACATCTGAGGGTAAGATTATATAGCTGGAGGCATCTGATTCCCTGAGGGTTTCACCCTGGGGGAAGGACAAACTCTGTATTAACCTGCTCTCTCCCCACTGTCCTCATAAACTTAGAGATCTCATTAGCATAAGATCCCTGGTAAAACAGTTTGGGAAAAACTTCCTCATTGTCTATCCCATTCCAGAGATGGTGGCACATCATTCTAATCCTAGCACTCTGGGAAGCATGAGGATTGCAAGTTTGAGGTCAGATTGGGCATCTCAGTGACACCCTAAAAAATTTCAAAAGGTCTGAGAGTACGGCTCAGTTTGAAGAACCTAAATTTTATGTTTGGTATACACACACATACCGCAGAAAAATCTATTTGCTCATTAAATTTTAAAACAAAAACTTCTGCTAGTATCTTAAGTTATTTAAACATGGGAACATTTATTTTTTCAATGTAAAATAAGTTTTCTACAGAATTCTACTAAGGGGAAAGGACCACACTTATTTTTAGATTCACCATTCTATGATTCTTTAATTGAAAAATGTTGACTAAAGAATCTGAGAGATATTTCTTGATAAATGAGGCTTTCCTCATCTCTTCCAAAAGCCACCCATCTTCTTACTGAGTGTACACAGCTGCAAAAACAAGAGTTGGGCTTCCAGAGATTCTGCAGAGATTCCTAGAGTGCCTGCCCCCCTGATTTGCTCTTTTGTTGCTTATCCACAGTCATCGAGCATGACATAAACCCTTCATTCAAAGAACTTGTCTCTTTGGGACTCCCTTCATGACCGTTTCTGTAGCTTTGTGTAGCATTTTCCTTGACCTGAACGTCTTTCCCCAGAACCCATGTGTTGGTGCCCTGCTCCTCCTCTTCACACTTTCTCCTGCTGTTCTAGACCTTACTGTTCTTTTGCACATTCAACTGAATGAGCATCTGATATTTCCAATGGGCCACATGCTCTTCTAGGAGGGATCTGGGATGTACAAAGTCTAAATAAAAATGTTGAGAAGCATCCTCTCCACTAACCAGGGGAAGCACTGTGGAAAAGAGAAGAGCATAAGATTTCAGAGGCACAGAACATGATGAGTGGTAAAGAGAAGAATGTGGGGGAAGATGTGGCAAAATTGAATCTCCGGTGGCACTTGGCCGAAGGCAGGTTCTGCCTGCTACGCCCTCAGGCTATTGTGGCTGTAGCCCTGTCAGAGGGTGCACGTCCGAAAAGTAACAGACAGCATGGAAATGCCAGCTATAGCCAGAATATGAAAGCCTTCGAACAACATTCTAAAGATGTCACTAGCTTCTTTTGAGAAAATAATTTAAAGGAGCATCAGCCAACTTTGTTACTGCTATTTTCAAATATTATTTCGCATGATAGGAATCCACATGAGAATGCCCTCCTTGCATTTAGATTAGTAATAGTGTCTTGAGAAAATCCATTTTGGGTAAGGAACATTAATCAGTGATTCAAAAAGATAAAAAGTTATATTCTCACCTAATTTTACTTTCATTGGGAATGGATAGTACCTGAATTTCAAGATATAGCTTTAGTGATTCTTGGAATTCAATATATATTAATTACAGTGAGCTCCAATTATAATTATGCTAATAAATTCAAATCGATTAAAATGAAGACTACAGAAATCCATTTTATTTAGGTAGTAGCAAATAGGCAAAAGCAATGTGTTATCTTGTCAACTCATATGTATGCAGTAATTTCACAATTTGCCAAACAACTTACCTAGACTGTGCCTCATAATTAGGTCTCATTTGGTCAGGATGCCATGCACAGAATTAACTCCATGTACAATGCAAAGTAAACAACTCTGCTGATCTTAGAAGTGGAGAGCACTTTAGGGAGGGAACTGTCAATGAAGTTGTATAAAGAGTGAGTTAGGGTGGATAGAAAGTGGAATCTCGCAACTAACCAGAGAAGACATTGCAACAACAGAGTTTGATAAAAAGCTACAGGAGGGAAATGATGTTAGCAAGGCCAGGGAAAGGATGGAAGAATTAAAAACTACCCAGAGGCAAAATTAAGAATGTGTTATTAGTAAGTACACTAGTGGATTAAGGTGCTCAGAGGAGTCAAAGTTTCTTGCCAGTTTGTAGGTTAAGCACCTGTGTGACCTAAAACTCATCTTTTTCTCAGTTGGACATCTACCAAACAGCACTAGGTTTGAGACCTAGGAGAACCTGAATAAACCCTTCAGTTCCACTTGCTTTTAGTTAGCTGCTTTCACCATCAATTTTAGATGTCACCTGGTTAAGTAAAATGCCCCCCAATAGGCCAATAGTTTTGCTACAGTTAACACCTCTAAAATGCAAGACATGATGGTCACATTTGTCTAAGTTGTTTTTTCAGGAATCTGGAGGTTGATCAAACTGGTTGAAGCCACCAGTCCTTCCCTGAGTCTCCACACGTGTGTGATTCGTGATGTTTTCATGTTCAAGGGTCATATCCATCGTTAGAGCAGATTAGCACCATTTTTAGACATGTATATAATGAGGAACCATGAAGTGATTTCATATGTGCTGACCAACAGTTACTTTACTTTTCTTTAACTTGAATCATCCTTCCCCAGACGCCACATCCTTCCTGCTTATCTAACCCATAAATACTACCAAACTCTGTCCCACTGAGGTGGGTTTGAGAGTTGACCTCCTGTCTCCACACACTGTCACTTCATGAATAAATTTTCTCTCTTGCAAAACTCATCTCATTGATTAGCATACTGCACAGTGGGCAAAACTGTACTAGTTCAGTAGCAGATTGTTGGTGTCACCAAAACCTGAACTTCCTGGACATGATAAACTCCTATCTGAACTCTCAAAAAAATCAGTTCACAAAATACTTTAGTTTATTATTTGTGGAACTTTGATTGACTCGGTTATATACATTCACTTTCTCATTTACACAGACCAAGTATATAGTTCACCTTTGTTTCTCTCAGTTAATTTTCACAGGGGAACACTAGCCACCCAATTTAAAAGAAATAGTATAAACAGCAACATACCTGTAGTAATATGTGGGAGTATGTGATCAAAACTATTCATGCTGTGACCAAATGGTATCCAAAGATGTCTCTCCAGAGAGGAGATGGGGACCTCAAGTCAACCCAAGGAATAGCTTCCTGGCTCAAAATCACAAAAGAAAAGAACTTCAGGATGTGTCAGTGTGAGGCACAGGCAAATCATCAGAGTTAGGAGGAGAAAATACAAAAGGAGCATCAGCTCAAGGAGCAAATGGGATCAGAGCTCTGATGGGGATCAGGCTGACCTGCTAACAAAAGAAGAAAACAATCTTTATGGATTAGCTCCAGTGGTCTGGAGTCTGGTTGATCAGCATCTCAGCTTTGGGTTTGCACAGTGACTGTGGGAGAAGCCATTCTTGCTTGTGGAGGCAACTCAGTCTCAATGAATGGCGTCTGAGGGGCAGTCTCTGTCTGGGGAGAGTTTTGCTAGGTGTTCCTATAATTCCCTCATCTTGATGTGCTCAGTCTTAAAGGACGATGTGTAGGTTATATAAATTTGGGGCTAATCAACTTTATTTTGCCTCCTTGGAGCAGACACTCCCTAATTGATTAACATATCTTTATGTAGAACTGAGTAAAACTTTTAAAGTAATGAAGAAGACAGAAACAAAATGAAGGTCAGCTTCCTTCTGCTTATCTATCGGGCATCTAAAGACCCACATGATCTATCACTGGTGTTTTTTTTTAAAGACCCTCTTTAAGTCTCTGATTTCTTCAGAAAAAAAAGAAAAATACGAATCATGCTGTTGACAAGTAACAAGTTAACCACCCATGAGCCCATTCATCTTCTGACTGTGTCAAGGCTTTCCATCAGCTACTCCTGAGCTCAGAAGTACCCGGATCCCTTCAGAGGCTAACAACCGTAGTGCTGTAAGTAAATTTCATATAGTAGTATTTATAGTCCATGTATCACCAATTGATGCAATTTTATTATCTTTGTGGCTTTGTTACAGGGAAATAACTCCCAGTGTGTTAGATGTGCTGAGTTCGTATCTCAGAAAGCTGAAGAATGAATTCATTTTAGAAAAAAAAGCAAAGAGTAGGAAAGTGTTATTAACAGAAAGCTCCATAGAGGCCAAAAGGGTCATGAAAGCAGGTTTCAGCTGATGTTGTTTGTCTAGGAGTTTTTTATAGGGTAAAATCACATCATAGATTACCTTGGGTCAAAAACCAATCTACCTATAGGATTACAATGCAGTTACTTAGCTAGTGTTGATCTGATAGAAAAACAAGGCACATAACAAGGGTACATGGAGCACACTGAAGAACAAAGGCATTTCCAGAAAGCATAGGCATGGGGTCGGGGTTCTGGTCCCCCATCTCCCGGTCATGATGCTATTCCCATCTGTTTGGTACATCACTTAGGCTCGTCAGCCCAGATGTGGCTGTTGACACTACAGCTCTGAGCTGACAGTACAGTTCTTCTCTGGGGAGGCTTGCAGTTCTAGAATTATCTGCAATAATTTAGAAAATTCTGAATGCTTCAATAGCATTATTCCATTTATCACAAACACACAGGCTGTGCTCCTTATATTATTCATTTGTCTTATGGAGAAATTTTTATCCTAATACTGTTATTTGAACATTGTGCTCCAATTTTAAGTCCTTAGAATAAGCTAATCTGTAGACTAAAATATGTGATTTGAGAAATCACTGAACAAATGTTCAGTAACTATGACAATAAATTTGGTGACCTCAGATTAGGGTTATTTCATATTTCTGCCAACTGGTTAGGAAGGCTGATGGGCCATGATTTCATACAAATAAACACATTTGGCAAAGGACAAGAATAATATGGTGAGACAATGCTTTTTTTGCCCTCTTGTGTAAGAGCTTTTTGAGACAGCACAGAATCTGTGGGGGTGTTAAAGAAAATTAAGAATAGATTGTACTTCCTGCCAGCCTATTACAATGCAATTAAGTAATCTTTCTCTAAAGGTGACCCTTAGCCCTACCAACTTTTTAAAATTGTGTCTCTTTATCTTGAGTCTTTCCAACCATACCTGAGATGCATCTGTCCCTCACAGAAATCTGAGAGAGAAAAACATTTGACATTTACAGTGTCTTACAACCCTCCAAAGCACAGAGGTAATTAAGCAGTGATTGAAAAAGTTACTGTCAGACTACCAGGGTATTTTGAAATCATTTGGCTGTTAACAGTCCTGAGATATTGCAGACTTTCCCCACGTTTGCTGCTGTGCAGAATTATTCAGAAATAACAAAAGCTTCCACTAACAAAGATACATTCAGAGTTTTACAAATGCAGAATGAACTGCAAAAGAAGGTTATGTCTGAGCGCTGACAGTGGCTCTCATTTGCAGGCAGAAGTTTCTTGCTGGCTATAAAATGAATCAGAACATGTCTGGGAAATGTCAGACCACAAAGGAGGGCTGTGTTTTGATTTGGAACTGGATGTGATAGAAAGAGGACTGATGTGTGTACCAGGAAAAGGATGTCCAGTAATCCAAGTACCAGAGCAGTTCGCACTCAACTACATGTGTAGTTTTTAAAGGAGAGATAAAGACAAAACTGTATCCAACTGCTCTGAATAATAATGTCAAAGGCTGTCTCTGATGAAAGCTCTGATGCTTTGTTTCATTTTCCAACTGTTACTGTTTCCCTTAGAAGGGAAGGCAAGCAGGTTGGGGTTTGGCCCTCTGAATCTGAGGAAAAAGAATACAACAACAGGTGCTGAAGGAGAGAGGTGGTCAGCAGGGTTGGGGAATGGCTTTAGGGATGCATGAAAATGAGAGTTCAGTATTCGCTTTTGATTATTCTCCAAACAACAGCAATTTCATCACCTGTAAAACTGTGTTGCTATGTAATGGATGATAGGACTGGGTCTTTGTCCCGAGGTGTGTGAAAGGAGACTTGAAGAGCATTTATACTTCAGAGAAGAGACAGAGGACAAGTGCTTAATGATGTGAAGCTAGGAGCAGGATGCAGAGCAAGATGGAAGACATTTCCTCTGAGAAAATGGAGGCGCTCTGGAGAACCCTGAAGCCAGCCCTGCATTGCTTCAATCCACACAGAACAGACAGCACTTCTAGTCACTTTATTTGAACTGACTTTCTAGAGGAATTTCTGTGTCCCTGCGTATGCACCACATATAGGGATTTGACTCTTTAATTACTTTTTCTGCACTATGGTGCCCCGCTAAGGCCACATGCCCATTCCTCAGAGGAGAATGGAAATTCTAATTTCTATCACCTCCTAACTGGACTCCTTCATCCGTACAGGACCCGGTGTAAACAACCCTACAATACTGACCCATGGTTCTGCTCTTGGCCCAGAGTTCAGCTGTCTTCCCTGATGGGGGCAAACCCCAATCTCCTTCATAGGGACCAAAGTTTTGAGGTACACACACACAGTGAAGGAGCTCTTCAGTTATTATTTATTAATAATTTAACAACAATAGTTTGTTTACTGCTCTTGGAACAAGATAGTACATGAGTTATAAAAGGGTCCTCGCACGCTCAAGTCTTTTCAGAACTGCCTATTGTAAACACAATTACAAAAACAATTAACCATCAGTTCCTAGAAGCTGCTAGGAGGTGGTTCCAACATATTGCTAGATACTGAGCTGCATCCTCACAACAGAAGACAGGAATAAGCAGTGAACCGTTTCTATCCATAAAATCAGAAAGCGATTCATGCTAGATACTGCAGGAGACCGTGGACTTGGCTGAGCAGTGCCACCAACTATCAGAGAACAGTTGCTCATATCTGTGACTACAGAATAGTAGAAGAGACGAGACAAAAAAGCATGGAGGATGTGGGAGGAGAGGTTTGCTCCTCAACCTGTGTGAGAAACTTATAAGATTACTAGAAATATGCAAATTAGGGAAAAATGAAGAGAACAGATCCTAGGAGTGCTAGTGAGACGTAGATAATTCAGTAATTCGTTTTCACATAATGTAGAAAATGAAATGTTGTCAAGGCCTAGCCCACACTCCGATATCTTCTGCCAGATTCAGGCAACAAATTGGCTCCAAATTTCTTTTGGCAGTGGCTTTTCCATCCCCAGATTGCAGCTAAGGCATTGAGATTGTGGATCCTGCAGCTAGACAGGAGCTTGCAGAGTGAGAGGCTGGGGTTTACGGAGGGATTAGCTCTGAGTTATTGATAGCAGAATTCTTCCCAAAGGCTCTCTGAAAAGCCTGCTCCAGCCCTTCCAGTTATTTTGTAAGCATTTACTTTCTTCTACTTAAATACTTTTCTCTTTTTCCTAAAACTAGCCAAACAAAATTACTAACCTTCTTTCAGTTTGGTAAATTGTGAATCCAAGAAGAAAAATCATAAAATAGGCTTTAGAGCACAAAATATAAATAACTGATAACTAAGCCATTTTAAATTGAATTCTTTATTTGCTCAAGTGCCATTTTCATTAACCTAACTGAGGACATTCTAGGTTGAGTTCATTATTTCAGAAACTACAAAAAAAGCACAACTCCTTACAGAATAGAGTTGAAGAAAATCCTTGAGTGTGTCGATTCTTCACAGAGATTACCATGAGAAGTATTATTTATATTATCTTATAAAGTTCTGTCTTAAAAGATTTAAAGTAGCTTTTTATAATAGAAAATCCTAGAGAAAGCCCATTATTTTCTCTTTATAAGGTGCTTACAAATACAAGAAGTCAGGGGAATTATCACAAGTGATAGTATTAGCACAGTCAGACATCTATCCACATCATTAAATATACTCACCAGCAATCTGAATAACAAGAGAAAATTAAAATGGCTTATGATTATCTGTAACATTCCCAAGTAGTGATTTACCAAGAATGCCTCAATAATTCTTGTCACACTAATCAGCATCCACCTTTTCGAGTTGATAATCTTTTATTTCCGACAGTCTTTTATCAGACTTTATAAGACTTAAAGGCGCTGTACTATGAGTTCTTTAAGGTACTTAACCTTTTTATTTGTAATACCCATGAAGGCCTTTACTTGACTTAACTGCGTTCTTAGTTACAGAACACTAACTGGATATCCACAGCTCAAACAACAAACAGTCCAAAGGCCAAGCTTTTCACATACGCGGATGGCTCCATACTTGTGGTCCAAAACAAAACATATGCGTAAACATGCCTGCCTGTATCAAATCATTGCTGCTTCCCTGAGGCATGCGCCTGCAGGCTGGAGGCTATAGCTGCTTTTTCTTTTGAAGATGATCTTCTACAGAAGAACTGTGCTAAGAACCTAAAAAACAGAAACAGCTGAGTTTCTATTTTTAAAAAAGCTACCCACCCAGAGAGCCTTTTAGACAGTAATTATAATGCTGTGGTCAGGTCCACCGTTTATTTCAATTATTCATACAATATTTCTTTTAAGTGATTTTTTTGCCCTTGAATATTTAAATATCAGCTAGTTTCCTATGCTGTTCAAATACTTAACAGACTGTCTAGCAGGCTCAATAAAAGATCATGTCAATAAATTTCAGAACAAGATAAACTGATGTGCTCATCAATTCATCTCGAAGAAGTCTCTCAGCTACGTTCTTTCATAAGTCTAGATGAAGAGTCTAAAATTAGAAACAAGTGGATTATAAAGAATACATTCAGATGAAAAGTATCTAGTTAAATCAGTTACTTGAATCATATTGTCTTACTGTAAATATTTCCATCATAATTTGTACCTGGAATAATATAAAAAACCAGTATCTCATTAGGATCATAAGTTAATCACAGGCTAATGGGATTCTCAGATAGGAAACCCCTTCCTAAGAGGTGCAGACATCCTTGTCAGTGTCTGACCTGCAAACGTATTTGGCAATAACCATCTAACAAAGTTGCCCATTTGAATGAAGAAAAGCTTTCCTGGCATAATCACACTTATGAGGGATGAGTTTAGGGGCAATAACGAGGTTACTTCTTAGGGCAGAAAGAAGGGTGTGTGAAGGGCTCATCTACTGAAAGAGAGCTGTACCATAGTATTTATTTATTCAGTTTTTGTTGAAATCTGGTGATAGTTTTTAATGAAGGGAAAGATAGCAAATGTAGATGGGGTTGGGAGAAGCCACAGTTCCATTAAAGGGAAGCTAAGAGATTATAAACTGGAGGAATCACAAGAGAAAGGGAAACAGCACTAAAGGATGCAGGACTAGATGGGGCCTCCTAGCGAGAGAAGCTCTCCAACAAAGAGCGTCTTTGCTGGGATTGGGTGGAATACTGTTGTGGATGGACTGGATTTCATCTTGGCCATTACCCTTATTTAAAAATTATTGTGATCTACAAAGAAAAGCTTTGTGTTGAGAACAGTGAGAAAACATAAACCCACATGGCCAGGGTATAAACACGGTGACATTGTCACACATACCGCTCTAGGCTTTATTTGAAGATCAGAAGCAGTAGCCACAGGTAGAGCTCCCAACAACACTCAGAGAGGCAGGATGGCAACCCAAATACATTACCTCGGAGCTCAGAACAACCTTAGATAAGACCCTCAGCACTTATGAACCTCACTCATTTGAGGAACTGGAATGGGGTTATATTGCCAAGGTTTATTAAAAATCTTCAAATTTGATGACTCCCCAGTGTTTTCAATGATCACGTCTTTCATGTCAACATTTTAGTTCATATATATTTCTTAATTCATGCTGACAATTTAAACGTTTATCTTATTTAGAAGGTAAAATTTCAGGTGGTAATGTGACGTTTGAAAAAGTAAAGGTTATTCAAATCCATTTAGTCATCTGTCGGTCTAGCTATATACTACTACATAATCTCCACAGGGGACTATGCCAGGTCTACTGGGAGTATAGAAATAAAACACATTCCATCCAGAAAATTAGGAAAAGCATCAAAAATTAATTCAGGTGATTAAGTACAGGAAACTCATGACATGAGAAAAATTACCCTTATCATGTTTTCATTCAGATGCCTAACTGCAAGATGTGACTAATAATAATACTTATCCAACAAAATTGGATCGATACTTATCCAACAAAGTTGTCCTGTGGATTAAGAAGATTGTGAAAGACTTGAAACAATACTAGAACACAGTGAGTGCATATATGCAGTGGATGGTAGACGAATAGATGGGTGGAGGATTAATGAGCAGAGAAAAATAGAAAAATGTAATTGGACTAGCATTAAACCATGGTTTAGCATACTAATTATGCATTTAAAATCAGTCATGTCATCATGGACTGAAGATTTCCCAGAGTATTACTCACTATAACAATTTTATTAATAATGACTTAAATCTTTATAGCTTTATAGTACATCTTCAAAACAAATTGTCAGTTATATTTAAAGTCCAATACTTATGTTAACCAAATAGACTTTGGTATCCATAAATATTTTCTATGGATAATGTAGGGAGAGAGGGGAGAAAGGCAAGGACATAGGATGCAAAGTAGCTGACGTGGCATGGCTGACACGGCAGATGGCTATAGAAATTACCACCTGTTTACCCACATTTGCCCTTTGTGAAACCTTGGAGGATGTAAAACAGTTACTTTTAGGGGCCAGGTTGCATACATTTATGCCATGACCCTTAGCTCACCATAGCAATGCCTCACCCTAGCAACAGCTCATTCCAGCAACAACTGATTGGCCTAGAGTACACCAATCAGTGAAGACCCTATATCCCCTTGCTCTCCCAAACAAGTTTAGCCCCATAACTATGGGAAAAGCAGAGACACGTGTTGAGAAGCTTCTTCCAGCTCTTCCTGCCCTACAGCCTGCGGGTTGATAGCTTTGTTTCCACTTTTGTCATTTAATAAATAAACTTGTGCTCCACACTAGTTTCATTTCTGAATTCCTCCTTCTGCACCGGGCAACCTGACTTCTTCACACTCCACTGGGGGGATCTTTGGGTTTGTATCAGCTTCATCTCACTGCTGGATTCCTCACCAGAGAGAAGGCATGGATCCAGGAAGGCACAGGGTCTTTTCACAGGAAAACCCCCAGCTTTCCAGACCTCTGCCCAGTGCCGCTATAAAGTTATCAGTTTTAAACTTTTCAAGAAAATATACATCTATGTATGTATTTTGGCAAACATAGAAAATGTTATTTATAAGAAACTCTCACTATTATTTAACATAACTCCTCTGTCAAATTCTCCCTTTACTGTAAGAACAATGAAGGAGTAGTAGTTTTGTACATCTGTGTTTAGGGTTAGAAAGATAATTCATTAAAATTTACATCATTCTAACAAAAGAGAATTTACAGCAGATTTCTGGTCATAGCTACACAAAAGTAGGTCTACTATTCTTTTTATTAGTGCTGTGTATGTCTAGGGAGGATTCCATAGAATAAAGGAAGGCTAGATAAAAATTTTACATACAAAGGAAGGCACATCAATCCCATCCCTAGGGATTTACCAAAATTAACTGCCAAACTTTATGCAGTGACTTACATACAGAAATGTTTATAGAGTTCCCATAACTGGCAAAAACTTAATATAACCCAAATATCCTTGAGCAGGAAAATAGACAAACCCTAATACATGCATCCATAGAGCAGAATACTGCACATCAATCAAATGAACACAGTATGTGCTTTACGGGACAACACAATCTTAGAAATATTTTTAGATTAAAAAGCTAAACAAAAGCTATATGTGATATGATTCCATACATATTATGTTCTGAAAAAAATAAAATTGCGGAGACTGAAAATCAAGAGTTATCAGGAATTCCCAGGGAGAAGGTTGTAAAAAGAAATGTCAAAGAAAGAAAGAAAGAAAGAAAGAAAGAAAGAAAGAAAGAAAGAAAGAAAGAAAGAAAGAAAGAAAGGAAGGAAGGAAGGAAGGAAGAAAGAAAGAAAGAAAGAGAAAAAAAAAGAAAGAGAAAGAGAAAAAGAAATAAGAAGCAGTGTGAAACTATCCTAAGTGGTTTTGTGGAAGAGGATGCCTGATTGGATTCATCCAAAAAACTATACATCACAGCAAGGACTCCACTGTCAACAAGTATGCAAGCGGAACAAGCAAGATGCCCAGGAATCCCCCATGAGAGAAAGATGATGACCATAGCACCTGACCGCATTCGTGTGTGTGGCATGGCAGTGCTGAAGGGGACAGGGAAAAAAATAGCACAAGTAAATTTGTAAAACCGTGAGTGGATAAAGCTATGATCAAAGGAACTCTACAGAGTGCAGTACCTCAGTAGGCTAATTTGTTTCTCACAGCACCGAAAAAGACCCCAAAAATGCTCCTTACAGATTCCAGAAGGAATCAGCTTTGTTTCCAAACTTCCAGTCCCTGGAACCGAGAGAGAATAAAGTTCTGCTACTATAAACCCCTCCAATTTGTGATACTTTGCTATGGTAACTGCAGGATACCAATACACAGGGGTGCAACTAGCAAATCTGAGATGGCTTGCCCTGTGTATTTAGGGTCAAAGGCCAATGTGCCTTTCTCACTGTCCCAGGAAAAAATAGTAATAAGCAAAAAGGAATTCTAGTCCAATCCTTGTGGTCCTGAGTTGAATTCAGAGATATTAGTATAAATTCATGTTTTCCTTAAGCTATCAGCATATAGAAGCATAAATAAACACATAAAGATAGTATTGTTGTGTACTCGTGTTAGCATACAAACACATACATGCACATACATAACGTAGCACTCTTTGCTGAGGAAATTTAAAAGACATGTGAAGAAATGATCCCTACTATTACTAGGCACAGCTCACACTAGGGTCACAGTCGCTAAACTGATCTGTCATTCCCTAACACAAGGGTGTGTTAGTCGCTTTCTCCTAGCTGCGGCAAAAATACCTGGCACAACTTAAAAGTAGAGAGATTTACTTTGGCTCATGTTTCAGTACATAGTCTACTGGCTCCAAGGCAGGGCAGCGTGGCAGAGGGCATAGCGGGAAAAAAACTGCTTGTGTCATGGTGGCCAGGAAGTAGAGAAAGACGGGAGGGATCCACGGCTCCCAGGGACTCAACTCTTCTCACCAAACCCCACCTGCTGACAGCAAATCAGCTATATTTCCCCAATAATTTAATCACTTTTCAAAAACCCAACCTTTGAGTACATGAGGCTTTTGGGGAACATCTAGATCTAAATCATAACAAAATGTTTCTTGGGCTTGGCTTTAGGCCTAGGGAAGAGAAACATGAGGAATTCTTTAATCAGTTAAAAATAAGAATGTGTTGAAAAACAATTCTTGTGATGTGCATGTCAATGGGACACCACACTAATCTGAAACAGTGAGCTGTGGTGAAATCTAGAACAATTTGAGCACCCAAATGACAATACTGCATTACAATCCAAAGAGCAACCTAAGAATGTTAAAAGAACTAAATGAAAGCTTAAAAAGAGACAGAACATTTGTACACTTCTAAAATAGCTAGTAAAAATATTTACTAATCACTGGAATGCCTTGAATCAGTGTCCAGAAATAGTTTGGTGCTCCTCTTTCCAAGAAGTAGACCTTAATTTTTCACCCCTTAAGAATGAGCTCACCATTGTGACTCACTTCTAACAGAGTATAGAAAGAGAAAAAATAGTAACTTCACAGAAAATAGCCAAATTTATTAGTTTATTAGGGCTGCCTTAAAGTACCACACACGAGACATCTTAAGCAGCAGAAATGTCTTTTCTTCCTTTATTTTGGAAGGTGAGAGTGGAAACAGAATGTTACTACTGCTACTACATATTACAAAGTGGCCTTAAACTCACTTTGTAACCCAAACTGGCCTTGAACTCACATCCAACCTCTTGCCTCAGCCTCTCAGGTGCTGAGATTATGAACATGCACACTCAAAACTAATGAAATTTGTTTTTTAAGCATTATAAAGGGGCACAAACTCAAAATTACGGTATCAGCACCATTGTTTCCTTCTGAGGATCAGAAGTAAGGTTCCACAGTTATTCACAAGCTCTGGGTGGATGGTTGTGCATTTTTGGCATTCCCTGGCTTTTAGAAGCACTTTTCAGTGTCTGCATATGACTTCTATGGTGTTTCCCCTGAGTTAATGTTTGTGCACCAATTTCTCTTTTTGATATGGATACCAGAAATATTGTGATTATTGTGTAGGGACCACAAAGACCTCCTCTTTAACAATATTTGCAATGGTCAACTCCAAATAAGGTCACATTCCAAAGTACTGAAGGTTAAAAAGTTTACTTCAGAATGACCTATAGACTTTATCTAGATAAAGTTCCTATCAGTAGTTCTCAGAGGATACCACTTAGTTCTGCTTCTAGGAATCCACCAGTAGAAGCAGCAAAATTTAAGTCTCCGACATCATCAGAAAAGGACAGCTAGAGAAGTGATGAGCATCACTAAATCACTTCCTATTTCCAGGACGACTTCTTTTGCATTTATAACTTCTACTTTGATTCCCAATATGCCAAGTTTTTTTGTTTGTCTGTTTCCTTTTACAAATCATTCACACTAAATAGAAACAGTACTTTGAATCAGTTATTCCTTCTGTTTCAATATGGTCTGGCAAAGCCATTTAATCTTAAGCAAACCCACCATGCCTATCTATGCTCATGTATTTTTGTCTATGGAAGATGTGCTGTATGCTCCTAAGTCTTTTTTAGGATCCACACATCAGACATTCATCTCTAATCTCCAAAGAGCACACCATGGCTGCTGTGTTCCTCTCTTTCTCTTCTTCCTCCTTTTATGCCTTTTCCTTATCTTTCAGTTTTTCCTTATTTAGAGAGAACTGGATAGGATTAGCTGCATGTCTGGACCTTAAATAATACATCCCAGTCTTCAAACCCAGCTTCCCGCCACCAAGGTGCATACTGATAAGCTTGCCATAGATAGACTCAATGATATGGATGTTCACAGACTGGCTTTGATCAATGAAAGAACCTCTATCAGCCACCATCTTGAGAACAGTTTCCTGAGAGATTTCCCATACCATCTTATAAAGCTGCTTCAGATCATCAGGAATTTCTAGTACACTCTGTGTAGAGCCATTGCCTGCAATAATCTGATTTTTCATTTCTTCATTCCATAACCTCACTCAGTAAGATGTTTCCATAAGTGAGGATTTACAACCTGACATTCTCCTGACAAGACTCTTCTTTGAGTGTAGATGTTGCTGGTACAAGGTTCAGTGGACTCGTTATTCTGAGCCGCTGAAGCAGTAGGCATTGGGGCAATAAGTAAATTGCTTCTTATGCCATACTTTGCAATCTTCTCCTTGACAAGTTTCCAGTCCCACAGGTCTACAGGAGTAACATTCCACACATCATCATGAAGGATTCCTTTGCTTATTGGAGAGCTTTCATAGGTTTCATATGGGCTTTGCTCCTTGGCTAAATCACATGGGCTTCCAGGACTCCATAGTAAGTAGTCCCAAAGATTTGCTTATTTAGTAACCAGGCCTCTGGACTCTCAAAAGGATATCTCATCAGGATAAAAGCATCTGCCAGGCTTTGTACCCCAGTTCCAGTGGGATGATGCCGTTTATTTGATAAGTGTGACTCTGGGACAAGGTAGCAGTTTATAACAAAAATACATATGCTTCACAAATTTGCATGTCACCCTCATGCAGGGGCCATGCTAATGTTCTCTGTATCATTCCAAATTTAGTATACGTGTGTTGAAGTGAGCACCAGTGCGTGAGTCTTAAAGGTGCACAATTCAACTTATAAAACCAAGTGATCAATGTTAAAATCACCAACATTAAGTTATATTAGTATAATTTATCCCAACGGTATACAACGAAAAGGGTATATCACCTCTGTGGTATTCTTACCCCAAATCTATGACCCAAGATGAACTGTGAGAAAATGTAAGTCAAATCCAAATTGAGAGATATTCAGTAAAATAGGTATTCTTTGGCAAACTAAGTATAATATCCTATACACATTGAAAATACCTTTTTTAAAGTA
The DNA here is from genome assembly GCF_034190915.1 of Cavia porcellus. NCBI lineage: Eukaryota > Metazoa > Chordata > Mammalia > Rodentia > Caviidae > Cavia > Cavia porcellus. The sequence goes on along the minus strand of NW_026947495.1, from coordinate 70,142,821 downwards.
CTAAAATATTGAAAGACAAGGGAATACTAATAAGTCATCTCAAAATGGATGACACACAAAAAAGTAATCACGATGTGGTTTCCTGTTTTGGATCCTAGAAGAGGCGCTTGGTGGAAATGCTGGGAATGTTGAACCATCTGCAGCACTGGGTCAGCTCAATTTCTTAGTTTGACAACAGAATTATGATTCTTTCAACTGCTGAATTAGAAGAAAACAAGTGATGTATATACAAGGAAATCTCTGTATCACCTTTTAATTCTTCTACAGATCATATTTTTGCCAAAAAAATGTCCTCCAGAAAGACCTCACTGACTCATAGACTTAAAACAAAAAGTTTCAAGTAAAGTTAAGATCAATTTAGAATGATAAATCCTGTTTTGAAATTGCTGTGCATCAACTAAAGGTTGAGATAGAAGGAAAGCACAACTAAACAGTACGTTCAGAGGAATAATTATCCAAACTGTGGACTAAGATCTCTAAAATCCATATAAAGATTGGACTAGAGGACTCCTCTGAATCGCTGAATCATGCACAAAAACACACTTCACTTTAGGAAAATCTACAACTTTCATAGTAGGTAATTATTTCTGCCAGTATCTTTAGAGAAGCCAACTAGAGATTTTTATATTCAGATATAATGAATTACTTTTAAAATATATGTGTGGACAGTACTGTTAATATAGAAAATACTTTTGGAAAGCATAAGCTTTTTCCAATAGATATATAGCCAGGGAAATGAGTTGGCATGTATAAAGAACTCCAGCTACCTCTCTTCATTCAAAAAAAATCACTATCAGTAAAGAAGTTTTTATAAAAATAGTTTAGATAAGTGTTTTTCAATACAAGTAAGAGAGTTTTTATAATAAATTAATTCATAACACCGTCATGGATAAACAGATATATTTGTACATTAGTGATTAGGGATAGAAATTGATACAAGCTTTTTGTTAATTTTACCAAAAGCTTAAAAATAATCAAAACTTTTGATGTGGTAATTTTATTTCTAGCAATTAAACCAAAGGAAATAATCTGTTAGCTATTTAGATCAAAATGAAATTAAAAACTGCAAAATATCTAAATGCACAGTGATAGAAATACAATTAGAAATAGCTAAAATCCACAGAATTAAATAAACATTTCAAAATAGGCCATGAATGTGTATTTTATGCCATAGAAAGGAATTCACAATATGTTAATAATACTCTTAAATATAAAAAGCTGCCTAAACAGCATATAGTGGCACATTATCTGTAATGCCGTCACTCTGGAGGCTGAGGCAAGGGGGTCACAAATTTGATCCCAGTCTGAGCAACTTAGTGATTTAAATGAGATTGTTTCTCAACAAAATTTTAATAAGGAGACATAGTTCAGCGTGAGAGTCTGGGTGCAATGTTCAATCCCCAGTATGACAAAATAATAATTAATAGTAACAATAATAAGGCAATTTTAAGAAAATCAGCCTGTGTGCCTGTATGTTGAAATGGGAGGGATAGAGTAAAAGAAGAAGCAGTGTCTGTCAGTGATTCTTCATGGAAGGAGACATACCTGGAGCCACTCAGCTCAGTGACCACAGTTCTCTGAGAACAGAGCAAGAAATAAGACACCGTGTTAACCACTGAGCAACTGGTGGTTTGTAACATGAAACCTCTGTTACAGTTCTGTCATGAGACACCACTAGATTTCCAGTGATTCTGCTTCTCTGGCTGAAAGCTGGCCACACAGAATTGGTGGTGGTTGGTGGCCTCCAGGATGAAGTAGCTAATAGACAGAGATGCTGAGGGATGCCACTGCTATAGTTAGGTTACAAAACTGTGACTTTCATTTTGTTGACAGTCTCCATTGCTTTCTTAGTTGGCATACTTTTACAAATGGCTCTTCTTAGGATGACGGGACTCACGCCAAGGACCTGAGAGCAACCCCACACCTTTAGGTCTAGAGTTTGTTGGAAACTGAATGTGTTTCTAGAAGCCAGAGGACGAGTGTGGGAGAGAAGCCAAACTTCCCCAGGAGAACCTGCAGATGAAACCACAAATCAGGACCAGCACCACATTGAAGCCTGGTAGAAGACCCGGAAACAGAATTCCTGATAAACAGAAACTCTGCAAAACTGAATGTGTGTCATTTAAACGTAAGTTTCGGAGTAATTTGTTATTAAGTTCCCTTTGACCAGTATCTCCAGGTCTGTATTTTTTTTTTTTCCTGAAATATTTTTCAGTATCTCTTTTACACATTCATTGTAAAACTCAATCAAAGTTTCTATTGGACAATAGCTTTGGTGCCCTTGGAAAACTCAGGATATCTTCATAACATAGTGATGTCACAAGCATGCAAGAGACACACAGTGACGGTCACCATGTCTGGATTGTGCTTCACATAAATGCCGGCTTGCTCCTAGCTGAACATTTGGTATTTGTAGCTATATTCTTCGTCTTAAATCCCTTATGTAGCCTACAGAGTAATATGCTCATTTATAGACACATTAGATTCATTTCTTTAGAAATGTCATATCACAAATGTTTATATTGAAGCACTTTGACTCCTGCAGAAATTTCTTGCTTCTGTTTGGAGAGGAGAGGAGAGAAGATGTAGAAGAGAAACAAATGCACCATCCCATCTTCTCTAATGATATTCATTATCATCTTCTCCATTCAGGCAGAGCTCATTAGAATTTTAGACATCCCTCGTCTGAGTTGCGAAATGTCTCAGATAAAATTTTCAATGCTTTGAAACCTTAGTCAATGGGTTGCATCATTTAGTCTTTCCTTATGCAAAATAAATGGTATGAATAACAAGTACATTTGCCTCTTTGTCTTCTCCTGACGAATATCATTCTGCACACCACGTATTTACCTACTAGATTGAGACATAATTACTGTAATTGGTCAATAGAGAAAAATCAATCAATGTGTGAAAATTTAAGGTATCACAACATAATCTCCTTTATAATGCAGTGTGGTAGTTCTACACTGTGTCAGCTGAGCACGGGTGGAATTTTTGTTTCTCATATTTCTCGTGCCTGTGGTGTAGGTGAGAACTAACCACCATGCATGAGGCGTTAAAGGGCAGAAGGGAAGCATCGCAGCTATGGTCTTGCCCAGCAGCTCAGTGCAGAATTTTGAGGGGCTGCAGCTCATTTCCTCACTGACTGTTCCTTCACCAGGTTGGCTTAACCTGGTCCCCAAAGATCTCCTCCAGTTTCCTGACATCCTAGTTGAGGTGCATATTCAGTTTCAGGACCATTTGGGCTTCTTCCCCAGATGCCCAGCATGACTGAGGCTGCAGGCTGTGAGGGACTGGTGTGGGTTTCAGTTCATTTTAATGTGTTCCAGTTCATCATTGTGGCAAGGAATAAAGATGGATTTTGCTTCCTTTATTGGCTTTTTTACCATTTTGAAACTGTCTACAATAACTTATCTGTCTTACATTTGCAATAAAATCATAGGTATTTCTTTTTATTTCTTAAATAAGTACACGCAAAATTTATCTTTCCTTTTCTTGTATTTTTTTTTCATTTTTCCTCCCTTTTTCATCAGTCAGTCTACAATACATTATAAGTATACTCATCACAGAGAATCGGTGCATATCCATATTAGACTGATCTTTTTACTTCCCCTCTCCACCTGTCCCTCCTGTCTCCTCCCCATCACCATCCCCTCTAAGTCCCAGATCCATGCTCTCCTCCCCTTCTGGTTCATCTTCCACTCCTTCCTGCCTGACTGCTGACTTCAGTCTCGGCATGAGCTGCCCAGGTGACAGCCTCAGCATTTAGCCCGCACCCACGAATCTGAAAGGTCAACCTTCAAATAAACTCCTTGCTTTCTGTCACTCATACTGGTTTTGCTCCGATGCTCCAACACGGATGTTCCAATGATTTTGCCTCTTTGTTCTATCATAATAGTACAGTAAAATAAATCAAATGCAGTAAAGCTGTGGGCCTTTCAGGTTAGCAATTCCATACATTTCCCTTAAAGATCAGAAATCTCTCCAAATTAGGAATAACACCATCATTTTGCAATGTTATTATGAGAACTAGAGATAATGTATGCACAGTGTGATGAAGAGTGTAAGCCTCAAACAAATGGTACCTATTATTATTAGTATAAATATTTTATATAATTTTTAAAGTCAAGCACCCAAAATAGCATGCTACAAGACCAGAAAGTGATATATACTATTCAGATGAATAATTAGTACAGACTTTGCATATGTATTAAAATATGTATCTTGCATATGAAAAATTAGTATGAGTGAAAAATTATTAAGGTACTTAATTTAGGTTCTATAAAACTTCCATTGTAGAAACGTTAAGTTGTAAACTCCTGAGAAAAAGGCAGTTTAGGGATATTGAAGACTTCAGAATCCAACAGATTCTCGTGAACATTTTTATATTCAGTGAAACGATCCTGAACAAAACAACTCACTAATTACTGACTGTGGAAAGTGTGTTCTATAGTTTGTCCCTAGAAGCTTAGTATAGTATGCACCCTTTCACCAACAACCAGGAATTTATCAATTTATATATTTGCATCTTAGAAAATATTTATAACAGAGAGGTAACTATGTTGTACCTGAATGCTCAAGCCTTGCTGGGATTTGGGTTTTTTTTTTTTTTAACTTAATTTCATAGGTAGGTTTTAGATATACACAATGATAACATTCATCACAGGGTATTATTTCCTTCTCATCCCTTCAACCCCTCTTCCCATGCTTATTTACAAAAGCTTTGTTTCCATTTTCCCTTGTATTCTTTTTTTTTCTTGTTCCTTCCTCCCTTCCTCCCTCTCCCCTTTCTTGTTCTCCTCATTTGAATATTTTGTTTCTGTATCCCAATGTCTGTTATACATGTTGGTGCTTATTTTCACTTTCAGTTTCTCACACTAGAGAAACAATGTGGTATTAAAACATGTGTATAATTGACTTCATTTAAGAGTACGGCCCCAAGCAAGGTATATCCATTTAGCTAGAAATGTCTTAGATTTATTCTTCTTTATGGCAGAATAATACTCCATTTGTATATATAAAAAACATCTTTTTTATAAATGCATCAGTTAATGGCCTTCTGGGCTGTTTCCAAAATTTAGCTATTATAACTGTGCCACTATAAACATGATTATGTATACATCACTATTGCATGATAGTCTTTAATTCCTTTGAGAAGATACCAAGAATGGAAATAGTTGGGCTGATTGGAACCTCTATTTTTAGTTTTTGAAGGAATCTCCACAATGACTTCCATAGTGGTTGTACCAGTCTTTACCACCACTAACAGTGGAGAAGTGTTCCTTTACCCACAGCCTCACCAGCATTTGTTATTGATTTTTCCTTGAAAATAGTCTTTCTTTTTCTGCAGTGAAATGGAATCTCCAGATTTTTTAATTCATATCTCTCTAAGATATCAAACATTTTTCATATATTTATTTGCTGTTTCTACTTCTTTATCTGAGAAGTATATATTCATTTTAGATGACCATTTTTTGACTAAGTCATTAAATTCTGGAGTTCTGGTTTTTTTAATTCTTTATATATTCTAGATAGCAGGCATTTGAGGAATAGCAGGGGAAAATTTTTTCCAACACTATGGGCTGTCTCTTTCCCTTGCTGATGGTTTCTTTGTGGTACCACAGATTTTCAATAAGATGAGATCCAGATGTTGAATCTTTGTGATATTTCCTGTGTGGTTGAGGTTTTGTCTATAAAGCCTTTGCCTACAGCAGTGTCTTCAAGAGTTCTACCCATGTTATCCTCCAGCAGACTTAGCATTTCTGTTTTAATATTTATATCTTTGACCCATTTCTATTTTAGGTTAGTGTTTGATGAAATATATGGGTCTAGTTTTAATCTTCACCATGTGGAAAGCCAGTTTTTACAGCACCATTTATTAAAGAAGATTCTTCCAGTGAAGGTGTTTGGCTCCTTTGTCAAAGATAAGGTGGCTGAGCATGTTTGGATTGTTCCTGCATGTTCTAATCTGTATCATTGATTTTTTGATCTTTTTTTTCCCCCAGTACCATGCTGTTTTTACCACAAGAGCTCTGTGCTTTAGTTTCAAGTCAGGGATTATGATACCTCTAGACTTGCTTTCATTGCCTAGAATGGCTTTTGCTATTCTAGGTCTTATCTGGTTCCAAATGAATTTTAGGATTGTTTTCTCTAATTCTGTGAGATCTGCCATTGGTATTTTGATTGAGATTGTATTAAATCTGTAAAACAATTTTGAAAATATAATTATTTTCATTATACTTGTTCTTCCTACCCAAGAAGAGGGATAACTTTCCATTTTTTGATATCCTCTTCAATTTCCTTTTTCAGAGCACTGTATTTTTTCTGATACCAGGGATCAAACTCATAACCTCACACTTGCAAGGCAGGCACTTACTCTGCTGAGCTAAATCCTCAGCCCTGAGTACTGTACTTTTCATTGTAAAGATCTTTTATTCCCTTCATTAAACTGATTTCAGATATTTAATTTTTTGAGGCTATTGTGAAAGTCGATGTTTCCCTAACTTTTCTTTCAGTGAGTTTGTTATTTGTGTTCAGCAATTCTATTAATTTCTGAGTGTTTTTGTATCCAGCTATGCTACTGAATTTGGTTATGAAATTTAGAAGTCTTTTGGTGGAATTTTTGGAGTCTTCTATATAAAGTATCATGTCTTCTGCAAATAATTTAATTTCTTCTTCTATCTTTTTTCTTTTTATTTCTTTCTTGTGTCTACTTGCTCTGGCTACTTTTTCCTGAGCTATATTGAATAATAATGGTGACAGTGGACGTCTTTGTCTTGTTCCTTATTTTAGAGTGAAAACTTTCAGTTTTTGTCTATTTAGTATGTTGTTGGCTGTTAATTTGTGATAGACGACTTTTATCAGATTGAGGTTAAAATCACCTATTTCAATTTTCTATTATTTTTATCATGAATGAATGTTGGACATTACCAAAAGTTTCTCTTTCTAGAATGTCCTTCAGAACATTTTCAAATGCTGATTTGGTGGTGATGAATTTCCTCAGGTGTTCATTTTGCTGGTTTTATAAAAAAGATGATAATGCTAGCTTTGCAAGTTCTTGCTTAATCAATACCATGTATTCAGCTCTGACCCCTACTCCTTGATCAAAGATATCTCCCATTTTTTAAACAACAGATTATTTCTCCTCATCCTATTCATCTTCCTGAAGGCTTTATGACAAATTGTCTATGTCTCTAATATTGAAGAACTAGTTTCAACATCTATATGTCCAGTTATTTCTTTTTATCTTCAGCAACAGGACTTGCTTTAAAATTTTGCTCAACAATTGAGACAAAATTGGGAACAAATTTTTGATCAAGCTGAAAGTTTATATTTTTATAAAATTCTAAACACTTATATAATAATAAAATTTCATATATAAAATATATGCAAGAGTAGCTCAAAATTTTATATTTATCTACTGGTATGACATAGAAGGACACTTATTCTAGAGCACAATGATTTAGACTATCCTTAGATGCAAACGTACTAGAAACAGAAAATCTACTTCCTTTTCAATTTTGTTGCTGTTTCTCCATCTTTATCTGTAACTGATCATGTATCTGAGGAATCAAACTTCAAGAACTGAGTAAAAACACACACTTATAATTGAACATATGCTATAATTTATCAATATTAATAAACAGGCATATGGATTACTCTGATCCCAATGTTTCTTATTTGATGCCAAATAATTCTTTATTATGGGCAGTGTCCTGTACATAGTAAGACATTAAGCATCGGTGGCCCCCAAAGCACTCAACACAGAAAGTACCACATTGCTCATCACTGTGATGACCAAAAAGCACATCCTTCCCTCTCTTCTTCATTCCAAATATTGTCATTGAGGATGCTTGATAAAAATAATCATATAAATGAGTTTAAACTCACTTTTTTTTTTGTCTTTTTCGTTTTTATCGGTACCAGGGTTGAACTCATGACTGCCTGCTTGCAAGGCAGGTGCTTATGCCGCTGAGCTAAATCCCCAGCCTCAATGAGTTTGAATAGTATGCCATTTGGACAATAAAATAATCCAGTTTCATTATCTGCTAGCACTTCTTATTTATTCCATTGGTTGTCTTTCCAAAAATGAATGTAACTTCTGGGCACATATGCACATATTCATTCTTTGAGATTTTGTGTACTGATGTGCCAGAATTGGGGTTCTTTGCCCCTAATATTCTGCTCTACTCCTGAAGTCTAATGTCGTCTATGTTTCTGTTCGTTTTCTGTTCTCCTCCCTGCCTCACTTCTTCTTTTGTTTCCAAGTTTAAGGGGTCCTTCAGTCCAATCCTCTTCTTCCTTTAATCATTAAAAGCTTTATTTTAAAAAAGGAACAGCTTAGATTTCCTACCAACGAATCTTTTGGAGAAATCACTACAGAATGTATTTTTCTTATCAGAATTTTTTTTTAATTTGAAGAAAACTTTCCAACAGATTTAAAGTTGCTTCAGTATTTCTTATGGACATTCATGCTTTCTCTGTCTAGTCCTATAATAACAGTGACAGGGCGGGCAGGAAATTAATCTTGAGTGCCTAATTGGAAAGAATGTAGATCACATGCAATGCTTTCACAATATTCTTAAGTGTCTCTCAGAACACTATGTGACAGGGATGTGAGCTATAAACTATGTGATTTTTCTCAATAGCTAAAATGTCCTTTACTTTTGTTGTTTTCCCTGTACTAGAATTAAACCTCAGCCCTTATATGTACTATTCATGTAGTCTGACACTAAATTACATTCCTAGGGTTTTTTTTTTTTTTGAGACACTGTCTTGCTAAGTGTTCCAGACTAGACTGAAAATTTAATCCTCCCATCTCAGCTTCTTGATTCAGTAGGCTTACAGGCATGCACCACTGTGTCCAAATCCACAGGATATTTTAGGTGAATTTTAAAGCTTGAACCAATGCTCTCAGGACTTCTTTTACACAAGAATTTGTTTAAGCACACTTTTGGGTGAACAAATGGAATTTGAATTCCCAACTATTTCATGCTCCTCAATTTGTTTTAAGAGTATCCTTGGTAACCTTGTCACTTATTCTTACCATTTACAATGTCATCGAGATTACTGTCATTCAAATGCATGATCTACAATATTCTCAATAACACTGTCAGTCAAATTTGATATATAATGCTTCTGAGACCACTACTGTGTGATTGGACTTTTACAAGCCTAGTGGTACTATTTACGTGACCTCCATCTCCCACTGTCACTGAAGGCATTGTTACTTTGCCTGTAGAATTAACAACCTGACAGCACAGTTACTTCTGTATATGCTAGTCTTTGTTTCGGAAACTATGGCCAACATTTGATGGTCTTTACAGAGACCTAAAAAGTCTCATTCAAATATCATTAACCTAGTCAAACCACAGAAAAATATTTATTATTTGAAAGAGCTCTCATGTTAAAAATACTACATTCAGTCTTCACTACTCATCTATTTTTCTGTTTGGTCAAAGAATTACAAAACTGGAAAGAAGTTCTGGAAATTAACTTCATTACTGTTATTCAAAGTGGTGACACTTGCATAATTAGAGGTTACTAAGTCTGAGAATTTTATTTTGTGATTTGAATCTAAGGATAATATTTTTTAAAGTACTTGGTTAATAATAAATCTTAAGTGTTGCATCTAACTTGCAACTCAAAGTTTTTTTTTTAGTTCAACAATGTCTAATGTATTTTTAACTATATTTGAAGATACAAGAAACTATCTTCTACAATAGGGCCTAGCAATTATTAAAATTTGAGAAGTGTTTCTTAAGACAATCATGCTCTTTCTGGCAAGAACTAGAGAAAATAACAGAATAACGAGTTGCAAATTTCAAAATGTTCAAGGAACAGTTCATTTGACCTTGGTGTCCTCACCTATAATTCATGCCCTGGAAATGTGCAGGTGAATGGAAGAGTTAATGAGTAAACAACTCTTTTAGTAATATATTGCAAAGAAATGTATTTGAAGCAAGAAATAAATAAACAACTTTCCAATGTTACTCAGGATGCACAAAGCTGGGAAGAGCATTGTTCTCATAATTGCACTGACAAAAGAGTATTAGAAAAACCTGCCAGACTGTCTGCAAGCTTACATTTTAACCAACAATTTTGGTTTAAAATGCCAAAAATCAGGTACCTTCAAAAAGAAATTGGATGGGAGCAAAATTTAACTGGTCAGGTGCCTCTAGATACCAGTGAGAGGAACCAAATTACAATGTTTAAAAACAATTTTTGATAAATTGAAAAAGGCCGGGTGTGGAGCAGTGAGTGGATACAGAAGCTTTGAGGGATGTGGGTACTAGAATCGACATCTACCTGTTCTTCCTGGGCTCCATGAGGTCCTCACACACATGCAGTCTCTCTCTCTGTCTCTCTCTCTCTTTGTCGGTGTCTCTCTCTGTCTCTCTCTGTCTCTCTCTGTCTCTGTCTCTCTGTCTCTGTCTCTCTCTGTCTCTGTATCTCTGTCTCTGTCTCTCTCTCTCTCTCTCTCTCTCTCTCTCTCTCTCTCTGTCTCTCGCTGTCCATCTCCATGTCTCTCTGTGTCTCTGTGTCTCTCTCTTTCTGTCTCTCTCTGTCTCTGTCTCTCTCTCCACACACACTTTAGGTGAAAGTCCTTAAAGACCTGTGTAAGTGTTGTAGGCAGCTTAAGGGAACAGAGAATGAGCATGAACCCGTGTAGCAGAAGTACACAACATCACTCAACCACCCGCTGCCTCCCCTGCAGATAAAAAGCATTAAATAACCCGAGGAAAAACCTGTACTTGAGACTACTCATTGTCAAGTGTCCTGAACAGGAAAAAAAAAAAAAACTGTCTGGAAGGAGGTAAAGAATCACTAGGACTGTTTTCTAAGACCCAAGGAAAATTGCCTGTGTGAGACTGAAGTTTGATAAAGTCAATAGTAGGCTGAGGCATGAGGGTCACAAGTTCTAGCCCAGCCCGAGTAACTCAGTGACTTAGCAAGCCCCTTTTTCAACATAATTTTTCTTAAAAAGGAATGCGGATGTGACTCAGTACAAAGGCCTTGCATTCAGCTCCCAGTACTGCACTAAAAAATAAAGGCAACACGAAGCAAATCAATGAAAACTGACTTATCATCGTGTCCTTGTCACTCCGCTAGCAGTCAAGCAATTGTGAGCTGCTGCTCACCGTGTGGCAAATGCTCAGAAAAGAAGCTCTCCAGGCACAGCACAAAGAGCCAGCCTGAAGCTGCGGATGGAACAGGAGCACGGAGAGCTCACAGGCAAAGGTGACAGGAACCAGGAGTCTGTGGCGATCTGACTGCAGCCAGATAACAGTTAAATCCAAACCAAGCTCAAGTCTTGACTGCCTCAGCCACTGTGCGGAGAGCAAACAGAAAGCTACGCTCATTCCCAGGCATCAAAAGTGTTCAGTTCCTCAGAGAAAAAGTGCATAGCTGTCTGCAAAACAGATAAATAAAAGGATAAGAGCACATAAGAAAATAGAGAAGTTCTCAGCAGCACAGCAGTCACAATCAGATCCAGGTATAATGTCCATTTTGAAACAATCAGAAAGAAAATTTAAAGCTAGTATTACTGTTAGGTTAAAAGCTTTAGTGGAAAAAGTACAAAATCAAAGGATACTTTTAGCAGCGAAATGGAAACTATACTAAAGAATCAAATGAAAATACCCAAAGCAAAAAAAAATGGGTGAATTAGGCCAAAGAATGCTTTTGATGGTATTTATCTATAGATCAATACAATTAAGGAAAGGATTATTGAATTATACAAGACTCAGTACAACCAACAACATTAATCTGACATTCATAGAGCATTCAGTCCAAAACTAAAATTTATATTTTTTAAAACAATAGGTCATATTCTGTTATAATTTTTTAGTTTAAAAGAATTTAAATTGTATAAAAATTCTCTAACCATAACAAAAAGATGACTGGGAAATACCCAAATACTTAAAATTTACATAACTCAATTCTAAATAACCCATGAAAGAAACAGGAAACTGCAAAGGAAGCTAGAAAACTCCGACCTAAATTAAATTAAAGGACAGTACACCAACATTTCCAGAACATACTTACAGGAGTGCGTAGGCAGAATCTGTAGCAGTTATGTACTGATATTGAAAAAATAGAAAATAGGAGAAAATAGAAAAATTTGAAATTAATAGCTCCAGCTTTCTCCTTAATGTGCTAGAGAAAGAGAACAAATTACACCCAACACATGCAGAAGGATAAATAATGTAAATCAGTTACATTGAAAAGACAAAATCATTTGAGATAAATCAGTGAGGCCAAGAGATGGTTCTCAAAATCAATATAATCGACATCTCACCATATTCATCAGAAAGAGGACAATATAGAAATCATGTAACAGTTTAAGGAACAAGAGATGCATGACCTCATTGGAGACACTACAAACATTAAAAGAATACTAGTATCTACTAATTTTTTCAATATTTTTGAGAAATTGGATGAAATGAGAAATTTCATGAAAGACTAAAACTATGAAAGCTCACTTATGAAGAAACAAATAACGTATATAGTCCTATATTTATTAAATAAGTTTAATTTGTAGTTAAACTTATTCCTAGAAAAATTCTCCCTGGTAACATGCATTAGCTTACAAAGTCCATTAAATAATAAAGGAATAAATAATAGTAATACTACAAAAATAATTCAGGAAATTGAAAAAATGTTACTATTTCCTAAGTCATTCTCTTATGATAGCAAATGATTAAAAAATTATAGATCACCAGCCTCATTCATAGAAGCACACATGGGTATACACATAATTCTCGCAAAATAAAAGCAAATTAAAGTCACCAAATACTAAAAAGATAATGCATAAACTAAGTACAATTTATTCTGAGGATACAAGGTTACAAGGTTAGAAGAACACCAGATTGGTTTAACATTCAAACATCAATCAGTACAATTTATAATAACAGCAGAACAAAGCAGAAAAACCATGTGAATGGAACAGAAAGTCTGACAAACATCAATGGTCATTTATGACTCAAAAAAAAAAAAAAGAAAAACCTTGGAAAATTCTTTCCGTGGTGCAAAGCTATTTACTCTTACCCTATGATCAGGAGCAATGAAGGCAAACATTCAATTTTTAGAATGCTAGGCGCTCCAAAAAACATAACAAAGCTTAATCCTACCCATGGGAAGCAAAATCCTTGCTTTAAAGTCTAATAGTCTAATATATATTAATACTATCAGGGTAACTTCCCCAGGAGAAAGTTGATTCTGCACCCTGCATGTGCCATTTCTTTCTGACCTATTAGAGAGCACTTCCTGGAGCCCAAGGCCTCTGGCATCTCAGTGCCAGAGCTTTGCATCCCTTGTGAGCTGACTCTGCAGTCCTCATCCTCTGCAGCTGTTTCCACTCCCTCTTGCTAAACAACCATTACATGCAGGAATTACGCCTCCTAAGAAAACTGTCTCCTACTTGCATAATTAATTTCCTGCTACTTTGAGACCATAGGGTAGGAATATAACATTTATGCACACACCACAGGAATGCAGATTAGTCTCAACTGAGCTGCTGGAATGACCCCTCCTTGTCTCTGACTGCAGTGTTTGGGATTCAGGACAGAGGAATAAGGGTGGCTTGGAGGCCTGAAACTAACATGATCACCAGTCACCTTACTAATACCTCACGTGCTAGCCTCACAAACTAGTGCTTTGCTTTGAAAAAGAGGAAATATTTTTCAACTGACTGGTACCATAAAGCATGTAAAAATCACTCCATCACAGCCCTGAGAAGCTACAGCCCTGTGGCATCTCAGCAATGCTAGCTGGGGCTGTGTTTTAATCCTTTGCCTCCCTCCGCGGTTTTCTCACTCCAGACCATTGTTTCCCAACTTCTCTCAGTATCTCATATTTTGCCACACCCTCAGCCTGCCTGCTGGCTACCTGAAACCTGCCTAGTAATAGGAAAAACAGACCAAGCTACCAGAAATTGCAATGACCCATGAGATGCCATGATGCTGGAGGAAAGCCTTTGTTCATCATAGCAGGAGAAAATCAGTAAACAATTCCTCCCCAAGATCCTAAAAGAGACATACACAGCCCATCAATGACAAAGTGTTTTGTCCCCACACGGAAGCCCAAAACCTTAGGCTTCATGGCAAGAGTCTCCAGGTAGATGCTTTGCTGAAGAAATTCCACTCTTGTCTTATTTTACCCCCCTCCTGGTCTACGCACTAAATGGTAGCATCCATGAAATGATCTAATAAAGACAAACCCATTTCCCACATAGGTTCTGAACAAATGAGGAGGGTGGAAAATAAGGCAAATTGAAGCCAAGATACGTTTTTTATAGTATTTCAATAAAGGATGCACACTTAACTATGCCTATCAGTCCCTGATATGGAAGGCTTCTTTCCTATCATTGATATGTGAGACATCAGTTACCCTGGTAGGGTTTGTCACTGGAGGAAAAGAAAATCTACTTCCTGTGGGAACGTTGTTACTAAGGCAGCAGAGAGAGTGAGGCTGTGAATTCATAGTTTATTTTTCTTCACTTACTGATCAGAGAAGTCACTTCCTGTGCCCCAGGACAGAGTGAATTACAGCGGTATAGTAGGCAGAAAGTCAAGGCATCACACCAATGGAGTCATCTCCAGCCTCCACCGAGAGGTAGGTGACAAAAATATCAGCCTGATTCTCTACCACTCAAAACCTTAATAGGGACAAATACATAAATAGAAACACTCTGGGAGGGTGAAGAAAAATTACCACTAGGCTGCTGAACTGTTGACTGAATTTGTATAAGGATCAAACTACATTAAAATGAATAAATAAATTTATTTAAAAGTAAGTGTTCAGAAGAAGAAAGTTGGTTTTTTTGTTGTTGTTTTACTTTTTTTCAAGTGCTGGGATTACAAGCATGAGCCACCATGCCTGGCTGAAAGTACTTTTAATAATAAATTAAAATATCCTTTCTAACAACTTATAATTAATCTCCATAAAATATTTCAGTCAATTAGTTGCAGGAGCAAAGCAATTACTCTGCTTCCTGTGAAACAGAAGCTCGAAGTAGTCAATGTCCTTGAGTCTCATATTTCACAAACACTTCTCCAAAAGATCACTGCGGAGGCATGTGACTTTTTTTAACATTCTGTTTGACAGCAGAATTTAACCTCTAAATTGTAGTGCCATCTTCAAGTTCCAGCTTTCTTTCTAGCATTCTTCAGTTTTATTTAGTTTTTTTCTGCCAAATAGCTTCACATATTCACGTTCTCTACTTAAAAAGAACTTCTTTTAAATCATGAGTGCAGTTTCATCATTGGACTTTCTCTAACCACTGCTGTGATAAAAAGTATCTCCCATGAACTTCCAATCTCAATAAAACATTACCATGAATATGTTTTGCACTGAACAAATAAGACCCAAATTTACAGAAAATATACGATGTTATGTGAATATTATTCAGCTTTTGTGAAATAATAGAAGACAGCATTTACCAACACACTATGCTCTGTGACTGACACTAAAACTCAATTTTAATCTAATACAAAGGTAGAATTCAAATTTTGTGACATGAGAATGGTAGTACAGAAAACCATTTCTAGAAGCACACTATTAACCTCTATAGGACTCTGATAAACAGTCAGAGAGATAGATATAAAGCCCAAGGAAGATTTAAAATGGAATTTTTTCATTTGATCATCAAGCCTTCCTTTTCCCATGGAAGAGCATTCCTATAAGCAGTGGGGGAAAAAAACACCAAATCTTGTACTTTCTCTTTGTTTTCCAAGTCAAGAAACAAATCCTTTAGCAGATAATTTTAAATGATCCTAATAAAAGTAGGTAATACACTTTGGGACAACATGGTGGATAGATAACAGCAGCTACAGTGGTTCTCTGAGACAGCCAGCTTAGATTCCAGGAATGG
Source organism: Cavia porcellus (assembly GCF_034190915.1). Lineage (NCBI taxonomy): Eukaryota > Metazoa > Chordata > Mammalia > Rodentia > Caviidae > Cavia > Cavia porcellus. Next base: position 70,126,947 of record NW_026947495.1, on the reverse strand, counting down.
TGCTGTGTGGGGAATCCTAAGCAGGAGAGATATACCCTGCAGACCCAGGAATGAACTAAGCTGAGAGAAACCAACTGGAAATGCAATCCCAGTGCTATGACTGGAACACCTAAAATCTCAGTGTCGCCATAGGAACCTGCACCTCTGGAAACCACAGCTTGAATTCCCCTGCCACTGCTGCTGCATCTGAATCGGCACAGTAGGGCTAGAGATGGAAAGCTCTGAGAGCGGGAATCATTGAATCAAATAGAGAGCAGAGCTGGCAGGGAGCCCTGCATTGACCTGCAGTGAGTGAGAAGAATGGGGACCCTTCCATAGATAAGGAGGCTCCAACAGAGGACATTCTGGGACTGGGCAGACTAGCTGGAACAGGACGCTTTAGTGACTTCAGTCACATATTCCCTCTCTCAAGTGGGACTGGGGGGAAGCACTTGACCTGGATGATGCCACGGACTAAGACCCAGTAGGCTAGCCCAAACCAGATCCCTGCACTGGGTAGTGCACCCTAAGGCAGTGAAGCCCTCAGCAGGTTGACTGACCTGGAGGGGCAAGCCCAGCACAGGCTGCCTCAGTCTGTGTCTCCCTAGTATACTGCAGTGGGTGGGAACACCCAGCCAGCACTATTCAAACAAACTATAACCAACAAAGAAAGAAACTGGGCCTCCTATATACACCTGTATGGAAGAAACAGAAAATATGAGAAGAGGAGGCAACAAGAAAGAAAATACGAGAAGAAGAGGCTCCCAATTCTGAGAATACTGATCCAGGAAAGGTAAATGCAAAGGAGAATGAGGACAGAAAACATGCAATATCAGGCATGGCACCAATAGACATAAAGCAATATCTCTGGTACCTCACAGACAAGTTCAAAATTGAAGTATTTAACCAAGTAAAGAAAGATATAAGTAGAATAGTTAAAGAAATGCTAAGCACCTCCCAAGAAAAAACAGATGGTGGAATGGAAGAACAGAAAAAAAGGGGAGAATTGTTTGATGGAGAAAATAGAGAAAATGTAGAATACATGAAGCAGGTTCAAAGAGATTACCAGGAAACTAAAATCTCTATTGAAAGCTGGCATAACAGCTTAAAAGAAACTAAGGCTAGATTATCTGAACTGGAAGACAGATTTGTAATGTGGGAGCATGAAAGGAAAAACTTCTTAAAAATAAAAAGGAAATAAGCAGTAACAACACAAAAGCTAGAAGGTGATAGAGGATCTATAACTTAAGAATTAAGAATGTAAAGGAAGAAGCAGGGATACAAACAAATGTACTGCAAAGGCTATTCATAGAAATAATCAAGGAGAACTTCCCTAATATGGGAAAAAGTAAAGATACTCAGATCTGTGAGGCATATAGGACCCCAGCCACCTACAAACAGAACTACATCCAGGCATATAATAATCAAAATTCCAGAAATCCAATATAAGAACAGAATATTGAAAGCTTTCAGAGACAAGAAACAGATCACTTACAAGGGAACACCCATCAGAGTTACCAAAGACTTCTCGGCACAAACCATCAAATCACAAAGAGCATGGGAGGCAATAATTCAAGCTTTGAAAGACAACCTCCAGCCAAGATTGATATATCCTGCACAACTGTCCCTAGAAATTAATGGGGAAACAAGGTGCTTCCAGAATAAAGAGGAATTAGGGGAATTTGCAACCACCAATTCAAATCTACAGAGAATACTGCAGGACATTCTAAAAGAGAAAAATACCAAGATTCCAGAAACAGTGGCAGAGAGGTCACAATGAATGGAGCAGAAAGCAAAATGAAGACAAACTGACAACTAATGACAGAAAAAGAGCTCAACAGAAATGAGGCCAAGAAGGTTGGATATAATTTCTAATATAGATGGCCTAGATACACTAACTTAAGGGATAAAAGAGAGAATTGCAGGCAGAGTGGATCAAGAGGTAGGGTCCATGAGAGGCTCTTTATAGGAAATATAAAGCCTGAAGAAATATAGGAAATACAGGAAATATAAAGCCTAGCCTGAAGAAGACAAATCAAACATGAGATATGGACCAAAATCAAACATGAGAAAACAGAACTCGATGTGATAGGGAACCATAGAGTAATAGGGGTAACTACACCAGTATTTATGGATAGGTTGAACAGATAGGCTTTAATAAATGAAGAAATATCATGGTTTATGTCTGTGGCCCCCGGGCCTCATGAGTTTGCATTGTTCATTTGTGATGGTTCATTGTCTAGTGCTTGGATTGATGGTGTCAGTGCTCCACCCACATAGGGGTGGAGCCAGGATGTGATGTAATGGCAGGAAGAAGGTGTGTCTTGCTCTTTGCTGGCTCCTGCTTGTTTGCAGCCACCATGAACTGCGGCCCAGCCAAGCCCTCCTGCCTTGGAGCCAACTGAGTGTGGACTGAAACCTCCAAAAACTGTAAGAAATAAACCTTTCTTTTCCCAACTTGGGCTGCTGGTATTTTGTCTCAGCAACGAGTAAAAAGTAACCAAGGCAAGAAACATAACCAGAAATCCAGCCCAGGAGTGAGAAAGTTCAGAAACACTTAGGTAAATAGCAGGTTGCCACCCATACAAAACCACGAGTGTTGGGGAGACCCGAAAATATACAGTTCATTCTGGGGGAGTAAAGGGGAGGAATAGTCCTCAAAAAAAAAAAAACAGAAGATATAGCTAATAGTATATCTGGAATTAAAACCCCTATTACTCGTACCACTCTGCTTGGTTGGAACTTGTTCCGTCCTAGTTTATATACAAGCACTGGATGTGAGGGGCCCAGATAGCTGTCCATAGCATAGGGGTCATCTTTAATTCCCTATTAACTCAATCAGGATCCATGTATGACTTATACTGTTGTATCATGACTGATCTTAGTTAAATCTGACTTGTTTGATTGCTGCTTATTATTGACAGATTTTATTCAAAACTGTAAGGTTGATGGTAACAAGTTGAGGAGTATAGACAACTATACTGAAAATGACAATGATTCACTATGATATCCATTCTGATTTGATCACTACCTGTTTTAGTAGGTCTACACTATCTACAAAGTTGAATTTCTGTTAATTCTGTTATGTACTGATATGCTCAATTATACTTTATCTGATGATATAGCCAATTCTGTTGATGATAACAAGAAACAGCACAGTGACCAGGATAGAACTCCTTATACAGCATATTTATATGTCTTTTTAGTTTTATAAGTCTATAGGAAAAAGTTTAGTTCTGTCCTGCTTTGTTATGTTTCTCCTAATATAGAAAGGATAGAAATACATGTTAAGACTCATGCTTACATAAAACCAATAAGCAGTTTATGAGAAGTGATCTGATGACACATGATGAAATGAACAAAAACTTTGAAGGAAAGAAAGAGGCACTGCAGTACCCAATCCTGATTCCAGAGTGTTATGATGTGAAATCCAACAATATTACTAATCTTTGTTCAGAAGGATTTTAATCTAATAAGCTGTGTTAGGTCTCAACATAAATGAAGATATGGATAAATGCATACATGTCTAAGTGTATAGGATTGATAGTCATAATACTTAGTTTTTGTTGGATAGTTGAACAGAACTGTATGCAGTCTCCCCGGTTGAAATCCCATTTATATGTTCCACTTGTGTACCTTGAACATTGTTTATAGGGGGTCAATATGTATACATTGGGTAGTGATTTATTACTATTTCTTTTCTTTGAAAGTATGTACTATTTCTGCCTGTTTTCTGTTTTGTTTTGTCTTTCTTTAAATAAAACATTAGGTAATAGACAAGAAGATGCAAGTATCCGCAGGTTAATGGTGAATATCCAGTTCTGATCATATACAGTCCCAAATTGATTAGTAATGAGCACTATGATATACTTGGGTGCCAGTCTATCTTTTTCCTTTAGTTTTCCAGTGAATACAATGAGTCAGTCATCTAGAATATTCTGAAACTTCCACAGGATAACATCCCTTTTCCCTTTCATAAGTTTCAAATTTCTGAAGTATACAGAAATCTTTTATGGAAATAATATAAACATTATTTTAGAATCGTGTTCCTTGAGCAATCTTCCTTTCGTGGAGGTGGTAATTCATACAAAAAAAGAATACATAGAGTTCACATACAAAAGATTTCTCTAACCAGCTTGTCCATCCTATGAACAAACGCAAAAAGATGCTCTGAAAATTACTTTCTTAGCCTCAGGACTTTCCAATCAATGTGTCTGTTCTTTCTTCCCTCACTAGTAGTTAATGGTCAAAATCCTCAAAATCATAGTTGTTTTAGTTGGCCTCTATTGTGGGTATGATGTTCTAGGGCTTATGTTTTGAATACCAGATTAAAAGTCACAGTTCCTGTCTTCAGACTGCCTGTACATGTAATCTGTACCTCAAGTTCTCGGATAAAACTTTTCACAAGATTCTACGGACACACAGAGAAGGGAAATTGGAAGTCATGCAGGAGATTTTCAAAAGGCTTCCCAGCAGGAGCAGTGCTGGAGTTGAGCTTTGAAGGAAAGTACACATTAGTTAGGCAGAGAGGAACAAGGATATCTGGAGGGTTCACAGATCTCCAGGGCCTCCCTGTGGGCTACACGACAGGCAGTGCAAGAGAAGCGACACTTATAAAAGAGTAGGTGTCAATTTAGAGTTTGGATCTCATCCCAAACTCTGTGTCTAGCCATTTCAGATTTTATGATTCAGTGTGATAACGCCTCAGAGGTATTATGAAGGATTCGCAGGGATTCAAACCAGAGTCAGGCCTCGAAGTGAGACCTGCAGATTGGATCGAAGCATTGGCTTTGGGAACAGGCAGGTAGAAGATCTGAAAGGAATCTGGGGCACAAAAGAGTCTTCTTGTGTGGCAACTACCTGGTTATTGAGGAAGAGGCTGATATGACTCTCTAATAAACAGGAGTTGGTGAGATAGGAAAATAAAAAAATAGGAAAAGATGTGGAAGAAAAGAATGCACTCACTTTTAGGGATATTAAATTTGAAATGAGGTGGTAATAAATATATTTAAGAAAAAGTTCAATACACCCATTTTAAAGAATAAGGAATTAGAGGCAGACCAAGAATAGCGTATTAGTAATAAAGAAAACAAAAGCTATTTGCCTGTTTCCCCATATTATGACTACTGTTCGATGTCCTTAATGGATTATTGTATGCAGAGCTTACAACAGATGGTGAAAGTGGTCTCATTTACAGATAAGGAAGGAAAGGATTAAAGAAGTTAATTTGCCTAATGTCACTGGTTGACAGTTGAAATAAACCAGGATTTGAACCCACATGATCTAATTCTAGAGCCTCCATTTATTATTAAGGCTGGAATAAAAGTTATAATTGAAATTGCAGATACATTTATAATACCAACACTTAACATCATGATATTAAATCAACAGAATTTTAGTATTTTATTATACTGACAATTCAGCGAATAATTGAATTTCTCCAACTCCATCTGCAGCCCTGCACTCCCCCATAATTTACTGTTAAAGAACCAGGCTTCCTGTCATGTTAGGATTTTAATCATTCGGAGGTATGTTTTATTTAATTGTAGTTTCCCATTTTATAAGAAAAAAAAGAACTGAGACCCTTAAATCTGAGTTTTTCCTGACTTGCAAAATTATCTACACTATCTATGGTGATAGGTAAGATTAACATAAAAGCAACAAGCTCATTCTACGGTATAAATATGCAGATTCAATTTATTAAAATATATTTCATAATTTAGCTTCTTAAAATAAATACAGTTCACAAAATTAGAGCTTTTCTAAATGTCCAAACCTGTTTCTTCTGCTTATCTATCTGCGTAAATGAAGTCAATAACAATAATGATGACAGAAAGAGCTGGCATATACTATGTGCCTACAAAAAGCCAACTGTGTTCTAATGATTTTACACCAAGTATTCCAACAGCGGCTGCTCCTATGAGAGTTGTTTTCTTTGCCTACCATTCTGTAGTCTAAAAACAAGCCATACCTTAAATGCTTAAGAGATTAGCTGCTAAACAATCTTCCTTTAGAATCTCACAACCTACAGTATCTGTTGAACTTCAGATTAAATCAGAATGTGTAAGACTACTCTTAAGCTACAGAAAAACAATGTATTTGTCTAAAGAATTATAGGAACTAGGTCTAGAAGGTCAGAATTGATTGTGATGTTTTGGCTCAAGGGCAAAAACAAAACACATTCCCTGGAGGGCAAGACCTCCCTCAGCAAGTAGCCTTCCTGGTTACTGGTCAATGGCACCTCTTTTCTCTCCCTATAGAAATCCCTTCATGTACCTGACTTTTTGTGTACTTGGTCCTTTTTTGAGGGGTGGGGTGATAACTCGCTCCATCTCAGGTTGCCAGCCCTGTAATAAACCTGATTTTCTTCCCACCAATTCTGATAGCTTTCAAGCAGTGAGCAGATAGACATGGGCCTGTTAATGCTGTCTTTTTAATCCTCAAGCCGATTGATCAATCCATCTCAGAAACTTCAAAAGTACAAAGGACTGATTTGTGGTCCTACTAACTGCAATTGAGGAAGTGGGGGTGCGGATAGCTCATCAGGGTCTTTTATAGCAAGGAAGAACAGGAATGGGGACAGCAATGAGACAATGGACATTTCAAGCTTGTTTTATCCCTCCTGGACCTAAACCCTGCTTCCCTTTCCCTGAGGAAATGACACTGGACTTTGACCTCGTTGGTGTCCTGGTAACTGGCAGGTGCATTTTCTGTCCTTTCACCAGGACTGAGGAGACAGGGAGGTGGCAGCTTAGGCTCCAGGCTTGAAGCAGGTTGGAGAAGCCACTTGTTTCTAAAGAAACATCTAACTTTTGAAGTTCCATTTTGTCATGCCAGATGCAGTAGAGGTCATTCGAGATGCCTGTGGTCAAAGCAGGGAGGTGGCATCAAGGAGTGCCGGTGACTGAAGCTCACATTGCAGGTGGCAGCTGGAATTGCTCATGAGCCCTCCTTGCTAGTGGCTTCCAGACTCCATCTGGGGAACCCCTTTCAATGCTACTTTCATAATGATTTCCTTTTTTATTGTCACCTATTTCACAGATGAAAAACTGAGAAATAATAAGATCAAATAAATTCTACAAATTAGCCAGTAACTAATAATAGCCTCATCCAGAAAGGTATACAGTGGGCTACACCATCCAAGTTCTAAGTATTCTGTAGCATTGGCACCATGACAAAACTGCACAAAAATGCATTTCTCAGAGAATAACACCGTTGTTAAGCGGCACATGAATGTGTCTCAATGAGCAACATCAAGGAAAAGAACTCTGAGCCCGCAGTTTCTGATTTCCATAGTCTCACATACACAAGACTAAAATTTCCACTACTTTCACAAACGATGAATACAATATACTTAACGACCACTTTTCTTGTCCTATTTTAAATGGTCACATTATTTCGCCAATGTAAATCCATGAGGACTTCTATAGTATACAGATAGACTCTCCATCACTAAAACATGCAGTGGGGGGAATGCAAATGGAAAATAACGTGACTTTTGAATGCTGTCTTTCTATGATGACTTCTATCATGTTTAAAAATATAATAGATACAGCTAGAAAAAAACTTCAGAGATTTTCCCTTCTGTTCACACAGTGAAAATAGTTTTTTTAAATAAATAATAGATGTTCACTGAAAATTCAAACAGCACACACAAATATGAAGAAAAAATGGAAAGTCATTGATCTTGCATTAAACTTAGTAACCCCCAACTTATTTACATTAGTTATTATTCTGTCCTGCATTACTATAGAGGTACACATGCACCTATATTCATATGAATATTAATATCCATATTTAAGATGAGGTATCTCATAATTCAATTCTTCTTATACCTACACCTCCTACGTTTGTTATTTACCCCTGCAAGAACATCTGACCCATACACTAGCTCATCCTGGAGCTAAAATATAATTTTTCTTTCATTTTATCATACTCATAAGACTATCTAGATTAAAAATTATGGAATAGCTGACCTGACTCAAATTTATGCTTTTATACTGCATAGTATTCTTTGTTATGGTTATTCAACATCTATTCAGCCACCTCCTATTTGGTATCTTGTATCCTGGTATGTTTTATGATATTTCAAAAATACTTGGTAACTAGGTAACTCATGGCTAATAGCAGTTCATTAACTCACAGCTCTGGAGCTGAGATGTTGTCTCATTATATCATTACTAGAAGAAAGTCAGTGGTCAAGAGGGGGCCAAAGTTGCTTTTATAAACTTTTATAAAACACAAATCCCACCCTTGAAGGTGGAGCTCCAATGGCCTAATAATAGCTTTTTAAAAGTCTTACTGTGGAATTCAGACTTCAATATGAATTTTGGAGAAGACAAATATTCCAACCATAGTCTTTGTTTCCAATTCTCAAACTCTAGAGCAACAACAGAAGAGCTTTGTCTTATATAACCTTAACATTTGGTGTACTTCTTTCTGTGTGCTGTAGATTTCTAGTGGTGGAATTGCTGATTTCAATGATACATGCATTTTTAAAAATTGTGATATATTGCCAGACTGTCTTCTAAAGATGTTGAAATACTTTGTATTTCCATAAATAATTCAAGATGGTACCTACCACCCATTTCTTCTATAATTGTTGTAGTCATAATTTATTAAGGTTGGTGACTATAAGTGATAGTTCATTGTAATCTTAACATGTATTTTATCAGTTAGAGAATCTGAGACTTCATTTCTTTGGTTGGCCACTTGGCCATGTGTGCCTTTCCACTGATATTCCTTCCCACTTTTTCTATGGATCATATGACTTGGCATTGTGTAGTTTTTTTCTATATTAGCCCTTCATTGTTATAAGCACTATAAACAGCCCTTAAACTCTCCTTTTCCTTTAACTTTCCTTGGGTTATAATTTGTCGAGAAAAGACTTTTGATTCTACCTAATTATAGTGGCCTGTCATTTTATAGCACCTAGATTTCTAATCTTAATTCAGTTTTCCCTGCCATCCCATACTTACAGAGTTCTAGCATTATATTTTCCAAGATACTCTTTTTTTAAAAAAAGAAAATCTTACCAGTTGGGTATAGTGGCTCATATCTGTAATCCTAGCACTATGGAGGCTGAGGCAGGAGGATCGCTGTTAGTCTGAGGCCAGCCTAGGCTACCAAGTAACTTGAAGAGCAGCCTGAACTGTTTAGTGAGACCTTGTCTCAAAAAGATTAAAAAAAAAAAAAAAACTTTCCTTTCAATCTTTATTCAACCTAACATTTATTTTTATATATAATGCAGAGCTTATTTTACTTTTTTTCTGTCCGTTGCTCCTGGACCACTGATTACATAGCCCATTCTTTTCTCACTGAATTTAATATAATTGTTTGAACCAGGATCTTGATTTTAATTTTGGTATTTTTCAGAGGAGATGATCCTATGTGGTTCTGAGAAAAGGAGGCATTCATAGACCATGATGAGCCTTTCCTTTGTTTTTCTTAATTTTATTTAAGGAGAAAAAGGGAAAAAAAAAAGAAAAAGGGTACAAGTTATACAGAATTTCAGAAAAAATAAACAGTAGGAAATCACTAGTTAATAGATTATATATTGTCATCTTAGAAATCGTTGTTCAAGTTACAAAATTAAAGCATATAAAGTGGACTTTCAAACCTTTCCTTTTTAAATTCGTTTGTACTTGGGCCTTTGAGCTGAGCCACTCTAGATTTCACCAGACAGTAGATATAACTGAAGTGCGACTGAGAGCTACACCTGAAACTTGGCAATTAAGAAAATGCTATCTCTAGTAAACCCATTTTTTAGAATTAAAAAATTAAAATTACTATAGAACTAAATCTAGTGCTCTAAGCTCAACACTCAAATAAAAACTACAATTTATTTGTGGAACCTTCTCTTCCAACTATCTGTACTGAGAACTTCATGCTGGCCAACTGGTAAACCTTGTAGTTGAACTCCCTTGTCAACACTCTAAGTCAGAAATCTGCTTCCAACAGCCAAGCTACCAGCATGCCGGTAAAACAGGACCGTCTTGATACCTCTGATGCTTGCAGAACATGAAGTACTAAAAGCATTCTTACTTCTGCTATGTTAAATCAGAGAGCAGGGGATCAAGGTACCTAGACCACATGTTCCTTTGTAACAGCACACACCTGCTTGCCTAACACCACGGGAAGCATAAGCTCCAATATTGGCTGCCCCAATACATTCCAGCTAAATATGCACCCAGATCCAGCACCCCAAGGCATGTTTCTCTCCTTTCTGTTGTAAATTTTTCCTCACTGGTATCTTGTAGTCTTGTTGGTCCACTCTAAAACCAAATCTATCAGATATGCCAATATAACGAGAATTTTTTTTTTCTTTTCAAAAGCCCCATATGGATAACTTAAAACAACAGATGGACAAAGGATACAGGAGAAAGAGAAAATTCGTGCCAGAGGAAAGATCCTTTATTTTGCCTTAGTTGGCATGTCTCAACAGCATATGTCAAAGGTACTAGCCATAAAATGCTGACAGTGACCTGATCCAACAGCACTAGACCCTACTTAAATTACAAGCAGAATGTTGTCAGTAGTATGCTCTATATGGTCGTCTTTTTACAAAGGCTAATAAAAACTTTGCAGGTCTGTTCTTTGGGTAGCAATTCCAGACTCTGAGACTCAATCAAATGATGCCATATTGGTTCTGTTTTCTGAGTCAAATTACCTTTGAATAAAAGAATTGTTATAACTGATTTACTGTTTCATTCCAATTCAGAAACGCTCTGATTACTGAAAACTAATCAGAGGAACAAATATGTACATAACTTGTAACAATACAGGAAGCTTTCATGAAATTCACTGTTTTGGAAAATTTTTAACACAAAAGAGAATCTAAAGTCCAAGACTGAAAATGAGTTGTTTGTTTCTGAACGATTTAGCACTTTGTTGTTCTATCACACTTTGAGGGGATTAGAACACAACCATGTCTTCTAAAGAGTTAATTTGACTGTGTTGTTGAGTGTGGCTTGTAATCATTTCACTACCTTAGAAACACAGATTTTCTTCAAAAACAAAGTACATGTGAGCAGTGTTCTTGGGTCTCCTTTGATGCATTTTGACTGATTTATTCTTTAATTAACCTCATAAGACTTTGCTTTGGAAAGCCTGGATAGTAGGCATAAAGAGAAAATGCAAAACAGGATTGATGTATACCACTCTGTCAAGTTGAAAGGCAAGAAAAGAAATGATGATATCAGCTCCTCATATCTGAAATAGCTTCTCCTTCCCTCATGTTTGTTTTATTTTCATCAGCATCTACAAGCTGTTTGCAATTGCTGCAAAAAAAAAAAAAAAATATCCAGAAATAGTATCAAGAAGTCTTTTCAAAAGGATGAAAACTTGCTTAAGTTAAGTGTCAAGTTGTTTCACTTTGTAGAAAGCTTCATTCCTTCTTGGCTTTTAAGAAATCCTTTTCCACCATTCAGAAAATTTAATAGGTATTTAATTTAATGGATGTCATGTTGTCCTCCAATAACCTCACGCCTTCATTTTTGTAGCTAACCTTACCAATAAAACCAGCTGAGCACCTCAGCTAAACATTCATTTAGCACATCACAAATCCAGCAGACCTTGACTACCTTCCCAGCAAGGCAAATAAATATGTTAAAGGACTATCCTAATGTCCTCATTTTGAAAGTCAAGAAACATTTAGTTTAACAGCTGACTAATTTATCACACTGAAAGGCCATATGCCCTCCAGAACCTCCAACTGCCTCCGTCCTGTCTGCCCGTTAGGCAAACGAGGAAATGGAGGCCTGTTCAAGTGTAACTCAGTTATCAGGAATCAGCTCAATATTGTATCGCATCAGATAAGCATCAGAAATGGAGTGCGATTGTACCCTGATTTTCCCCACACCACCAACAAATGAATCAACTTTTCTTGAGGGCAAACCTTGGCTTGGGGCTTTGGTGGTAGAAATGTCTTACTTCTATTGTTGGGACTATTGAATTAGCAGGTGGTACTGGGGAAATGGTAAGAAAAAAGTTTGTGTCATTCAGGATCTCATCATGGGACAAATCACACCGGTGACTTCAACAAATAAAATTTAATATAAAGAACTAGAAAGAACTCAAAGTATTTTGTTTCTGCTTGCCTTTAATACAGGGCCTTGCTACATAGCCCAGGCTGGCCTTAACCTTGCAGTGATCCTTCTGCCTCAGCCTCCTGAGTGCTAGGAGTACAGGCGTACACCACTAAGCCCACCTGAAAGTATTCTAGAAGCTCCACTATAGGAAGCAGTCACCACCTTGTGGCAGACACATTCTAAACTGACCCTCAGTGAGTCACACTGTGTCATCCCCTCTTCTTCATGTAGCTAAAATATGTGACTTTCCTCTAACCTGTGTTCATGGAAAACATGATGGGATGCCATGCTTTTGATTAGGTTTTGATGTGTAGGGTTTCACCTTGGCAAACTATAGCAAGACATTTTCTCGCTGGACTTGAAGAAGCAAACAGCCATCTGTGACCTGCCCATTAAATGGGACCCAAAGCAAAGAACTGCTGGTAGTTTGTAAGATCTGAGAGGGAGCTCCACCCAGTAGGTGCTAAAACACTGTAGCTTGAGTTACACAGTCACAGGGAAATGAAGGTGCCACACCTGAGTGAGTTTGGAAAATGAGCTTTTCCTAGTCAACTCTTCAGATGAAAACATAGCTCAGCTTTTAGTACAGTCTGCTGGTACCCAGGGCAGAAGATCTAATGAAACAAATGCTTGGGATAATAAGTACGTGTTAAATTGCTAGACTTTTAATAATTTGTTTTGCAGCAAAAATGAATGTTGAGTACTTGGCCTAATGGAAATATAAACAAAGAAGAAATACAAAGTTAGAGGAGGAGGTTCTCTTTAAGGCCAAGACTTAGACCTCTACACAGATGGAAACACCGAAGAAATGATTCCCATAGTCTGGGTGTGTGTTGGAGAGGCCACAGACTCAGGTAAGCCATTGCCACTTCCGGGACGCATTGCATGCTGGTAGGCTCGCGGCCATGTTGTGAGAGTTAAAACCGGAAGAGTTTCTTCACCATCCACCATTGCCCTTTAGGTTTGTCACCTTCTTCTAGCATCCATTCTTAGGAATGCCTCAGTCAAACCAGAGTAAATAAAGACTAAAAGACAAACTCAATTACCACAAAATAAACACAGGATGATAGGTTTTTCAGCTGGAAAGCAATAAATTAGTAAATGGCATAGAATATATAGTTACAACTTCTAAGGTCACCTTCACTGAAACCCACTTGTCCTGGCAGAGAAATAAGCCTTAAAAGAAAGGGAAGGGGAAAGTTTCCCATTTTGAGGTCAAAAATTAAGGTCAATGATTAAAGGGCAGAACTTCCCTCATTCTCTAATGTATTTCTAAGCAGACCAGGGAAAACAAAGCCTATGCTCTTTCCTCTTGACACGCACTGCACTTCAAAGTTGCAAGAAAATCAGTTACATGGTGTCTGTCAATAAACAGTTTGTTAGGACAGAGTTTTATTACTTTCTTCCATTTTTCAGTTTAGTTCATCACTTTACTTTTTAAAAACAATATCTGGATTTTTAAACATTCAAATTCCATAATAGTTTTTTAAAATGGCATCAGCATTATTAGCATTTTATTTCCCTCACGTACATTTTCACGGCTATTGTAACATTATTTCAACTACTCATTAAAATATAACCAAAGCCTTTGACCTTAAAATTAGCCATCAAAAAAGCATTAGCAAATTCATTGCACTTTGCAAATATTCTGTCTTGTTTAGCTCATATTATCATGTCAAGAAACAGCATTTTCAAACTTTTTCTCCTTGGGTGTTCAAGTTCCCTGTAACTACTTATAGAGACTATGATATTTTAAGCAATTAAGACAAAAGAATTCTCCTAAGTCAGTGTATAATATAATTGAAAGACATTAATCTTTCTGTTCATATTTCTCACAAAAAAGAATCTTCACCAGACTCACCCAGGGAAGCACCCGCAATTCATTCCCTTACTATGCTACTGAATTGGTTAAGATCCAGTACTTAATTGTTCAAGGACTATTTTATTGAGAAGGCACCAACTTAGATAAAACAACTCTGAAATGTGTACATATTAACTCATGAATAGGTGCACATCTCCTCCTCCTAGGGATTCCAATGATTCAATCAGCCAATATTCTTCACCATCTCTCTGCTCTACCATTACCTGTGTGAAGGCTTCATTCTTTTGTGGACAGACTTCCCCATTTGGTGAAAGTAAGTTAACACCAAGCACAGGAAACACGAGATGTAAACGTGCAGTTTCAAAGACTTCTAAATTATACTGGTTGTGGTTAGCGACTTCAAAACAGAGTCCCTTATCTTGACTCTAACTTGATTTAGGCTTACATAATGTATACAGATATCAAAACACCATATCACCCCATTAGTAGTTATGTTTTTCTTTTTACATGTGAACACAAAAGACAAATTTAATTTTAAAAAAGAATCCCCTGATTGTCCCAGTTTACTTTGTAAGTGACCAACACTGAGTCAATTGGTAATGTCCAGTGAGATTCTCAGATAAGCCAAGGTTGCATATCCACGCCAGGAAATTCAATGCTGAGTATGCTTCCCTATTTAAATTAATGAAGAGAGGAACAGAGAGAAGCAGTTCTTAGAATTGCAGTGAATATAACTGAAGTTATCCAAAGCAACCCTCACCCTCAACACACAAGTAATTATGAAATCCAGCTGATCCAGGCCACTACAATGGAATAGTCTTCAGATTGCTTGGTCCAATACCATCACATTTCATAAAATTAAAAGCTTGATCACATGCACTCTTGTGCAACTGCCTATCTGTACTGTGCCGAAGAAACAGACAACTAAGTTGAAAGTTGATTAGGTCCCAAGAGATGAATATATCAGGGTTTCAGAATAGTCAGCTGTAAAATGTTCACAAGATCTATCAAGCAAGGAGCACCTATCTCCTTGTACTGCGCTTACTGTATCCTGTAATATCTCCTCTATGATATGAAACTTTCTTAATTATAACTGTTGGTAGCAAGTGATACAACATCAACTCAGACCAGTCCAAGACAAGAAAAAAATCTGTTCCATATAACTAAATGTTCAGAGAAAAACATAGATCCAGGCACTCACATGATGTTGTATCTCTTTATTTTCTTTCTTAAAGTCTTGGTTCAACTTTCCTCTGCACTGGCTTCATACTGAGACCAGTTCTCTCTATGGTGGATAAAACAGGCTGTGGGTGCTCTAGGTTTATATGGCTTTAGAGTTTGCAGTTCTTAAGAAAAACATTATTTCTTAAGAGCAAAAATGTCCTGATGGGCATTTTAATGCTCCCAGCAGAAGGTACATACTCTTCTCTATGGGCTAAGCCTTAAGCTTAGACATTCTCAGCTTGGGTACATTTGAGTCTTCATAAAATGCATTTCATTTCTTGTAGAAAAAGGAGTTCAACTACTGGAAAGAGAGTATGAGATGCTCTTTCTCACTCCAGGACACAAGGATGGAAGCCTGAACTATTTTTGAGCTCTGTTTAGGAACGGTAAGTTGGTTGTAAAGATGTGTATTTTCTCAAGACTAATTTGAAGCAGATATTTTGATCTACTATTCAGGCAGAGCTTCCATTCTGAAATGCATGAACCTTGTGTTGAAGAAGACACACTGGGACCAGGGATATAGCTCAGCTGGCACAGCACCTGCCTGGCAAGCATGAGGTTGTAAGCTCAATTCCTCATTCACACACACACACACACACACACACACACACACACACACACAAATACAAGAAGGCAGCCCATTTCATTACCAATTTGATAATATTTTAAAAACTATAAGTATAATCTTTTAGTTCATATGCAGGATTCCCTACTATACAAATAGATAATTCAGAAAAGATGTATATGAACATGTTGTGATGCTGAGTGAAATACTGGGACAGGGATGTACTTTTATGGCAAAAGTTACTTTCTGTCATGCATCCATCTGAATAGCAAGGGCTGGAAAAAAATTTACATCTGAAACACAATTAATGGCTATTTAATAAGACCTAATATAGCACTTACTACTTTATTTTCATTCTGACATGGGTATAAACTCACTGTTATCCCTGTTTTTATCATCTAATAATATATTATCAAATATCAGGCAATATTTTTAGCGCATCAAGATCTCTAGCTACTGCTGTACTCATGTTTATGTTAAATATATAAGAAAATTCAATATAATCTGTAGATGCATAGATATTTTATGAACATCTAGTGATGTAAATATATGTCTAAAATATGTTAATAATATACAAAAAGAAAAGCTTACTATAGATTCAGACATCTTGAGGATTTATTTTAATTCTGGCAATACAGACCTTAAAAATTACCAATTTAAATACAAAAGAAGTTTATTTGCATACCTGGAAAAAATCTTAGAAGTAGCAGAATAAGATTTGTGGACAGGAGACATGGTAGCATAGATCATCCAAGAACTTGGTTAACTGCTCTCTTGCACAAAATTTCATTCTCAAGTTGAGAACAAAGATATCTGGATGTATATCTATTACATTCAACTTAACCGCATAAACAGAAGAAAAGACAGATACAGGTATCCCTCTGGAACACACACACTCACACTTTTGATTACATTTCACTTACCAGTTCTAAGCCACATCAGTGTGTGACAGGTTCACTCCCAAAACTGCAATTTCCAGCAGGGAAAAATAGATAATAAAGAGCAACTATAACCTCTGCCACAATCTCCTTTCCATTAATTCCAGGAAGACAGGAATATACTACAATTATGAAAATGAAAACCCATAAAAGAAATTATTGTGGTTTTTTTCCTATCATTAACACTTTTTAATTCACATTTTTCCATTATATTCTAAATATGGTCATTGAGGTCAATGAACTCATTAGACATGATTAAACAACAAAATATCCTATGAAAAAATCATGGTTACTCTCTATAGGATAATTTCTCTTTATTTGGATGAATGTAATTTATTGGTAGGCCTTTTTTAAATAACTTACAAAATGTAGTCATAAAACATTTGAAACCACCTCAATAAAATGGCACTAGGTTTTCAAATATATAAGAACAAAAATCAGTTAATTAAACTACTTGAAATCAATACAAGCTTTGTTCAGCTAAGTGACCTTCCCAAATGTGAATTTCCTTGCATAATAGTTTCGTTAGCTATAGGCTTTCAAAAAACAGAACTTTACCAGAATATTTTCCCCCAAAGGCTTAAATAAAATTTCCAAGCGAATGAAGAATGGCATCATTACAGATCCAACAGAGCTGACCTTCCGTCAGGAGGGCACACACAGATTTGGTTTCTCAATAGCCTCTTGTTCAAATGAACAATAGTGTACATTTTTAGTATAGCTAGCTCAAGTCGTGGATAGGATCTTAAATAGAGCTTAATATCTTCATTTTTTCTTTATTAAAATAATGTTCTAATAACCTATTTTTTCCCTCTGGTGGTTAGGAGTCAAAGTTCCTTCAGAATAAAACTTTAGGAGTAATAAGATGACCCAAGACAATATTTTACCCACATTTAATGATCTTAATAGTATTGTGTAAAATACAGCATCAATAACAAACTAAACAACTTATATGACAAAAGATTCTCTAAAATAAATAACAATATAAGATATATTGCCAAAATTAATTCAAGCATAAAATTCACATTTTCGGTGACTTTAATGACATGGGGAAATGCATCTGAAATGTTTTATTATCTTTTTAATCCAATTATGAAAACCACATACAGAACATTTAGAAGATAAAAAAAATCAAACATAAAATAAATATCTGCAATTCTGCCACAACCAAATTGCTGTGATAAGGGATGCATAACTGGCTGGAATTTTATATCTATCTTATGTAGTATTACAAAGGTAGGCAACATAGATTTTATATAATAGATGCATGCTTTTAAGAAACCATACCTATAGTTTGGATCTTAAATATCTCCACTGGCCCCTATATGAAAAGTGTCACTCCACGGTGGCACTGGGGGAGGTGGCACCTAAAGAGGCGGGTCTCAGGGTGCAGTCTACACATGTTGGGGTGTTACCTTGAGGAGGTTGTTGGAACTCCGGGCCCTTTCTCTTTTCCCCTTATGTCCTCTAGCTATAGAAAGAGCAGTCCTGTCCACTACATCCTCCCTAAACACATACGCTACCTCTCTGTAGGGCTCAAAGAAATAGGGCCAATTGATTATGGACAAAACCTCCAAACCTGTAAGCAAAATTAAACTTCTCCATAAACTGCCCACTTCAGGTATTTGTTACAGTAACAAAAGTATCATTAACATACTGTGGCCTTACTATATTCTGTACAACTTTCATTCTGAAAGCTAGTGAAAGATCATGCATAGACACATACTTATATACACATATAAACACTGATCTATTATCTCTATATCTATGTGTGGGAGACAATTTGAGTGACTCCCCTTGAATGCAGAACAATTGCTGTGACTTTGATTATATTGAGACTCATTTCCTTATACTGATATATACCGAGCTGACCATGGTATTTCCTTCTCTCTTCAATTGGTGCTAAGCATTGCAGAAAGGGCTAGCAGAGGTAAGTAATCTCTAAAACCATTAGTCTCCTGTTTCCTCACATCATGCTCTCTATAAAAGACATAAGCACAGAGGGATGGTAGAGCCAGTCAGCCTTAGGAATGTTAACTGGGTATGAGCCTCAAGATAAAAAGGCTATGAGATCCCAGGGCACAAAAGTTTACATATTAAAAACTAAAGCAACAGCCTGCTAAAACAATTCAGTTGCTACCTTAATTGAATTATGCAAATTGATCCTTCTGCATATCCTTATCTCTATATCTTGCAGAGATGCTTTTCTCCCTACCTGGCTAGCCAGCTCAAGTTACTCACATAATTCCCTCCATCCTCAGGGTCACTCACCCTAGAGCCATCCCCTTCTTCACAAGATAATAAATTCTAGAAGAGGCCTAAGATCAGGGCCTCTGTCCACACATCCTCACAGAGATAGGACTCAGGACTCCTTGACTGCTCTTAACTTTGAATATATCTTGGTATCTTTACATTTGCCATGGGTTGCATTGGAGGTGGTTAGATTGGAATTAACTTGCCAGGATTCCAATAACATCTCAATGGGATTGTAACTTTCTGGATTGTGAGGAAGACTAGAAAAAGCATTATAATACTTGTATTATGGTACACAATATTTGGGATTACAATATCTATATCTTATTAATATGTATTAATAAGGATATTAATAAGCTATATATTGATACAAATTAATATGATTTCCTCAGAGTACTAGTGAGTGTAAATACCAGTTTCAGCATTTTATCAAAAGTACTTAAAAGAATAAATGATACCCTATCACTTTTATTTTATTTTCAATTTTCATTGCTTTTGTATAATACTGTGATGAACTTGTATGAAAATACTCGTAAATATCATGACTTTTCTAAGAGAAATGATTAATGGGTAAGCACATATGAGTACATTGAGGCTTCTGACAAAATTGCACTAGTTAAAACGAAGATCTTAAATGACAAGACTAAAGAATCTCTAAAATAAGTAACAATAAAAGGAATATTGCTAGAATTAATATAACCATAAAAGTCACATTTATTTTTCTAAGAGAAATGACTTGTTACTCAATGCAGTACAGAACGAAGGGGATAGTTTGTAAGGAGACAAATATAAATGCATAGTGATGATGATTCTCATACATCATAAGAAAAAGGCTAGCGGAAAATATTTTAAAATGTCAATCATGATTGTATCTAAATCACAAGTACTTCTGGCTTCCCTGGCTACAATGAATGGGTGACAAAGAATGGTGCTCTGCCACATATAAAATACATAATATAGTTAATGCATGTAAGTAACAAAACTTCCTTTTTAAGATTTTAACTTGCTATTTTATGGAGCAACACCATAGGAAAAAATACTACAGTAAGAAAATGAATATGTCTGCTTAATAACCATAATTCCCTGTCTTCATGGACACACAGAATTGTAGGCTGAAACACTATCCATACAGGCAATTACTGGCTTCTACAAGTTGCCCAGTGGTAGAAGTGCTTGTAACGTCTAATACACACTTCTCCACTGGGTGGGGTGTGGCGGGCACAAGAGGTGGATTTGGAATGAAACGTGTTGGTCTCCACAGAGTGTGAACAATTGAGTAGGAAATATATCAACAGAAATAGGGTATGTAATAAAGTTAAGAGTTTGTACTTTTGGGGGAGGAGCATATTTCTAGGTGTCTGGGGCCACCTGAATACCCTAGGATGACACACTGTACCTGCTGGATCTAAATAGTAGAATTTAAAGTATAAAAGAGTTCATGCATTGTGTTTTCTAGATTATTCTAAATTCATAATGTATTGCATTTGTAATAAGATGAAAACTATTAATTTAGAAGTCTACTGTAATTGAATAGTAGATATGTTACTTCATTTTTGATAACTCCTATTATAATTTGTGATTTCTGTTTGGACAATAATGCCCTAATTTATGGATGACAGTACAGTAGCATCTAGAAAGTCTATTGACAATTCATAATATTTCTATAGTGCTGAGAAGGCTACATCAATATCTAAAAATTGAGTCAATGCAAGGGGACATTATAATAGCCAGAAGTTTAGTAAATATTAAATCTTTGAAAACTTTTAAACACATAATTTCTAGACTAAAAACAACAGTTTTTTTTCCCCCTTAGTAACTTCTCTTTCTGTGTCCTGTATGGCTTATAATGATTATTCAGTAATTATAATTATCATCATCACAAGGGTGAAGTCCCTGACATTCATCAGAAAATTTAAAAAATAGACAATCTGTGATTTCAGCCTAAAGAAAGGCAATTAAAAAAGAAAAGTGCAATTGCTTTTGCATTTATCACAAGTGACATTGCCATTGTCATCATTAATCTGTCTCTGTACATTACAAGCACTTTATTACAGCTAATGACACACTTCACATTCCAGCCACTCTGCCTGTGTCTGCCTTTATTAAGCAGGTACTAAGCAAACTCCTTCTCAAGCCTCATTCCATCTAGTTAATAGCTGTATGTTCTCTTGCATCACTCTAATAATCTGTGCTTATGGTCTTTAGACCTATTTCATTTTAAATTAGTTGTAAAGAATTCATATAAGCTATTTCTTTGATTAACCACACATTTTTTGTTTTCCATTTAAGTATTAAGTTATAATTCATCTTTTCTTATTCTCTTATATTTCGTGCATGTGTGTCTGTCTTTATTGGCTACTAGAAGCACAGATATTTATTTTGCCACTAAGAACAATTCTTTTACACTTTTTTTAGTGACAAATTAAATCCACTCTGATGGAAATGAAGAATTTAAGATGGATGGTGCAGAATACCTGCTGCTTCTTAAAGCACTGCATTCTGTTAGCTGATTTTAAGATGTAAATAACAAAGTCTGGATTTTCTTTCTGATACCAGAGATTGAACTGGGATGCTCTTCCACTAAGCTACATTCCCAGCCTTTATTGTTTTATTTTTTGACATAGGTGTCACTAAGTTGCCCAGGCTAACCTTAAACTTGAGATCTTCCTGCCTCTGTCTTTCAGATAACTGGAATTATGTGCATGCACCACTGTGCCTACAGGATATTTTTCCTTTTGGGAGCTATGTATTTACACTTCTAGGAAGGTAGACGCATGTATACAATAAACAGCACATATTTAAATTATACAATATGGCAAATTGAGACACAAAAAATGAAATTATCACAACCAGTAGAGTAATAAACCTATTCATCACTCCCAAATATTCCTCTTGACCCTTTCTGTCACATTGTCCCCAGACAGTCACTTATCTGCCTTCTTCCATGATACAGTAATATGCATGAGCAGTAATTTTAAATAAGTGGAAATATATTGTCTGAATGCCTACTTTGGTCTGGCTCCTTTCACTCAGCATAATTTTTTTGAGATCCACACATATTATGGTATGTATCAATAGCTGTTTTATTTTTATTACCATGTTGTAGTCTATTATATGAATGTATCATAATGTATTTATTCATTCAGTGCTTGAGGGATACATGGGTTGCGTATAGTTTGGGGTCAACATAAACTAAGTGCTATTAACATTCATGTACAAGTCTTTCAGGGAACACACTTCCTTTTGACTACATACATAGGATTACACTAGTGGATCAGATAGCATGTTTACATTTATGTTAGAGATGACATCAAAATCACAATTTATAAAACATAATGTTGATGCATATGACTTCAACAAAATTGGAAATCTCTGTTCTTCCAACAAGAGTGGGAATAAAGTAGAAGTGGGAGAAAATATTTTCAGTCATGGATTTGATGATACATGTATCAGAATGTTATGGTTTATGTCTGGCTGTCTCCCTAAAGCCTGAAGTAATAGACAACGGGCCTTTCGGAATGCAGCTGAATCTAGAGACGGTGATTGCTTCATTGTATAGCACTGGGATTGGAAGTGTCAGTGCTGTACCTGCCCTAGGGCAGGTAATCTGCATAAAGTAGGGACAGAAAGTCTTCCCTTGAGCTTTTCCCATTTTGCTCTTGCTGCTTTTGCTGTTTTCTGCTGCCATGTCTTCTGCCAGGTGCCACTCTGCCTGGGAGCCAGCCAAGTATAGACTGAAACCTTCAGCCTTTCTTAAATTTGGGTGTCAGCTATTTTGTCCTAGTAATCAGGGAAAAAAATAAGACAGAATTTGGCACCAGAGGGTCATTGCTGCAGCTGCATCTGAACATGTGGTTCAAGAGCTGTGGGAATGGCTTGTGGGAAGAATTTGGAAAGGTTCTGAGATGTCACCTGAAAGAGTAGAGCTGAGATGGCTTAAGCTATTTTGTATGGGAGATTCTGGCCAGAGCTCAGAAGACCAGAAGGCTCATAGAAATCCTGCCAGTAAAGACCAGGCTTGAGAAATTTCTGCTGGGAAAAAGAATTGTATTGATTGTTAGATTCCAGATGATATGTGTTATGGCTTGGCAAAAAGTCTGTCTGCATTTTGCTTGTGTCCAGAGACTTTTTCCTAAGGCTAAAATTAAGGATGGCAGACTAATTAATTTGGCAGAAGAAATTTCAAGGCAGTCTATTGTTGGGGAGTGGCATGGTTACTGTAAGGGGTTTTTAGGCAGATTTATCTTGTGACTCAAGAGCAAGTAACCTAGCAAAATGATTTAAAATGTTGCACGTTTGGCCAGAATGGAAGCTCCAGTAAGGCTGTGGCCTGCAAAAATAGAGCTGCGGAGATCTGGCTTGCTGAGAAGGAACAGGAGAATATAAAAGCTGACCTGAGGGCACTGGAAAAAGCAAATCTCCACCATTTTCAGCTTCATAACTGCAAAAGGGAAAAACTTGGCTGTGGGGAGAAATCCACAGAGCACCATGTTCCAGAATGGCTGCAGCATAAAAAATTTGTTCCCCACAATTAGGTTCAGAGTGCTCAGTGACCTAAGCACTTGACCCCCACAGCCAAGAGAGAGAAAAACCTGGATGCTTTCCTGATTGTCCAGGGAGAATGCAAGGGTTCTGAGGTTAAGGCAATTTCCACTCTGATTTCAGAAGGCCTGAGAGTCATGCAGTGTGCCTCTGAAAAGGCAGTGTGTGAAGCTGTGAATGTAAAGCCAAAGGTGCAACGGAGAACACAGAAGTTTGGAAGAATCAAAAGTGTGGAGTGCCTAAGAAAATCTGCAAGGAGAGAGCAAGCCAACCCAAGAGAGAAGCCGTGGGAGCCACCAGGGGCTGTGGGGGTAGAGTCCTTTGGACTCAAGACCAGATAGGTTCAGATGCTGGACATGGAACTACCGGACTTAATGTTTGCCCTGCTGGATTTTGACTTGCTTTTGTCCCCATCCTTTGTATCCTCCTGTTTGTAACTTCTGGAACTTTGTTTGTAATTTTGTATAAACAAACTTTATGCAATAGTGCAAGATAAAAGTTTGCATTGAATGTTGGAAGTGTTTAACTTTGTTTTCATTTGTGCAGGGGCTCACAGCTAAGTCTGTCTCATATCTTGGAGAAAACTTAGGACTTGGACTTTTCAGCAATACCAAAACTCTTTGGTGTTTGGCAACTCTTAGAGGAGGATTAAATATCTCTCTCATAAATTGATGTGCGTGAATCTTTGGGGGACCAGAAGCAGAATGTTATAGTTTGTTTCTAGATGTCACCCCAGAGCCTCATACAGTCTTGGGCAGCAGGCCTTTCAAAGGCAAGTGAATCTAGAGGTTGTGATCGCTTCATTATCTAGTTCTGGGATTGGCAGTGTGAGTGCTATACCCACCATCGAGTAGGTAACCTGAATATATTATAAGGGAGAGAAAAAGTCTTGCTCCTCCCTCTTTGCCCTTTTTCTCCTTTTGGTATCTGTCACAGCCGCCATAAACAGTTACCCCTTAGCTATGTCACTTTGCCTTGGAGCCAGCTGAGTATGGACTGAAACCTCGACAAACTGTAAGCTAAATAAACCTTTCCTTCCTTCATTTTGGGCATCAGATTTTTTTATCAACAGTGAGAGAAAATTAACCAAGTTTCAGACTCTCAAAGTTATTAAATATATTAAAGACTCTCAAAATTAATTTTAAATACCTCTAGTTAAATAAAGTGCAGAAGTACCAAGTGGACACTTCATTAAAGAAGAGATACAGAGGCAAATAAGCACATTAAGAGCCATCACTGTCACTATCCATTAGAGAAAGAAAAGTTAAAACACCAATGAGAGAGACTGCAATTACTAATAATATGGTAAAAAATAACAATAGCAATAAAACACATGACTATCAAAATATTTATAGGCATGCGGAGTAACAAGGACTCTGAATGTAAGTTCACCCATCATTCTGAAAATCCGTGTGTAGGCTACTGCCTTTGAAGTATTGTTCTGCAACAGTGAACTGGTATAAAGATTAAACACTGCTTTCTTATCTCCTTGTTGCAAAGAGTCTTCCTTTTGCATTGGTTTGGCTTGGGAATTTTCCTGCAGCATTCATGATGCATTGGCTGGAAAATGTCTTGCTGACCACTTACGTCACTGGTGCAGGCCCTGCTTGCTACTGGTAGGGATCACCCCCATCTGATGCTGAAGGTATACACTCTGACTTTTCCTTCAGAGTCTGCTCAGCAGTTGAGGGGAGGAAGCCCCTGCACAACAGTGAGAACCTCATTGGACCCCAGGAGGATATAAAACATGTTGTGGGCTGGGCCCTTGAATAAGCCACTTGTGATAGGAAGTTGAAGTCAAACCAACATGAGGTCACCAGTCAAATGATAGTTTTCTTAACAAAAATTTATGCAGTGTATATGTTATATATGTGCCACTATACTTAGAGATACTTAGACAGTAAGCAGTCCAAACTATGTCACAAATTTCTTCAATGACATCCTATTAAAGGACAACAAATTAGGTGAAAACTTATGTACTAGATAGAGATGATTACAAAAGTGTTAACATGACTGTTACACTATACCACCATGTATGATTTTTTATCTCAGTTTTTCATCTGTAAAACTATAGAACTGTTTTCTGATCACACTACAGGAATTCAACTAGAACATCAGTGGTTAATAAGAAACAATAGGTCTCTAGCTACAGTTTATATTTTAAAATACTTGATATTCAGATACAATTATAATTATGCTCACTGTCCCCACTACAATGCTAATTTCACTGATCTTCTCTTCCGGATGTTCAACAACTGAGGTTTA
The DNA here is from genome assembly GCF_034190915.1 of Cavia porcellus. Classification (NCBI taxonomy): domain Eukaryota; kingdom Metazoa; phylum Chordata; class Mammalia; order Rodentia; family Caviidae; genus Cavia; species Cavia porcellus. The sequence goes on along the minus strand of NW_026947495.1, from coordinate 70,101,270 downwards.
ATGACCAAATCTAGAAAGGTAACCAGGTAAAAAGAATAGCCAATATTTTGGTCCTGTCCCTCCAATGTCAATGAAAAACAAGGACAAGAAGGAACCTTTTCTATGACATCCCATACTTTGTGAGTCCCTGGTTTTCTGACCAAGAAGATTATGGGACCACAGGAGAAAGTGATCTATGAAATATAATGTGTCTAAGGAGAATCATAAGGAGAAATGAAAAAAAAAAAAAAACCTCCCAAGCTTTCACAGAAAACAACTTGGTCAAGCAATGGCCATGATTCGTCAAAAAAAAAAAAAACCTCCCAAGCTTTCACAGAAAACAACTTGGTCAAGCAATGGCCATGATTCGTCCTGATGGCTGACACTGTTGAGAACTGGAAGGCTTCCTCTATAGCTCCAAGGCAAATCTTGAGGAGACTTAGCTGACCCTGATGGATAGCAAGAGGTTAATGTTAATTAGTAGAGGTGTCCATTTAAGTTGGTCTTGAACATCTGACAAAAAAGAATAAGCAAAAGCTATCTAAAACAATGTCATAATAAAGTATTTGATTAAAAAAAAAAAAAAAGCTTCAACACTTAGGTCCAAAGAGAGGAGAAACCATCTGTTCCATCCCATGGCCTAACTATAAAGGGCAAGTCTGAGACTTCTTAGGGGCAACTGGTTTCTGCTGAGTTTGGGTAACAGCTTATGCTGAAATAGTTACACACATTCCCAGTATCTCTTCACTACAGTTCACATACCCACGATGTCATCATAAAGTAGATAAGGCCACTGAATTGGCTGTTGAGGTCTCCACAGGACCTCAATCACCACCTGAAGTCTACACATGAGACTCTGTTCTTTTGAAGACCTCAAATAGACTTCACTGAAATTGAACTGTGCTAGGGCTACAAGTATTTGCTGGCCCTCGTTTACACTCACCCTGGCTGACCAGAGGAATTCCTTACTAACACTGAGGAAGCCTCATAATACAATAGCAGGAGCCCAGCCCTGGAGCCATCACTGAGCTCATTGAGCCCATCCTGACAACTGCTGGGAGGCCTATCCAGACAAGTCGCATCCCTGAAGAGACACCGCACTCAAAGCCTTGCTTCTGCCTCTCCCGAAACTGGCAGAGCAGCACACAGCTGAAGACTGACCGGACACGGGAATCCATGTTCCAAGGGCCTGTATGTTCTGCTGCCTTCACTGGGTTTCGATTGCTTTTTTCCTCATTTATTTTAGCGATTGCTCCAGGACTTTGGGCTATGTTCCTAGAGAACTAGAAGGTTTCTTACAAAGCTGCCTTCTTTCTCTTTTAAATTGGTGTAACTATTTTCCTGGGCACCTTGCTTTGTTTTGTCGAGTTACAGATTCAATGTATTGCTATCCTGCTTGTTTCCTAGTTCCAGAGCTTCCGTGAATCTTAATATTAACAATTATTCTCTGGGCTCCAACTCCAGCACGCTAGATTACCAGAAAGATTGCCTTTGTTCCTTATTTTATAAATAGTAATTTTGGGTTGCTTACTTTCCACTATCTATGCCAGGAGTAAAAATGTTTCCCTTACGGATAACACTGTGAGTATTCGAGGAATGTATAAAAATTCAGAACATTAGGAATTTCAAATTCGAGTTCACTGTTAGACCCTCCACTTGTTAGGCTCTACACCACGGACTGCTTTTACGAGCTACTCCCTCTGACCAGCTCCTTGCTACTGAAGAAACTGAGGAACTGAGGAAGAAGATTCTCCTCTATAGTAGAAAGAGGGAGGAAGGTTGGGGCATAATTATAACATAAGAACACATTTGTAAAGTAGCAAATTTATAGATAATTAATGATCAATCAGAAGTCTCTGACCAATTTTCTGTTCTGCCTTTTCTGCTGAATTCAATTGACCTCAACAGTACGTGAAACCCAGCTGCACACCTCTGATGAGCACTAAGTCAGAGTAATTGTCTGTACCTTAAGGCACCCTGAGCTAATTCCAGGACCCCTGCCCAGAATGCGCCTATATTATGGTAATGCCCTTAACTATGCTAACTCCGTAAGGTCCCCTCCCCTTGTTCCCAGAGTGTTTCTATATTATGACAAACAATTCTTTTGTTTCAACAAATATGTTCAAGATTAGCCTGCCTGTCAATATACGACTCAATGCATGTAATCAATTATGTAACATTTTGTCGCTTGCTATGTATCTCTCACTTCTAAATTCTATATAGACTACATTCTTACTATATTCATCAGTGTTGCCTTTGAGAAATTGCCCCATAACTGTCCTCTGGCATGAAGATCCAACCATTTGCTGCTGTAAAGATTAAACACTGCCTTCTCTAGAAAGAAACAAACAACAAAGAAACAAAGAAGCAAAGAAAGAAACAAAGAGAAAATCAGTATGTATGTTTCTTATGAAGGAACTATTGTAAAACATACATTTAATTCCACTACATTTCTGTAAACAATAAGGTGAAAAAATTACGTTATTGTTATGGCTTAAATTCATCCTAAGGGTTTAACCTTTGCTTTTACACAGATAAGATTCACGTAGATAAGGTACTGATGTTTTTAAAATTTTTTAAATTAAATTTCTACTCCTGCTGGGCACAGTGCTTTAGCTCACGTGACTTCTCCCTTGTCTTTATTCATAAGACCAGGTAAAAGCCAGTCCATTATAAAGAAGTAAAGACAGAAGCAAAAACAATTCTGTACATGTAGCTGGTGACCTCAAGAAAGTATTTCATGTGATTTCTACACCTAAACATTAAGATATCTATTTATTACTAAATAAAGCTATGTTTCTATTTCTAAATCTGGCACATTACTCTAAATTGAATGTCACAAAATTACCTCTGATTCTAGTGTCAGTCCAAGCCAAATCATTTTAAATTTGAAGTCTTTTCTTTTTCCTTGAGCATCGCTCAAGCAGCAGGTCCTAGGACATCCTTACCATACACAGATGAATAACAAGATGCTTCTGCCCTTGGGCAGCTCAGAGTCAGCAAGTTTATGTTTTGACTTGGGATGATTTACCCCAGAAGGCTCTTTCATCAGAAAACTTTATGTCTCCTAAAGCTTGATTGTGACAACTCAGTGACTAAGTCATTGTCATTATCTATTACCAGTTATCTATTACCCTGTAACAGAGAGAGCTTTAAGAGATGCATGAGTGTTCTCAGAATAAGACATAGCCCTTCCAATACAGCTTGGCTCATCTCCTTGTAGTCTTTCTGTGTGGTTCAGGAAACCTCAATTTATCTCTTCCCAGATATCCCCCTTTTTCTACAAATGCAGTCTTACTAAGCTCACTAGTAACCCCGCAGGACAGTGAGTCTCTGCACTCGAGTGATTTCGGTCCTTTCTTTTGCAGCCCCATGCCTTTGTGCTGTCTCCTTATAATTGTGGCTTTCATGCTGTCGCCCTATCCCTGTGTGCCTTCTGGTTCCCGCCCCATCCCGTCCCAGCCTCCTCCACCACATCCTCACTTCCTGCCCTCTCTGACATGCCAGCGCCTCCCAGATTTACACTTGCACTCCTCTCTTTCTCATACACTCTTCCTGAGCAATTTGATCCATATTCATGTTTGTCACAGTCTTTATTGGTTTCTGAATCTAAAGCCTATATAGCTACTATTTATGGAATGCCTACTATGTGCTCATTATGCTAGGGACTTTGCATAAATTATCTCATTTAATTCTCCACACTTTAGCTTCTTTTGCAATCCATATGTCCAGGAAATAAGCTCATGCCAATACATCTCAGTACACAGCAAAACCTTTTTCACTTAGACTAAGGTTTTAAGAAAATCTGAAAACTTCACACTTTAAAAGCCACTTTGCCAATTATTTTTAAAAATGGATTTTCAGCAAGCTACAGTCACATAAAAGAGTTCAAATAAGTTGCCCTTAGTTTACAGTGCACACCGACTCTTTCCTTCAAGAGAATCTAAGCACTGGAGCCTTCTTTAATTCTTTGTTTTTTATCTGATGGAAAATACATACAACTAGTACTAGACCAAGTCTTTTGCCCCAAAAGGCTAGGTAACATCTAAAAGAAGTAGAAAGTATTCAGCTTTATATATTTCATTTTCTCCAGAAAATTCCACTTCACTTTGTGAAGCTACAATTGCTCAGACTAGATTCTGGGAGACAGTACAATCAAAAGCTTGAAAACATGGCACCTGACATCCATTTCATAGGATCCTGCCATCCCTCCTGAAGTCGCTTGACCACGTGTATGCAATATGACTTTTCTCTCCCCAGCTCTTGCCACAGTAGGAGTTTGTCTCTTGTCATCTATCACCTAAACAACTGCTATGATCTCTCTCAACTACTTACAGTCTCAGCCCACTGGCATCCGTACTCCACGCTGTGTCAATGAGATTGTTCTCAAATGCACATTTGAACACTTAGAACCAAACGGATTCACCTCTTCATGCCACAGGCTTTCATCATTGGTCTCTTTGGCCTCTGGTTTTTATAGACCATTTAGAAATTTCTATAAAATAGTATTCATGATCTTAATGTATTTAATTTTAAAATTTGATTTTGTTTGTGCATTTTGAAACCAGGAGGAAGAATGGTACAAAGAAAGTAATTTGAAACATTACCTATTTGTAAATGGATGACCTCTCATTTAGAGTTGTTTAGCATAAAAATATATTGGAAGCATCACATTCCAACTCAGGGCCTCTGAAAATCAACTTGTTAACTATCTGAAAGATTTCTGATAATAAAAATCTCTTAATCAGTTATAGATACAAAAATAAATTCATATGACAATGATGTAAGTTATATAGAGAAAAACCATTGGCAGTTCACTTATTTCATAAATGCAATGTTTAAAAAACAAAAATCTTATTCAGAAAATAACTAAGCACATATAAGTAAAGTTCAACTTAGAAAAACACACATCAGCAAGTACTTACATTTATTCATAAAAAGTGAATACATGTGGGAAACTATTCTCAACCCAGTAAGTCAATAATAACCTTACTATCAAACCCGGAAAAAGATATTTTTAAAAAGATAGCCCTTAACAAAATAGTAGCAAAATAATATAGCGTGACTGTATGGGATTTATCCCTGGCATATAACTTTGTCTGCTATTTGAAAATCAATTACTGTAACAACCTAGTACAGAAATAAAAAATCATTTGGTCATCTCAGTGAGTGCAGAAAAATAATTCTACAAAATTTAATGTCTATCTTTTAGTGTTAAAAAAAACTCAAAAAAAACAGAAATAGAAGAAAATTGCCACAACCTGATAAAGGATATCTAAAATTCCTATTGTTGACATTATATTTGGGTGATATGTGGAGCAAAAGCACTTTCTCCTAAAAGGAAAAAAGGTATAAGGAAAACATTCCACTATAATCACTTTTATTGAAAACAGAGGTCTTACTCAGAACACAAAGTATCAGACATAATACACATGAAAGCAGAAAAACTGTCATTTTCAGATATTCTGATTGTTTTTATACAAAGCCCTAATAAATCTATTGAACAGCTACTAAATCTAGGTAGTGACTATACCAGAGATTCAGAATACAAACTAAATCCAAAAAAAATCAATGTATTTCTATATAGGAGCAACAAACAATTGAAATCATTTTAAATGATTCATTTGCAATAGCATAGTGTACATATGAAGAAATATACAAAAAGCATAAAAGACACCCACACGGAATACTAAAAATATTGCTGAGAGAAACCGAACTAGACTCAGAAAATAAGAGATTTACCATGCTAACAAGTAACAATATAGAAAATCAACTCTAGGCTTTTATAAGTAAGTGAATGCAACTTGAGACCGTACATATAAGTGAAGTAAATCAAACTCACATGTGTAAACATTGTATTGTCTCCCTAGGGTAAAACACTGAAAGAGCAAATGATATCCAAAATGTACAATAGATATTGTGAAATGGCAAGCAGAAGAAACTGCTCAAAAAAAAAAAAAAAAACTAGGAAAGGTAAAAGGAGGAAAAAAAGGAGAAGACTATTATACTACTAATCAATGCTAGGTCATGCCTGTATCCTGTAATCTGAACAACTCAGTTGAAGATGACAATACACAATACATTAACCATGGTTAATCTACTATTTTGCTCTGAATATCTGTAGCATCATTTTTATTAATTAATTTTTACGAAGTAGTAGATTCAGTGTTACATCAGTGAAGATCTCATAAATCTTTCTGGTAGAAACTAAATGCAAAGATGTATATGAAATATAAAAGAACGAAAATAGCCAAAACAAATTTGTTTAAAAAGGGATGCCATCCACTAGGTAATTATAAGACTCATTATGAAATCATAGTATTAAAGACAGGGTGCTATAGAAAACCAAAAAATTAAACAAAATAGTCTAGAAATAAATTCACATGAATTTTCACAAACTGTTAGTGAAATCCAACAAACACTGGAGAACATTTTCATCAAATTGTTCAGTCCTAGTTAAAAAGCCACATTGGAAAAAGCAAAGTTTGAGCAATATAACAAATCACATTCAAAAACTAAATTAAGATGATATTTAATAAACACAAAAACTAAAATTATAAAGATCCTAAAAGGAAACAAAGAATAACATTTTTAAAAGGCAGAAATTAAGGGTTAGAAGTTTCTTTAGAAGACAAAAATCACTAACCATTGAACTGATTTTTCATCACAGTCAAACTTTTGCTTACCAAAATATACCAGTGAAAAATGAATAGTCCAGAAAACTGTGTGAGAGACAAAAAGGGAGGGAGGGAGAGAGAGAAAGAGAGATTGAGAGAGAGAGAGAGAGAGAGAGAGAGAGAGGATGGATGCAGGCAGCCAGAGAAAGGACTGATATTCTGAATACCTAAAGAACTTCTACAAGCAATATTTCATCCCAAATATTCAGACCAATGCTTCACAAAATAAGTAGATAATTGAGGTTTATTAAAAATAGTTACTGAGCAATGAAAAACTAAAATCACAATGAAATGTCAATAATAGCCGCTAGAATGGCAACAATTAAAATGTGATATTAAAGTGGATGTGGATCAATTGGTCTTTTCATATATTGCTAATTACTACAAGTACTTTGGAAAATTACTCAGTAGTCTTTCACAGATTTAAATGATTATGTAATTTATGATTCAGCTAATACAGATCTGAATGTCTATCCAAAAGTAATATATCTCCAGAAAGACTTGTACAAATATGTTAATATCTTCCTTATGAATTAGAGCAAAACTTTCAAGACAATTGTCTCAGTCTTTCTTTTTACATACAAATGACTCATTCTATTCTATTATAATAATAAAAAGTGGACTAAGAAAATTACAACTATACAAACAATGTAATAAATAACCAATACATTTAAACAATGAAGTATTATTTACAATAAAAACTAACATATAATAAGTCTTAAAAATATTATTTTGATCAAAAAGATACAAAAGAGTTTATATTAAATATTCCCATTTATATGGTATCACAGCTTGCAAAATTAATACACGGTGATAAATCAGAATATTCAGTGCTAACTTCTGGAAGAACATGGCAGATAGATAACAGCAGTGGCTGTCTGAGATAGCCAGCTTAGATTCCAGGAATGGTGCGGTGTGGGGAGTCCTAAGCAGGGGGAGAGATAACCTGCTGACCCAGGAACAAACTAAGCTGAGAGAAACCAACTGGAAATGCAATCCCGGTGCTACGACTGGAACAGCTAAAGTCTCAGTGCCGAAGCTGGAACCAGCACCTCTGGAAACCACAGCTTGAATTTCCTGCTGCTGCTGCTGCATCCGAATCAGCACAGCAGGGATAGAGACGTGAAAGCTCTGAGAGCGGGAATCGGAAAACCGAATTGAGAGCAGAGCTGGCGGGGAGCCCTGCATTGACCTGCAGAAACTAAGGTGAGAGGAACTAATCAGACATGCAGTCCTAGTGCTACTATTGGAACAACTAAAGGTTCAGTGCTTCTGCTGAAGTGCCCAAACTCGTGCAGCCACAATTTAACTAAGTTGCCCAAATTCCTGCCATTTTGATTCACTGGAACTGCAGTGTTACCAAGGTCAGGGGTCAGCAGGCACGATGGAGAGCCGAGTTGGCAGGGGACCTGCATTGACCTGTGGTGAGTGCCAGGAATAAAGTCCTTCCACAGAAAAGGGTTCCACATCTTAGAACCAGGCAGGACTGGCAAGGACAAAGAACAAGCAGTGGCTTCAGTTGGTTGTTCCCTTCCCAGAATGGATTAGTGGGGTGTGCCTGGCCTGGGTCACGCCCCTGGCTGAGGCCCAATAAGTTGTCCCAAACCAATTCCCTACACCCAGCACACACTAACACAGTGAAGGCCTCAGCAGGTTGACTGACCCCGAGGCGAGGGGCCAGCATATGCTGCCCCTGTTTGTACCACAATAGCACACTGAAGGGGGCAGGATCACCTAGCCAGCCTGCTCCAGAAAAAGCATAGCCAACAAAGAAAGAGACTGAGGCTTCCTCTATATGCCTGTGTGGAAGAAAGAAAATATGACAAGAAGAAGCAACAAGAAAAAGCCCCTGGCCCCTAACTCTGAGAACATTGATCCAGGAAAGGTAAATACAGAAGAGATTGAGGACAGCAAACATGCAATATCAGACACGGCATCAGTGGACATAAAGAGATATCTTCAGGACCTCATAGACAAGTTCAAAAGTGAAATATTTAACCAAGAAAAGCAAGATATAAATAGATTAATAAAAGAAATGCTAAGCAGCTCTTAAGACACAGATGGAAGAATGAAGGAACACACACAAAAAAAGAGAGAATCGTTTGATGAAGAATATAAAGAAAACATAGAATACGTGAAGCAGGTTCAAAGAGATTACCAGCAAATTAAAAACTCTATGGAAAGATAGCAAAGCTGCTTGAAAGAAACTAAGGATAAATTATCCAAACTGGAGGACAGATTTGCAATGTGGGATTATGAAAGAAAAAACTTTTTTAAAATAACAAGGAAACAAGCAGTAACAATACAAAGGTTAGAAGATGACAAGAGGATCTATAACTTGAGAATAAAGAATGTGAATGAAAAAACAGGGGTACAAACAAAGGAACTACAAAGGCTATTCACAGAAATAATTAAGGAAAATAGCCCAAACAAGGAAAAGAAATGATATTCAGATGTATGAGGCATACAGAACTCCAGCACCTACAACCAAAACAGAACCACACCCAGGCAAATAATAATCAAGATCCCAGAAATTCAGTGTAAGAACAGAATATATAAAAGCTATTAGAGACAAGAAACAGATAACCTATAAAGGAAGGCCCATCAGAATCACGGCAGTCTTCTTGACACAAACCATCAAGTCAAGAAGAGTCTGGAGCAAAATATTCCAAGCCCTGAAAGAAAATAACCTCCAGCCCAGATTGATATACCCTGAAAATCTGTCTCTAGAAATTAATGGAGAAACAAGATGCTTCCAAGACAAAGAGGAACTTGGGAAATTCACAACCATTGATGCAACTATACAGAGAATACTACAGGGCATTCTAGAGAGAGACCAAAATACTAGGATTCCAGGAACATTGGCAGAGAGGCCTCAATGAATGGAAGAGAAAACAGAATGAAGAAGACAAGCAGACCACTGATGGCAAAAAAGAGCATAACAGAAATGAGGCAGAGAAGCATACATGAAGTATGGACAGCTATTTTGAAGAGAATGAGAGACACTATGATAGCCATTGTTGACTTCCCTATTGTCTGGTCTTGAAGCCCTAAAACACCTTCCTCGTCTTGTTCAGATCAGTTCTATACTATGTTGTTTCATGTGAATTCTCTATATGTGAAGATATGGACAATGATTTGGAAGAAAACAAGAGACAATATGATAGATAGTGAAGATCTCTGATTGTCTTGCTTTGAAATTTATGTCTCTTACATTGCTTTCTTAAAAAAAAGAAATCAGAATATTGGTGATCTCTGGGGAGCACATGACACATATAGGCAAGAACTCTGCAGGGTGTGAGTCACACATACTGATAGGAGTGTGGGCCACACACAGTGTACACTTGTCAAACCTCATGGAAGCACACAACGAAGATCTGTATATTTTACTGAAGGTAATTATGTTGCATTTATTAGAACCACACTAAAATACAATTTCTCACCTATTCATTCCCAAAAATTCACATGTGACAACAAATTTGGATTCAGAAAAGCAGGCATATTCCCATATTTTGATGAGAATGTAAAATGTACAACTCCTTGGAGACATGGCAAATTTAAACCATCTACCACAATTACAATGTACTTGCTCTTTGATCCAGTGATTTCTCTTCAGGGATTCTATACCACATAAACACAGGTGAAGATAGGGAAATGTCTGTATACAAGACTACTCACTCAGCACTGTTCATCATAGCAGGACAACAAAAAATACTAACATTCATTAACAAGGGGCTGAGTAAATCAGGGTAAAGGCAAGCAACAGATTTCCTGTTATCTGTAAAAAGTAAAAGACAGCAATATATATTCTTTTGCAAAATTGTTACAAGCAAAAAGTGGGATAAAAAATACACATGAATTGCTATCATCATTGCAGAAAGGAAATGATGATGGAGAGATGGGGAGAGAGGTAGATGGCAGCCACATATCAACAAATAGAATATGAGGTTTATAAAAAATAACTATGGAAACATAGGACAATTTTTAAATGATTACCAAGAGAAGAAACATTAGAAGGAATGAGTACACTAGCATTTCTCTGAATCTATGTAACTTGGTCTAAATTTATTTTGGAGGACTATAAAGAATCCATGCAATCATAAAAGAAAATGCAATAAAATTTATTTTTTTAAATTTCTAACAAGCAGTTGTAAAATAAGTCTAATTGTATGTGACCAGTTGTTGGCATAACCACAGAGACAATATTAAGTGATAGGAAAACACAATAATTTAACTAAATACCCCTAGTAAGACACAGCTCCATGACAGAAAGAACTGTCATCAGCAGCAGCATTGAAGAAATTGTACTATTACTATGAAATAGTGTATTGTGAAGTAAAGTAAACAAATAATTGCACTGGTGTTATTAAGAACTGGCATTTTTTAGCTAGGAAGAAAAGAGATACAAATGGTAAGACTTGGGAGTTTGAGTTAAAACTCTACAACATTGCATCTGATCAAAAGTATCAGCAAGAACTCAATGTTACCTCTCAAAATAAAATTGGTATTTCCTATTTTCATCTACTGAAAAGATTCAGAAGCGATAACCAACTCAGCAACAGTAAGTATCCTAGTAACTGTATTTCACTGTCTAAATCACATCCCACCAAACAGCCATGGCTCCTTGAAAAAAATGCTTAATTCCAGGGGGGAAAAATGTGCAAGATGATCTCAGAAAATCTTATTATAACAAAACACAGCAGAGCTACCTCGTGTCTGACAAAAATAACTCAGCCAACTTAAAGATGCTGACATTGGCCCAGAAGGGACAGTTTTATATTGCTACCCACAGTTGGTAAAACTAATGACAATCCTTGCTTGTTACTAGAGAATGCTAGGGAACTCAGAAAATAAATACTAATAAATCATTTCTTAAATTGAAATATAAAGGGGAGGAATCACAAATTAGCCCTTCCTTTCCTGTGCAAACTAATCCTGAAGTTTACAAACCAAATGATGAAGAAATAGTAATTTTATAAGAGTATTTTAGCTAAAAACTGAATGCTAGATTTAGAAAATAATTATTCTGCAATCCCCAAGTTACTAATGAGGGCAAAGATTAACCCCTAACATCATTAAAAAGCATCATAATAAAAGAGTTCAAATATTATCCAAAATTATGTCCTTCCTAACAGAGGCACAAACCATTAGTGAAGTAGTAATTTTAAAAACAGAATTTGAATCTATTTGAATCATGTCTCCAAAATTAACAAATCATAGGCAATCATAGGGACAGAGAAACATACTGGACACAAAAATGTAAAAAACAAACATTGAACCTCTACAGATCTAATGATTAAGTTTCTTTCAGAAATACATTAAGAAAAACATATATAAGAAGTCATCTGTAAGAATTAGAGCCAAATTAATCAATTGTAATATTCGGACTTTTTTCTGACCGTGTTTGGACAATCAGTTTGAAAAATATTATCATGAGAAACTGCCTAGATGCCAAGGCATCACCATGCTGAAGAGAGATTTGTATCCTGTAGAAAAACATCACTCACAGAAATAAAATGCAGGCCATGGGTATTATTTCAAGTTTATTATACAGGGAGATATATGTGTAATAGTGAAATTAAACACAATTGATTAACTAAATCAGCCCAAAATATTATCAAATAAGTAAGTAATAGAAAATGGTTAGTGGGATATCTTGCTATTTTTGGTGCTGATTTTTCATAATCCAAGGGATAGTTTAGACTTAGAGCATACCTCAAGTCACGGTCTCTCAAATTCTCATTGTCCTCCTGGGTCCAGGACTATGCTACTGCACGGTACAGCTATAGAACTTAGGGATTTGAAAATTCTCAGAATCTACCTGATTTTCTTTCTTTCTTTTTTTTTTTTTTTTTTTTTTTTGGTCTTTTTCATTTTTATCGGTACCAGGGATCGAACTCACGACTGCCTGCTTGCAAGGCAGGCGCTTATGCCGCTGAGCTAAATACCCAGCCCCCTGCTTTTCATCCTTTCAGGCACCAAATTTGCTCTCCATGACTTCAATCACCATGGCCCCCAATCCAGCTACTTCCTAACCCCAAGACCACCTGACCAACCATCTACTGTATCTTAATATCTAATGTTTACCTCCAATTCAGTGCTCTAAATCAAGTTCATGACACATCTCCCCTAACAAGAATTGGTGATCCTGTTTCCCTAACAGGAAGTGGTACCTCCTCATTTAGCCATCAAAAATTCGGTTAGTTCTACTTCAAAAATCCCTCAAACCCTCTACAAGTTCTATAAGATGAAGCATTTTTCAAATCAAGATTAACACTACTGGAAATGGCACCCCATTTTTCTCCCCTCTACCATCATTTTGTTTCTATTCCAATACCTCCCCTATAATCTCATAAGAAGAGATATGTTCATGAATTTTAAGAAAACAGTAATATACTTATGTTGCCAAAACTGAGCTTAAACATTTTCTTGTGGTCCACGGGACAAAAATTAAAAGACAAATACTGCCTCTGAAGAAGACTTTAATGTTCTTATCTAACATAATTTCTGCTTTATACAAGCAAAGACATTGCTACTTGTCTATAAATAAAAAAGAGTATAATTTTGTGTAGAACATGCGATGAAAAGTTAATATCACTATTAGCAAATGCTGAGATGTAGCAGTAAATTCACCAGCTTCCTAAAATTAAGGCATCTCTTCATAAAAGAAGGCTTTATGCAATAACTCCCTCAATTCTCTGTGATTAGTCCCAGGAAATTGGTTGATTAGAATCCTATTATTCAACATATCAGCAAACAAAGAGCACACATCTGCCCTGAGACAGAAAGGCTCCTGAAAGTGACTGTGGTCATTAGGTAGACAGACTTGAATGGGCAGCTCTGGGTAAAATATAAGCAGGAGAGAAGAAGGGTGGGATTTATACCTTGCCAGCACACCTGGGAGCCGAGAGGGTACAAGGCCTACAATATGTAACAGAAACCAGCTGCCTTGTTCTGTTTCACTGAGACTGCCAGCTGAGATACATTATTTGACACTGCTATGCACAGCTAAATCATTCATCAAGCTGTTCAAATCTCAGCACACCACCTGCCCGTGGACCAGATTCATATAAAAAACACAATGAAACTTTTCTCAGCCCCGTGACAAAGTGCAGCCATTTCTTTTAGAGAGAACAAAAGTTATGACATCCTTTGTGGACCAAGTATCCCACAATACCTGAAAGCATAGATGAAAAAATAAAAGGACAAAGAAAACAAAGCCTGTCACCCAGCTTGTCTGGGTGGTACCAGGGGATACAGCTCAAGTTGGGTCATGTAATGCGTCACCAAGCAAGAAATAAAATATATTTTCTGGAAGCTTCACATATTTAAGGACTTTTTTTCTATGATTGCATTGTAACATTTTTATACCTTCATAATTAGCCTTAAAATTCTTGCTTTAAATAGGCATTAGATACAATAGAAGCAGGTCAAATAGAACTAACTCATCTTCAAACTATTTTACTTCTATCTATCTAAAAGCTTTCTGAGCAGCAGTGGCAGCAGCAATATCTTTAAATACTTTAATTCTTTTGAACTTCCTCCACATTATGGATGTCTGGGGACAGGGTTATTTTTAGATCTGACAACCTCATCCTCCTAGCTGAACTCGGGGGAAAAAATTACATATTTTTGTGAAAGTCTGTCAAACAAAATTCAGGGGAAAAAAAGAAAATTGGATCTAATTTGGTTCATTCAACATTACTTTTTCTTTTCTTGGAGTAATCAACCAATACCTTGATACACAAGACACTGAAGGCCCTTGAGTTCTCATGACAGCTGACAAGTGACTGGGTAAAAATATGTTTTGAAGTCCTCAGATGAACTTAGGGAAGGGCCTGTGTGGAGCATTTTCATGTTAAGAGCAGCCCTAGAGAGAGACAGATTAAAGACATTCTGAATATACATTTAAATGTTAACATACCCTTTTGCGCTGGCATATGACTTAAAATAATCAATCGAGATATATTCAACTCGGATAAATGTCAATAGCATAATGTTGACTAAAAAAATCAAGGTATATACTGCTATATGAAAGGACAGTCATACGCACATGAATGTTAAAGATGCACAGAGCAATAAAATGTAATGTCGCTATATACAGTACACACGCGAGCACGCTGGTGAAACACAGACTTGCCCAGAATTCCCAGAAGAGGACTTCAGTTGATGGTACTAGGAAAGGAAAAACATTCACTGCAATTTCGAAGAGGCTGTGAAGAGAAGGAAGGAAGAGATAAAGAAGGAGAAAGGGAGAACTGAGAGAAATTTAGGAAGTATGGACACTGAGGACTGGGAGACGGACTGGCTATGTAGAATATACCAAGCATGCAAGACAGCGTAGACCAGACACAAGCATTGCATGTACTCACTACAACGAAATACAGGCTCACACCCATCCCGCAATCCTGCTGCCTCGAAAGAGTTGAGAACCCAGCCACTGAACTCATAGTCATGATGGGGAGCATCTCCTAATTTGTGTATACTTGAATAAAACTGTAAGCTTGTAAAAAGTATTTAACTCCCTCACGCATATCAAAGTACACAGTACTTGGATGTTTACGATCTCTTAAACCACATAGCAAGAATAACTGCTTAGCATTCACTTTGCGGAAACGAGAGATGGTCGTATTTGTTTACATCCAACCTCAGAAAAGGATTTTCTCCACCAGAGCACTTCAGTGAGGCCAAGCGTTTGCCCCAGTGCCTGTCCCTGTCTTTGACAGTGGAGGCCAGTAGTGACCGTAAACCGATTATTGTTAAATACTAACAGTCTATGAGGCCCCAGTAGGCCCAGGAAAATAATTTTCCTGAAATATTCAAGTGACAAATAATTTCTCATAATATCAACCCTCAAGTGAGGATTTTCCACAGACACACTTGGAAAGAAATCAAGAACACTGCAGCATTGTGCCTCGGGAGAGTGAGAAAGGCGCCCCTGCTCACGCTGCTCCTCTTAGTTAACGTGCAGTCGCTTCTTTTTCCAGCAGTAACTGTGACCCTGCTTCTTTCCTCTGGCATCCTACATAAAATATAACCAATAAGAAAATGAATAAATGACTAAAACCATCACAGAATTGTCTCCTTTTAATAAGCAGTCCAAAAAGGATTTTACCCGTCTCAATCTCTCTCCATAAGTCACCAACCTGTGGTGACCATGCTGTGTCACAGCTCCCTTGCAGTTTCAATGACCAATTAACTTCTTGGGGATGCAGAAGATTTATTCCTGGGTCATACACCTGAGCAGAGAAATAGTGGCCTAAGAGACCTGCGGCTGCTGTCTAGAAAGCCTGGTCCCTACAAGGTTGCTCCTTGCCAGCGTTGGAGAATGTGGTTTTTCTGAAATTCCCTAACTTGTAAGACTGGTTGTTGTGCCTAAGCTGTACACCCATGACTGCTGGGGAACAGGTGAATTCTTTCTGGAATTCTTGAATTTTGGTGTACACTAGGACCTGATCAGCTTCTGGTTGAAACCTAGGAACTAAGGGCTTCCCTGGGAAGAAATAATGAACACACATGGCTGTCATCATTATTGATGGAGGGAGGATGAGATCAGTGTAACTTCCAACAGGAGAGAAAGAATGAGCAGAGGCAGTCAGCAAACAGACTCCTCAAGACCCTGTGTCTTCTTCCACTGCTGATCCTGTATTCCACTGTGTCACTGTCACAGATCTGAGCCCTGAAGAAAGCTGTGTGTTGAGTTCTGTGTGTGCATCCTTCTAGAAAATGACCATGTGGGATCAGGACAAGTGACCCAGGAAAAATTTGGATTTAATGATCTTGAGCAAAACAGTAACTGTGGCAAATAGTTCAACTGATCCACTCATATAAAAAGCAATGCAAGTTGCAGCTCAGCATCTATTAATAAAGCAGAAAATCATAGACACTTTGCAGAGTTATGTAGGAGTTATTTCGATAAACCAAAACTTGCCTGCTTTTCTTCCAATCTTTCACATAATTTTTATCTAAAGACAAGAAATCAAGTAAGTGAGTGCTTTGTGACAATACTCAACTATGAAAAAGTCCAGGCAAAGAGTCCTTTCCCATAAGAAGGTGCAGCAGAACATTTTGAACAAAATCTGTAACTTCAGTCAATTTTTGAAAATAAATAAAAGATGCAGATGAATAAGAAACTGAAAGGTGTCATACGATGTAAAGAAAAATATATTTTAAAGGAATTATTAACTAGAACAGCCTTTTATACTTCCCAGGTAGCATAGGCATAGAAAAAGACTTCTTTTAAATTCAGAGTGGGGCACATGCAAGACAGCACACTGAAGGGTGAATCATACAGTTGTACCATTCGAGAGATAATACACACTTACAAGCAGCATGAACAGGTGACTTACATACACCTCCCAAGCTCTGTTCACTAAACGCCTATGAAAGACTTTCTTGAGTTTCTTGACACACTGCTAACACTGTCAGCAATTTTCACCTTCAACCAACATCTAAATATTGATAAATTCTTGTCTTTGTATTTGAAATTTCTAAGCAAAAATCGTTTATTTGAATTCTGAATGTAAAAAGCATCTTTTGAAGATAGCATTAACTATGATAACCAAAACAATTGGTGAGGATTTGTTTAGAAACACAATTGGCTGTTGAATTTACAATTGATTTATAGTAATGAGAAATGCATATAAAGTTAGATTTTAGGTGTGTTTGAATCCTTCCCACAACTTCTAACCAGAGAAATGGATCTCTGTTGCTCTAACAAATTTATCTCCCAGATGCTATAGATTGAATGCTTATGTCCCACCAAAGCTCACTGGCTAAAACCTAATACCCAAAGTGATAGTATTTACTTTGCAGGACTTTGAGAGGCAATAAAGACCCAAGGACAGAGCTCTTACGTATGAGATTAGGACCCTCTTAAAGAGGCCTCAGAAAAATTCCCTTGTCCTCTGACAATGATGGGTACATCAATGATGGGACACAATGATGGGTACCATCTGTGAACCAGAAAGCAGGCCTCCACAAGAAGGACCAAATCTGCCCTTACCTTCAGCTTTATCAGGCCATTCTTCATAACGTGACAAACAAATTTCTACTATTTAGGAGCAACCCAGCGTATGGAAGCTTGTAATAGCAGCCTGGACAGACTCAAACACCGGAAATCTTCTACAAAATTGTTCAGTATTCAGAAAGACAATATTATCACCAGGTTTATGATTGTCTGCCTGGGAAGAGACATTATGCTATAGAATGGATTTTGATAAAATGAATGTTTTCAGAAAAATATCACCACACTTCTTGTTGCAATGATTGGAAAAGCAGCAGTTTTCACCCCAGTGATCAGAGAGAAAAAGGCTTCAAGTCTTTTAAAATTTGTTAAAGTATTAGATCTACAAACTGAGATAATAAAAGCCCACTTCAGCATGGTGGTAGAGTCATCAGCACATTAAACCGTGATTACCGCGCAGACACTTCCATCAGTGAATTGAGAGCCTCTACTTCAGAAACTCCTCATGAACCCTTAATACTGAAGAGTGAATATTATAGCCAACAAAACACTAAGTTCTCTTCTTCCACCAGAATGACTACTCATTTAAACTTGAGAAGAGATTATGATTGAATAGCACATCCAATAGTTATCTCGGAACCAAAATGAATTCATGGAAACAGTTTCTATATTGCAACTTTACTTCTCTGTTATTCATAATCATAATGGATTTCTAGTTTCCACCATCAAATTTAAAAGAAAGACAATTCTTTAGATACCTCTCAAAGTAATGTAGACTCAAGTTCAATAAATACAAGCTAAAATAAAAAGCCATAAATAAATGTTAGCGTTCGTAGGTAGGATGAGATGGGATAATGCATTTCTCAGTAGATTCTTAAAAACAGCTCAGATGAATCATTCCTACCTAACTTAAATGATCTGTCAAACTCTGTAGAATGCAGTGTTAGCCTGTCTCTATGTGCATGCCAATACTGTGACAATGAAACAGTCTAAGTAACAATAGACCATGGAAATGTAAAAGTAAATTATACAAATATAAGATTCATTACTTTGCTATTTATTTGCTTACTGATTTTTATTTACCTATAGAGTCACTAAGAAAGCATTGTTTAAAAAATAAATTAAAATAACAGCTGAAGTGCTGTTGATATTCTTACTCTACCCCATCATGAGATTAGCAAAGTGTATGATAGTTTTATGCCAAAAGAACTTTGAAATAAGAATTTCAAAATCAGAGTTTTGATAATTTCACTAACAAATACATTATATTTGTCAAAAATGTCAGCATTAATGCATGAAATAAATGGATTGACTAAAAGGAAGTTTTACCTGTTAGAATTCTAATGTAGTTTAAGAATTTCAACCAAAGTAAACTATCCAATTTTAAGTGTCAGATTTTGTAATTGCAGCTTTTAGATATTTAAAGATACAAAATATAGCAAAATATTTAAAATACCAAATTTAAACCACATGTTTTTGCAACATTGACATGATTTTGTCCTTTTCCTTAAGTTCTCAGCCTTTCTGACATCTTTTCTCACAAAACATATGACCCTTTGTAGCTGACAGCTATTGGGCCAAATACACACTCACCAATGGATGTTAATGAGGGTTCAATAGAATTAAGCATTAGAATAAGGTTTTATTATAACTGTAAAGTTACTATTATTGTGTCATTCTCCCAAAATAGCTTACTTCAGTAAGACAGAAACACTTATCTCTTCCCTAAAAAGATATAGATATATGTATTATGTATTATACATATATATCCATATATATGCATTATGTATTATACATATACATGTATTATACATATATCTATATATATGTCTTATATATTATATATATGTGTGTGTGTATTATGTGCTACACATATATATCCATACATACATATGTATTATGTACTATGCATACATATCCATATATATTATGTATTATACAGATCCATACATATATATGTATGGCTGTATGTCCATAACACCTACTAGTTTATATATCTGCAATATTTATTAGTTTATATGAATATAGCCATACTTATTATTTGTGTAGAACCATGGTACTTATTATTTTATAAGAAAATTCAAACTCACTTTTTTTCACAATTAATAAGCATTATGCCATGCACTATGATTAAAACAAAATACTTTAAATGACCCAGAAGAAATTTTAATATACGAGAATAAATCTATGTCACCAATAGCAACACAATGTAGAATAAGAATAAAGAAAAGGGATTTTGTTTGAGAAAGTACAAGAAGAGGCTATAAAAGAAAGCTTCAAAATATACCAGGGGTCTATTTTAGTGTTATTAAGTAAAAGGAACCATGCAAAAAGAGAGAAAGAAGTTAGACATTACAGATCCACTTCAGAAAATATTTAATATCACTTGAATTACATGCAGAACAAGTGGAGGGAATCACTATAAAATGAATATGGAAACATATTTCTTGTTTTGCAGAATGAAGGATTGGAACAGGGCTTTGCAGACAATAGGGACTGATTAAGAGGAGGATGTGATTTGCATGTTGGAGGATATTTAGGGTTTGAGGTGAGAGTGTGCTTTCAAGAGAGGACCTTAGGACGATGACCCTGAAAGGATGACTAGACTAAGCTGGGAGCAAGGATAAATTCTTGACAATCACCTATGTAGGTGCTGTAAACATTATTACTTTGGGTTTATATCCTCAAAGAACTTTGGAAATATTTATACCCATTAAAGATAAGAGTATGAATAAATGAAAAATTAAAAGACCAAGTTGCTTAGAAAAGGTACTTATTCCACTAAGAAAGACAGCAGATTAGAATCTAGTGTTTTCCGGGAGCTGCATTTTGGACCATATGCTAACTCTTCAGGCACTTATCTGCTACAAAATCTATTCTTTCAAATTAACTTATATGAAAACACTTTATTGAATTTGGTTTGGGGGAAAAAGTATATTTTACAACTTACACCAAACATCTGGTTTTAATTTTCAGAAATCTTCTTAATTATAGCACATTATAAGTCACTTTATCCTCAAAATTAATTGGGGTATTTTTTTTATCTTTGTAAATGTAAGTTTTTCCCAAGATAGTTTTTGCTAAATGCTCCTTCTCGCTCAATTATTCTTGACTCCGCAGATAACTCCTCACATATGTCTTGTATTTTGTATTCGTTCTATGAGATGAGAACACTGCTCATGCCTTTATATATGGTAATGATCTTGGCAAAACTAATTTTTCAATGCTGTTCTTTTCACAGTATTGGTGAAGTTTTATGCTGGGTCATAGCTGAGCCACAGATCAACATCATTTAGTTGTCATTAATATTCTAATCTTGTTATCTGTAGAGAAAGTTCAGGTATCTACGGTTTCATTACTGGGCAAGACAGCACTGAAGTCACCCCACATCTTTCACATAAATGTGATTATTAAAGAATAGCATTTCATTCTAGCCCGCTATGCAGCAGATTCAATATGCCAACCCCATACGGCAAAACCTGAAGGCAACAAAAGTAAGTGGAAAGGAAAAGTGAGGTACGTATGAAAGAAAATACAGGTAAGAAGTGCAGGTCAGGTTGGCAACAGCTTCCCAAGAAAACACAGCAGACTGGCTGATCTCATTTGAAGCCTCCAGAGGAAACCGGATTCTTACCATGCCCGTGGCCAGATCACTGACTTCTATTTCCTGTTCTATTTACAAGGAAAGGTAAGGGGTGTGTTTGACGTTCTCATCCTTCATCTATATGTACTGAAGTACTATTCAGCTATAAGGAAGGATAAATTTGAGACTTCTGTAGGAAAATGGATGCACCTGAAAGATATGTTGAGTGAAATAAATCAAACACACAAGCTTAAGAACTGTACTGTATCTTTCATTTGAATGTGGGAAAGTGTAAACAAAGAAAAAATTGCAAACTTTTAAAACAATCATTCAATTCCAGTGCTTTCAGAGTAAAAAAAATTATATATACATGTATGTATATACCCTTTATATATGGTAATATATATATATACATGTGTACATACATTTATATATTGAATACTCAATTTTAGATTTTTCAGATTTAAACAATGGATTTCAAAGTACAGCTATAAATCTAAGCTTAATCATTTAAGTCTGACTTAGCTGAAAATACTTATAAAAAAGAATGACAAACTTGCTTACATTTGGTTCCTGGTATATTTTACTTTTTCCATTCTGCTAAAAGAACTAGTGTAATACACGAGAATTTGCAAATCAATCCTTGCAGATTCAATACATTTTCTTAGGGAAAGAGGAAGCCAACGATTTTTTAAATGAATGTTGGCCTCTCGTTGGGTATTTGTGAAATTCTTATTTCATGAAATATCAGAATACTTTAATACATGTATAAGATGGGAAAGAAACAGACTACTATATACAATTGAGAACATAATTCTCAGTGAGTCTGTGTTGCCTCAAATGTTGTTAAGGATCATGTGACCCCCGTCGTTCAGAGAGGTACAGCATATCTTTTTCTGGGTCAGTATCCCCTGCCCTTTCCCAATGGGTCACAATTAGAGCACCACCTGTGAGAAGCAGCGGGGCTGCCCCACTGGGACACAGTGGATTAAACACGCCCTAGTTTTCTAGAACCACAGGCAGTCTATCAACAGGCATAGAGCATTTGGCACAGAAACTGTTCATCACCCAGGGGACTGCAATTTTGGGCCTCCTATTACAATTCAAATACCTCAGATTACAAATGGATTATTACAGGATTATCAGCATGGAGAACTCAATTTGTAAGTTTTACTAGAGAATTTGAAAATGGAAATTTAAGTTTATCTGTGTTTAGTGTTTTAAAACTATTTTGCTATAATGGCTTAAAATATCAAAAGATAGCATCATCTAATAAATATTCACATTTGTGATTGTATTTTTGTGAGCACACTGTCACAGAGGTAAAAGGTTAAGAAAATCTATCTAGGAAAAAAGCATACCTATCCTAAGAAAGCACCATTAGCTCTGTCACCCTCCTTTAGTTCTAGCAAGATGAAGATCTTATAAATACTTCTCTTTGCTGTTATTTCCCTAGGATCAGGGAAAATATAATTTAAAATTAAGAATAAAAATTAAGAAATACGTTTTTAAGTTTGGATCAGAAATGTCCCCCTAAGGCTGATAACTCAGAGATGGGGATTCCAGCTGGTGATGAAATCCTGGGAGCTCACTTCATCCATGGATTAATCCAGGAATGAGTTCACAGCTGAGGGGGCTGTTACAGACGGGGTCTGGCTGGAGGAAGGAGGTCACTGAGGGTCTGCCTTTGTCAGATGTGTGCTTTTTCTCCTTCCCTTTTAACTCTTTCTGCTTCCTGGCTGCCCGAAGGTTATGGAGGACCATATATCTTCTTTCTTTGAAAGAAGAGCAATTATCTCCATATTGGCTAAACCTGGCCATGTAATGATATGTGCAGAGCTGGCTAGGATATTTTGTGTCTTTTCGATTGACTTTAAGCATGCAAATCAGTCTAGCTGAGGTGCTGACGGGCACCCTTTGAACAGGAGACAAGTCAGTGTTACCCCACCCTGTAGCTCCCAAAAAACATACGTGAGCCGAGCAGGAGGGGGAGCCGCTCTACAATGTTAGCTGTGATCCAGCCTGTGGATAAGGAGCTATGACTTCCCAGGGCATAAAAGGTTACACAGCAGAGCTGAAACACCAAACCCCAAAATATTAGCTGCTACCACGAACTGTGTTATGAAGATCCCTCTTTCAGCATACGCTTCTCTCTGCACATTGCAGAGGCGACTTTAGGCCACCTACCTAGCCCAGCTCACAGCACTCACATACTTCCCATCACTTTCCCAGTCATTCTTCTCCAGCCACTCATCTGATGAAGAAGTAATAAAACCCGGGTTCAGCCTTGAGTGGAGACCTTTTTTTCCACTTAACCACCACCCTAGCTGGACTTAGGATGCCTTAAGCTCCCTACAACAGTAAATATGCGTTGGTGTCTTTATTTTTGCCATTGGTAACCATGGAAGTGGCAGGTTGGAATTAACTTTCTAGAATTTCTATAACTTCTGGGTGAGATATAGATATTAACTTCCCAGCCCATGACAAAGACAGGGAGGCCTCTCTATGTAAGGTGAGCAGCTTCCTTCCACTATGCCCATATGCCATGATGTTTGTGCCTTGCACAGACCTAAACACCATGGATCCAGCCAACCATGAACAAAAACATCTGAAACTTTGCACTAGAATAAGTTCCTTTAAATTTTCATATATCAGGTATTTTTGCCAACTCTGAAAAACGGAATAATATAAATATGCACCAGAACACAAGGATATAAGATAAACTTTGATAATAAATTTTCTAAAACATCAAATGTCTGCTTCTAATAACAACTTGGTGTCTAGTAATTCTGCATGTGGTTTGACAGAACTAGAAAAAGCAAAAACCCAAATATTCAAATTCATAGCAAAAACTCCAGAGTGTAACCACGTGTCTCTGGAATTCAAACAGATACACACAGTATGCATACACACATACACAGGCCAAACGTTAAGGCCACAGGTTCATTGTGAATTTCAATACTGGTAAAATAGTAAGATTAATCACAGATGAATAAAATTGAAAAGTGTTACACTTAAAAACAATTTCCCCAAATAACAAAGAAAATGCATGAAAGGAACCATGATAAGAGAGACTTCAAACATGTAGCTTAATTAATGTCTTAGTTACTTTTCTCTTGTTGCTGAGGCAAAATACCTGATGTCCAAAGTTAAAGGACAGGCTTATTTAGCTCACAGGTTGTAGAAGTTTTAGTCCATGATCAGTTGGCTCCACAGCAGGATGGCACATGGCAGAGAGCCAACAGTGTGTGGTAGTGGAAGGTAACGAAAGCAACAAGAGCAAAGGGGCAAATGGGCCTCTTTCTGCCCCTCTTACTTCATACAGACTACTGGGATTAGAGGGGTGGCCATGCAGTCAGTGGGCTGATCCAGCAATCACTCACCCTTAATCCCAGCACCCTTAATTCCAGTATTGCACTACAAATCAGTGACAAACTCTAAATTCAGCTGCCTCCAAAAAAGACTCACCTGAAATGCATGAAGCTTTGGGGGGACATCTAGATCCAAACTGTAACAATCAATAAGACTGACTTATTCGATGCAGTTTAGAAAATGAAAGCTTTGGTGTGTCAAACCCTTCCAATTTGTAGATCTACAGAGTTGATGCTATCAGAAAAAGAGCTCAGAACATGGCAGAAGACAACATGACAACAAAAACCCAGAGGACATCAGTGTTGTGGTTTATACAACATATATAGTCCTCCTAGAAGATTTGTGCATTCGTTAACAGGACTTTTAGAAGGTGATTAGATTATGGAAATTCTGATTTGCTTTTAGGAGATGGGTTGTGGTCAGAAGGGGAGGGTCACTGGGACATGACCCAAGTGTTTCTTTCCCTGGCTCCTCCCTTCTCCCTCTGCTTCCAGATGGCGATGACCTGAGCAGTTTCTCCTTTACCATGCTCCCCTGCCCTGCCATCCTGCCTTGAAGCCTACAGAATCTGGACTGAAACCTCTACAAATTGTAATCCAAAGTAAACCTTCCCTTTGTTATTGTGGGTGTTCACATTGTGGGTGTCAGGTTTTGCATCTCAATAAAGAAAGTGACTATGACAATCAAGGAGCTGATCAAACTTTAAAGCAATAATATTATGAGCACATGGCCTATGTAGGTTAGGGTTAGGAACAAGCCAAAGGATTAGTACTCTGCAGCAATATTTTCTCCCACATAGTAAGGCTAAGTAGACCAAAATAAGCCACAAGAGAAGTTGCTCTTCCTCAACTGATTTTACCTCTTTCATAGACTCTGTCTATCTGTGTCTCATGGGACCCATTCATCAAGAGACACCCTTGTTATACGGAGAGGGAGATGCATTTTTCTGGTTCATACCAAATCACATTTTACTTCCTTACTGCAAAACATCCTATGCCATACAACATTCCCTTCCAACCAACTGTCCTGGTGCATTTTTTCAACACTTCAGAGTGGAGCAACTAATTTTTAAAAAGATCTATTGCAACTTGTAGAAAATGTATATTCACAGTGACATGCAGATATTCACACTTCAAACCAAAGGAATGAATATATTATGATGCAATTTCCGATATAGAAATACATTTTTAAGGGAAGTCTTTTATGACTTTTTCCTGTTCCATCAGTGCATAAGATTGGGACCAACACATAGACTCATGGAGCTTACAGATCTGCATTTCTTCCTCACATTTTTTGTGTCTTAAAAGTTATGCATCTGTGTGAAATATCTTGCTGAATTCCTGAAGAGTTAGTGATAAAAACTCTTCTGCTTTCTGCAAGATGCTATTTCTATCTCTAATTACTCATCCAAGAAAGAAACATCTGTTGTTGCTCATTACCAATTTCTGCTCACTTCCTTATAGTCTTTATATATTTTGAAAGTATCTTGGATTATGTTGTTATATTTTCTAATATTTTTCATAGAAGTGAATAAGATTAGCTAAAAAGCCAATCAGAACTGAGCCATAAAATATTCAGAGGCAAAGAGCAGTGAGCTCTTTTTTGCTTTGCATTGTTATTAATTCTTTATGTTTTTAAAAAATAGAAATCTAGCCTCTCCTTTAAACTAGAGCATTGGTAGACTTACTACTTTATTTTATCACGAATTGTGTGATTTCATTTTTAAGAGAGAAGGGACTCACTGCTTGTGGGAAATGCTACATTTCCAATTCTTAATACAGTATGCTACTGTAGGGAAAAATATATACTAAAGGAACAGTGAAAAATACTATTTTTACCATTTTACTCAGATATAATAAGAGGGCTACATAAAACATAGTATTAAAATATATTTCAACTACCAATTATGGACTATATCTCTTTTTCTGTTTGTAAAAGTAGCTTCTCCAGTCCCTAGAGATTCAAATTCCCAAAGCATGAATCTGATGATACTCTTCCATTTTCACAGGAATATTTAGTACATTTACTTTGTCTAATATTTAGGAATCTCCACATTTTAGCCTTAATTTGTTTATTTTTACAACTCCCTTATAGACACTTTCTCTTAAATAAAATCAATGAATTTTTGTCTTTTAAGTGTCCCTTGAATATACCATTTGATTGCTTCATCTGTTCTTATGTTCAATTGTTACTGTAAAATTTACCCATAAGGTGCCAGGAATATAGCTCAGCAGAACACAGCCTGCCTGGCAAATGTGAAGTTATGAGTTCAATCCCTGATACAAAAAAAAAATTACCATAGTGAAATGTATAGATTGTGACTAATTTGACAGATTTTAAGATTCGATATGCACACGTGTACCCCCATGCCAGGGGAGACACAGAACATTTCCATCGCTCCCAAAAACTGCTGTCATGCTCTAATCTAGCTACTCTTCACCTGCCAGAGGCAATTATTGTTCTGATTTTTATCACTTTATATTGAGTTGCCCATTCGTAATCTTTTTAAGTAACGTTATGCGATTTGGTTGCACGCTTGTGGTTACCTCAGTGTCATGAATCAATTCAAAACATTTACCTTCCATGGGCATTTATACTTTGTGAAACCGAAGTTAAATGGTTTCTTATCCCATAAGTAAGGTGGGGCAGAGCTCACTGTAATACTTTTCTGATCTTCCTTTTCATTAGATGACATAGGCAGCTACGTTCGCCAAATTTTTTATCACACCACTTTAAGACACTTGTGAAAAAGAACTTCTAGAACTCCCTTAGAAACTAGCAAAAATGATGGAGAAAGTGTGTTTGAAGCCAAGGGGAGAGCATTTTGAGGAAGATTAATGGCAATGTGTCTTTTACTATAAAAAAATTTTAATTTAAATATTTATCATATACTTTGATCACTTGTGTAGCTATGTTGTTTCTTTTTTATACAGATTTTTTTGAAGAGAATAAAACAAAATGGGTTCAGTTAGAACAAAAGGATGGACATAGTACACAATTTAAGAACAAAATGCAAGGTGTTCTACAATGGTCACCATGACGTCTCTTGTTATCTTCAATAGGATTGCCCATATCATCAGGCACAATAAAATTGAACATAGCAGTATGGAACAAAAATCAACAAAAATGAAGCATTAGAGACATTATAGGACTTCAAAAGAAAGTAATAGTCAAACCAGAATGGGTATCATAGGAAATCTTATTGACTTCAGAGTAGTTACCTATACTCTCAGACTTTATAATATCAAACATAACAGATTTGAATAAAATCAGTCAAGACAAGACAGTGATCAAACAAAACAGATTCAAATAAGATCAGTCAAAAGAGATAGTGAAAGCAATACAGGGCTTCATATTAAGTTAATAGGAAATCAAAAATGGTTACCATAGTATATCCTGCTATTTTTGCAATAGCTTTCCATGCCATCAGTCTAGTACAAGTAGACAAACTGGAACAGAAAATGTCCAAACTAAACAGAGCAATTAAATCTATATGGGTTTCAAATCATGATACAAGATTAACCACATCCTCTGCCTTCCCTTTATAGACAATTCTTCCCTTTCACTTTCACAGGTTGCACTGTACATTTTGTATCCCACTAACTCCTTTAGTTTTTAGATTAGGGAGGCAACCCGCTATTTACCTAAGTGGTTCTGAACCTTTTTACCCCTGAGCTTGATCTCAAGCTGTATCCATTTACCTATAAGAGGCTCAAGGTTTTTTTTTAAGTTTTCTTTAAAGAAAGATGAAACAAAACATAAAATGTAGAAATAATACATACTTTCAAAGCAAGAATAAGCAGTAAGAAATCATTAGTTGATATTCACATATTGTCCTCTTGCAAATAGTTATTCAGATACAAAAGTGGATCATATAAACTGAAGATTCAAATAGCAAGAGTGCAACCAGTTCTGTTCAACTGTCCAACAAAAACATAGTAATATGGTTATCAATCCTATAGACTTAAACATACTTGCAGTTATCCATATCTTCAATTACTTTGAGATTGAACAAACACAAGCAGGCTAAAGTTACTCTGAACAAAGTATAATAGTATTGCTGGGTTTCATTGTATGACACTCCAGGATCAGCACTGGGTACTTTAGTGCCTCTTTTTCTTCAAAGTATTTGTTCATTTCATGATGTGTCATAAGATCAGTTCTCATAAACTGTTTATAGGTTCTACGCATGCATGAGTCTTAACATGTATTTCAATCCTTTCCATATTAGAGGGAGGAACAAAACAAAACAAAACAAAACATATGCCTATAAATACATGAAACAAAGGTACATGAAACAAAAAAGACATATAAGACCACTGTACAAGGAGTTTTACCATGGTTATTGTGTTGTCTCTTGTTATCTTCAATAGAATTGAACTATACTATATCATCAGACAGTATAAATGAATATGTCAGTACATAACAGTATTAAAAACACAACTTTATATGTAATATAAAACTTCAAAAACAGGTAGTAATCAAACCAGAATGGGTATCGTAGTGAGTCATGTCATCTTACGTGTAGTTGCCTATACTCTCCGACCTGATACTATCAATAATATCAGTTTTGAATAAAATCTGTCGATACCAAACAGCAATCAAACAAACCAGATATAACTAAGATCAGTCATGATGAAACAGTATAAGTCATACAGGGCTCCAGATTAAGTTAATAGGAAATTAAAGATCATTAGTGTGCTATATCCTCATGTTTTTTGGATAGCTGTCTGTTCCCTCAAATCTAATGCAAGTAGACAAACTGGGATAGAATATAATCTATTTAAGCAGAGTGGTGCAAGTAATATGGATTTTAATTTTTGATACACTATTAACAATATCTTCTGCAGTCTTTTTTTAGACTATTTCTCCCCTTTCATTTCCCCAGGGTGCACTGTGCATTTTTGGGTCTCACCAAGACCCTTCAGTTTTAAATTGGGGTGGGGGGCAACTTGCTATTTACCTAAGTGGTTCTGAACCTTCTCCCTCCGGGACTTGATCCCTAATTGTATTCCTTTATCCATTAAAGCCTGTCTTTCCAACCTACCCACAAATACTTGTCTAGTTGCCCTTATTACTCTCTGGTTCCCTGTCACATATAGCATTGTTTTCTCATATTTGATTTTCAGTCCATATACTAAGCTCAAGGTTTTCCTTCCTTATAGCTGAGTAGTTCTCCATTGTATAAAAGTGTTATGTCTTTCCAAGCAATCTGCAGTTGATGGGAGAGCTACCCCCACGTTTTTCTGGTTCCCTGTCACATAGAGCATTATTTTCTCATCTTTAACTTTCAGTCCATAAACTCTCTTTCAGGCTAATTATATTTCTTTTATAAATCATCTTGATGGACCCTACCTCCTGATCCACACTCCCTGTGTTTCTTTTCATTAGTGTCTCAAGGCCGTTCATGTTAGTGATTATGGCCAACCTCTGCCTCATCTCTGCCATGCTATTTTTCTGTCATTGTGTCTACTTTTCTTCTTCATTCCACAGTCTGCCCCATTCAGTGAGCCCCCTCTGCCACTTTTCTTGAAGCCATGGTCTTTTTTTCTCTCTCTCTCTCTAGGATGTCTTTCAGTATTTGTTATGGGGTTGAATTGGTGGTCATGAACTCCCCCAGCTCCTCTTTGTCATGGAAGCATCTTGTTTCTCCATTAATTTTGAGAGCCAGTTTTGCAAGGTACATCAGTCTGGGTTGGAGGTTATTTTCTTTCAGGGCTTGGAATACTTCACTCCAATCTGTTCTTGATTTGATGGTTTCTGTCAAGAAATCTGTCATGGTTCTGTGGGTCTTCCTTTATATGTGATCTGTTTCTTTTCTCTGACAGCTTTTAATATTCTGCTCTTGTGTTGAATTTCTGGAATATTGATTACTGTATGTCTGGGTGCAGATCTGTTTTGGTTATAGCTGGCTGGAGCCCTGCATATCTCATATATATGAATATCATGTCCTTTTCCTATGATTGGGGAAGTTTTCTTTAATTATTTCTGTAAATAGACTTTGTATTTCATTTGTGTTTTCCCCTGCTTCTTCACTCACATTTTTTATTCTTAAATGATAGATCCTCTTGTCATCATCTAGCCTTTGTATTGTTACTTCCTGGTTCCTTGTTATTTGTAAGAGATCATTCCTTTTGTGATCACTAGACTATCAAGGTTTGATAGTCTATCTTAGTTTCTGTCAAGGCATTTTGCCAGCTTTCAATGAAGTTTTTAAATTCCTGGTAATCTATTTGAATCTGTTTCATGTATTCTAGATTTCTTTATAATCTTCATCAAAGGTTTCACTCCTTTTTATGGGTTCCTCCATTCTTCCATCTGTGTTTTCTTGAGAGGTGCTTAGCATTTCTTTTATTATTTTTCATATATCTTCCTTTACTTGTATTAGTATTTCTGTTTTAAGTTCTATTCTAATTTGTCAAAGATATTTCTTTATGTCAGATGTTGTTTCTTAAGAAACTGCAGGTGTGCAACCCCCAATCTCTTCTGTGTTTACCTCTCCTGAGACAGTACTGCTTAGGTTGGAGGCTGGAGACTTTCTTTTGTTTCTTCCTCTTACTATGCTTCTGGTTTCTTCCAGACAAGTGGATTGTGAGGGTTCCCAGCACTTCCTGTATTGGTTATATACTGAAGTGAGCTTGCTAGGGATTGCTGCTCTCCCCAGTCTGCTGGTGAATACTGGAGTACAAGCAGGGGTGGGGCAGGCTGGCCTCTCCCTTCTGAGCTGATCAACCACTGGGAGTCTTCACCATATTAGTGTATGCCATGTGGTCTGGGCTAGTTAAGGATATCTTCAGGGTAACCTTGGTCTTGGGTATTGGATCGCCCACAGGGTTGGAATTCAGTCTAAGTAATTCTCACCAATCTGCTCTGAGCTAAGAGTAGCTGAACAAAGCCACCTGAAGTTCTGCTTCCAGGTTTATCCTGCCTGACTCCAAAATTTTGCCCAGTCAATCACTCACTCCCATGGGTTTCTCACACTCACCATGAACCAGTACAGTTCTCTGGTCCTCTGCTCCCTCCACGACTTTGTTTTCCAGCCAAGGCTCTCAGGCTTGCCAATATCCAACTTCACTATGACCATGTATCTTCAGATTCCAGTGGCATTTTGCACACAGTGGGACTGTCTCTGGTGAGAGCGCGTCTGGCTACAGCCTTCTGCCCACATTTTCCTTTCCTTTTCTTTTCTTTTCTTTTCTTTTCTTTTCTTTTCTTCTCTCTCTTTCTTTCTTTCTTTCTTCCTTCCTTCCTTCCTTCCTTTCTTTATTTCTCTACTTTATTTTCTTCCTGGGTTGAGAGGATCCATCTCCTTCCATCTGGTCTTCTCCAGGATGCTATATTCCAGCATCTGAGCTGTTTCTCTCAGAGAGGTTTTTACTTTGTTGCTTATTGATCTGCCATCTTCCAAGCTTCCTTATACAGAATTTCTAAAGCAATAGTGCAAGTTCTGCTGGCATAGATGACCATTTGGACTAATTGTTTTCTCCAGAAATTGAATTTGGTATGTAGAAGGTATTTTCTCCCCAATCTCTAGTTACTTTTCCAGCTGTGGAGATCATCAAGGGTCTCCATCTGGCTTCTCTAAGCCTGCAGTAGCTTCTTCCCTTCAAAACAGCACCAATGGTATCTAAGGTTTCAAAGATTCCTCTGTGTTTATAAAATGACTATCCACTCTTTGCTGGTGGTAGAGATTCTGCAAGTCAAACACACAGGCCAGAAACCTCCTAGGGAAGAACTACCTTGAACATTCAGCATCTCTTTTTGCTTGTACAGTCAATCAATTTCCTTTTATGACAAACACACACTCTCATGTGAGCACTTCCTCTCATGTATACAACACCCCCATCAACGCCCCCATCTTGATGCCATTGGCCACTAGGTCTTCAGCAGAGCCCAGGCCTGCTGCTGTCCTATCCTTGGGCTGTGCTAAGCTCTGGAATGACCCAAAGAACTTTTTCAGTGTTGAATGTACCTGTGGTCCTGCAGGCTCTTTGCCTGAGATCTTTTTCTGGGTGAGATCCACTTCAGATGCTATGGAGCTGATGCACACCTGGGAGCTGTTCTGGCCCAGAGCTTATTGTACCTCAAAATCTCCATCAACGCACTGCATTTGAAGATATTACATAGGAATCCAGTGGTGGATCCCTATGGTAGAGCTTGTACCCAGCATACAGAAGGCCCTAATTTCATTCCGGAGCCCATATGATTTTGCTCTATAAAACTTTCTCAGAGAAGTAAGCTCATTGGCAAGCCATTTGGGACCTCTCCTGTTTCTCAGGAGCTGTTCCTGTTCCCCTTTCCTGTTCCCCATTCTTATTCTCCAATAAGTTTTCCCACTTTAATCTACGTTGTTCCTTAGAATTCATTCTTTTTGGACTTCCAGGAGAACATGGTGGATAGATAGCAGCAGCTTTGGAGGTTCTCTAGGAAACCGCACTTAAAATCCAGGAATGGGGGGCTGGGGATTTAGCTCAGCGGCATAAGCGCCTGCCTTGCAAGCAGGCAGTGGGAGTTCGATCCCTGGTACCAATAAAAAGGAAAAAGACAAAAAAAAAAAAAATCCAGGAATCTTGCCGGGTGAGAAATCCTAAGCAAGGGGAGATATACTTTGCCAATGCAGGAACAAACTAAACTAAGAGAAACCAACTGGAAACACAATCCCAGTGATATAACAGGAACAGATAAGGTCTCAGCATGGAAGCTGGACCCTGCACCACTGGAGGCTGTGATTTGAATTTCCTGCAGCTGCTGCTGTGTCCCAATTGGCACAGTAAGGAGACAGACGCAAAAGCTCTGAGAATGGGAAGCGGTGAATGGAGTTGAGAGTGGGACTGGCCGAGAACCCTGCATCGACCTGTGGTGAGTGAGTGGATCGGGGATCCTTCCAGAGGGTAGGAGGCTTCAGCAAAGGACATACTGGAACAGGGGAGGCTGGCTGGGACAGGATGCTGCAGTGACTTCAGTCACATATTCCCCTCTCAAGCAGGATTGGTGGGGAGTGCCTAGCCTGAGTAACGCCATTGACTAAGACCAAGTAAGCTAGCCCAAACCAGGTCCCAGAACCTGGAGGTGCACCCTAGCAGTGAAGCCTTCGGTAGGTTGACTTGGAGGGGCAGGCCCAGCATAGGCTGCCCAGGTCTGTGGCTCCCTAGTACACTGCAGTGGGCGGAAACACCTAGCCAGTGCAATTCAAACAAACTGTAACCGACAAAGAAAGAAACTGGGCCTCATATATACACTTGTATAAAAAGAAACAAAAAAATATGGGAAGAGGGAGCAACCAGAAAGGGTCCTCAGTCCCCAATCCTGAGAAACATGCAATATCAGACACAGCACCAATAGACATAAAGCACTATCTCCAGAGCCTCATAGATGAGTTCAGGAATGAAGTTATTAATGACCTGAAGCAAGATATAAGTAGAATAGTTAGACAAATGCTAAGCACAACCCAAGAAAAAACAGATGGTGGAATGGAAGAACAAAAAAAGGGGGAGAATTGTTTGATGGAGAAAATACAGAAAATATAGAATACGTGAAGCAGGTTCAAAGAGATTACCAGGAAACTAAAAACTCTATCGAAAACTGGCATAACAGCTTGAAAGAAACTAAGGATAGATTATCTGAACTGGAGGGCAGATTTGTAATATGGGAGCATGAAAT
Organism: Cavia porcellus; assembly: GCF_034190915.1. NCBI lineage: Eukaryota > Metazoa > Chordata > Mammalia > Rodentia > Caviidae > Cavia > Cavia porcellus. The sequence continues at coordinate 70,067,033 of NW_026947495.1, read as the reverse complement.
GAAAAACTTCTTAAAAATAAAAAAAAAAACAGCAACAATACAAAGGCTAGAAGATGATAAGAGGATCTATAACTTAAGAACATAAAAGAAGAAGTAGGGACACAAACAAATGGACTACAAAAGCTATTCACAGAAATAATCCAAGAGAATTTCCCTAATTTAGCAAATGGTAAAGAAACTCAGATGCATGAATCATACAGGACCCCAGCAACCTACAACCCAAACAGAACTACACCCAGGCATATAATAATCAAAATTCCAGAGATCCAATGTAAGAACAAAATATTAAAAGTCATCAGAGACAAGAAACAGATCAATTACAAGGAACACCCATCAGAATTACAGCAGACTTCTCAGCACAAACCATCAAATCACAAAGAGCATGGGGGGAAATAATTCAAGCTTTGAAAGATAATAACCTCCAGCCAAGATTGATGTATCCTGCACAACTATCCCTAGAAATTGATGGAAAAACAAGGTGCTTCCAGAATAAAGAGGAATTAGAGGAATTTGCAACCACCAATTCAACTCTACAGAGAATACTGCAGGATATTCAAAAAAAGGAAAATACCAAGATTCCAGAAACAGTGGCAGAGAGGCCACAATAAATGGAGCAGAAAGCAAAATGAAGAAGACAAACTGACAACAAACGACAGAAAAAGAGCTCAACAGAAATGAGGCAGAGAAGATCAGATAGTAGGAATAGCTATTTTGGAGAAAACAAGACATCATAATAGCTAGTGCTGATTTAGTATCATCTTGTTTTGAAGTCCCATCAAATATGTATTCTTCTGTCTCCATCGGTCTTAAAAGGTTGTATCTTATTAGATTTTATTATGTATGATAATATAAGTAAAAACTTTTATAGACAAGATTATACAGCAACCATTGTTCATTTTCTGTTAATTGGTTCTAAATACCCTGTAATAATGTCATTCTCTTGAATGGTTTTATAGTGTCTTAGTATGTTTGCTGCTACAGTATACAAAGTTATACTCAAAGATTTCAAGGAAAGAGACACTATGGTAACTATTTTTTATGTCAGGATATCTTGTGATGAAACACTATTTTGCTTAAATGGTTATGTTTTGACCTGCGCTGTACTGTTGTTATGCCCTCTTTTATCTCAATCCCCTTTTTTAAAAAATTATTTACTTTTTTCTTTTTATATTTTTAATTAAGGGAAAAATAAAAAATAGCAGGATACATTATAGTAACCTACTTTGATTTCCTATTAACTTGATTTGAAATCCTGTGTTGCCCTCACCATCTTGTTTTGACTGATTTTCCCCTATTCTGCTTTGCTTGATAGTACCAAGGTCAAAAGTATAGGCATAACTGTGAAGACAGTAAGATTTATTATGATGCCCATTCCAGTTGGCTATTATCTTCTTTTAAAGTCCTGTAATGTCTCCAATGCTTTTGTTTTATTCTTTACTATTTTGTTCAATTTTATTATAACTGTCTTGGGTTAGGTCTTACTATGTTATTTCTTGTAGTAACTGTTCAGTTTTTTAAATATTTAATTATATTCCACTATAAGTTACAAGTATTTATAATTCTTATATTTAATGAACTTTTTGATATTTAAAAATTAGGCATTTTTAAATAAAAGTATTATAAATACCCTTGTTTCATATACATTTTAACTCATCTTAATGACAAAAGGACTATCTCTTACTTCCCAATATCCTTCTTTTAAATGCTAAAATACCCTTTTTAAGTTTGTCTTTCCTGAAAATCTCAGAACTCAATGAGGCCTCTTTCCTTAACTGTAGTGTCTACAAAAATTATTAGTAATTTATTTTATAATGTTTTGTTTTGATAATTATCTTCTAATAGGAAAAAACGCAGGATCCATTCCTCTGCAGTTTCAGTATTTACCGTAGAACCATGCATGAATTTATTTATAAAAAAAAGCGGTAATAATGTAAAGTAAAATCACTATAGTGTCAAGATCCCACCAAGAACAAATAGAAAATCAAAATTAAATGCAAAAGTTATACCCTTAATGGCATTGAGTGGTTGAAGAGGCAATAAAAACTAAGCAAATTAAACTCGGGAAGGAGGAAGAGGATGTAAAAGAAATCTGAGACTCTTGAGATTGAGGGCTAGAGGCTGTGCACATGGATTTGGCATAAGCAGAGGTCTACTGCTCCAGAACAGACAGCAAAGCTGTTGGCATTTCAACAGGTTAGTGACAGAATTCATGAGAAGATAGACGACCTCAGACTTATGCTGGGTTCCTCTCAAAAAACTTGCTTTCCAAATCTTGAAACTGTACAGTGTAAAAGACTAAAGGACTAAGCAGCAAAGCCATGCAAAACAGACTTTCTCACCATCTAGCGGTGCTGCAGAGACAAAGACACCCAAAAGGGACCTTCTTCCAATACAGGACTCCACAAAAAAGTAAAGTATCACAATCTGCAGACACAAGGACATTAAAGTGGAAACCTCTGCATAATGAAAGCAAAATTTTTCACTTTTTTGATGTTGAAACTCCAGTCATACCAAGTTCTTAAGTAAAAACCTGAGAGACTCACATACTGGCAAGAGGTGAAAACTTGAGACAGGCTGAGCCTCACAGAGCTTCAGGCCGGCCTCACATATCCCAGTATCTAGAAGGCATTCAACCTCATTCCATCCACATAGCAAAGGAAAGCATTCTTTTTGGTAGCATAAACAGCACCTGAATTTTATACAGATCTTTATTCTTAATGTCCAGTTGTCAGTCAGAATGCAGTATTCATGCCAAGATATAAAACTATGTGAGAAATAACGAAGAGAAAAAAATCACACAAATGAAAAAGAGACCATAATGAATCCATATATTTTAGTTATCAATATTTTAAATAGTTGTTAATAATTTATTAAATTTTGAAAACTGTAGCTAATTCTTACACTGTTGTGTTGCCTCCGTGTATATTTTGACTACATGTCAAACATTCTCATACCCAAAGCAAGGATCAATCACCCTGGGGCATTTCCAGTTCTCTATCTCTTCCCAGTTCCTCAAGGTGGTCAGTCCGGAAATGGACTTCATGCAACTTCCTCCCACAGCCATTCCCTATGGAACAGCTAGTTACAGCCAACTAACTGGCCCCACTAGCCCTCACACCCACCTCAGTCACTGGCGCTCATGCCTGCTTGCTTAAAACACTCTAAATCTCCCCATGGAAAACCTATTTAGGTAAAAGTGTAAGCCCTACACAGTATTCCTCATATCAGTGGTTTTGCTTTCTGTGATTGCAGTCGTCACTCAGGGTTAAATACAGTGTGGACATATTAAGTGAAAAGCTCTTGCTGTAAACAATTTACAAATCTAAAATAGCATGCGACTGTGGGTAGTGTGACGAGAGACCACATTGTTCTGCTCCTCCTTGGGAACAGCATCCTCAGGCTCTCAGATGGGTACCATGTGCTACAAAGCTGTGTTCAAGTATCAGTAAGCAGTAGCCTATGGCACCTCACAATTCCTACATCATTCACCTCACTACATCTCATCATGTGGACATCATGTGATCTCACATCACCAGGAAAGGGTGATTACAGCACACTAAAACAGTTGGAGAGATATATTCACCTAACTTTCATTACAGCATATTGTCATATTTCTCTTATTTTATTGTTAACATTGTTAATCCCTTTGTATTCCACATGTATAAAGGAAACTTTTGCCATAAGCGTGTAAAGGAGAAAAAGTTTACAGGGTTCAGACCTATACATAATTTTAGACAACCACTTGGGTCTTGAAATGGATACTCAGTGGACAAGGGAGGTCCACTGTATAGTTCCTGACCCACAGGTTTCTCATTTTTCTTTTCCTCTCCATGTGCTCCCTGACCTCCTGCAGCCTCTAGGTGTACTGTGTTCCATTCCTCAAGAATTTTAAAAATAAAACCTTTACTTCCATTTTGTATTCCTTCTAATCTCAATAAGGGTGCACTCCAAATTAAAGATCCTAAGTTGAAATGCAGAGAATGTAGGAAAAGATGAAAATTTTACCAGAGAACTTAAATTTTTGAAAAAGAATTAAATTAATAGTTTACTATTTAAAAAGACAATGTATGGAATTATAAATAGGAGGTCAGATAGATCAATAGAAGACAAAATCAACAAAATGGACAGGACACCTACACAAAATGTTCAAACCAAAGCACACTGTGTCAGTCTGCTTTTGGCACTTGAACAGAACACCTGAGACTGGGTACCTTATAAAGGAAAGAAGTTTATTGAGATTTTCATTTAGTATAGGATTTGGGGGCTGCAAGTCCAAGACCAGGCAACCCCATCTGATTTTGAAGTCTGGTGAGGCCTCTCTGGCTATGTGATCATATGACACAGAGCATCCCTGAGCAGGACCCATGCTAGGAATACCACACAGCCAAAAAGAAGGCCAGAGAATGAAAAGCAACCAAAACCAAGATCATTCTTTCACAATGACATGCTGTGGCAGGAGCCCACTCAGTCCTGCAAGAACTACACTACTCCCTTTCCAGGAAAGATCACATAATCTAAGCATCTTCCACTTGGTCCTGCCATGCTTAGTACCATCACAGTGAGGACACCTTCCAACACATAAGCCTTTGGGGGACAAACCATATCCATGTCCTAGCAAAGAAAAACAAAAGTGCCTACAGTACGTATCAGATGGAGTTAGGATGCAGAAACACATATCATATATAATTTGTCTTCCCATGTGGAAAAGAGAGATAAAGATACATAGGCAATATTTGAAATGATAATAGCTGTGTTTGTTCTAAAATCAGTAGATGAACAATGTCACAAAGTTCTACTCTTCCGGTCAGATGCAGGTGAAGACAACCACACTCAATTAAGTCATCACAAAGCTTTAGAAAAGCAAATTCAAAGTAAATGTGTTTTAAAAAGCATCAAGAAACAATACATAAAAGCAGCAACAATAAAAGTGACATCTCACTTTCTACAAGAAATTATAGATGCCAGAAAATAATGAAATAACCCATCTTTGAGGCTGGAAAAATAAAGTGCCAACAAAGACTTCTACGTGCAGAGAAAATATTCTTTAAAAACAAAGAGAAACCACATTTAGATAACACCTAAAGGCATTCATTTCTGTATTAAGAATACACTAAGGGATTTCTATAGCTAGTAAGAAAATAACCCCAGAGGAAACATGAAAATGCAGAAATTAATAAATTAATAAAGGATAAATGAACAGAAATGTAAATGATTGTTGTGCGAACAAAATAATGGCCTCAGAGTTTAAATTTTAGATAGAACTTAAAAATCAACAAGAAAATATCACAGAAATGGCAAATTAAAGATAAAAGCCTTTAAAATTTTTTCCAATTAAGTTTTAACACAGAAATACTAAGCAGCACAGTCAAATGACTATTGACATTTGTACACTCTCTAATCACCACAATTAAAACATGGAAATTTCCAGCATGACAGAATGATCCTCCATGCCTTGCACCGTAGTTAGTCTTCTGTAAACAGGTTCATTTACCTTTCCTGAAATTTTATTTGGATGAAATTAGACAGCTAGTGCTCTTCTCTAGCTTCCTTTATTCATGCTCAAGCTTGTGATATCCATCTATATTGTTTGCAGCTATAATTCATTCTTTAATAACAGGAAACATTCAATCACATCAGTATTTTACAATAAATATAAGTTATTCATTCTCCTGGTGATGGACACATAATTGTTTCCAGCTGAGAGCTATCATAAAGAAAATGGCTATAAATATTTTTCACTCTGGCTAAACATATGCCCTCATATCTATGGTGTATAAATAGAAATAGAATTGTTACATCAGGTGTAAATATGGTTTTAGTAAGTATGATCAAAGACTTTCCCAAGTACTTGTATCAGTGTATTCTACATCAGCAATATAGCTCCAATTTTTTGATAACTTCACTGAATCATTATATGCTGGGTCTCTTGTTTTATCTACTTTGAGTGTGTGGTGATAATTCATTACAGTTTCATTTTCTTCTTTATTAACAACACCAACCATCTTGCAACGGCTTATGGCTAGATGTCTCCCCAAAGCCTCATGCAGTCATAGGTGGCTGAATCTAGAATGTGTACACTGAGATTGATTTATGGCACAATGCTAGACTCAAGGGGACTAGGATTAAGGTGTGAGTGCTACCCACTCTAAGTCATTTGTATAAAATAAAAGGGGCAGGAAGATGCCATTAAGGTCCCTTGTTGCTTCTGCTACCTTGTGGGCACCGTGAACGGTTCCCCTCCGTGGTGCCACTCTGCCAGTCCACTCTCCCTTGGAGCCAGCCATTGATGGATTGAAGTCTCTACAAACCGTGAGCTAAATAAGCCTTTCTTCCTTTTTCTTTGGGTGTGGGGCACTTTATCTCAGCAATGAGAAAAGTAATTAAGACACATATTTTTTCTATTGATCATCCAAATATTTTTGTTGTGCCTGATTCTTCACCTTTAGTTAAGATGTTTGTCTTTGTCTCACTGTTTTGTAGAATTTATATCATTTACATGAGAATCCGTTATGAAGTACACTATTATCACTCATGCTATAGCTCACCAGAGTCCTCTTCTGGGAATTTGGCCCCAATAACAATGAGAATTAATTTCTGTCAAGAGGGTAATAGGAGCCTGAGAGTCTAAATCACAGAAACATACACTTTTATGCAATATTTATTTATTCTATTCTTGTGATTAAGTAAAATATACATTTAAGACACAGTAGAGATTTCTCATTTATGTAACGCAAGATGTCAAGTATTGTCAAATGCTAGATATAAAACTCATTTTATTTACAAGTAATACAAGTAAAGTAAATGGATTGAATCAAAGAAAATGGCTACAGAGACACAGCCTTGCAGTTAGAGATGTAACTGGGAGCAATGACAATTTTCATAAGATAAAGAAGACATTTCCCATTTTAATTGAGCCACCACTAGAACAGTTTTGCCAATCATTATCAAATTATGGCTGCACAAACTCCTAGAAGGGAGTTTTGGGGGAGAGGGTAATCTAGAAATCAAGATTCTTTTACCAAGACTATGTTTAATGGTGGCTTCTAATTTAAACATAGAAACCCTTCGAAGTTCAACACAATGAAGAAAGCTACAAAGAAAAATTACTTATCTATGAGTCAGATCTCACCCATGTGCCCCAAATTCATAGCCCTTGATTTAATATGTAGAAGAATATTTAAACTTCATGATAAGTAGTACAGTGCTCCCCCGAAGATATCCACATCTGAATCCGCAGAACCTGTGAGTATGTTATGTTGCATGGTCAAAGGAATTAAAGTTACAAGAGAAATTAAGTAGCCAGATCGATTTATCCTAAAGAGGTTATTCTATATCTCCCACATGGTCTTTACTCAAAAGAATGACTCCAGGGACTCACTGTGTGAAGTGGAGTATGATTCAATCACATGTTTCTGATTTTAAAGACAGAATGGGCCCCAAGTGAAGCAATGTGAGAGACCGCTACAAGCCAGAGTCAGGAGGCTAGATTCCCACACCCCCATCCCCACCCCGGGCCTCCAGACAGGAAGGTAAGTCGAGGAAGACTCATTTTAGCTCAGTAGGTTCTGGCTTAGCCTTTGGACTCCAAGATCTGTAAAGATGAATCTGCATTTCTGTAATTCACTAACTTTGTGGGTATTTGTCACAGCGGCTCTAGAACCACCCCGCTAAAATTTTGAATTTATTTCCAGATGCACTGAAAATTAACTTTATTCCAAATTTTTTTTGTTTAAAATGATTCCACAAGTTATATTAAAGATTTACCATCTGACTATTATAGGTACACAGGGGTCACATGTTTGAGTATAATGGCAGATAAATAATAAAATTTTTATTACATCGAAAGTTTATTAGGTTGCCAGGGATGATGCAGTTTATGGCAGACAAGCTAATGAAACACATTTTTCAGTTATTTTAACAAATATTTCTAACTTCCATTTAATAGCCAATAGACAAGAAATGTGTTCCAAAAGATTTCCATTTCTCTATTAGTTTAAGGCAAGAGTTTTCATCCTTTCTTTATATAAATCAATCTGGGAGAAAAAACTAAGACTTCATAACTTCTCATTTGCTGCCACTTTCTGAGGACATTTTAAAAATCTCATTTGGTCTGGGATTTATTCAGCAAACACTGTGAAACTTACATAACAATCTGCACAAGCTACTGAGATGATAGATCTCAAACTACAAATTTTCATAAGGAAAGTTTACACAAGTAAGTAAGGAAATGGGATTCTTCTAACTTTATAGTCATTGATAATTACATGATTTAATCTTAAAATGCTATCATATTAATTGATAAACTTAATGGTAATTTTTGTCTAGTAACAACTGTGATAACATAGACTTTTTTAAGGTGTTTAGAACCATGGAAAGAGGTAATTATTATATTATAAAGGCTATTTCTGGGATCAAAAGCTGGCTCTCTTTAAAATGCCAAGGAAATAGCTCCACGACATTACCTCACATTATTTCTTTCTAAAATGGAAAAAACTAAGGATTTTTGTTTTAAAAAAATTGCATCTAGGTAAATTAATGGTTTAATATTTAATGCTTTTGATCACTCCAGACCCCATAGATAATATCCACTATAAAAGCACTTTAAATATTTATTACATTTACAATCTGATTCTCTTGTTTAACAAAATATAATTAAACAACTTATCATTATACAAATGAAATCTGAAGGCTTATTTTTTGTAATTTTAAACAATGATTAGTATTATAAATAACAAAAATATCATTAATAGTCTTTAATTTCAATAAATGCCATATCCCATTTGAATTACATAATTCAGTATCAGCTTTAGACTGGTGTTGAATGCTGGTCTAAGAAATATACCTGACAGAACATTGCTCACTATGCTGATATATACTAAAATCTTATGTTAAAATCAGACAGTATAACAACTATAAATTTTTTAACCAGTGAGAAGACATTATGGAAAACAGAGTTCTTTCACAATGTTTAAAATCAAGAAAGTGATTTTAAGATGGAGTGCCTAAATATTTCCTTATAAAAAGGAAAAACAGCCCTGATAAAAATGTCAGTTTTAAGTAGCCAAACAGATTTTTGATATGTTTTAACTTGCTGAGTGCCCTCATCTCTAAAATTCACATGAAGCTTGTAGTTTTTCTTTCTACAAAGCACTGTTTTAGCAACTTCATAGCATGAGTGCAGAGCTTTTACTCTGAAACTGTTCAGAAATTCTTTCTGGTGCCCTTGCACTAGGATTTAGAACCTAGAAGTTACAAAGCAGAAGTCTGAAAGGCCAAGTTATCAACATGTTTTGTTTGACCTTGGTGATTTAAAAAGTTGTAATCATTGCCTGCATTTAAAAACTTAGCAAAGTTTTTGTTTTTGTTTTGTTTGAGGGACATAAAATAAAATCTAGCTATTTACTTTTCTTTGAAGAAAACCGGATTCCTGGGAATGGATAATACCCTTAACAGGCCTCTTCTGCAGGAACTGTACAGTTATCAAGCACCTCTACATATCTAGGTGCCTTATGCTTGCTCCTCATCTAAGTTGCCTGCCCAGCTGCTAATGATTTTGAATTTGTTGTCCTTGGGCTAGACCTTAAGTCTTTAGTCTCTTCCATTCTCATTTCTATAGACCATTCCCTCCTAAATTAACCTACTTTGTGCTGCTATTATAGAATACTGGAAATGGGGTAATTTATAATTAACAGAGACTGAAAATCCAAGCTCATATCTCTGCTGGGTTGCTTGTATCATGGAGGCCCTGTGAATGATAGGTCTTCCAGAGGGAGGAACACTGCATACTCACATGGCAGAAGCCAAAGGGCAGTAGATGTGAGCTATCTCCTGTAAGGCCTTTTATAAGGATCACAAATATCATGCAGGAAGGTCAAGGCCTCCGGACTCCATCACCTCCCAATACTGTTGCCTTGGAAATTAAAGGTCGGCATTAATTTTGCTGGCGATAGAAACCTTCAAATCATTACACCCTCAGACTCTCTGACCAGCCGAAATTCTTGGGACAGCCTCCTTCTCATTGTGTCACAATACTCAAAGTAGAAGCTAAGTAAGAGTGACCAGAGAGGAAATGAATTTGGAAAACGTAGACAATTATTTATAAATAGACGAGTAAGTGCAGAAATAAATATGGGGAACCCTCACATGAAAATCACAGATTTCCTTGCTGTAAACCCAAGATTTTGCGATGAGTTTACACAACTATGTTTTGAGTATTTACTGTAGAAAAGCCACTATCATAGGTCCTTCAGGAATACTCCTAGGAATAGTAAAGCCTCAAATGTAACGCAGTAGTTGTTTTTCTGCTCGCTTCATTACAAATTTCCTGAAATAGGAAACAAAGTATTGTGTTTGATAATTAGATAGTTTTACTTAATTACACATTTAGTGATAATGTAAAACATGGAGTTTTATTTAACATTTAGTGCTGAATTATAAATGATGCTTTATTTTTAAGTTTCAATATGATTAAAGAGAGAGAGAGCACTGTATAAAAGGAAGAGGCACACATATTTCACAAGATAAAATGCAAACAGGAAAAACTGAAGTCATTGATACATTCTGCAGCTTTCTTTCAGCTAAGCTCAGCTATTACTGTTCTAACTGATAATTATAATGCTTGATAATGACTATTATTCTTGCAGTGACATTACATTAAAAACAATCATAACGCTAACAATAGGAACCACAAGTGTTTGGGTCCTTGCTTTATTCCAGACAGTGAGCTTGCTCTAAGTACTTTGTATGTATTATCTCAGAGCAGTTTTAAAAGACAATATTGTTAATGATCCAAATATTAGAGATAAGGAAACTAACCTTAGAGAGCATAAGAATATAGCCCATTGTCACACAGCTAATAAACATTGAACTGGTATTGCACTCCAGGTGTGAATACCAAGTCCAGGCTCCTGACCATCAAAAGAAACAGACTTGCAGAATAGATCAGAAACAAAATCCAACAATGTGCTATATACAAGAAACACATTTAACTCGAAAAGAAATTCATGGACCGAAAGTCAAAGGATGTTTTGAAAACTTCATGCAACAGGAACCCAAAGTTTTTAAAAGTAATTTAGTACCATTTTCTTCATCTCACCTCCAGGCCTAACAACTCGTGGATGACAGTAAAGAAGTCATAGCCAATATTTCAATTCAAGTCTAGTGAGAAAATGAAGCCTAAAAATAGACGTTCTCATATGGAATTCACCTCTGACCTTTCCAAATCTTGTAGGTCACTTTCTTCATTTCTGTACTGCCATTTAAATAAAATTTGAGTAATTTATTGCTCAAATTTTTTTAGCTTGGTTATGCCTAAAGAAAACAGTAAAAGTAATCAAGTTTCACTAACAATCCATTAACTGGACTATCTGCCCTAAATCTAGTTTAGAGAAATTATTTCGAGATGCAGATTTCCATAGCTTTTTTACCTCTGTCCTTTTTTTTTTTTTTTTTTGCACTTTATATTTGCCCAAAGATGACACCATTTCCCAGGAAGTTCTTTGGTTCCTAAAGGATCAAAAACAGAAGACAAGACTCTCTATGCTGAGTACATACTTAAGATAATCAGGAAAAGAGGACATGAAATTTACCTCATTGTGGCTGTTATAAACTAAATAAATAGATTTACAATGAACATGAAGTAGCTGTTCCCTTCTCCTATAAATAATACAGTAGTCCTATGTTTTCCTGTTCCTGAGTCATTGCTTATTAATGAGACAAAATTCCCTGACTTCTTGATTATACCTGCCATAGGCTTCCAGATAGCCACTTTCTCCTACATCCCCAGAGCCTCTAGAGGCCGATTACAGATGTGTACCACCAATTCCCAGTTCAGGTGCAAACTTCCCAGGAAAGACTGGGTGCCAGGTCCACTGGGCTTCCACCTGTTCCATTACACTTCACTGTCCTTGTTAATGCCACTGTCATCTATATGAGTTCTGAAGTCTTTGCACCTTTACAATCTCAGATCTTTACAGTTCCTCTCCGTAAAGAATCAGATTCCCGCCGTGTGTGTGTGTGTGTGTGTGTGTGTGTGTGTGTGTGTGTGTGCGTGTGTGTGTGTGTGGTGCATTATCATCCCTACATGAACCAGACCTCTAAAATCCAATTCCTCATGAAAACTGTCTTGGCAGCTTGGAAATCTGAGCTGAGGAAGCAGCTGTCCTTCGTAGTTCTTTTCCATCAGCCTGTAGCCTTTTCCTTGGGCACTTGAGTATAAAAAGTTTCCTTAAAAGTCCTCCCTGCAAACACAATCTCTTCCCACCAAAAATATACAAAACTCAGTGTCTAGCACTTTGACATTGTGCTGAGTGAATCAGAATTTCAATTACAACTCAACTAGGGCCTTAACCACTGCTTAATGTTGGCTCCAATAGGGAGCTGTGATTGCCTTAACTGACCAGGTATGCACGGATGCAATGTCACTTCACATGTCACCTTGTCTATGCTTAAACTACTCCACAGTAGTTAACAAATCATACATATAAACCTTTACTTAAATCACAAATATTCCTGCATTTTACTAAAATCTTACTTTATATTGATTATATGACCTCTTTGTGTTAATTAACAATTTATCTTATGTTCCTTAGAGGTTTCTGTCATTACAATGGGTCACTGGTTGCAAAATGTGTCTATTATTCATTTGTACATTCTCTAAAACGTCTAATACAGTATTCTACATTTCACAAGCACTCAAGACAATTTTATATATAGTGGACAATAAAATAACCCAATTCAGTTTTAAAAAGTAAAATGACAGTTAAACATACAATAATGTTATGGGAAATGTATTTTAACTACCAAGTATCTTGCTATCACTATCGATAGCCATTTTTCTACTTCTCCTAATCTTTGATAGGATTCAAGATAACTTTCATGTTACTGAAATTTATTTAGAATTTATTATAGTTCTCTAACTGTGCATCTGCCCACGTTGCTGTTATTAATATGTAATTATCTGAATTAGATGATTTCTCAAAAGTTACAATATGATTCTTCCAGATACTGCCTACATAAAAACATACCAAAACTAATACTGAAATGTTTAAGCCATGTTTTCATCTCATGTATGACTTTATTTTTAATACAGTGTGTTATCATTGTTTGTATATTAATGATGATGTCAGAGTAACTGTGAACCTATTTTGTCATTATTCTCTGCATCCTACATTCTCTATTTTTCCAGGTAAGTTTTGTAGAATAAGACATCCACCCCTAATTGATTTCTAGCTTTATTTCCTTTGACTCTTATTCACCATATTCAGCTAAATACCTGCATCGATATATCCTGACTAGCAAAGTAGTTTGCTGAAAATTTTGTGTAGCATATTCTGATTCAGAAATTAGTGATAGATTGTTTTCTTGGTTGTAAAATGTATCATCACTGATTGAGTCTATTCCTTCTATTCCTGCTGAAAAACACAGATCTGGTAAGAACGTCTAATTCTTATCAAAGTATGCAGAACACTTGAATTTGAGTCATAAAGATGAGGGGTTGGTGGTCAGACATGATAAATATGGTAAAAAGCTCCATGAATAGAAAATAAAATTGGGGAGTGTGTTCCCTTCTGTGGTAGATACTAGATTTCATGTGCAGAGTCCTTGGGTAAGTGGAAGGCTAGATCAGATACTATGGAGTCTAAACACCAGCGTGATATATTTGGAGAGGCAGTAAAGGTCTCCCGCTTTCATAGATAAGGGAGTAACCCAACTACCAACCAAAAGTTTCTACTTGACCCAGGAACACCTTTGTATCTTGTCCAATCAATAAATTGCCAGATATATGCCTCTAACTAATCTTGTCTAACTATAACCCTGAAGGTCCTGGCATAACCTAAAAAGAAATGTGGCTGCTTAGAAAACTTGATCTTGGCTCAAAGAAACTCAAAGCTTTATTTATTTATTTATTTATTTATTTATTTATTCCTTTATTTATGTATTTATTTGTTATCAGTACCAAGAATCAAACTCACTACCTCACGCTTGGCAGACAAACAATATACTGCTGAGCTATAACCCTGGCACAAATCTATATCTTAGTATTTCAATATTTATCTTTTCAAATTCTCAGAAACATAATTAATTTTTCAGAAAAGAAAGATATGTTTTTTAAGAGAAAAAAAAATCCACCCTAAACCCCAGACCAGGCATTGTGTCTCAAGGCATCTGCTCTCTTCAATTCAGTGGAACACTGATTCCTGTGTTAACGTCAGTGAGGTACACATGGCTTCTCCGAACACAAGTCTAAATCCAGCTTAACGCTGTTTTATTTTCATACTGGTCCTCTCTGGTTCAAGCTTCCTTTCCACACAGAACAGCATTTGTGTAAACATATTTGGATGCTACAATATTGATGCCATAATTTCAAAATAACAGAAGACTTTAACTTTTGAAAATATTGAGATCTAACTCCACATTGCTGTAATGACAACAAGTATTTTTTAGAGTCCACGACGAACAGTGCTTGCAGAATTCATTCAAAACTTCTTCCCGAGTGTACTCTAACATGGAATTATTCTCAAGGTGTAAAAGTTGTGTGTATCAATTCAATCTATCATATTTCAGTTTTTTCCTGTAGTGAGAAATAATTCCTAAAACTATAAACTTCAGCAAAATTCTTTATTCATAATTTATTTTTCATAATTTATTTTAATATATACTTACTATATGATTCATAAGGAGCTTCTCCTAATTAAAAAATTATTATCACATATACAATTACATGTAGTGTTTTTATAAACTCTCTGACCATCAGCATATTTCATGATTCTTTTTCTAGAGTCATTCATTTTTTACATATATGAGTTTAAGTGATGTGATATCATTCCACAACAGAGAGTATTTTTCTTTGCAATACTGAAAATAAATTCAACAAAAATATTTTAGAACTTCTCAAGTATCCTTTCCTCATGAATTAAAGGATAAGATTTGATCAAATGAATTATAAAATAAAATTTTTGATCTTAATGAAATAAAATAAAATTGGCATTATTCCACAAACTTGATTCCATGGCAAATCCAATAAACCTTACTGGAAAGCAATTAAATATGAAGATTTTTTTAAAATGTTAACATCTTTTCTCTATAAATTGATGCCTTAAATTGATTTAAGAAAAAGCATAATAGAAATAAAAAATTCAAACAACCTAACATTCAATAATCATAATAATATGCCACATTATACAATCACTTAGAATTTTAAAGACTATTTAACGTAACCCATGCTCATGGCATAAGAGAAAATAAAAAATCCAAGACTCAAAACATAATATCTCCGTTTTGCAGCATGTGTGTAAATGGATTTATGTACCAATATGTATATGTGAAATATGCATGACTGGAATTTACAGTTTGATCTGTTTATGTCAAATAACAAATTGTATTGTGTTCAGGCCTAATCTGTACCATGCCTTAGGTGTGATTATGCAAAAAGGAGTCATGCCATGGTGTCGTATCCAATCAGCCATCATCCAGATCACAGCTTAACTTTTCTATTCCATTTCACGCTCTATGCATGATACTTCTTGTGAATTCAGCAAAAGACTTCGACTAATTTCTAAAAAAATTATCTACTAATATCAGTGATTAAATAGAAGAGATCAATCCATTTTACTTTTAAACTTTGTACAAGTTAAAGGGTATATATGATTTTGCAGAAATTCAGTTCCTCTGCCATTATGATCCTACTACCCAAGTAATTTTATTTTTTAAGTGTGAGAAAAAGAGAAAAAATTCTCACAGCAGGCTTCGGATAGAGTCACAAAGCATTAGAGATAAAACTGTGAAATTAATGTGCGATATGATCATATATGTAGAAATTAAGTAGCTTAATTTACACATATGACTTGAGGGAAATCACATTTATATGACATAAAGATACCAGCACAAATAAGAATGATGGGCTCTTTGAATAAGTTGTCTTTTACTTTGTAAATTAAGAGGGACCTGTCTTTAGGTGATGCCAAAGAAGACTGTTTGGAAGCTGGATCAAGCAACCTGGAAGCAATACACTCATTAACACACATCATGCGTACATCAGCCAGCATTACTATTTATAACTGGTCGCCATTCACACTGATTTACACCCCTGGGCAGGTATGTCTTCTCTTACTTTCTACTTCTGTTCCCTTCTCTACTCTTCTTTCTTTCCCCTCTCATACCCTCAGAGTCTCCTTCCACTGCTCCTTTCTTTTCTTGTATGCAAATATTATCATCATCACTGTTTACTTTCCCCATATAGAGGGGATGCGTGTGCCTGAGTATTAATTATTGCTTTTCTCTTTTTCTTTTGTAGTATCTTGCCAACTTTGCAATGTCTCCCAAATAAGGGTTATTTCATAGAGGTCATTAACTTTGTGTTGCTTTTTTATTAATTGGATTCAATTAATGCACCCTCTCACTTCCCATTGAAAAAATTTTTTCCTTCTCTTTCTCTCTCTCTCTCTCTCTCTCTCTCTCTCTCTCTCTCTCTCTCTCTCTCTCTCTCTCTCGAGACAGGGTCTCACTATGCAGTTCAGGCTGGTCTCAAGCTCACTTTGTAGCCCAGGCTGGTCTTTTTTTTTTTAATTTTTTTAAAGACAGTAAAATTGAACACAATAGAACAGAACAAAACAGAACATAAGAAAGCAATGTAAGAGACATAAATTTCAAAGCAAGACAATCAGAGTTCTTCACTATTTATCATATTGTCTGTTTTCTTCCAAATAGTTGATCATATCTTCACATACAGAGAATTCATATGAAACAATATAGTATAGATCTGAACAGGACGAGGAAAATGTTTTAGGTCTTCAAGATCAGACAACAGGTACATCAACAATGGCTGTCACTGTGTCTCATTCTCTTCAAAATAGCTGTCCACACCTTCATGTATGTTAAGATTAAATAAAACAATCCAGGCTAAAATCACTCTGAATAAAGAATAAAGTAGTATTCCTGGATTTCACATCATGACGCTACGGGATCAGCACTGGGAACTGTAGTGTCTCTTTTTCTTCAAAGTAGTTGTTCATTTCATCATGCATTATATGATAGTTCTCATAAACTGTTTATAGGTTCTACGGATGTGTGAGTCTCTACATGTATTTCTATTCTTTCTGTATTAGAAGGAGAAACAAAAAAATCAAGACAAAACAAAACATATTCCTATAAATCATGAAATGAAAAAGTCATATAAAACCACAGTACAAGGTGATCTACAATGGTTATTGTGTTGTCTCTTGTTATCTTTAATAGAATTGTCCATATCATCAGACATAGTATAACTGAATATAGCAGTATATAACAATGTTAGTAAAAAGAAAACATTGTAGGCAGTGTAAAACTTCAAAAGCAGGTAATAATCAAACCAGAGTGGGTATCCTAGTAAATCTTGTCATCTTCAGTGTAGTTGCCTATACTCTCAAACTTAATACTATCAATCAATACAGATTTGAATAAAATCTGTCGCTATCAAACAGCAATCTAACAAACCAGATTCAACTAAGATCAGTCATGGTAAAACAGTATAAGTTATACAGGGCTTCAGATTAAATTAATAAGAAATTAAGGGTGATTACCATACTATATTCTGCTAATTTTGGAATAGCTGTCTGTGCCCTCAAATCTAGGCCAGGCTTCTCTTGAACTTGCAGTGATGCTCCTGCCTCAGCCTCCTGAGATTACAGGGATATACCACCATGCCTGACTTGTATTTTTTCTTTCCTTCTCACATACCTACTCAAACTTCTTTTTCCTCTCCCCTTCTTTTCTGGTAAATATTACCATTAAAATCTGTTTTCTCTTTCCTCTTTCCTTTTGTCTTTTTTTTTTTCTCTCTAGATGATCCTACATTATCACCCTCCTTTTCTTTTCAGGGGTTAATGAATTAATAGAGAAGTATTTAAACAAGCTTTAAATTACATGTTGACATATGGTGGGTTTGTAGATGTTAACATTACTGGTAGTTATTCTCGCTTTGCAAAATAGTGCTAGGGATTGAACCTAACATACTCTTTAACTAGACTCTTTAACTGGTGGATAATTGCATGCTGAGCCTTGGGCACTTCACAAAGATAAAGCCACTTACTAAAAAGATTTCCACACAGTAGTGATGGAAATACACATTCCAACTGATTAGGAAAATTCAATGCAAAAACACAACAATTATGAGAAAACCAAGCAAAGAAAGCCTCCAGGAATTCACAAGTCCCAAACACTCACCCCACACATAGTGGATAGAATTCTCAATGAAGAATTTAAAAAGGGATGGTTAAAATGATCAATGAGATTTTTTTTAAAATACAAGCAGTAGCTGAAAGAATCAGTTAGTAAGAAAATGAGAATGATAAAAGACCACCTCAGTAAAGAGACAGAAGTTCTGAAGAAAAAAAAAAAATCTTGGAACTGAATACCTCCAAAGTTAAATAAACTCAACTGGACGTCTCAGCCGTAGACAAGAGGAGTCACAAGGAAAACATCTGGACAAGAGGGATGGACTGGAGCATTCAGACAGGATCCAAGGGAAAAAACAGAAAATCTCAAACAGGTGGTTCAAGTGACACTGCATTAATCTGAAAGAAAAATTTAAGGTTCACTGCCCTACAAGAGGGTGAGAAAAAACAGGCTAATGTCCTAGAACATTGGTTCACTAACTGTATTGCAGAAAATTTCCCAAACACAGGGACCACGATGATCACTTAGGTAAAGGAGACAATTAGAACGCTGAGTAGACATAACCAAAAAGAAGCTTCTACACAGACATCATCTTTCAAATGTCCAAAACTCAGAACAAAAAAAGAATATTGAAAGCTCATAGGCACATATGCCAAATCACTCTAAAAAGGCAAAATCATCAGAATAACAGATTATACAAGATAAACCATTTAAAGGCCAAGAAAGCTTAGAAAGATGCATTTCAAGCCTCCAAAGAAAATAATTGCCAACATGGACTGTTTTATCCTGCAAGGCTCTCTTCCATGATCAGAGACCTCCCACAGTAAGTATAAACCAAAGAAACAAATAGCAACTAAGACATCATGGCAGAAATACAAAGTAAATCCTAACACAGATGAAGATAACAGTAACAACCGTGAGACCAAGGGAAGAAATCAGTCACACTGTGAGAATAATAAAGAAATCAGAAATAGAAATGAATCAAGCACTAGAAAAGCAACAAATTAGTTAATAACTTTCAGAAATTAATATAAATGTCCTTAGTAATATAAGTAATAATATAAATATAATTAATATAAATGTCCTTAGTTCACCAAATCTCCAATTATATCCTGCATAGTAGGTTTAAATTAAATTGCTCAGAGGATACAAACAAGGCCACTAAATATTGATCATGAGAATAATTTACCAGAAGAGATACATATATATGCACCGAATATTTGTGCACTTATTTTTTTTTTTACCAACTGTCAAACTCATGACCTTAAGCTTGCAAGGCAGGCACTTGTGCCACTGAGCTATATCACTGGCCCTTGTACCCACTTTCATAAAAACGCTATATGAAACAGGATAAACAGACCACCGTATAATTATGGTGGGGGAATTCAATGCCCCAATCTGACAAAAAATAAATAAAATCAGCAGAATTAAATGATTATATAGCTCAAATGGATTCAATGGAATTCTATAGAGTATTCCCTCCAACAATAGCAAAAATATACATTGTTTTCAGTGGCCAATGAACTTTTTCCAAAGTAGACTATATTTTAGGACATAAAGCAAGGTTCAATAAATACGAAATAACAAATAATTTCAAGATTGCTGTCATATCAGAATAGAATGAAATTAGAGATCAGCAAAAAAAAAGCCTACACAAATATATAGAGATATATAATATACCCTCATATACCTTTGCAGAAGCAGTAAGACACAGAAGAAATCAGGGAATAAATTTTAAAATGCAATAGTGGAAACAAAATAGCAGGATCTCTGGTGAACAATAAAAGTAGTTCTAAGGAGGAAGCCCGCGGTTACGAGTGCCTACATCAGAAAAACAGAATGGCCCAAATAAATAAAACTAATGATGCATCAGAAGGTCCTAGAAAAAACAAGAACAAACCAAACCCAGAACAAATAAAAAAAGAAAGAAAAGAAATAATAAAGAACAGAGGAGAAATGGCTGAAATTGAGACTTTAACAGACCAACACAAAGGATTAACAAGTCAAAATGTAGATTCCTTAAAAGATCAACAGTGTTGGTGAATCCTTAGCCAAACTTACAAAAGACAAAACAGGTAAAAATTAATAAAATTACAGATTACAAATGAAGCTAAAACTGAGACCACTGAAATCCAGAGGGTTATTAGAATTTTGAAAATCTATATTTCAAAAAAAAATTTGGAGAATCCAAAACCAAAACAAAAAGACAAATTCCTATGGCATATGTGACCTACCAAAACTGAACCAAGATGTTACAAAAGTCTTAACACATCAGTAATAAGCAAAGAGATTATTGCAGGAATAAAATATCTATCAGACAAAAAAAAAAACTGCTGAATTTTACCAGACCTTTAGAGAACTAATATCACTGCTGCTCAGATGATTCCATGTCATAGAAAGGGAAGGAATGCTTCCAAATTCACTCCATGAAACCAGCATTCCCTTATACCAAACCCAGCAACTCAACCATAAAAGAGGACCATAGAGCTATAATCCTGACAAACATAGAGGCAAAGACCCTAAATAAGAGTACTGCAAACCAAATTCAACAATTATAGCAGCACAACTCAAAGTAGTAAATCCTGAAATCTGTCTATATGTCCAGTGACAGACAGCTGGATAAAAAAAATGTGATATTTATACACAATGTAATACTACTACTCTGATATAAAGAAGGATAAATTGAGTCATTTGTAGGAAAATGGATGCACCTTGAGACCACAATGTTAAGTGATGTAGATCAGACACACAAGCTTAAATATGTTATTATTTCTCTTATACAAAAAATAATATATAAATAAAGTATGAAATCAAAGACATAATGGGAAGAAAGAGAGAGAAAAAGTTATTGTTAGACAATCAGGGAAAATGTATCTAAAAGTGTACCTTGATTTAGTATAATTGTCTTATGTGTTTTATATTTTGTTGGCCTATTAGTCTGGTTGTTAATGTGTATATATGATAATTAACCTTATAATGACTAATAAGATACATAAATGAATCTGATGGTGGCAAAATAAAAGAAGCTAGAGGGAAGGGGGACAAGAGAATTGCGATGTGTTATATACCAATTTCCTACCTGCATGTAATCATTGTATACTGTAAACATGTACTAATAAAAGTTAAAAAGAATTCAACAAAACATTAAAAATTTTTAAAAATTCAACAGCACATTTAAAAGCTCATATACAGTAGGACCAAGTTTGTTTCATTCCAGGGATGCAAGGATGGTTCAACAGATGTAGATAAGTAATTTCATAGAAATAGAATCAATATCACATGACTGTCTCCATAGATGTAGAAAAAGCCCTGAACAAAGTATAAAATTCTGCATGATAAAACCCTGATGCAATTAATTATATAAGGATCTTACCTCAGATTGATCATTTATGGAAAATTCCCAGGTCCATCCTACTGAATGAAAGAATCCTAAAAGTATTTCCTCTAAAATTAGAAATCAGGCACAAGAAAGTCTGTTGTGTCCTCCAAAATTATATCAAAAATCAATAAATGGGATTATGTCTAGCTTTCTTTTGTAACTTGTTAAACTTTTATTTTGAACTTAGAGAAAAATTAGAGAAATTTTAGACAGAGAAAAGTTGCAAGAATAGAAAAGCAGTTTCTTTATATTTTTCACCCAAATTTTCTAATGTTAAAATGTCTTGTATAACCTTAGAGCAACTATCAAAAGCAGGAAATACATAAAAATAAGACCTCATTTGTACTTTATCCTTTTTCAATAATAACCTTACTATTCCACGAGTTTATCGAGAATCTCATATTACATTTAGTTGTCACTTTCTCTTTAGACTTACCCTGTATGAAACAGGTTCTTGGTCTTACTTTACCTTTAGGACCATAATACTTTTTAAAAGTAATGATAATAAGTTTTAATTTTGTTTTCTTTTGAGCTTCATAGTGGGGATTGAACCAGAACCTACACAATGAGCTACACCATCCCCCAACCCCAGATCCCTCCCCTCACTTTCCTTTTGCGGGGAGGGCACGGAGGTGGGGGAGGGACAGGGTCCATAAAAATCACCAAGTTGCCCAAGCTGGGCTCATCCTTGTGATCCTCCTGCCTTAGATGCCAGGAATATGCCACCACACCTGACTCTGGCTGGTTATTTTGTATAATTTCCTTCAATTTTCTTTGGTCTGGTGTTTGCATGATTGAAATACATTACACAAACACAAATATTACTCTAAAAATCATATTACGTATTTTTTAAGAAAATAAAAAGCAAATCTATTTTTCAAAGGGTCTACACCATATCTCACCAGGTGAAATATGGTCCATTTTCTTAGTTGTAGCTATTCTAAGTTGTTATTTAGTGGTGGTGCATGATCATTTTTTAGATATTATTCACTATCTGTGACCATTAATTGTTTTTCTCAACTTGACACTCACTAGACAGTTGGCAGAATACTCAAGCACACTGTGTGTGTGTGTGTGTGTGTGTATCCAAGAAACGAAAGCCAGAAAATAAGGGCAAAAGACCCACCCCGACTAGGAGTGGCACCATCCAGTAGTGAAAGGGGAGGAAGGAGGAAGCTGATCCACATCTGAAGAGCACATTCTGCTTAGGTCTTTGCTGCTGCCGTTGCCTGTGGACCAGGGACTCCAGCTTCTTCAGCCTTTCAATGTGTGGACTCACACTAGCGACTCTCCAGGGAGCTTCGGATCTCCATTCTTGGGTTGGCCCTGCACCCTTGGTCTCCTATTCTGCAGTTTCCACATTCTCAGACTGACCAGCTAGTGGATTCTCCGGCTCTGTGGTGTGCAGTCAGTCATTGTGGACTACCTTGGAAGTCTAATACATATCCTAGCATAAAATATAGATATTTAATAAATATATTAGAGGTAGAGACAGGAAGATTCTCTAGTGATCCTTAACCAATACACCACCTATATGTGGTAATGTATCTATTCAAAATTTTTGTGCATTTTTTAATTAATTATTTCTCTTCTGAAATTGAAAATAACTTTTCATTCTGTGTCAAAATTCATATTTTCCTAAGGTCATAACTGTCATTCTGTGACCGTTTCATAGGACACTACAGGTTGGATTAAAGGTGACAACTTACGATAAAAAAATTGATCTCCTTTCTAAATTGCGAGACCTCTCTGAATATTCAAGATAAAGACCTTTGTTGCACATATATTTCCCAAATGGCTTCCACCATTCTGTAATATACTTTCCATCTTCATAATGATATAAATTGCATAGTTCTTTTTTAAATTCCAATTTATTCATTTTACTTCTACAATTTTTGCATCATTTCAAGCAATCCTTTATCTAAACCAAGTTCTCTTCCCTTTGGGAGTTTTATAGTTTTATTTTTTTTTAATTTTGGCTCGTGATCTCTTTTGAACTTAACTTTTGTATATTAACAAAAATTGAAGTTCACATAGAGGTTCAGTTTTTCAGTATAGTCATCCAACTCTACCATTTGTTAAAATTGATTACTGTTTAGAACAGGATAAAAGCATGCACTGAGTGAAAGCAGGTGATATCTATGTCTATGACACTAGGACAAATTTCTTAAAGTTTAGTTTTGAGGCAGATAGTACAAATATTTTTGATACTCTTGATACATGTAGCTCATCTTTGACAAAACTTATTCCACTTTACTTCCCAGTAATTATTGTATTAATATGATTTTGTTTATAAATTTGTTACCAAAAAAATCAAATATATATATATGTCAAACTTTTTTCCCTTATGTAACTTAGTGTTCTTTTTTTTGTGTTTTCTTCTGCCTCTCACATTATTTTAGCTACTAAAAAGTTTGTTACATATTTAGAACATGTTATACGTGCTACGAATCCTTTTTTCACAGTTTGTCTTTCAGATTATATGCAGTGTTGTTATACAGAATTTTTAATATACACTTAAAGCCATCCACTGTTCCTTTTTGGGTTATGCTTTGGATGCAGAATACAAGCTCAAAGACCAGTTAAGGGATTATGAAATCATTTAAACATTGCATAGAATACTTTTCTAACACAGTAAGTGAAAAAAACATTACAAAAATAGGTATTTAATATGAAGCCAATTTTAAGGTCTTGTGTTAATAGTAACTGACTTGTTATGGTGTAAACACAGGTGATTTTTGTCTTCTGCATTTCCCACATTGTTTATTATTTTAATTATAATTAAACTATAATAAAATAATTATGATAGAAAATTATTATTAAAGAACAATACCACATTCTGTAGACAAATTCTGAGTAGTTATTTATGATTAATAAAACTCTATCAACATTATGGCTTTTAAAACGTTATACGACTAACTTCGCTAAATAAACTTGCTCGGTTTCTTGAATGCTATTGGATCAATGAACTGGTATTCATGGCTGATGGTGTAATA
The DNA here is from genome assembly GCF_034190915.1 of Cavia porcellus. Taxonomy (NCBI): domain Eukaryota; kingdom Metazoa; phylum Chordata; class Mammalia; order Rodentia; family Caviidae; genus Cavia; species Cavia porcellus. The sequence continues at coordinate 70,042,505 of NW_026947495.1, read as the reverse complement.
GGAGAAATTGGCATTTTTCCCTCACAGTAGTTCAACTGTGTTCATAAGTTTTTGCCTGCAACATTCTAGAAGCAATTCATCTCTGCCCAGATTTTAGGCATGATTAGTGACCATGCGTCCACTTGAACAAGAATGTTTTAAGTCATTTAAGCACATGCATGAGATGTGGAATAAGAGGAAAGTACACAAGCGAGCCAGGCGGCTGCTGGTTTTTACTACAGACACCATGCTGCTCTCTCCTGGGTGATTATAATCTCATTAACTTTTAAACCAGTTTGGAAATCATTTACTCGAAATCTAGGCTTAATTAAACATTATTTAGGGTCACCATAGCATTGGGAACCAGTCTTATTTAAATTTCAACTTTTAAACTCTACACAGTAACTAGGAAATTGTTGTTTTGTAAGAAAAGAATGGGACCCTATTACACGGTTATACTTGAATGAGCTTGGGAGATTCCTGAAGTCATTCATCACCAGCCATCACTTACTTGACACAATAGCCCTGTTTTTATTAATTAAACAAATGTACTTGATGACAGCAGGTAGGCAGTTTCTATTCTGCTGTGCCTAGGATGGCTGAGGGGCAGATACTAGTGAGTTAGGGCCCCTGATGTCCCAGGACTTGGGGCAGCGGATTGAAAACTGAGCTAAAATTCAAAGAAAACTATTCCTAAGCACATCAGGAGTCTAGTCACAAAATGAATCAACAGCAGAACAGGGATAACACAAATGACAGAAGCTTAGACAGAAATGATTTTATAGGCACTTAAACTCCCTTATGTTAGTATCAAGAAAGAAAGTGGTACATTTCAGGTTAGGTTCATAAGGATGACTCAAAGTCCATTTTATTTACGAAATAAAATGCAAGCTGGGTGTGGTGGTGCATGCCTGTAATCCCAGCACTTGGGAGGCTGAAGCAGGAGGATCGCTTAGAGTTCAAGGCCAATCTGAGCTACACAGTGAGTTCAAGGCCAACCGGAACTTTGTAGGGAAACCCTGTTTCAAAATGACTAAATAAATAAATAGGAAAGCAGGGGGGCAGTGGTCCCTTCCTCCAGGAAGTGGGATCCCACGTGTTTCTCATTTCTTCCTCGCACTTTTGCTGCCTCTCTTTTTGAAATATAGAAACAGTAATTTGCTGTTTTTAAAACGAGGGAAAGGAGATGAAAAAACAGTATCAGAGCTCGTTAATAAATTTGGGAGGAAAACTTGGACAAGTGATTTTGATTTTAAACTTGAAACAGGCTCGGTGCCCTAGCGCCCTTTCTGGGCTGTGCTCTTTAACCACTGGAGGGAGCTTGGAGGAAGTGCTCAGCCTAGCGCCCAGGATTCCACTTTGATGGTCAGGTATGTAGTCCCCAAATTTATCACTTTCACAAATGTCTCTATACTATTCCTCTTTCTAGTTAGTTTCCATGTAGCTCTGCTGCAAATCACAGCCCCTCGGACTGGATACATTTTATTGGTGAAAGAGCATGTTTGGGCTTCAGGTTGTGGAGGCCCAAAGCCAGGAGACACACCTGATAAAGGTCTTTTTGTTGATCGAGTTCCAAGGTGGAACAGAACTTTGCTGTCCAAAAAACAGGGAATGTACATGTGTGTCTGTGTGTGTGCATGTGTGCATCTCTGCATACATGTGTGACCATGTAGATGCACATGTGTGCATGTGTCCTTGTACATGCATGTGTGGCCATGAGCATTTGTGTATGCACATGTGTACATATGTGCATGTGTGAATGCATGTATGTATGTGCATGCATATATGCATGTACACATTGGTGTGTGCATGTGTATGCATGTGTGCCCATATGTAATGCATGTACATGTGTCTGTACATGCATGTGTGTGGCTCTATGTGTGTGTATGTATGCACACATGTGTCTGTGTGTGCACACGTGCATGTTTGCATGTGTGGCATATGTATATATTTTCACATGTGTGCACATGTGCACACGTGTATGTGCATCTGTGTATATGTAGTATGTGTATGTATGCATGTGCACATCTCTGTGTGTACATGTGTGCATGTGTATCCATGTGTGCATTTGTGTATATGGATGTGTTTGTATTCATGTGTGCACATGTGTCCATGTGTGTGCAAATGTGCATATATGCATGTGTTTCTGTGTGTGTACATGTGTGTATATGCATTCTCTTCTTCCTTTTTTAAACACCACCAGGCAACAATCACAAGAGCTCTGCTCCAATGACTACCTAATCTCAATCACTTTGCAAAGGCTCCATCTCTATACCCAGTTTCTACTCTCTTACTACTGCACAGGGGTAATTAAGCTTCCCAATAAGTGAAACTGAAAGTCAGAAGTCTCATTTTTGAAAAAAGGGAGATACACCAGAAACATGTATCTTTCTATTGGAAAGGAGATGTCTAGGAGCAAAAGAACAGGTGAAATATCTACTACCTAAACCAGGAGTAGTGGGGCAGACTCACAGCACACGTGCTGTCTGTTATTCTTTTAAGAGAATAGATGTTAATGTACAAGTTATGCTTTCTAAACTAAAATCTCAGTACTCAAGTTTAATTGCAGTCTTCACACTTGGCAATAAATAGGTGAGTTTGCAGTTTGGGCACTCCTCTCAAAAAGGTTTGTCATCACTGACCTAGAAGAAAATCATGTATTCAGACACTGAATTACAATCTTCTATGCAGTAAATGAAACTAAGCACACCCAATAATCCACCCCAAGGAAGATTTTACTACCTAACTGAAGCAAAAATGTCAAACACAATTAAATTGGATTCCTCTATGTGCTTAAGCAACGGCAGCTTTCCCTGTTGTGATGAACTGTCCTTGCAGATAAAGTACTGTGACTTTCTTATCATATTTACTTTTAGATACTGTCTTTGTCTTGCAACTAAGTTCAAATATTGCTACACACATGAAATTTTGTGAAATACGTTTTACATACCTGAAAACAATCATAAGATTTAGTATGTGCAGTAAAATACAATTTTTAAGTTTAGCTTATAGTTACTTACATTAGATATCACTGAAGACTGAAGTTAAAATGAATTCATCTTTTTGAAGATGATTTTCTTGCCTTTAACTGTATTTTTATACCTCAAGTGCCATAAAAAGCTCTGAATACAATTCAGTATTTAAATGAGCAATGTCTCTATTTCCCACAAAGATATAAAAGTGCTCCTAATAGTTTGCAGAACACAAAATTTAAATGGAGTTCCTTATCCTGTTTTATATATATATATATATATATATATATATATATATATTCCACCAAAAATGTATACCCACTTCAGGAAAAGAAAAAGTTGTAAGAGCATTTTAATACTAAATTTATAGAAACATCTTTAGATTAATACAATTAACCTTTGGCTTCTACAATTGCAAGAGGTCCTCAGAGTGGTAGGTAGATTATGGACATTTCTCAGCATGGTAAATTGCTACCCGGGTAACTTTGGTCATTGAGATTTCTGCACATACATTTTCAATTTCTTCTCTTAAGGGCCAGAAGTGCAGTGGGTTTTCTGCAAGAAATGATATACAACATCCTCTGGAGTCCCCCATATGAAGCTAGCACCATATGTTGAAAGAACTCATACTGTTTTTCTTTTCTGAAGTGTGTATATATCTTTAGCTATAAATGACTGCCCCTCACAAACTACAGGCTGATCAGGGATATCAGCATACAGCAGTGTTTCATGAGGTAGATGGAAAAGCAATTAGTAGCTGAATACCATATGGTCAGAGCCAGAATCAAATGAAGCCCAGAGTGCCAGAAGGCCTACAAGAGGAACACACAGCCCAGTCATGAGGGATTCATCCACTCTCCTGAAGGCATTTTCGAGTAGAAAATGCAAATGGAAAGAAAACAGATTTAAACAAGTGAGTTGGGAAGAGAAGAAAGAGTATTGTGAGGAGGTCTGAAAGGGTAACCATCGTAAACACATCCATGTGGGAAGGGTGTAGAGCGTTAATGGAAAAGAAGGTTGTTTAATAAGCCTGGAGCGTGGATTGTTCAGAGTAGATTCAAACTGGGAGAGATTTTTATAGCTTCGAGGAATCCAGGGTGTAGTCTTAATGCAATAAGGGACCGCAGAAAGGCTTTAAGTAACAGAGGTACAGATTGGATTCTCATTTTGGATATATTAGCTGGCTTGTGGGTAGAGAATTGATCGGAGGAGGGTGTGATTAATGTATGTAGACCAGTCATGATGCTGTGGCCTTCGCCTCGGTAGAATGAACAACAGTGGCTGAATAGGTACTGAAGTAGTAGCTGTGTTATTTCTCTTATTGCCTGATACAGGAATTATCACCCCCTTTGACATACAAGGAAAGTGAAGCTCAAAATATTTTAACAACTTATGAATGCCACAGTATATACCACAGCTAGTAAATGTCAGGGTTGCAATTTGATCACAGAATAATCTGGTAGCAAAATCTGATCTTTGCTTTTATTAATAATAATAAAGAATGACCACAATAATAATAATATGACCATAATAATAATAAAGAATGACTTTTCTTTATTAATAATAAAGAATGACCAGAAATGAGCACCCCAGGAATCTTAACATAATTCACTTTTATTTAATCAAAATATTTCACAAACACTTACCGAACACTCACCATTCACAGCTCTTTACGACATGAATTTAAGAAAATAAAAACAAGTGACAGCCTTGCTCCGCAGCGTTGAGTAAATAATTGCAAGTCTTTTGCCATAGAGACTGCCTTACGGTTGCCTAATTGCGAGTTACTTCCGTAAGATAACAGATGCTTCCTGTTTAGCAGGTAACAAAGGTTTTACTTAGAAGTTCTGCATATTATATTACAGCAGTCTTCCACCCATATTTTGTGCCAGATGTTCCACATTACTAAACAGAACTGCTCCATATGTTCTCCAAGGTTCCTCCAGATTGAACAAGTCCTGAAACGCTGCAGCTAAATAATTTATACGTAGAAAGGCTACTGACTTCAGGAAAGGTAAAATGTTAGAGTTGTATTTTGAAATACAGAGACTTACAATATAGCCTATCAGAGTACACTGATAAATCCTTCACTGGTAAGAAATAGCAGTGCAGTGATGGAATCAAGTAACTGTCTAACGTTTTCAATACATCTTGATTTCTTGCAAAGTACATGGTTGCTCACCATTTCTGTGATTTTCCCATTTTTTATTTCTAATATGCGGTGTTTTCTTTCATTTGTGAGTAAGCAGAGTGCTGCCTTCAACCCTCTTATTTTGTACTTTTATTTCCTGTGTTCCTGAATGTGACTCCACATGTTGAAAACTGACATCATGAAATTTAGATGATGGTCACTTTTTTCTCTCTGAAAGTAATTGTTATGAAATTAATTTTGTACTCCTATTATTCACATTTTGAGGTCTTAACCTCCTGTACCTCAGAATGTGACTCATTCAAAAATCAGATAATTACAGATGCAATTAGTTAAATTAAGTGAGGTCATTAGAATAGGATCTCAATCCAGAATGATTGGTGCCCTTATTAAAAAGGAAAATTCTTACTTGAACATATGAAAAAGGAGAAAGTCACATGACAACAGAAGCAGAGATCAGCGTGAGGCTTCCACTACACAAGAAATGACACAGATCACCAGTGGACCACTAGACGGTACAAGAGAGGTGCCAAACAGATTTCCTCTCTCAGGCCTCAGAGCAGGTTGACATTCCTAACACCTGGTCTCAGACATCAACCTACAGAGCTGTAAAATGGTACACATCTGATACTTAAGCCATTCAGTCTGTAGGGCTTTGTTATCGAAGCCCTAGAAAACCTAAACAGCTGAAATTGTAAAGCAATCATTCTGCTTGCAATGCATTTTGTTTGATGACTTCCTTCTATGGTCAATCTCAAGTTAATTTAACAATTCATTTAGTAATGATGTTAATAGAATACATCTGAAAAATAAAAAGGGCACATTTGGTACTTATTAAAGATTGTTCCATAGGATAGTACGCACTCACAGAAGTTAAGAAAGGAAAACAATCTTTGAACAGCAAACCATTTGGGGAAACACTGAATTAAACAAACAAACAAAAAAAGACTTGGGAAGTGCTGAGGTACAGAAAACTAAAAGATTTTTCAGAGCCATTCACCTGTTAAAAAGTATTTTGAATCCACCAGAGAATATCTCATGAGGACCAACAAGGGTAAATCTAACTCAGCTACACAGGCACGGTTATTTTGATGCAACAAATTTTAAATGATGTCTAAATAGCAATGTCAAAATCAAAAATTATATAAGCATCTCATACAACCACTTTACAACTAAGTGCTTTCAAATAATGAGGCACTTTCAACTTCACACTTCATTTTTATATCATTTAAAATTTGAATGAGTTTGGGTGAAAATACAGAATATTTTAAAGCTTCCTAAAATTTTATGTTTATTTTACCCTTCAGAATCTTTAAGACTTCAGTATAAAAGTTTAACATTATGAGATAAATATGTATTTGTGTGCGTGGGTAGGAATGCATGTCATGATAAAAACTGTCAGCATTTAAGAATAAAAGTAATTTTTTCAACTTAGTAAAATGCATCTACAGAAGCTTATGGTCAATATGTGAAGAAATTCTCCATGTTTTTGCCATAAAATTGAGTCAAGCTAGATTGTTCCCTCAGATTCAAATTTGTTGTCACTACTTGCATTCAACATTATGCTTGAAGTCACACCTAGAACAATATGATAGCATCAGGATCATTGAAGCATACAGAACTCCAAATAGTCATAAACAAAATAAAACTACACCCAGACATGTAGTAATCACCATCCCAGAAATCCAACATAAGAATAGAATATTAAAAGCTGTCAGAGAGAAAAGACACATCACTTATAAAGGAAAACCTATCAGAATCACTGCAGACTTCTCAGCACAAACAATAAAGAAGAGCGTGGAGTGAAGTATTTCAGATCCTAAAGGAAAATGATTTCCAATCTAGACTAATGTACCCTGAAAAACTGTCCTTCAAAATGGATGGAGAAATAAGATACTTTCATGACAAAGAACAGCTGAAGAACTTCATGATCACCAAGCCAACCCTGCAAAGAATATTGAAAGACAGTTTAGCAATAAGACAAGAGAAAAGAAAGACAGGAAACAAAAATTAAAATTATTTTTATTTTCCAGAAATATAATCGTGTGTGTGTGTGTGTGTGTGTGTGTGTGTGTGTATTTGTAAGGAATAAACCAGGACATATTTTTGCTAAAACTAATAAGTGAAATTAGTAAATACACAAAATGTGTTGTCATTTGAAAACCCATTGTAATTCTATCCATTAGAAAAACTTTTAAATTGAAATTTAAACCTCTTTTTGTAATAAGAAAATATTTGAGATTAAATTCAAAAAACAAATACAAGAGCTTTAGACTGAAAATTACAAAGTATTGCTGACAAAAAGCCTAATAAAAAAGACATACATGTTCAAGATCAGAAGACTATTGTGATAAACATTCTACTCAATTTATTTACAGATTCACTGCCACTCAATCAAAATTTCATTTGAGACTTTTAGAAGAAATTGATGATGAAATCTATGGGAACGTACAAAAGACTCAGCCACATAGTTCAATTCTTTAAATAAATTGAAGCACTCGCATGGTCCTCTCTCTCCCTCCCTCTTCCTCTGTCTGTCTGTCACTGGCTGTCTCTCTCTCTTCCTCTCTCCTTCCCTCCTTCCCACTCCTTTCTTGCATGTTAGGTTAGGAAGGACATAATACAAGCTGCAGTTGAAGACAAGAGAAAAGGCACAGAAATGGAAATAAGAAAAATGTCAAACACTTCAAATGCTTTATGGTGATACATCCTGCTTGGAAGTTCTGGAATGCTCTCTTTAAACTGTTCCTGGGAATGGTACCGGGGGTAAGTCTCAGTCAGGGTGAAAGTAAGGAATGTCCACTTAGGGACATTTCAATGTCCACCCATAATACAGGAATGCTGCTTCTATGGCTTTGCAAACCACAGGAGAAGCAGTTTCTCAAAAACTTGCCGAATTTTCACTCAGCATCTGCTACAAATCTCTAAGTCTTCCTACGTTCTGAGAAGGAACATTCACATTTTCTAACTTAAACACTTTCTCTAAAACTTTATATTCAATAAAGTCTGCTATTTGTGGTTCTTCTCTGATCACAGAAAAGAAGTTCAGAATTAGACTCGCTAACAGAAATGGTTGATATTTGACAAAGGTGTCAAGGTATTTCAACAGGCAAAAGATCAGCGTTATAAATAAACGATTTTGTAATAACTGAATTTCTCTATGAGAAAAAAATGAACACCAATGCTACTTTATTTCACATAAAATTATTAATTCAAAGCAAAGCGTAGAGTTACACATGAAAGCCAAAACTGCTAATGGTAGAGAAGTAAATAGCAGAGTATCTCGCAATTTGGAAAAGACAAAAGTTTCTCAGAACCATAAAAGAAAAAATGATTAACAGGACCTCATCAAAAATAACTCACTGAATGAAAGATTGCTATTGTTTGACCTAAGTGGTGGGAAACAGTAGGGATAAACCATGGACTAACAAAAATGTTTGAGGCCAGGGATTTAGCTCAGTGGTACAGCATCTGCTAGCAAGCGTGAGGCTCTGAGTTTGATTCTTGGTATAGAAATAAAATGTTTTAGAGAAAATTTTGAACAATGTGCTGTCCACAGTGGGCTTTGAAAAGCTGCAACCTATACATCTTATGTTGCCGTGGCTATGTTTACTTAGGAAAGATCCCAGAAATCCCTGAGCCAATAGCCATGGCACATCTGGAGATTGTGTGGAATCAAAGTTAAGGAAGAACTGACCCCTACCTGGCTGTGTTTTGAAAATAAGCTCCACACATACAGCATCTCTCCTAGTAAAGCAATAAAAAAAAGTTATGGGGTTTACACATTTAAGACTTATGGGGTTCATGTTTTTGAGGAAATCTGTCCACTCTTTAGCTGACCACCAAGTTTGCCAAGTAGAGAATTCAACTGCCAGACAAGATGGAATACAGACTTTAGTATGGAGATGCTTTGCTAAGTAAAAGAAGTCAGACACAGAAGTTCACGTAGTGCATGATTTCATTCCCAGGAAATGTCCAGAACTGGGCATCTGGATGACAGAAGCTGGTTACCAGGCAGGAGGGTGGTGAGAGTGACTGCCGTGGCAGTGAGATTGTCTCCAGTGAAGAAAGTGCTCTAGGTGGCATTGGTGGCACATGCCGGGTAATGAGCTAAAATTCACTCACTTGTTCACTTTAAAGGGCGAATTACGTAATTATGAATTGTGTCTAATAACTTGTCTAAAATAAAAACAATCTTAGGAAAACAAAATCCAAGGGAATCCACCCGCAGACTCACTCTCTGAGAAAAACAATGGCGCCCTTCAGATGAAAAGTGATGACCACAGGTGAAAGCATGCAAGTTCTGCCAAGCATGCCATGCACTGCGAAGGATGGTGAGTCAAAGCACGGGTCGATATTTACTCTTGAAAGCACAATAATAATAATAATGATAACGTATCAATGTTTATAACACATATTAATTACATGAAAACGAGGAAAACTGTGACAGGGAAGTATACAAGGTGTGATCTAAAAATACTATGAATGCTTAAACATAAAACATTTTACTACAATAGAAGGCAAATGGAGACTAATTCCTTTCAAAATACTCCCCTTGCTTCAAACACACTTCTCCTGTCATTCTTGCCACTTTCTGAAGCAGTTCCCGAAGACCTCTTTCAAGAGTGTGCTTACTTGCCCTGTTGTGGCTGCCTTGATGTCCTGAATCAACTCAAAATATTTACCTTTCAAGGTCATTTTCACTGGAGAAGAGCCAGAGGTTGTCTGATGTCAGATCCAGTGAATCTGGTGGAGGACAAACCACAATATTTCAATGAAGCTGCCTTTCTATGGGACACACCAAGCAGCAGCATTCACTGTATATTTTGATCATTCGTATTTAAACTGCTATGAAGTCCTTGTATTTCTCAAGGGCTGAAAAGTGTTGATATAAAGACTAATGTCCCCATGTCTATATAAGCAGGAAGTAAGTAGCTCTTGGATATTTTTGGAAAAGACAAAAATGACTCTGAAAAACTATGTGCCAGGATCTCCAAAAGCTAACCACTGTTTTCACTCCTGAGCACTCAGCAAGTATTTCTATGCACCTACACTCTTCCTTGAGAATGCTCGTAGCTTTGTTCATCAAATAAATTGCAGTATCATTATGCAACAGAATATTGTACAGACTGCTATGATGTTCAAGAACATGAATCTAACAGAAAATGTTTAGCCAAAGAAAATTAACACAACATAGCACAAAAAATAGATAAAACTTAACTTACTAAGCTCAAGGTTAGAACAGTAGTTAACATGGGTGAGCTGTTAATAGCTTTGGACCTTCTCAGCGCTGATCATTGAAACAGACTTGCATGGTGTGGGCTGTCAGCCTCCAGTTGGACTCATGGGAGGCATAGATGTAGGGCAGTGGTGGTGAACTTCTTAGCACTTTCAAAGATACAAACGGCCCTTGCAGCACCTATGCAACAGATTCACTACTGCTGACTGAGGCGTAAGGTAACCTTACAGGGCACTAGAAGGGTTCTAGATCTCATACTGTGTAGGCCTTTCAGGGGTGTGTGTGTATGTTAAACCTCATTCACCTGTATGCTTTAGACACACTTTATATCATGTAACACATACCCCGTAATAATGTTTTGTAAAAATGTTCATAGATTTGCCAAGTCATACAGGAATTGCTGTGGTTTGGATATGTCCCCAAAATTCAAGTTTTAAAAAGTAATTTCCAAATGCAACATTGCTAGGAGCAGGACTTAATTAAAGCCAATTATATCACAAAGGCTCTGCCCTCACGAATGGGAAAATGTCACTATTGAGAGATAAGGTTAGTTGTCAGAGGATCAGATATTATAAAAGCAAGTTTGTCCTTCTCAGTGCTCACCCTTGGGCCCTTCCACTTTCCACCATGGCGGGATGCAGCACAAGGACCCGAGGAGGGAGATCTCCCAGCCCCCAGTACCATGTGCCAAATAAATCCATGTCCGTAGGCCTGGGGGCATCGCTCAGTGGCACAGCACCTGAATGGCAAGGACAAGCTCCTGAATTCAATTGCCAGTTCCAAAAACACAAACAAATAAATAAATCCATGTCCTTTATAAATTGCTCAGTCTTAGGTATTCTGGCACGACAGCAGGGAATGGAGTAAGACAGTAAGCAATCTGCCATGCCATTGCCTGAGTTTTGGAAAAAAAAATCTAGTGATCTGCATAAATGTCTTAGAACTCTGATGTTCAAAGAAATACTGGCTACAGGGCAATTGTAGCAAAGGCCTTGAATCACCTTTGGAGACCTCAAGTGTCCCCAAAGAGATTTATGAGCCCCAGAATTTTCTACCTCCAACTAGTCCTGGAAAGCCAGATGTCCTAACAGATGGGGTATGTTATAGATTAAAATCTGGCAGTCAATTTAACACCAGCTGAATTAACTCAGCATGGTGCTGAGTGTAGATGGCCCACCTGAAGAAAGTTGTTGGCATAAAAGGAGTCCTAGAAAGAAAGACTGGCACTGTGAGTTCTCCTAAGCCTTGCTGTTGTTCAGAGCCATTGGTTCTCTTGGGGGACCTTTTCATGCTGGGTCCCGTGATATGAACTTAGCCATTATCATCGGAGGAGTTTGGGACCCTGTTGCTGAGAATGGCTGTGGTTCGCTTTGAGAGAGCTTTCTTTGGTCCTTACTTTGAGCATCACTTTCTAGCTCCAGAGGGGAAGATGTGTGCTGTTCAGTCTCCAGGAGAAGCTTGTCACACTGGCTTCCTGATATGAACCTGGATGTTATCATCAGAGGAGCTCGGGACTCATTATCACTGAGGATGGCTGTGGTACTTTTCAGGGGAGCCCTGGTTCTTATTTTAAGCATCATTTCTTGGCTCCAAATTAGAACCCTCAACCCACTGGCACAGATTCTTCACCCTGCTGGCACAGACTTTTAGCTTCCACTGTTGAGTGTTGGGCCTTCCCAGCACAGATCTGTGAAACTGACTTGCATGTTGTGGGCTCTTGGCCTCCAGTTGGACTCATGAGAGGCATTGTCATGGGCTCTTCAGCTAGACTCATGCAGAACATTGCTGTGGGATGCAGGCCCTTGGCTGGATTTTCTAGATCTTTAATGTTGTGGACAGATTCTCTGCATTTTTATGTATTTGACTCTGGGTGATCATCATAAAACAGTATTATAAATTCTGTATCCCATATGTAATTGTTCTCCTTGCAAACCCTGACTACAACAAGGTATAATCTTAAATAAGGTGGCCACCTTAGGCCTCAGACAATTATGGGAGAGGGACTCAACTGAGAGACTTTGGCAAGAAGATAAGCAAATGCACGTCCCACATCTGTGAGACCTCTGTGGTGAAACATGATGTCCACCACAATACAGCTCTTACTATTACAAATATTCATTTTGGATAATAATTTTATTTTGTCTGCCAATGTTCATTTAGGATTTTAGTTGATCTCTCTTTCTGGGGAAATTTTACAGGAAAAAAAATCAGTTAAATAAACTGTAGTCTTTGCCATTTTAGTTGGTACATCTACAAGTAAACATCTAGACTACACATGGCCTCAGCCAGCCCTCAGATTCTCAACCCTGAAGAGTATTATTCTCTGCTCTTCATGCTGGTTTCACGCCACTGCTGCCAGACCTGCTCACTTATGCTCAGAGATGACCCCAGTACCAAAAGACACCCAGTTCAGGTTTCCTCCCATTGTTAACCAGTTCCCCACTGTATAATAGCAGCCCTATATGTCCTGATAATTAGGGCCAACTATTCCTACTGGGATGCAAACTCTTCCTTATTCCTGTCTTCTTGACCCGTGGAGTACAAGTTTGCCACAGAACAGTCACAGCCTAAAGTTTAAGAGCCTCTTCCTTTAGGTCCACAGTGGAAGGATTCCCTCTTTTCCAAAGCAGGACAGAGTTGAGCCACAGGGAAAGGAACAGGTTATACTCAAATGCAGATCAGTCCTACTTGCACCCCTCCAGAACAGTATCACAACTGCTGGACACAGCCCTAAAAACTAGTCATAAGAATGCACGTATACTCCATTCCTGAGGTTGCAACTTACAGTGTGACATCCATTGTTGAAACTTTTCATCTCAAGCTACTGGTTTGCTGTAGCAGATATATCATTGTTGTGTCAGAATAGTAGTTTCTGAGTAGTAAGATACATGATAAAACCAACAGGCTCATAATAAAATCCCCAGTGCTGTCCGCTAGCCTGCAAAGTCCCTTCAAGTTCTGTTTACGGCCCTTCCTCTGTGTTCCATTGGGCCTGGCTGGTGGAGACTGGCAGCTGCATGGAAGAACATCAAACAACAGAGGAGCTGCTGGAGTTGGCTACTATGACCTTCATCTGTCAGATCCGCCAAGTGACAAGGTCATCCCAGCAGTAAACCATCATAAAAATAGGAGGGGTATGCAGAACATGGACTGGACCTTCCCTCCCTCTTCAAAAAAGTCGAACCATCAAGTAGCTCCCATCCTAGCTAGCGACATGTAAAATAAAGTCTCAACATTTTCTCTCTGAATAAAAGAATGTCCTGTTTTATTTCAGTGATGTCAATAGTCCCGCTATAATTGGTTTCAGCCTTCTAACATGACTTCTGCAAAGAGTTCAGCTCTCCATGGAACTTCTCACCATCCTACATCTAAACCTGCGGACACGCTCCCATCTTGCATGACGGTAGGTAAAAAAACAAAACCTGAGAAGCCAGATACTAAAGAGAAGAAACCCAAAGCCAAGAAGGCTGATGTTGCTGGCACCAGTTTAAAGGGTAATTTGAAGGCTAAGGAGTCCAAGAAGGGGGCAGCCCCACTGCAGCTGATACTGTCTTGGTGAAAGGAAATGATAGATACTCCCAACCTGCTATGTATTCCAGAAAGGCTTTGTACAAGGGAAAGTATACAGCTGCTACATCCAAGGCTGAGAAGAAAAAGAAGGAGCAGTTTCTCGCTATTGTCACAAAAGCAGTTGGCGGTGCCAAGAATGATAGTACCCAGGTCGTTAAGCTTCAACAAATTCCCAGAATCCCCTACTGAAGATGTGCCCCAAAAGCTGTTGAGCCACGGGAAAAAAAAAAACCCTTCGGTCAACAGGTGAGGACTGTGCAAGCCAGCATCACTCCCAGGCCCAGCTTGATCATCCTCCCTGGGCACCACAGAGGCGACAGAGTGGTTTCCCTGAAGCAGCTACCCAGTGGCTTGCTGCCTGTGACTGAGCCTCTTAACTTAATCATGTTTCTCAGCGTAGAACGCACCAGAAATTTGTTGTTTCCACCTCCACAAAAATTGTGTATCAGCAACATGAAAATCCCCAAACACCTCACTGATGCTTACTTAAAGCTGCGGAAGCTGAGACACCAGGAGGGTGAGATCTTCAACACTGAGAAACAGAGATACCAGATATCAGAGCAATTCAAGGTCGAACAGAAAGCTGTGAACCCGCAGATTTTACCAAAAATCAAAGCTGTTCTTCAACCCCAGGGCTACCTGAGATGTTTTTGCTGCAACAAATGGAATTTGCCCTCAAAAACTGGTGTTCAAAATTTCTTACCCAGAGCCTACTTAAATAACTAATAACATTTTTAAAAGAATGAAAAATAAACCTGCAGGAAGTGGATGAAAGCCTCTACACCCAGATGCCTATCTCTCTGCTACAAATGATATGTCCTTCTTCTAAATCTTACAAGCTTTGCTCTTCTTATGAATGAATGGTGAAAATGTAATAATGTATTCCTGAGAAATCTCAGTATGATGCAGCTTGCTCGATACTCTCAGAGCTTCACTCATTGGACAGAAATCTAAACCTCTACAGGGTTTACCTCTTCCTCTCTGGAAAACATGTGTCTCACCTAGTCTCACTTCTCTGGATCAATTAATCAAAGCCATTCATGCAATAAACCAAAGTGACGTTCTACAGAGCTGGATGGTCCAAATCTCTTCAGACTGAATGAACAGAGATATTCTTGTCCTTATACATAATCAAAACCATTTCAGTTCTTCTTCCTTGATAAGGCATTTGCTAGATCAGGAGCTACAAATCATAAGCCCATAGCACACAAACCACCACCCCGCTTTCCAGTTGTTATTAGCATACCTAGTTAGTAGAGGTTGGTGTTTTGTTTTGTTTTGTTTTGTGTTATTTTGCTGGGGGCCCTGCCACATCCAGAATGGCTTTTTGTGCAGGCAACACTGATGAATCAAAGGGGAAACAATGTAGAATCACTCTTCCAGTCTTTAAATTGATCGCACTGATCGGTGCCAGGGCTCCTGACACCCTTTCCCTGCTTTTAGGATAAGATATTACTTTTTATTTACCACAGCGACTGAACACATCACTTTCAGAGTCTCCTGTCTGGCCATTTCTACAACAGTGGATTTTACTCATAGGCTGCATATATCTCTTTCTTGGGTTACCACATTCTAATTTTACACTTCCTTGGTTTTCTCGGGCCAGAATTCTTCTGATTGTGATTTTGGCTTTGCTGCTTACTATGATACTTGCATCCAACGTGCTTTAGTTGGTTAAGTGATGCCATCATGTCTCTGTGACTTTGGTATTATGGTTGATACATTGTGTCAATTGAGCAGTTTAGAAGTTTAACTAAGAGACTCAGCAGGCAGCCAGGGTTCATTCTTTGTGAAAATTCTCATCCTGTGCAATAGGAGGGCAAGGAGATTTTGTGAGTGCTACCCCAGCCCTGGAGTGGCGGGCTGTGTGCAATGTAAAAGAAGAATTTTACAGTATACAGATAGTTCATACATGAATTATAGCTCAATAAAGTTGCTTGAAAAAAACCTAATAATGAATTTACATTTAAAATAAAGTCTAATGCAAAAAAAGTTAAATAAAAAATCTTTTCATGTAAAAGATCAGTTTGTCTACTATAATATGATAAAAGAAAATTTTGAAATATTTTAACATATTTAATATTCTTCACTAAGTGTTACAAAAAATAAGTAAAATGATCAACCACTAGCTGACAGGATGTAATCTTTTACAATAATTGCATTTTTAAATTCTGTGTGAAGTTCAAAACCTCTAAATGATGTGCATGGAAAGATGAATTATAATTTCCCCCTCAACGCTGGTAGTTATCAAAAGTCAGCATCAAGCCTTGAATTTGCCCTTAAATTTTAGAGTCATAAATGGTGTATTGTTTACACATAAGATTAATTATATTGCACTAAAATAATGTCTTCTATAGCCCAATAATTTAACATTTATGAGAACACTTACAATATTTAAAAAACCACTCTGCCCAAGAAACCACTAGCCTGATACGATCAAACGTTACTTTTGCAAAATCTTTGAAGAGGGTATTTTATGTCTGCTCTTTCAATGCTTACCTAATTCTTCCTGAATTAACAATTAGAAAACACTAATTGCATGACAGTGATTTAAAATCACTTCAGAAAAGTTGAAAAGTCTGTCCGCCAGCCTGAATAACCTTAACGTCTATTGCTTCTGCCTAAATCATAAAGAAAATTGCACTAGTGAATATCCTCTTTGTTTGCATATTAGACTGAATGAATGTTTTTCATCTTTGGCACATAAATTACTTCATTTCAAAGGGCAAACTTCCCTCCCATAGAAACGGACATTTTTTACTTTAAAATCTACATGGAAAACAAAAGGATGCACACTGTCAAGACTATTTTGATGTGACAAATGATCAAGGCAAGATTTTTCCTACCACATATCAGATATATAACACTGGTTTATTAAGTAAATTAATAATTCAAGTAGGATGTTTTTGGAGGGAAGCCCAGACAGAAGTAGTCCTACAGATATCTGGAGACAGGTATGTGACAGATTTGTAAATCTTCATAGTCATTCCGTTCTTATATTCCTGACATAAATTTTTTCTTTTGCCCAATATCTCCTTGCATAAGAGACACAATAATACTACAGCAAATAATTAATTAGCAGTTGTATGTTAAGTGCTTTAAATGCATTATTTCATTGAATCACAATGTTGTGAAACAGGTGCTAATATCAGCTATATTTTAGAAATGCCAAAAATGAGACATTAAAGAAAATGTTGAATATTTCAACATCACAAAAATTGAGTTTTTGTTCATATGGTTCTATGAAGAGTGAAATAAGTCCAGTCCCGATTTAAAGTGAGGTAAGCCACACTCAAAAGTCAAATAGCACATTTTCTCCCATCATACATTTTAATTCCCTTTGGAGCTAAAGAAATTAATTAAAGATGAAAATACAAGGGAGATTATTTTAAAAAGAGATCAATTAATAAGTGGGGGAAAATGATCATTCTACATAAGTTTTGGGAAAAATCATTTCACAAGTAAATTGTGTTTAGGGTTTGTCTCAGCCCTGGTACCTTGCCATGGGAGCCAGCTGTGGTTTGCAGAAAAGTAACTGTGTGCCTCGGTCACAGTTGAGGCCTCAATGACTCCATGATCCTGCAATCCCTCAGGACAAGATTATACAACCTGAAGACACTGTGGTTTCCTGAGAACCCAGTAATTATAATGATGATGATGATGATGATGATGTTTCACCTGGGAGAGAGGACAAACTTCATATTAACCTGCCATCTCTGCAGCTATCCTCATCAACATAAAATCCTCATTAGTTTAAAATCATGTCTGCCCTCTAAGTCATCCGAAGTGATACTCGTCAACATAAGATGCGGCTCAGCATAAGACCACTGTCATCCGATAATCCCCTCAATGTTTTCCTCAAAGTAAATGTGATCAATAAATAGCAAGGTTATAGAGGGTTGAAAACTGATGGTCAGCTTAAACACCAGCTGAATCAGCATGGTGTTGAGTGTAGATGGCCCTCCTGAGGACTGTTGCCAGCATGCAAAAGAGACTCAGAGAGGAAAAATAGTGGTGGTATTGTTTGGTGCCGTTGGTTCTCCTATTGCGGTGGGTTCTTCTGGAAGAGCTTGCTGCATTTCTTTCCTGACATGAACTTGGCTGTCCTCATCATCAGAGGAACTTGGGACCTTATAGTAGCTGAGGATGGCTGTGGATGCCTTTCAGGGAGCTCTGGTTCTTACTTTGAGTGTTGCTTCTTGGCTCCAGTACAGAGCCCTCAGTCTG
Organism: Cavia porcellus; assembly: GCF_034190915.1. Classification (NCBI taxonomy): domain Eukaryota; kingdom Metazoa; phylum Chordata; class Mammalia; order Rodentia; family Caviidae; genus Cavia; species Cavia porcellus. Next base: position 70,024,369 of record NW_026947495.1, on the reverse strand, counting down.
ATGGAACTGATTTTCTAGCTTCAACTGCTGACTTTGAGCCTTCCCATTGCAGATTCATGCTTGCATGAGTCATCATCATCATGGGCTCTTGGCCTCCATTTGGACTTAAGGGAGGCACTGTCATGGGCTCTAAGTTCTCAGCTGAACTCATGCAAGGTATCACCATGGGATCCAGGTCCTCAGCTGGATTCTGTAGGTCTTTAGTGTGTGGATAGAATTCCTGCACTTCCTTTGTATTTGACGCCTCGAGTGACCTTTATAAATAATACCATTAATTATGTGTCCTGTATGTAACTGTTTTCCTTGCAATCCCTCACTACAACAGAGGTTTTGGTTGCCTTTTATTCCCGTGAAAAACTGGCTATCCCACATCCCAGGTGCACTGCTATCTGTCTGTCTTTCTTTTTCACCATGCACCATAACATTTTACAGAAAACTGGGGGCTCACTACAGGGGACCCTAATACAATATGCATGTGAGAATATGGTAAAGTAAAAACCACTATTCTGCATAACTAATATATACTAATAAAAAGTGAAGCAAGTAGCTATGATTCGGATTTGAATAAAGTAATACTTGCAATGAATGTATCTACCAAGGGATTAATATCTAGAATATATAAATACCTCCTATGAGGCAATTTTAAGAGGCATTCAAATAGAAATGTCAGTAAAATTTATTAGTAGTACATGGTAATGAAGACCAGAATATGAAAAGAATGCTCAAACTCACTAATAATAACAAAAATGCAAATGAAAAATATGAAAAATACTTGATTCCATTACATATCTATTAATTTAGGGAAAATGTAAAAATCTGACAAATGAAAAATAGTCATTTGCTGATGTGGGAATCCAAGTTGATAATACTACTTTGAAAATCAACTGGCAGTACAGTCTGTGGATTCCATCAACTATAAATCAAGATATTTGAAAGATATGTCTGCACTGAACATGTACATCTTTCTGTTATTATTCCTGAACAGTACAGTATAACAACTGTCTATGCAGAAGCACTAGTAATCTATAAATGATTTAATATATATAGGAAGATATCTATAGTTACATGATAATAATACCATTTCGCTTCTGGGAGAACATGGCAGATAGATAAGAGCAGCTACAGAGGCTCTCTGAGATACATTGCTTAGAATCCAGGAATGGTGCGTTATGAGGAATCCTAAGCAAGGGGAGATATACCCTGTTGACCCAGGAATGAACTAAGCTGAGAGAAACCAACTGGAAATGCAATCCCAGGGCTATAACAGGAACAAATAAAATCTCAGCACGGAAGCTGGAACCCACGCCACGGGAAGCCACAATTTGAATTTCCTGCTGTTGCTGCTGCATCCAAATACACACAGCAGGGAGAGAGATGCACGAAAGCTCTGAGAGTGGGAATTGGTGAACAGAGTTGAGAACTGGACTGGCAGGGAGCCCTGCATCAACCTGCAGTGAGTGAGAGGAATGGGAACCCTTCCATAGAATAGGAGGCTCCAGCAAAGGACATTCTGGGACCAGACAGACTACCCAGAACAGGATGCTGCAGTGACTTTAGTCGCATATTCCCTTCTCAAGCGGGATTGGTGCGGAGCGCTTGGCCTACGTGACGCTGCTGACTAAGACCCAGTAGGTTAGCCCAAACCAGGTCCCAGCACCTGGCAGTGCACCTTGGCAGTGAAGCCTTCAGTAGGTTGACCCGGAGGGGCAAAGGCTGCCCAGGTCTATGTCTCCTTGGTGCACTGCAGTGGGTAGGAATACCTAGCTAGCGGATTCAAACAAACTGTAACTGACAAAGAAAAAAACTGGGCCTCCTATGCACACTTGTATGGAAGGAACAAAAAGTATGGGAAGAGGTAATAACAAGAAAGGGCCCTCAGTCCCCAATCCTGAGAACACTGATCCAGGAAGGTAAATGCAAAGGAGGACAGAAAACATGCAATATCAGGCATGGCACCAATAGACATAAAGCGATATCTCCAGAGCCTCATAGATGAGTTCAAAAGTGAAGTATTTAACAAAATAAAGCAAGATATAAGTAGAATAGTTAGAGAAATGCTAATCACCACCCAAGAAAAAGCAGACAGTGGAATGGAAGAACAGAAAAAAAGGGGAGAATTGTTTGATGGAGAAAATAGAGAAAACATAGAATACGTGAAGCAGGTTCAAAGAGATTACCAGGAAACTAAAAACTCTATCAAAAGCTGGCATAACAGCTTGAAAGAAACTAAGGATAGATTATCTGAACCGGAGGGGAGATTTGTAAAGTGGGAGCATGAAATGAAAAACTTCTTAAAAATAACAAGAAAACAAACAGCAATAATACAAAGGCTAGAAGATAATGAGAGGATCTATAACTTAAGAATTAAGAACATAAAAGAAGAAGTAGGGTCACAAACAAATGGACTATAAAAGCTATTCACAGAAATAATCCAAGAGAATTTCCCTAATTTAACAAAAAGTAAAGATACTCAGATGTATGAGGCATATAGGACCCCAGCCACCTACAGCCCAAACAGAGCTACAACCAGGCATATAATAATCAAAATTCCAGAAATCCAATATAAGAACAGAATATTAAAAGCTGTCAGAGACAAGAAACAGATCACTTACAAGGAAAACCCATCAGAATTACAGCAGACTTCTCAGCACAAACCATCAAATCACGGAAATTGGGGGGGGGGGAATAATTCAAGCTTTGAAAGATAATAACCTCCAGCCAAGATTAATATATTCTGCACAACTATCCCTAGAAATTGATGGAAAAACAAGGTGCTTCCAGGATAAAGAGGAACTAGGGGAATTTGCAACCACCAATTCAACTCTACAGAGAATACTGCAGTATATTCTAAAAAAGAAAAATATGAAGAATCCAAAAATAGTGGCAGAGAGGCCACAATGAATGGAGCAAAAAGCAAAATGAAGAAGACAAACTGACAACAAATGACAGAAAAAGAGTTCAACAGAAATGAGGCAGAGAATGGTGCCTCATAGATGGTAGGAACAGCTATTTTGGAGAAAACAGGACATCATAATAGCTAGTGCTGATTTAGTATCATCTTGTTTTGAAGTCCCATCAAGCTATTATTCTTCTGTCTCCATAGGTCTTAACAGTTTGTATCTTACTGGATTTTATTATATGTGATAATATAAATAAAAACTTTTATAGACAAGATTATACAGAAACCATTGTTTATTTTCTGATAGTTGGTTCTAAATACCCTGTAATACTGTCATTCTCTTGAATGGTTTTACATTGTCTTGATATGTTTGGTGCTACAGTATACGAAGTTATACTCAAATATTTCAAGGAAAGAGACACTATGGTAACTACTTTTATGTCGGGATTATCTTGTGGTGAAACACTATTTTGCTTAAATGTTTATGTTTTGAGCTGTGCTGTTTTATGCCCTCTTTTATCTCAATCTCCTTTCTTTAATTATTTACTTTTTTATTTTTATCTTTTTATTAAGGGAAAAATAAAAAATAGCAGGATATATTATAGTTACCCATTTTGACTTCCTATTAACTTGATTTGAAACCCTGTGTTGCCCTCACCATCTTGTTTTGACTGATTTTCCTCTATTCTGCTTTGCTTGATAGTACCAAGTTCGAAAGTATAGGCAACAACTGTGTAGACAATTAGGTTCATTATGACGCCCATTCTGGTTGACTTTTATCTTCTTTTAAAGTCCTGTAATGTCTCCAATGATTTGGTTTTATTCTTTACTGTTTTGTTCAATTTTATTATAACTGATGATACAGGCAATTCTTTTTAAGATAGCAAGAGGCAGTATGGTAACCATTGTTGATCACCTTGTATTTTGTTTTTACATTATGTATTATGTCCATCCTTTTGATTTGACTGACTCTGTTCTGTTATGTCACATTTGGTTTTACCCTCTTCAAAAAAAAGTAATAAGAACTGTGGAAGTAATAAAACCCAAAATGTGTAATTGTCATTGTACAAAAGAAAGGAAAAGAAAGTGCTCTAAAGGATATAACTGCATGTGTATTTAAGTGTATAAGATAGATAAGCACATACTGAGTTTTGTTGGATCATTGAACAGAACCGTTTGCAGTCTCATTGTTTGAAAGTCCACTTTATATGCTTTAATTTTGTAACTTGAACAACTATTTCTAAGATAACAATATGTAATCTATTAACTATTGATTTCCTACTGTTTATTTTTTCTGAAATTCTGTATAACTTGTACCCTTTTTCTGTTTTTTTTTTCTTTTTCTCCTTAAATAAAATCTAAAAAATAATAATAACATTTCATACAAGGAACTAGAGCACCTGTGAATTTTGGTATCCAAAGGGGTGCTAGAACCAGTCCCCAACAGCACACTGAGGAAGGTCTATATATAGTTTGATTGATCTTGTCTGTGCCCTACAACAGCACAATTCTCCTGGAAATAATTCTCTAACGAAATTTCATTTATGCTCAAAATAAGACATGTTGCATGAATGTTCACAGAACATTTTTGACATCGTAAATAGTCATCAATAGAAAAACATAAATAAATTTAGAAACACTTCTGATGGATTTTAGAACACTGAAAATGAACTCACATCAACATGTCATCCTGAATGAATCGCATATAGTTTACTAAAAACAGCATTTTGCTAAATACATGTGCTATACAATATTTTGATACAAATTTGTCACATTTGATCACTGTCTCCCTAGTTCAATATGTATTACATTTGGTTTTCTAATCACAGTCTCCTGGATTCTCTTACATCACTGGCAAATTCTCCATTTCTTTTCTGGTTCCATTTTATTTCAAGATCTGTTAATGTTGGAAGGTCAAAAGAATATTCCATAAGGTATTTTTGTTTTACCAGTTTCTACTGTCTCTTTTTTATCACATCTCTTTTCATGGTTCAAATAGCACATTACACTAACGATTATTAGATAATCTTGGTCCTATTCTCTAATTCCAAATTCCAGTATCTACCTATCTACTTGGGTGTCTAATAGTCTGTCAAATATAACACACCCGAAACATCTCCCCAGCTGCCTTTCCAAAGTGGATCTGTCCTCAATCTTCCTCAGTGTAGGGAAGGGTGACTCTGAATTATCTGGATGTCACACTTAAACAAATAGGACTAATTATCCAAACATTTCCTGAATTTTTTAGTGTTATTTAGTCTGTTTCTCTAGCCTCTGGTTTTCCAGTAGATTCTAAGAACTCGGTCAAATTCAAATTGTGGTAAAAGTGAACGGTGAGTTAAGTTAATGACAACCTGATCCTTGAATTGTCTACCTGTACAAAGTGAGCAGTCTGGTATACTTTTAGGATTATATTGGTCTTCTATTGCAGTTAACAAATTATCATAAACTCAGTGGCTTAAAATAACACAAATTTATTATCTCAACTGTGGAGCTCAGAAGTCTAAAATGGATGGGGAAGGTTAAGGCTGCAGGTGAGAATTCATTTCATGCCCTTTCCCATTTCCAGAAGCTGCTCATAATGCTCAGATCATTAACCTGCAATACTGTGACCTTTGCTTTCATTCAGGTCTTTCACTCTGTGACCCACCTGCCTTCCTCCTATAACCTCTTCTAGCTCAAATGCAACTGCAAAATTCCTCCTGTCAAGGAAGATGTCCTAGGCGCAGATTTCAGAGCCAGGATGTGAAGATCTTTAGGGTGTGAGGGGGCCTTTTCCTGCCTGCCATAGGCACCATCCATTAGTCTCCCAATGGCAACCAGTGGTCTTAATGCCACCACTAATCTTTGTAAGGACAGCAAAATGATAATTTGCTAAAGTACAGAAAGACTTCTTATTAAATCTGAAGTTCAGGTACCACAAGCTAAGCAAGAAAATACACTTAGATCCTCCCTTTTTATTTCCATTTTTCAAAGTGAAAAGTTGGTTTCATAACAGCTTCAAATTATGACAAGTGAATTTCAATCCTTCTTTCTCATTCAGCCTCAGTGATCTGTGCTGAGTAAATGTAATTACAACAATGGTAATAATCATTCTTTTTATGCATATTGTCACAATTCTGGCCATTGGGAGCTTCTTTGAACTGGCTTCTTGTTCTTTGACACAACTCCATTAATCTTTGAAACCTCCTTGACTCTGGGCATAATTAGATGTCTCAGGACCACCTTGGACTATCCTTGACTCACATTTCAAGTCGGTCATTTCTCCAAGGGAAATAGCATTAAAGGACACAACCCTAGTTCTATGGATAATTGTTGTTACTACGGTGAAATTGTTTCTAAGTAATTTTAGTGAACAGGACTGTATACTTAAAATTCATGACTTTGTGTGATATTTGCTTGGCAATTTAAACATTATATTTTCCCCTATTTTATTCTATTCTTTTATATATTCTAGCTTATACTAAAATAGAGCTGTACTCTGTTATATTAACATAGTTCTTTTACTCAATAATGAAAAGAGAATATAACAATAATAATACAGTATTATTTTTTAAATGTTAAACTACTGCCAGCAAGGTTTTTTTTTTTAGATGTAGCCTCAATTATTCAAAAATGTATTGTAGAAAAGAATAGGACCTAGACTGACTACAATAATTTTGAGAGGAAAGAATGAAGTGGGAAGAATCACTCTACTCAAGGTTCACCATGTAGCCACAGTGAATAGACACCTATATCCATGAAACAGAATCAAAAGCCAGAAATAGAACCACACAAATATACCCAACTGAGTCTGGACAAAAGTACAAAAGTAATTCAGTGGAGGAAAGATAGACTTTTTAATAATGGTACCAATGCAATTGGACATTCAGAAGTTTAAAAAAGGAACTCAACAGAAACTTTACACATTATACAAAAATCAACTTGTAATGGATCTGAAATTTATGAGCAAAATTAAAAAACACTTTTAAAAAGGTAATCTATTAATAGGTGATTTCTTACTGTTATGTTTTTTTTGTAGTTCTGTATTATGTGTAACCTTACACCACTTTGTTTTGTTTTGTGTTTTTCTCTTTTTCCTCTTAAATAAAATTTTAAAAAAAAATAAGAAACTGTCAGTCTGTAGAAGAAAAATTCTTATGTTTAACATGGAAAGTATGATTCATGAGATAAAAAAATGATAAATTAGATTGCATCAAAATTAAGTTTTCCTTCCCAAAAAGGTTCTGTAAAAAGGATTGAAGATAAGTTGTAGGTCAAGGGAAAATATTTGTAAGCTATAGACTGACAAAAGACTGATATCTATAGCATGTAAAGAAATTTCAAAATTCAACAATAAAAAATAAAAATAAAATGAAATCCAGTTATGCAATGGACAAAAGACATGAAAAGATAATTGCTAGAGGACAAAGAGACGACAAGCACATGAAAAGATGCCCGACACTGACCGTAAGGAAAGTGCAAACTGAACCACAATGAGATACCATTATACCCCTATCCAATTAGCTAAAATAAAAATAGTGCCTAATATGAAATAAGAAAACTGAGGATCCAGATGACTCAAGCACTATGAGTAGGTTTGTAAAAGTGATATATTCAGCCCTGGAAAGTGTCTAGCAGTTTCTTACAAAAATATAAACTTCTTTCTTAATATATACTTACCAGGATTACCCAGGAGTTGCATTTATCACTTTTATCCCAGAGAAATAAAAATTTATTTCACAAAAACTTACACATTAATGTTTTATGATCTTTATTTGTGATAGTCAAAAACTAGAAATAGCCTGGGTATCTTCAAAGAGAAAATGGTTTAATAAGCTGTCATATATCCATAGTTTCTAATATTACCCAGTAACAAAAGCTATGAACTGCTGATCACGTGAGACTACTTGGATGAACCCCAAAGGATGTATGTGGAGTTAAAGAGTCAATTTCAGGCCAGGCATGGTGGCACATGCCTGTGATCCCAGCACTCAGGAGGCTGAAGTAGGAGGATAGCCAAGAGCACGAGGCCAGCCTGGGCTACATAGTGACACCCTGCTTTAAAAAAAAATCAGTCTCCAAGAATTACATTTTACGATTCTATTTATATAGAATTTTTGAAAAGGTAAACTTTTAGAGTCAGAGAACACTTTGGTGGTTTCCAGGAAAAAGAAAAAAGTAATTGTGATCGTAAAATTGCATAATTAATCATTTGATGGCATCTTACTGTACTGTGATTGTGGTGCTGGCTACAGGAATGTATCCAGGTGATAAAATCACTATAACCAAATCCACCCATTGGGCATGGTGACACATGTCTGAAATCCCAGCACTTGAGAGGTTGAGGCAGGAAGATTGCTGTGAGGCCGGCCTGGACTACATATGAAGTTCAAGACCATCCTGAACTATATAGGGACACCTGTCTCAAAAAAGCAAAACAGAACAAAATAAAACAAAAACAAAACAAACCCACATACTTGTAAAAATCTGGTGAAACCTGAAAGTTGGTAGATTGTGTCAATATCAATTTCCTGCTCCTGACATTGTATATTACATCAAATATTACTATGGGGAAACTGGACAAAGAAGGGATTTTTACAACTGCAACTGAATCTATAATTATCCTAAAATAAATTCTCAAAGATTAAAATAATGCCAAGTTACTTTCTCATTGCTGGGACAAAATGTTTGACACTCACAAATACAGGAAAGGAAGGTTTATTTTGGCTCACAGCTTATGAAGGTTTCAGTCCTTAGACAGCTGGTTCCAAGGCAGGAAAGCATGGCAGAGGAGAAATAGCTCATGCCATGGCAGGCATGGAGCAGCTGCCATCACGGAAGAGAAGGGACACAGGTACCCATATCCTTCCAGAGTACCCCCACAGCGACCTACCTCTTCCGCTGGGCTGCACCTCCCAATGTCACACGCGACTCAAGACTCAGCAGTGGGCTGAGCTAGTGTCACACACCTATGCTCCACCCACCTGGGAGCAGCCTCCCTGCGTATGAGCCCACGAGGCTTTGGGGGACACTTTGATATAAGCCATAACAAATACAAATGGAGTTTAAAGTGTCTTTGGAATCCACACCATTACAAGACACAATTAAAAACTGTATCTTCTAAAATAATTTGCAATGCATTTTCTGTTTGTATTATCAAAATAATAACTAGTAAGATTTGCTCACTTATTTCTATATGCTTTCAGCATCAGGAATTTCTAATTAAAGTGAAGTGCACACGTGTGTGTGTGTGTGTGTGTGTGTGTGCATTTTAGTCCACAGTGAACGTACATGATTCAAGAGTTACAACAATGTGAAGAGACACCCAGAGAAGTCTTACCTCCCGTACTGTTTCCCCCACTCTTCTGTCTTCTGCCCCTTGTACATGGATGTTTCCAGATGCCTTACCCCGGGAGAGTTTGTGTAAACAATCATTTTCTCATCTTACTCAAAAGTCAATAAATAATACAAGCTGTTCCATATATATCACATTTTCCCCATTACACTGGATTAATAGAATACCTTCTTATCATACCACTAATGCACAGAACAAGGTCCCTTTTCTCTTGACAGCCTGTATTATATCCCATCGTGTGGCTGTACCCCAGTTTACTCATCAGTTCTCTTTTGCCAAAAGCACAGTGTCAGATGTCACCAAAATGAATAACTGCATCTATATACAATTGCTTTTCCTTATGTGCTCTGTATAGGTAGAAATATGATCATCAGGTTTAAGGAGTAAAGCACTTGTAATGAATGTTACAAAGTTCTGTCAAATTCTCCTCCACAGGTATGGTAGCACTTTGCACTTCTTCCAAAAATTATAGAATATTTTAAAATTTCTATGTTTCATGAAGAATTTAATCTTTACTTCTGAGATTTAAAATGACACCTCTATCAGATATTAGGTTTCCATGCATATTTTTCCATTGATCTGTTTATATTCACTCACTAATTGAAGTCTACTTTAATTACTGAAGTTTAATATATAATATAGGTCTACCATACCTTGTTTCGTTGTATTCTTTTAATGACAGATCTTTCTATTTTAGATGCATCAGAATCAACCTACAAGTGGGGAAGAAGCTGTCATTGTTTGCTTGAATCTCATTAAATTTATAAATAAACTTAGAGGAAATTGATGTATTGATGATGATATTTCATATCCAAAAACATGATACATTTTTCCATAATAGAGTTTATTTTTGTGTCACAAAAGGAAATAAGCTTTCGTTGTGCTGCCTAGTGCATAGAACATTATGTAATAGGTGTTTGATAAGTATTTGTGCTATAAATCAATAAAAATGTTCTGTATATTCAAGACACATATACAAATGAAGTAAAAATATAAATGAATATCAAAAACCCAAATCTATAACAATGATGCCTTCAGATAAGTTTGGAATGGAGAAAACGAACAAGAAGTATAGCAGAGGGAGCTTTAGTTATATTTTAAGCCTATATTTCTTGAGCCAGTTTATAATGGCCACTACATTATTCTTTTTAGATATTTACATGGATAAAACATCCCACGATAGAGGAATAAAAAGTTAAAGACCCATCTAGCCCATAAAGTTGTATCTAAGACATGAGAATAAACACATTCTTAGAAACAGGATATATGTGCATTATAAATGAATTCTACATACATAAATTTTGCAATTTGTATACATGTATTAGCTGACTTAGGGTTATAACATATATAACCCATAAAAGGTTCCCTAAGTTTGAATATAGTATTTATGCATAGCACTGATGTGACTCCTACCCTATCAGCATGACCATTCAGAAGGGTTCCATGATTGATTTAATGGTTTTCTATTGTTGCTTTGAAAATATTAATGTTTTGAACAAAGGATCCCACAAATTATGTAGCCACTTCTAAGGGTCTGAAATATAAACAAATACTGAAGAAGATTTCAATCCTTTAGAATCAGTTTCAACACAAAGCAATCAAAACAAAGCCACTCCTAGATACCACCAAAAGGCCGCCCTCTTAAGACACTGATACGATGATACAGAGACCAAGGCCTAGCTTTTCAGGGCAAATCTTGTTTCTTGAATACTCTTCCCTGTCTTATCCTGACCTACTATTCTTAGCCTTTGACATCCATCTAATGAACCACCAATTTGTGAAACCAAGCCCTATTTGCTCCCCTTATACTGTCTTCAAAGTTCAAATATTCACAATTTAAGTTTCATACGTACCTTTTTACAGAAGTCTCTAGAAAAATTCTAGTGTCAGAATGTGAGTCTTGGCTGGAATCTTAACCTAATCCTTTTTGAACTTCAATTTTCTGATGTGTAGAATCTGGTTAATGATACCCACCTCTGCGAGTTGTTTAGAAAATTAAGTAATATGCACAAATTGATGAGATCATGTTCTATTCACAATGTTGGTTCCCAGAAGATGTTAATTTTCCTTTCTCTAGGACAAAATTTACATTTTATTGGCCTTTGGGTTCTCAGAGTAGAGAAGAATGTCTGTGAGAGTTCCTCAGACACTTAGGGAATGCCCAAATGCATGAGTGACCCAATCTCATGCACTGTGGACACGCAATGATTTTACATCCCCAGCTCAAAGCTTTCCCAAAAAGAGCTTTATTTTCCCACAAGCTTCTTGCTCCCAGAAGCAATAAACCAAGTTTTACTTGGTCGGCCTCTTAATAGCCTCTCAAAAAGTGTTCTTAGGTCTAATATGACCTAATTTAATTGTTATTCAGCAGTTCCTTTCTGAAGCTTTCCCAGAAGACTAAAAGTGGAACACTCTACATGCCTCTGTTTCTCCATCCATTGACCCGCCCAACTATAAAGACCCAAGCTGGGATTTTAATGAGAGTCAAGTTTCGAGGAGAAAAACCCACCAGCTCTGAAATAAACTACAACTCTGGGTGCAGATGAGAAATGTTACCTTCCTAAACTTTAATCACTTAGCTTCCAATAGCATTCATAAGTTCTTTCGATGATAGTCACAAATTAAACTGGGCTTTCAAAGTAATTCAAAGAATATTGAATAAGTAAGCTGAACTTCTGAACTCACTGCTTCCCTTGGGATAATTGCAGATCTGGGGCACAGCAAGAAAGAACTGGAAGCCAAGGAAAAGTGATGCATCAGATTTTTGTGGGGCAAGAAAAGTAGCTGGCTACTAAGAAACATTTAGATGTATTAGAAGGTTATGAAAGCTTCAAAAGGTAGTTATTAAAGAAGTGCATCTCTAAGTTGAACTTGTATGTGTGGGTGAGGAGCTCATGGTTAGAAAGAAGTCAGGAGAAGTAGAAGTCGTGGAGAATTGAAAGGAGGAAGGAAGTAAAGCTCACCCTAGAAACAACAGCTCCAGCATGGCGGCATCCTTACTGTATGGAAAACTGAGAAATAGAGGATGGCACAGGTATGAGTGGTCCCTGGCTGAGACCTGCTTCGCACAGTTGTAGCTTAGAAAATGTTTACACCAGAGGGAGGGGCAGGGGAGCGCCGAGGGGCAGTGGCTCGGGTTTGCTCATAGAGCAGAGTGCGATCAGGCTCTTCGGGATGGTAGCAAAGCCCATCACCAGAGTGGCCGCCCAGCTGATCAAAGCCAACAGAAGGAAGAAAACAGCCGTGAAACACTGCCCAGGAGCCAAGCTCCAGCCCCAAGACAGAAACAGTCAGACCGACCGTAAGGCTGCCATTTTCCATTCTCACTACATTCCTCTGCTGGTTGATCTAGCAGAGTATTTATGAAAGTCCATGTTTGATGAATTCTCTTTCATTTTCAGCATGAGGAAAGCCTTTTCTACTTGGTATCAAGTAGATCTGAGTTCCCATTATACTTCTGGTTGTGTCACCCAGTGCAAAGAGTCATAAAGATCCATCACCTGTTCTACAAAAAGAAAACAAAAACCCGATCAGCCACAGGGACGGGAGAGTTAATACTTAAAAGCAAGAGCTGGCAAGTAATAAGGATTAACTACATATTTCCTGACTTAGACACTTTAAAAATTCTTTTCTGATAGAAAATCACCTTTGTCTTCAATATGAAAATAAATAAAGACTGGATAGAAAGAAGTGAACGTGATGAACATTAGACTATCACAGTAATTAAGCAAAATAAAACAAAACCTGAAGTCTAACAACTTAGCAAGAATGCTACAAAGAAGAAGTAGTTATTTGTTCTGCATCTGTCAGTTTTAGAGTTGGGATTGGGCAGGAGTAAGAATGGTATCTTGAATCACTGGAAGACCAAACAAAGTTTGATAATTTTGAATACTCTGAACAGTATTTCAGCACATTTCTGCATCAGCTCTGCTTTACATTCACCCAATAAGGGAGAAAAGGGTGGACAAAAACTTGAACACAAGGTCGGTGAACCTCGACTGGTACTGGTAGAGAACAGAAAGATGACAAAGACTTTTACAGATACACTTTGGGATACAACAGGAAACATTCACTCACTGAGTGACACCAGGCATGGGGAATATGAAATAAAACATAAAATGGATTGAAGGAAGGAGGCAGCTTGGAAGTCATCAAAACAAAATAATCTTTTAAGAGTAAAGAGGTTAAAGGTGAAGCAAAGTTCTTAGAGCCAGTGAAGAGGTTGAATAGCCTCTGGGATTCTATAAAATAGCAACACAGAAACGACAGTATGTGATGAAGAACCAGTTCATAATCTTCCCAGATAAGACTTTTACAAGCAACACTCTACTGAGAGAGAGCAGATAACAGTGTTTGCCAAGAGGTGAATATTCACAAAAATGAGGGAAGAAATTCTGCAATAGTTGTAAGAAAAATGTTAAAACTACTTTAGTGTCATCCTAAATTACTAATGTTGATGAATAAAAGAAAAACTCTTTTTTTTTCTTAAAGTAATATTTTGTCATAGGACAACCATAAAACTGATGTGTAATTTTAGGGGAAGTCTGTTATTTAACTAATAATATTAAGGCATGACATGTGTACTAGTAATATAAAGATTATCTGAATAAAAACACAGCTAGCAAAGAAGCTAAAGAGCTGCTAAGGCTTCTTTACTACATGTATTTTCCTACGACTGGCAGAAGATGGAGGAGGACCATGTGAGGACTTCGCCTTGGTAGAGATGGTGAAACACACGTGCCACACATCGATGTGATGTTCAAGGAAGCACCATGATGCACTATCTCAGAAGGCGAGGTGTGTAATGGAGACAGAAAGATGATGAAGGTAACAGTTACTGAAAATCTGCTACATCCCAGATGCTCCCCCTTCACCCATCATCCCGTCTCACCGGGCATCACTGACCCCACTTTAGAAATGAGGAAACCAGGGTTCAGTGAGGTAAATGCCACAGCACTGAGACTGATGTCACTCAGCTGGGAAATGACAAAAGAACTAGAATTGTAACACAGGTGCATTGGTATGAACTCAAATTCCATTTTCTTTCCATCACACTAGGATACTCAGCCAACTAGAAGCAAAGTCTTATGACAAAGAAAAATGACAGAATGAAATTTCTCCTTTCTATGGCCATAGACATGGTCCTGCATCCTTTGGACTGCTGTTCTTTTCAGTGCAGTGTTGTATTTACAGCAGCTCCTCAACACGCTTTCTTCCCTGCCTACAGCAGAGTTGTAACAGATACGTGCCTGAAAATAGCATCTTCCCTCTCTGAGTCTCTTGCACCCTGATGTGCATTGTACCCTAAAGATGGACCAAGCTGGGCAACAGCAGGTTTTCTGCGATGTGCTGCCCACTGCCTTGCCATAGTCAAGCATTTCTTTTTAAAATAAAAGAAAAGAAGCTTAAATACCAAGGAAATTAGTTGTGAGATTTTAAAAATAAATTTTTTCATTGCTAAACTATAAAGGCAATTCAAACACCAGGTGTATTTAACACATGTGCTTACCTCTCTGTAAGCTATAAAATTGAGTACATCAATAAAAATTGTATTTTAGGAGTACAATGTTTACATAGTTATTTTGGCAGAATTATAGCATTTATGACAAAAATGTTAGTATGAACAACCAGTCTACCCAGTGGAATTAAAACTCTCAATGGAGAGAAATGGCCGAACTATTTACATCTAACTATTCTTTCACAAATTTAAAAATTCTTTTAAAAATAAATTTACAGCTGGGCGTTGTGGTTCACTCCTAAAATCCCAGCACTCTGGAGGCTGAGGCAGGAGGATCACTGAGTTTGAGGTCAACCTGGGCTTCAAAGTGAGTTCAAGGCCAGCCTGAACTGCGTTGTGAGAACTTGTCTCAGAAAGACACACACACACAAAAGAATTTACATTGTTTACCTTTTCACCGTTCAATTTTTTTCACAGAAAGTTTCCACCCAACATGCTATCTTCAAAGGAAAAAAATTAGATTTGTATGGTAAACTGAAGTTTCTTAGGACTTTTTGTTATCTCACAGAAGAAAATAACATTTAATGTTCTTTCAAATTCATTGAAGAAAAAAAAATCATGATGAAATTTTAAGCACTAAGTCAGCCTTAAGGAAGGAAAAAATCCTAGGAGTTAGTAACAGTGATTGTCAAGTTACTCGATCTCCAGGATTTTTAAAAGTTTGGCCTTTTCTTACCTATATTTAACTGTCATAGATACTTATTTTAGTAAATTACACTAACTTTGGAAAATACCTACTATAGATAAAATATTAAATCTTACTGTTTTACTTTTAGATATTTGGTGGAGGTATGTAACCCAGCTGCATGTGTGGCTTGACTATTCTGTGATCTCTGATAAATGAAATTCTTCTGTTATCTCTACATAATAGCAAATATATACAAGTTACCGGACATTTGATCCTCTCATATTCTGCTAGTATGACTGCAACATGAGACAATTGTTTAACTAGACTAACTGGTAATAAGTCTCACATTTTTAAATATGCCTTCTCTTTGGACAGAAAAAGTCAACTCAAAAAAACTTACACACATGTAAAAAGAAATGTTCAGTGGAATACATTGTAATGTCACAATTAGAAATCAACAAATTGAACACCACTTGTGGATTGAATAAATTGGGATCCTTAAACAACCAACTGTGGTGAAATCTTTAATAGCCAGAACTACATATATTGGTGTGAAGCAAAATGACTCATCTATTCATGAGTGAAATCAGGTTACAAAGAAGCAAATGTATTATAGTCCTACCTGTTGTGTTATACAATCCGGAAAATATAACCTAAGCTTTTTAAAAGAAGGCCTCTGTTTCCCACCTCTGAGTTCACTGTGCAATTTATTTCTACTTATATACTTCTAGATTATACAGGTTGCAATAGTTTATATCACTTTGCATTTTAAGTTACCCCTATCAATCTCAATATCTTTTAAATGAGGCAATCTTATGTTACATAATTTATATATGTTATTATAGCTCTAGCTACTTTTTTAAAAAGACTCAACATGTCTATGATTTTGTGTTTGAAGTCCCAAAGCTTCTGATATAAATTCTTTAGCCAGCCACAACAGACATTTTTCAGACCTAAGAGTTTCTATAGCACTGTCTGTCCTGCGAGCCCTCATTGGTGCCTATCTGTTTCAAATCCTCTCCAATCTCCTCTGAGCTTACCTGATCTCCTTAAGGTCCTCTGCTATATTCATTTTTTAGTCAGTTTCTGTTGCTTGCGCCTAGAAACCTGTTATGCTTTGTCTTCAGACGTTCCATGATGGCTTGTAAACATTTATAACTATTCTTATTGCCCTATAAACCCTAAAAAGAGAGAAGCCAACCAACAAAAATAATATTATAATTTGTTTTAAAGGGTTTTCTGTGAGATCTTCAATGCTGTTGCTTTTTTCCCACACAATGTGGCTAAAAATAATTAGCTTTCATATCCTACTCTGCTAAAGAATTTTGCCACTACACCCAACTGCACTTCCACTGAGAAATTCTGTTTAAGCCACACCTCCAGCAAGAATCCTGGTGCTCAGAGATGATTGTACATTCTCATTCACTTGGCATGTAAGGAAACCGCAAACTTCTCTACCAAATTTATTCTTATTTAATCTGTTGCTATTCTTCAATTACCTCACAAATTGCTAAGTTACCATAAAAGCTCCAAAGTCCAACCGACATTTTTGTTACATTTTTTCCCCAATAATATTCATTCTTCTTCCACAGCTTGTCACTGAGTCTTTGTTGTTACTCATTTAGATATGGAAGGAAGTTTGACAGATACCAGAAGTATAAAAGAGATAAGTAAATGCATATGCCTTTGTCCAGATATTTATGGAACAATAACTGAATCCACAGGCCTAACATCCTTCAAGACAGTCAACAGACATCAGTCAGGGAAAAGTAGTTTTTTCCCAGTTTATAAAACAGTCTCAAAACTATTTACTTCTATTTTCTCTCTCTCTTCACTTTGATTCTACCAAGATCTCAACTTCTAAGAAGATACTAAATTAGCTGCTGATAAGTACTCAGGTCTTATTATTTTTCAGGTACTTAGTTAACATTTTACAACAAATTAGTCATTAGGAAAACTTCATGAAATTAATGTATATAATTCACTAATCCCGTTCTACAGTTGAAAGAAAATAGATTAGTTTTCTCCAAGCAACTCCACTATTGATGGAAGAAACTTCTAGTATATTAATAGATTATCCACCCAATAAACACACCTCTGAAATCCATGTTTATGAAGATTTTTTGATAGCCTTAGTAGAAATTTTAGAAAGAATTCTAAGTAGAATCAAGGTGTATGTGTTGCAGTGTGACATACGAAACCATATCTTAGACTGGTTTTCATTGCTATAATGAAATGTCAAAGACTAATTCGTAGAGAAACTGAATTTATTTCCTAAAGTTCTAGAGGCTGGAATCCAAAGTCAGCACACTTACAACTGGCAAGGGCTTTCTTGCTATGTCATAACACACCGGAAGGCATCGCCTGGTGAGAGACAGTGAAAGACTCTGTCAGAGAGTCTCTTCCTCTCCTGACAAAGCCAGCAACCCCACTCTAACAATTTCACCCCACTGAATTACTTTTGAAATGTCTCACCTCCCAACACTGTAAAGACTTGAATCTGAAGACTGAGTTTCTAACACATGAGTCTTTCCTTGAATAAATTTTTAACACTTGAAGCTTCCCTTTCAGCACTGTCTCAAAGAAGAAAAGTAATCAATGTTAAAATGATTTTAAATACTCTGAGCATCTCAATGTTGTAGTGAAGAGATGTAAATTCACAACTGATATTGAGGAGTTAGATTTGCCAAGTCCTATTCAATAAATGCTCGTTCCCGCCACAAAATTCATACAATGAAATTCTAACACCCAAGGTGAAACTTTTAGGAAGTGTGGTCTTTAGGAGTCCATGAGGTCGGGCTCTCGTGATTAGGATTCGGGCCCTTATAAAAGGAATCCCAGGTAGCCAGCTCGCCCCTTCTACCATGTATGTAGCAGGATGCTACCCCCCTAAGCCCTCACCAGGTCAAATCATTTGGTGCCATGACCTTGTTCTCCAGAATTGTGAGAAGTGCATTTCTCTTGTGTTGAAGCCACCTCGAATTGGTATTGTGTCACAGCAGCAGTCTAAGACAAGTGGTCCTTTCCTACTTACCTCCTTAAGGCTCCCTCTACCAAAAGTAGATGAGAACAACTGAAAGAAGGAGAAAGCAGAAAGGAGAGTAGACGTGGCTCCAAAATATTCCCTCCTCTGGGCCTGAAGTCTGGATGAGGTGGGATGAAGATGGGGTCCACTCCTCATTTAGAAAGCCAAGAGTACAAGGCTGTGCATGTGGGGCTGTGTAAGGAAGCCCATCCACACTTGTCTGCCCACACTGCACAAAGAACAGAGATGAAGGAACCAATGTCAGAAGTAGAGAAGTTCTGCGGTCATGTGTCCACAGTCCCAGAAGAGGTGCTGGCCATCAGCTTAACCTGACTTATTCTTTTAAAACCAAGTGAGAACACTGACAGAGAAAGCCATCAGGCAGAAGCAGCATGAAGGATCGTGACTTCAGCACTACTGGCCATTCATGTAGCACCCTAATAAAACCATGAACATGTCAGCCAATGCAGGAATGGTGGAGGAAAGTGAAGGTATTGACTAGTCAGTTGTGTACATCAGAAAGAAGCAGAGGAGGGGGGAAATCAATCCTTCTCCCTGCTGACATTGTAGCCCTGTGTAATTCTCAGGCCCTAGAAATCAATCCTGAAATTGGGAAGGGTTAGGAAAATCCCAAATTTGATTGAGTTATAAATCTGAAATAATTGAGTAATCGGACTTAGTTTCTATCCAAAAGGACTGGTAAATCATTAATTTAATATGACAGTATTTTCTTGGAAGAGACCAGATTAATTTGTTTGTGTGCTACAAAAGAGTCAAATATAAAGATTCAGAATAGAAATTGTGTCGGACCAGCCCCTCCCCACCCAGCCAGAAGGGAAAAACTCCCCCGGCAGACCTGTTACAGATGCAGGCGCTCAGTGTTAACAGGAAAGCGGCAGCTGCCCCACACAGCCAACCTGCGGAGAGCTGATTCCCAAAAACCCACAGGAGACAAGCTGTGCCTGCCAGCACCCCCGTCCCCCACACCACCCTGACTTTCAACCAGCCCCAAACCCTTGATTCAGAGACCCAAAATTTTCAGCCCTTCAGCAATGCTTCCCTCTCCTACCCAAACACACCTATAAAATGTGCTATTGCCCCCCTGTTCAGGGCCAGTGGTCTTTTGGCCTACGCTCAGCTACACCTAGTCTGCAATAAACTCCTACACATTGCCTAAACTCTACCTACCTGCCTGGCTGGTCTGTATTGTGCCTCAGTTTACCCTCACCGAAATGAACTTCAGCTATGGAAAATAGAATGCTAACTTTTTTTCGTGTAAAATAGACACAAGAGATATCAAGCTCACAACAAACACTTGGAATCAGGTAGACAATGAGAGGCCGGATGTTGCCCTGAGACTTCCATTCCCGTAATGCTGCTCATGGCTGGTAGCTTTGATTAGCCTTTATCTCTCTTTTTCTCTCTGCTACACTCCCTCCAACACAGGGATCTAGACCCTTTGCACTGCGCTCTGCATTCCCTGGGCTTTTTGAAATATTTAGCTGATAAATTTATTGCCTGAATAGATGAAAAAGGGAAAAACCAATGTGTACTTTCTTTGAAAAAATCGATCTTTTCTCTTTCTATAGTACTTTAGTTGTTTGATAAGAACCCCTAAGAATCCTTTCCAAACATCTCTAACCAGTAAACCCACTGACCTACCTCTGTTGCACACAGAAACAAACTGGGATTTGGGGATCAAACAGCTTTCTCAGCACATGGCCCTGTCAAGGTCTCAGGTGATCAGGTCATAATGAAAACCTTCAAAATGTCACTTACAGTGTTATTCCAAATCCTACCGTTATCCACGGTATACGTGTGTGTAAATCCATAAAGCCACAGTGCTATTCCTCTTCGATCCTGTTATCTTTCTTTGATTTACTAATCACCCGGCACTATCTTTATTCTCCTAAGTCAGCTTGTTTTCCTCCGTAGGGTGTAATTTAACAGCTTGTTTGGTCTTTTTCCTCTACCTCACTCATACATCAATGCCTTCTTGTTCCGGTCAGCAAATCTTCTGCCAAGTACTTTCTTCCACTCTTCATTAGATGTCCTGTTTCTTTTGCCAGGAGCATTAGTTTAGTATCATGCGTTGTGATCCAGAAAAGGAAATTCTGTCTCCGACACTGACAACAGAACCAGCTGTTAGTGTCAGTTCCCTCTTTATCTTCCAAAGTCATGACCTTCAATTAGAAGCCACCACCTGTGTCCCTCAGGCCCTTAGGGTCTTACCCAGGTTACTGTGTCATATATATTTTCCAGGGTTTCATTTTTCTTGATCTATATTTTAACAGCCCTGAACTACTAACATATCTAATGAAAAATTATACCTTTGTGAAAATTAGAAATGTTAACTGAATTCCTATCAATCAATATTTTCTCATCAGATAGTCTTAAGTGTCAGTAGGGCATACTTATTTTTTGGTCTATAATCATTTCCCTTCCTAAAGAAAAACATCTCAACCTCAGCACTAGAAATATGTGATATTCGGTATTGGAATTAAGTTATTTCTGTAAGAAATTATTTTGTAATTTTATTATTGTTTGAATTCAAAAGAACTAATTCTTCAATGTTTCACAACTTTCTTACATCTAAGACTAAATCTTTAATATATTAATCTCCTCGACACAAAGACCGTTATGTTCACTAATTGTATTCCTTTATTCAAGCTATGAACTTCTACACAGTTGAGATGAAAGGTCCTATTAAAAAACTAAAGTGACAGGAGGCTTAACTATTTTTGAAGTGAGCTAAGAAATGAGGACTGTAAGTCTGTTTTACCTCTTAAATGACACCAAAGACTTTGTACGACTAGCAGACATATGTACTCAGGGCAAAAGAAAATCATAGATTTGAAAAAATGCAATTTAAAATGAGTCCAACAATACTTTCAACAGGCTTTTGTATTTTTAGCTCTCTCTCTCTCATTTCTATGTGACACAGAACAATGTAATTTACAAATGGGATTTTGAGCTAAACTTTAGGTCAAAGCGTTTAGAAGATTTACTGCTTTAAACAAATATTCCCAGATTATGGTTAAATTAGTATGTTCTTATATACTACTTAGATTAACCTATTTCACAGACATCACCAACACCCCACTCTCTCTTGATATCTAAATAAACTCAAGGTCTCTATCTTGAAAAATACAGGGAATCAATTAAATTTGAATTTTAAGCAAGCAACAAATTTTTTAAAATACATATGTCTCAATTGCATGAGATATAACAATAAAAAGTGTTTGTTCTTTATCTCAAATTTGATTATCACTGTGCACCTTATATTTTATTTGCCAAACCTGGCAACCCCATCTACTGCTGAACTACAGGAATTGTTTCACCTCATAAAAATGAATGTAATTTTAACTCTATCCATAATCTTGAGTCTTTCATTCAGTTCCAGGCTAACAGAACCCACGAATCTAGAGAAGGCACCAGTATGTGTTTCTGCCAATTGGTGCTTTGTAGGCATTATAAAGTCTATGGATTTGCAAGGTCAAGATTAAATCTCAAACCAGAGAAAAGTACTTTCCCAGAAGGCTACACGTTGATCTCTTATCACCCTCAGCAACCTTTCCCCTTGGGGTACTCAGCCAAAGACGTGCCAAAGGCCGGAGGACTCCATCTGACCCCATTTCTCTATGAGAATCACCTCAGTAATGAACCATGTGATGCCTTACTGCCTTCATAAAGCAATTAATTGGAACTTCTGGGGTGAGGCTACCAAAACTGACATTTAATAACTCTTGGTGATTCTGAGTACAGCTAGTGTGGAAACTGCAATGGATGTCAGTACATGATACTAAAATGTATCTGCAAGCCAGCAGAGTATCTGGGGTACTCTACAGTTCCCATAGTGCAGACTAATCACACCAGAATATTTGAAAGTAAGGAGAAACCATCATCATCATCACCATTATTTTTTAATCTTTCCAGGTAAATCCGGGCAGAGTTGACAATTACTGCTCCCCAAAACAAGCAAGGATTCCAGTGAATCTTCAATGTCATTCTCGTATCTTTGCCCATAGAAAAATCCTTGTTTCTACTCTTTAATAATTCAGATCTTATCACATTTTCTGTGTCCCCATATCCTCCATTCTGCCCCCCAAACAAGGTCACTTAAAGGTGCTATTTCTGTGATTTATAGAGTAAGATGACACAGGATGAATCTCACATCCAAAAGGGATAAAACTCTCCAATTTAATTTAGACATCTTTACACCTCAATGTTTTTGAACAAAATCATTTGTCTTACTTAATTTGCTCTCAACTACTGCTACCCTGACCTGTAAAGTGTACTCACATTTTTATATAACACAAACTAGCTGTCTGACACAAATATAAACATTACAGTCCAAAAAATCTTTGAAGTTGTTTTTTTTTTTTGCTTTCTTTTCTCTCTCTACCAGTATGTAAGCACAAAAGGAGCATCATAAAAAGTCACACAGGATGCCATCAATATCCTTATCAGCAGCACTACATACATACCTCGCCTGAGGAAGAAGAAATGTTAAAATCAACTTGAACTTTAAGTGACATTTTTTTTCCCAAACAAGCACATAAATAACTTCTGCATGAATGAATGTAATTATAGAATGTGGTAATGAGACAATCCTCAATTGAATTCTCAAAGTAAATTTCAAGGCAAACCTTAAATAAAGTTTTACAAACACTTCTTCTAAAGAGTCAGAGGACATACCAACACAGGTTCCTTTTATTTTTTAAAAAAAAGTTAGAAATGATCACTGGAGAAATCTAAATATCAATTGTTATGGCTCCTATTCAGTTGTCCTGCCAAAGCCTCATGTGGGCACAAGGGAAGTTTTTCAGAGGTGATTGGATCAGGAGTGTGTGATGCTGGGATTAAGTGTGCGGTCACTAAATTAGTCCACCAATGGGTTAGTGGAAAATAGGAGGCCCAAACTGGGTGTGAGCTCTGTCCTCCCCAAGGATGCATAGCCTGGATAGAATACCAGAGACAGAAAGAGGTGGGCTGCCCTTGCTTGCTGTTTTTGCTGCCTCCTGCCTTCCACACCATGAACTATTTCTCCTCTGCAATGCCCTCAGCCATGCTACCCTGCACTGGAGCAAGCCAACTAGCAACTGCAACCTCTACAAACTGTGAACTACAACAAACTTTCTTTTGAGCATTGAACATTTTGTCTCAACAATGAGAAAAATAACTAAGTCATCAATTGAAAAGACGTTGTCTGCCACAATTTCTACTGTTTCTTGTTTTTAAATCATTCAATGCGAGATTATTAATTATCTTTGCAAGGCTGCCCTCTTTTGTAATTATTATTTGTGGTTTTAATACTTTTTACACTTGCTGACTTTTCCAGTCTACCACATTCCCAATTTCTTTTTCATTTGTCCTATTTCTCACTTTCAAATTATTTCCCAATTACTCACTTCTAAATAAATACCATTTTTAAACCTAACGAATGCTCCATTAACACAATATTTGGACAATGAAGTAAAGTTATTACCAGTTCTTATGTCAAATCTGAGGGAAATACATTGTTACTTAATGAGATTATGGTAATAGTTCTGAAGTATACTCAACTATTGCTTGATGCTGCCTAGAAACCATGGCAAACTTCAACGTTACTACAAGAAGGAGAATTACTTTCATAAGTATGTATCAGCTGTGGTTAAGTTGGGTTGACTGAGATTGGCTCTAGGTTGCAGAATGGTCCAGGAATGTTTCACGAGTGGCCGTCCATAGCAAATTCCTCCTGTGACAGACAACAGGACTGTCACACAACAAGCCCCAGTGCACAAGCGCATCTCAAACCTATGCTCACATCATGCCTACTAACATCCCCTTGGCCAGAGTAAGTCACGTGATCAAATCCAAAGTCTGCTCAGAAGGAGGCTGTGATAGATATTTCACAGTACTGTTGAGAACAGCAATTTAATTTATACAACATCCTAGAAATATTCATTTCTGGGACATAGAAACATAGGCTGTTAATATTTTTGTCCATATATCTAAGTTCAAAAAGAACCTTGAGTTTCTCTCTCTACTTTCTATTTTCTGTCCTCTCTCTTATTTTTGTACCAAGGTAAAGGAAGAGCTCAAATATCAGAGATAACAGAGAATGGTAGCAGTTCAGGCTCTGGGGCCAGACTCCCTGAGTTTTAACCCTTGGCCAACTATTTCCTAGATTTATAACCTCAGACAACTTAATCTTTCTGTGTCTTGGTCTCATGTATAAAGTGAGGTTTATAATGCTAACTCACATAGATTCTGAAAAGTAAATGAAATTTAAAGTTTTTACAATACAGCTAGCAAAAAGCAAGCAGTCACAAGTTAATTCTTCATGGAGGGATTATAAATCACCTTAGATCAGAGTAAAATGTTTTCATCTCCTTTCACTTTATTCCTGGAACCTCTTGCTTTTCCAAGT
The DNA here is from genome assembly GCF_034190915.1 of Cavia porcellus. NCBI lineage: Eukaryota > Metazoa > Chordata > Mammalia > Rodentia > Caviidae > Cavia > Cavia porcellus. The sequence goes on along the minus strand of NW_026947495.1, from coordinate 69,999,550 downwards.
GAACATTCACCCTCTTTATTCCTATGTGTATATTTTTCTGAGACTGGCCAAAAGAAAAACAAATAAATAAACAACAACAGCAAAAACCCCACTCTGAGAAAGGAACCTGAATTCTTAAGTAGCCTCATTTCTTTTCCTAATAGGAACTCTTTGCTTTCATGATCTTTTCTCTTAATAATTAGGAAACTAAGGAAAATATTCTCTATATATAATAAGAACCATAATAATTTGAATGCTTACATTGAGCCAAGAACTGTAAGCAATTTACAAATTTTATGTTACTTAATCCTCTTAAAGATCCTAGGAGGTGAATAATGTTATCATCCCTTTTAAGAATGAAGACAATTGAAGGTTGATTAATCAGTCCATAAACTCAAAGCTAGCAACTGGCCAGGTTTCCACTGACATAGATCTGAGACTGTCTCCGAAAGAGGAACTTAACTCTGCAAAATAAAATAGGGCTTCTAATTACATTTTCTGAAAATAAGCACAAAATAGGTAGAATGTTGTAGTGTTTCATATAATCTAAGTATAAGGAAGAAGAAAAAAATCACTTTGGCAGTGCAGGAATTGAACTGTATCCTTATTTACCCAGAAGATGAGGGCTAAGGTTTTCTTTCAGGCACTAGAACTTACCCAAAGGGAACCAAATCAAGGAATCCAACTGTTTTGCAGCTGAGTTCCTTTGAGCTCTGTGGTTTCCATTGGCAAGAATAAGTGGCGTACAAACCCCTAATGGAGTTCAAATCCCACATTTTACCCTGACTAGAGAAGCCCAGGAATATGAAATAGCCAATCTGATATCACACTGCTGGAGAAAATCTGGTGTTAATATTTAGATCTCATAATTAAAGACCAGGACTCCTTCAATCACAATTTGAATTCGTGGGTTTTAAAAGATTACAAGAGAAGAAACCAATATTCATCTATTAAATAATTAGTAATGGAACACTTTCTAAGTTGTCTCATCTAAAAGGCTTCTTTCCAATCTCTGTTCAGCCCCCAACATGTTGCTGAGATTACATGATGACAACCAGGACCATCGTGAGTACCAAACAGGTACGTGTGACACCTCTGGGGGAATGACAGAGCACACAGAACAGGTAGAAATTTAGCAGCCTGGCGTTCTGAATCACATTTCACACAAATATAAAACCTTGAATCACTGAAAATAGATACTCTCATACCTTCTCAATTCATTGTATGGTGCTTTTACTGTAATTTTTAAAAGGGAGACTTTCTTTTCCTAGAGCATTTTTCAGATTGATTTGCAAACTGTACTAAGCCTCTATCAAGAAATCTGAAAATATCTTGCTAAGAAAATGCAGGATAAAAGCTTTGCTTCTGCTTTCTTCTTTAGTCAGAGAGCAGGCACGAGATCTGAGAGGAATGGCAGGTAATGGCAACTTCATATTAGCTTTCTGTCGGTATGGATAACATCCATCTCGGTTTCAAAGACTACAAAATCTTGTTACTTTCAGCTTATGCTTTGCATTTTATCTGTCGGGTTTGCCAGCTATATTAAGTGACATTATAATCTCTACGTGAAACAGAAAACTGTCATCTTCAAATAGACTATACTGTTGCACTTTTATTAAAAGCTGCAAGTGCATTTTCTTCCAGAGGTCATGACTCACAATAATGACTGTTATCAATATGCAATTACTTCTCTTACCTTGGGATGTGTTGACATTCATTTATTTAAAGGTAATGTAACACATTGGTATTCATTGAGGTAATCTGTGGATATGATTAAACACGGATGCCCATCTTAGACTAAGCAACACAATGAAAAAAATTGCAATCAGAGCTTTTGCATTGCTAAAAATAGCTCATATCCAAATCGAGAAAATTGCATTATGGCTTATTTCAAACACACTGCGAGTTATTACAGAGAAACAAAATCACAACTTGGATAACCACTATGCTGGAGCTTTCCTTCTACCCAATGATGAGGCGTTAGAGCTAGGCAGACAGGGCAAGTGCTGCCATCAGAGAGCACCACCGCCTACTCAGGGAGATTGCTCATTTATCTCCATTACAGTACATAGATGCACACAGAGGAGCCAGACAACAGCTCAGATGTGTTACTTAGGAGACCGTAACTGGACGTGATGCCATGGAACGCACTGCATTAATACCAGCTACAGAATATATTTGTTGGAATATAAGGAACACTGTCTAAAGACTAACTTTATATCAGAATTTTCATCTTTTAAATGTGCTAATGTATTGAACGGTTCCCTAAGTTAGCCAATCAATCATCAATTTTCACAGATTCCTATCTATGCACAGAAGTTAAGTGGATATTAAAGTATACACAAATGCAACAAATTGGCATTGCAATGTAGTTGTGACATTTTTATGCTTTACCAAAAAAAGAAAAGAAAAAATTGAGAATATCACCAGAAACACATTATTGTTCATCAATAATAAGAATTTTCTTACAAGTGGCTCTAATTAATGGCCCTCCTGGATCTTCAGAGTAAAGCTGGTTCTACTCCATATCACCCTCAATGTTTTCTCTCACCATTATTGGTCTTTATCTTGAGTGCATTAGGGCTCTTTTGTTCCAAAGTTAATGCAAGCTTTTTAAAGCAAGGTTTGCTACAGTAGAAATGATTAAGTAGCATTGGTAGGTCAAACAAGTCATTTTCAGATAAATTATGAAGTTGCTGGAGAGATGAAAAATTACATTTCATCAGCATTAAATTGTTTTAAAAATATTGCATGTGTGATAGACTTCCTACCATGCTACTCTTACTCTCGGATAATAATGAAAAGGAAAAATTTATATATTAACATGTGAGTTCATTTTACTTGCATGGTCAGGAAACTTGCCAAATCTAAAATTCACAAAAAGTTGTCTAATCTAAAACTCATTTCATTCAATAAGAGTATGCCCTGATAAGTTTAACTGATACCCAATTCTCATGATTCTTCTTTCCACAGTATTTTGATTAGAAATCCATATTATTTAGTGGGAGGTACAGAAGTGCCTAAAAATCAGAGTTTCTATATGATAACTCATTTTGTTCTTCCAATAGCTTGGTTATGAAGCTTTGATTCAGTGGATCCACAACGAAGCCCCCGGCTTCAGCCTTGACTCTGCACATAGCTCAGGATATTGTGGGGTGGACAGAGGCCCAAGACCCGAGCCGTAAATGGGTTAGTGGCATTTCCGTGATGGGAGCATGAATTAGCAGTTTATCCTTCCATTCTGACTTGCTTCTAACTGGAGCTATGAAAGCTGTACTTTGCTCATTCTCCTAACCACGTTCATGGCATTAATTAGGATGTGTGAATTGGAAGATGACAGTGATTTAGGAATCCTCTGCCTTTTTCTTCATCTCTTTCTGACCAGGAAACAAAATTCTGGAAGTAGACTATTCTGTCCTGGTCTTCAGAACTCCTTCTGCATCCTGGGGAATTAGAAGTAATAGAGACATCTACTACTGAGTCTGCCTGCCTGTTCCTGGACCGCAGCTACAGGATGTGTCCTGACATCACAGAGCTCGTGGAGGTTGAGGAGGTAGTAGCTTCATTTTGCTGAGGGGAGTCATTTCAGAAATCTGCTGTCCACTTTGTTCGCCATCTGATCACCTGTATGCACTCTCAGTTTCCTCAGAAGAGCCCTTCATTTCTTCACTGAGTCCTTACAATTGTACACAGTCTGTCCTTTCAAGCAAAGAGTGAGGTCATTTCAGAGAAGACTGACAGCAAATCTGTTCTTTCCAAATTAAAAAAAAAACTCACTTTTATATCCACCTATTATTCATAAAACATAAATATATCCACATTTACCTTTCACTACATATTTATAAAACATATAGAAACATAAATCTCTTTGTATATATGCTATATGCATTATATATAAAATATATATCTTCTACTAATATGTTGGTATGAGATCATGCAGGGAAAACTTCACTTGGTCTTTTCAGGAAACAAAGGAAATGGCAAAGAATTTACACAGTAAAAAGGGAGCCATTGTAAATACTTGGTAAAAAAAGATCCTAAGTTATCACTACAGTACTACTTTAGCTTGTTTTAATTTTTGTCTTTCTGAATGTTACAAACATTGCTATCTATGTTAGCCCACTTTCATTTCTGAGCTGTCATGCAAGGCAAAGATATAATATTTATGTTCATCAATGTCAAAGCGAGTGACTTGCCCACAGGTGCAGGGTCAGATGGAGCCCAGCCTCCTGCGGTCACCCCAAGTTCCCCCACTGGGCGTGTGAAGGGAACCCTGCAGCATCCCAGGCCATCCCTCCATCTCCATGGCGCCACATCTTAGAGCAGGTATCTGATGGCTCCATCAGCATAGATGTCTGTACTTTCCACAAACCTCAGAACACAAAGAGTATTAAAGACTATTTTAAGAATTATAACACTCTCAGCTGAGTTGTATCACCTGAGGGTCCCCTCTCGACCTCTGTCTCTCCCTTTCAGTGTGTCCTTTGTGTCTCTGTGCCTGAGCTTTTCTGTTCCCTCCTATGGATGGCAAGTAGTATTTTTCCTTTTTTCCCTCTTACTTCATTTCAGTTCATTAATGAGCCATGGCATAAAATTGAAATTGATATTTCTTATTGTACTTATTGAAGTTTTCATCTCAAAAAGCTGAAGATTGAAAAGTTTTGTAATTTTCTCTAAAAACATTGATTTCTTTTCTGTACCTTAGTTAACTCCTGATAAAGAAAAATCTCCCCACCATTTCTCAAAGCTGCTGCCTGCAAATGAAATGTGACTCTTTTGGTGTAACCTTACTTTCCTTTGGAAGCATTCCTAACTTTGAAGGACGATTTTAAAAAATACAACTTTTATCTAGAATATGAAAATTATATTTAGTGGAGGCAGCAAAAATTTCTTGATTCCTTTCCTTTGTGTATTTTGGCAGTGTGTATTTTAAAGGAGAAAATGCTAGACTATTAAAGTGTAAATTTACAAATAAATGTCAATGTAAATAAGATTCAATATGCTCTAAAGATAATTGGCACACTTACATACGTATAAAATGTAAAAATTTAGGGCTACACTTGTGTTATTTCAATGGTTGTTTTCCCTCGTGTAAGGAAAGATGTGCTCATGAATAATTTGTACCCACATTATATTACCATGGCTTTGTTTGCAACCCAGCCAGTTTAATAAAAACTAGACAATAGAAAACAAAACCAGAAAATGTTTTGTGGGAAGAACAGAGGCTGTTCTAAAAAGTCTTATCTCTTCTCAAGCCCATCTATGGCTTCAGCTCACCTTTTATTGCTCTATAATTACTTTGATCCACTGAGTTTTATGAAATTAAATATTTTTAAACAGGCATGTCCTGTTTAATTTCAGCTTACGCCGGTAGAATTCAGTCTCCTCTTTTGTTGGGTAGCATTTGCTAGGGAGCCTGCTCGGATTCAACCCAGCAAAGTTAATTGCCAGCCTGCAACTGCTGCACCTGAACCTTATCAGTGAAAGAGCCCAGCTAGGTGTCTGGAAACACTGGTCAAGCTTCTACTCGGAATGACCTTGAGTGAGCAATCAGCTCTCAAGGCAGTATTTCCTCACCTGGAAAACAAAGACCTTGGCGTCAAGTATATAGGTTTGCTTCCAGCACGGACTGTATTATTCCAGGGCATAGTTTGCAGAGGTCAGATACATTCTACTAAGTGCAGACACACACCCTATGAAGGGGCAGCAGCCTTTGTAACAGGTATCACCCAAATGAGACAACATTGATAGAAGAAAGGAACCACCATAACTGATGGTTAGAAAATAAGTCCCTAGCCTTGGGAAGGACAAGTTAAGGTTTCAAAATGTTACGTGCATAAAGCAAGGATCAAAAAAAACAGATGCATGAGCACAGTTTCTTAGAAGCAAAAAGGCATCAAAAATCTGAAAGTCAGAGAGTGAGCTAGTCAGAAAAGCTTTCCTAGAGGTGACAGTGTCCCCAGAGTGGTCAGAGGTAAACCTTTTGTGTTAGGAAAAGGAAGTAAGGGCTGGGTGCTGGGGAAGAAGGTGGGAAGGCACGGTGGCATCTGCAGCTAGGTAAAGTGCGAGAGTGACAACTGTGCCCAGTGTCTGTCCTGCTCCAAAGATCCGCCTTCCTGCAGGAGAGGAAACTGGAAACTCGCACTCCTCAGGTTCATGTGCACCAATGCCACCTTGGCCAGAAGGATGAGCCCTCTGCAATACCCTGGCTCTTCGCAGACTCCCAGGTTCACCCCAGGTGCACATTTCCATCCTGTGATCCTGTCTGAGTAGTCAGGCTGTGATCCATGACTCCCGAATGTTTCTCTGGAGCTCATAAGACAGTGGCAAATAGACCACATATTGCTCTACCTCAAACCATTTACTTCGTTCACATGTGCCTTCATAAAGTATCATTATCGTGAAGATGACAATGCCTGCTCATGTTGATAGAAATCACTCTTAGTGAGCCCTCTCCATTCACAGGAATTCCCGTAGCTGTTCTTACTTGACATGCCTCACTTCTGAGGCAGCAGGAATGTAAACCCTCTGCAGTTTTAGCAAGACTGTTTACCTATCATAACTCTTTGGAGTCATGGAATTAATACATTCTAATTCGACTCACCACACCTGACATTTCACTCCTCTAATAAAACATACTTTTTCTCAACCCAGGGCTTTGTGCATGCTAAGCAAGTGCTCTACCCCTGAGCTACATCCCTGGCCCCACTGCTCTTTCTAGGACTATCCAGTGAGGAAATTTGTTCACTGCAGAAGACTGAAGAGAAGCAAGACATTGCTGTGCATGGATTTGTTATCATTACAAATTGATAACAAATCCATGATAAAACCTGCATTTCAGGAAACTTTTAGTAGCTATCAGTGTCATAGATGGGTGCTGGTAAATCAAATGGGAAACCAGTTGGTGGCCATTTAGGCTTCTGCATATAAAATAAAGAGATCTACTGAGGCTGCAATGGTGACATAAAAATCACATGAAAACTTAAATCCATGGCATACGTGTCAATAAATGTTAAACCTATTAATAATGCATTCAACTGCCTAGGAATAATAAAGAGATGTAGAGTTACAACACTAGAGGACTGGAGATGCTCACTCCTCCAAGCCAAATGGAGAAATAGTTAGGGACATCAGACCGGGAAGGAAGGCATGGAACATTTCTCCATTTTTTGTAAAATTTACTAAGTGCAAGGCCTTGCACTAGATCCTAATAATATCATAGTTGCTAAGGCAACCCTTTACATAGCGTATGATTGTTAAGTAATTAATTCTTGTTTGAAAGTACTACATTAAGGAAGTTCAGCTATTATAACAAAGGGGCCAAATCTAGCCTGATACCAAAGACCTAGAAAGTATATATGAAACAAAATTTGTTAGGAAGAGTGATGCACTCAAACTAAAATTATTTTCAGTGAAACATGACGCATGTGAGTAGAATTATTGTTGAGCGATTTTGTGCCAGAATCTTCATATATATCATCCATTCACATCGAAGAGAGCTTTCGCATTCTATGAACCCAGGAACTGAACATCAAGCACGTGATATAGGACGTGGCAGCAGGGCAGGAGAACACCAAAGATGCACTGTGCCCCGAGCCTGACAGCCCCCAAATGCCGTGCTCTAGCACATTAGGCAAAGGGTTTTCTTTTTTTCTGAAAGAATCTACCTCTATGCCCATCTCTTTAACACAAGCCCCACTCTGAGTAAATCCAGGTCTTCTTTTTGACAGCTTTCAAAATATTTAAAGGCATAACCGCATTTACCAGCCTAACCCTCAATCTTGAACCACACTGTAAGAATATATACATTCACACATGCTGATCACAAGAACAGCGAGTTAACCACCTCCTTCTGCTTTATTTGCTCCTGTTGGTAAGGCTCTAAGTCACATCACATGGAGACACCACCTGACTCCATTAGGGAGCTATGCATTGTCTCAGCACTCTCCCATTCCCTTATTCAGTCCACAGTTTCGTTCGATTTCTCCCAGCTTACATTTTATCTCCTTCACGTCTCATGGTTATGCCCTAGTGCTCTCTGACATTGGTTATTGATGAGCATTTGTCACAACCTTCTCTGCCAGCTCCGTATAGCCTTCCGTCTCAATCTTTCATCTCTATTACCTGACATTTTTAATTCTCTCCCTTGCCTCAACAAGGTTCTCCATTGCCATTTCTTACGCATTAGCTCCCTCAAGGTTCTGCCCCTTTCCTGAGTTAAACTCCTTCGAACTAGGCTGAACTTTCTGTGCCAGAACTAATACATTTATTTCAGTCAATTTACAGCCAGGTCGTAATCATAACCTACAAGTAAAGTGTAAAATAAACTTAGAGATGGAAAACATCAGGTGAGTTGTACTGAAGAAAACATCTATTTTAGAGCTTTACACTCATCAATGAAAAATCAGGCTACTTTCTACAATTTACTTAAAAAATAAATATATATCCTACACATTTTTTCCTATGCTCATGAGATCTAATGATCATTAGTTTGAAACAATAAACCAAATAAAATGAAAATCTTTGAGGAATTTAAGAAATCCTGGCAAATGCCTCTAGGACACATGGGTGAATGATTTCTAAACACTGATTTTATAACCACTCTCAGCTTATAAAGTCAGGGATTCATTCTGTCCCATTGCACATTAAATCCCATTAATGTTAATGGTAAAACACAATGAACTTCATGATATGGGAGGGAGAAGTCAAGACTCTTAAAATGAGACAAGCCTAAATTTCCGTTGCCTCTAAGTGAGCAAAATCTACTAGATGATTGATTACACCCAAAGAAGTTCATATACATTATATTCAATATCACCAATAGCATTTTTCATGTCAAAGTCCCTATTAATCAATCAATGCTGAGGATACACCCTAGCCATTATGGGGAGCCAAAGCTGCTTTTATTAGTTCTCTCTCACAAATCACACACACACACACACACACACACACACACACACACACACACTCACGTTCTACTTCTGAGAAGATGGAGAACTGATTGTAAGAGATTCACAGGATACAAGTGGCTCTATTGTTGCAAAATAATTTGCTTTTTTCATATTTTTATTTTTTGGTCTTTTTAAGACAGGGTCTCACTCTGCAGTGCAGGCTGGCCTTGACCTTACTCTGTAGCCCAGGCTGGCCTCACACTTGCAATGACCCTCCTGTCTTAGCTTCTGGAGTGCTAGGATTACAGCATGTACCACCACGCCTGGCTGTGACTCTAGTTCTCAACAAAAGACCAGATGCACAAAAGCCATGAGCACTTCACAAATGACTGAATCTATTTCTTCTCAACTGACACTTTTGGGCCAGGGACATAGCTCAGCAACACAAGTGCCTGCCTGGCAAGTGCAAGGTTCCAAGTTTGATACCCAGTACCATTTTAAATAAGTTGAAAATAAAGATAAATTGACACTTTTACTACTTTGTTTTCTACTGTGTATTTTATCTCATTTGTTTAGTACAATAGTAGGCCTGAGAGCCCATCTTTGGCAGAACAGATGAATACAGGAAGAACCATTTGTCTCTATTTTAGAGTTACTGACTTGTCACATGAAGAGCTGCTTTGCTTTCCGAAGTATCAAAGAGTGCTTCAAACCTTCCTATTCCATTCACTCTCCCTGCAAAAAGAGGAGTAATAAAAGTACTGTAACTGTTAGGCTGTATGCTCAGCACTGATTAATAGTGACCTTGATATGGAATAAAGATGTTGGTGATAGAATCCCTGATTTTTGCATCACTGCTCATGTTCTATGATCAAACATATGACAATAAATTAGATAAACTAGAGAGCAAGACAAATGTATAGAAAGACACAACCCACCAAAATTTACTCAAGAAAAATTAGGGATTAGAATAGGCTAACAAGACGTAAATAGATTTTATTCGAGATTTAAAAACCCACCCACAAAGAGATGCCAAATAGCTTCATTGGTAAACTCTACCAAACATTTCAAGGAAAATTAATGCTAATAATTCACAAACTTTATGAACTTCTAAAACATTAAAAAAGAGTAAACATTTCAAAACTCATCCTATAAGGCCAATATTACCTCTCACCAAGACCAGACAAAATATCACAAGAAAATCACAGACCAATATCTCCTAAAAACATAGTTGTGAAAATCTTTACCAAAATCCTAGCAAACCAAACTCAAATTTAAAAAATTTACACATAAAGACTAAGTAATATTTATCCCAGGAATTTGGATATATTTAATAACCAAAAGTAATTAATGTAATACACTACTGTTATAGAACAAAGAACATAATTCACATTACTTGTACTGACTAAAAAATAACATTTGAAAAACTTCAACACACTTTTATTATAAAATTTTGATAAAAAGAAGAGAGGGAACTTAACCCAATAAAGGCCATCTATTTAACACAATCCTTATCAAAGTTACAAAAGACTTTTTTTGTGGAAATTGGCACACTGATCCTAAAAAGCATACTGAGATGTAGGGGACCCAGAAAAAACAAAATAATCTTGAAGAAAAACAAAGTTGGAAGATGTACATTTCCCCATTTCAAAATGCCAACATCTGCCACAAGTTCAAGCAGTAGCCAAAACCCCTTGAATTATGGGTGCAGAAGATTCTGAATGTGTGGATGACTGAGTGCTGTAACCCAAATCTGGGGAACCAATTACCTAGACATTACTTCTTGGCCCAGGTGTCCCAGGGCTCCCCTAGAAGCAATGTCTTAGAGTCTTGATAACTTGAGTCTTCAAAGAATGGAGTCCTGTTGATTGAAACCTTTTTCATATTATATTAATTCAAAGTAGTTGGCTTTATTTTGATACTAATCTTTCCAGCAACCAAGCTGTCCTCTGCTCCACCTTTGTGGGAACTTTCTTTCTGATAAACTGAAAATTTTTAAATTAGCTTTTTGCTTTTGACTTGCATTATAAATAAACCTGAATAAAAGACCCCAACATTATCCATGCCAAAGTCCCAATGTTGAGCTTTGAAATTCTTTAATAGTGACCTTTAATAGTGAGCTGAAATTCTGTTGAAATTTCTTCTTCCATATTAATTATTTTGCTACTGTTAATATAAGGCTTCCACACAGTTTCAGGCCATGACCAAAATGTAACAAAATCTTCTGTCAGAGAATTGCACACATGGCCTAGAGTCTGCCAGTGGGGTCCTTCTTCCCAAGTGAAACCTCCTGAGCTTATTCCTTACTGGCTATATTACTATCACCATTGTGATCATCTAACCTCTGACCAGAATGTCCCACAAAATGCAGTTTACAGCATCTTTAGGACAGCTTCTCTAGCTAGAATCTCCAGACCTTCCCACACTTTTTCAATGAATCATTTCCAAAAGCATCTAAACCACATAGATAGTCACCACAATGTCTCCACTTTTCTGATACCAAAATCTTAGTCACTTTGCTGGAGTACAATATCTGACACCCACATTTAAAGGTGTAGAAGTTTATTGTGGTTCACACTTTGTAGCAGTTTCATTCCTTAATTGGCTCACTCCAAAGCAGGATGGCATGGCTGAGGAGAGACGCTCATGGCATGAAGGAGAGGAAGGAAAGAATAAGGAAGCAGGTTGGAAAGGAGATAAAAATGCACCAGGTCGTGCCCTCATTGGCCTTTATCTTCCAGCCAGATCCTACCTTTTAACAACAAGACAGATATAAGCCTCATAATCCAATCAATCACTTTCCAAAAGCCCTACCTATGAATACAGAGGCTCTAGAGGGACACAAGATATAACCCATAACAATTATTCTAAGAAAAACAAACCAGTCACAAAAGACCATGTCATATATTCTGATTTTCTTTAAATGGAATGTCTAGTACAGGCAAATATCTAGAGACAGAAATTCAGTTAGCTTTTTCCTGGGGTGAAGTGGTGGGAAAAATGAGTGTCAGCCTGCTAAGACTATGGAATTTTCTTCTGTAGTAATAAAAATGTTATAGAATTGATTATGGTTAGATCTGCATAACTGGTAACAATTTTTGCACATGAAACTGTTAAATTACACTTTACATAGGTGAATGTTATGCTCTGTGTATTATATTTCAACAAAAATGGTTTCAAAAAATATAAAGAATCATCAACATAATCTCTGCTCATTTTCCCTGAAGATAGAATAAGATGCCATCAGAAGAGTTATGAAGTACACATAACCTTCTCTTGGGGATAGAATCTTAGAACTTTCTAGAGAAAATAAAAAGTCAGCCAACATGAGTAAAATAAGCATAAGTTATTGAATAAAGATAATAAGTAAAGAAAACAATAAAATATAAAGATAAAAAAGAATAAGAAAGGAGAGTATTTCAAATGAAGGAATTTACACTGCTCCGGTTAAAGTAAGAATAAATGTGAAAATTTGAGAGATTAAAATAAATTCTGTGGCCTGATAAAAGAGCTGAATATTAACTAGGGTATGTCTGTCATATATGTGCAAAGTAGGGCCAGAAAAAATATTATGAACAATCATGTGGACCACAGTAAAAATTGAAATGTGCATTATATTCCAGGAAAAAAACAGAGAGCTACTGAAAAGTTTATAGAAGAAGGGAGACAGGCATTGATAAGACATGGTTTTATACATATAACACATTTGTATTTTTTTTTACTTATCTAGTAGTTCTTGCATTCCTGTGCATATTCCTAGGAAAAAATAAATCCAGCTCTAAATATACATAAAAGTTAAAACATGTAACTTGTCCAATTGACAAATTTGGCTGTACACACAATTTTTCTTCTTCTAGCAATTACTTACAAAAGTAGTCAAAAGATAATTGCTAAATAGCAATACAAGCAAAATCAGAAGACCTTTAGCAAATTGCAATAATATTTGCAATATTGTCAGACAAAGATTAATTTTCCTAAACTATAAACATCATAAAAATCAATGAAAAAGACCAACTTTTAATAAGAAAACAAACTATAAGAAAAAAAACTAAAAGGAAAGGAATATGCACCACACAAAAACTTGCTCAATCTCACCCATTGTAGTTAGTAGATAAAAGTAAGATAGAGAGATAGAGAGATAGATAATGTTTGCAGAACCCAGAAATTAAAAGCATTCTACACTGGCAAAGATATGAGTTAAAAGATACTCTTGTGCATTGCTAGTGAAAGTGAAAACTAGTGACAGTTTAACAAAAGTTGTCAAATCAAATACATTTTGATGTGACAATTCAATTGCACAATATTCATCTTATAAGCAACTCACACACATACTAAAGGCCTACTCATAAGGTTTTTTACTACAGCACTGCTATACAAGTATTTGCTAAAAAGTGGATTTTTAATTTAAAGTTAATTTTAATACCTACAAACATAAAAGTTATGCATATTTATGGGTTCCACATGATATTTTGATACATGTGTACACTGTCTAATGCTTAAAATAAGATAAGCATATCTATCTCCTCATATACTCATCATTACTTTATGAGGAAAGTATTAACATCCTTCTTTCATATTTTTAAAATTATAGTACATTATCTTCCCTAGTCATCCTACTGTGCAATAGCACAGCAGAATTTTTGACTCATAAAATTGTAACTTAACAAGCGTGTATGAAATTCTCCTCATCCCTGCCTCTCCCTACTCTCCCCAAGCTCTGGTAACTGCTGCACTCCTCCCAACTTTTATGATAACAGCTTTTTTATAACCTATCTATGCATCAGTTCATATGGTATTTATCTCCTCATGTTTGGATTGCTTCATTTAATGTAACAACCTCCAGTTCCATCCATGTTGTTATAAACGGCAAGATTTCAAACTTCCGTAGCTGAATAGTGTTCAGAGGTGTACATACACATTTTCATTATCAATTAATCAGTTGATGGACATTCAAGTTCTTTCCACTTCATGGGGTTTACACATAGTGCTGCCATGATCATGGGAAAATATATTTATATGGGAGCACAATTTATGGATCTAATGGTGGATATCTTTCTAATGTTTGGAGAAACCTTCATATTGTTTCCCATAATGGCTGTACTAATTAACATTTCTACTAACGGTGTGTGAAGATTCCTTTTCCCCAAATCCTTGCCAGTACTTGTTGTGATTTGTCTTTTTAATAATAGTCACTCTCGCTGGAATAAGGTGGGCCTTTGAAAATCCACATTGTGCATTGTTGTTTTACTTACACTTCCTTGATAGTTGTCTGTTTTGAAGTGAGTTATTTGGAGTTTTTTTCTATTGAATTTTTGAAGACCTTATGTATTTGAGGATATTGAATCTTTTTGAGATGTACAGTTTGCAAATATTTTTCCCTCTTTGTAGATGGTCTCTTCACTCTTTTAATTACTTACTTTACTATACAAAAGATTTTTAGTTTAATGTAATCCCATCTGTCTAATTTTGGTTTTATTTCCTACTCTCTCTTGTCCAAAAAAGAAAATCTTCATCGAAAGGGCTTTTATCCAGAACACATAAAGAACTGAAAAAAACCAGGGCCCACAAATTCAAAGACCCAATTCAAAAATGGGCATCTGATATGAACACACACCTCTCAGATGAAGAAATACAAATGGCAAATAAATATATGAAAAAATGTTCAACGTCACTGGTCATTCAAGATATACAAATTAAAACACTGAGATTACATCTGCAGAAAGAATAGCTATCTTAGAATTCAATTAGTAACAAATGCTATTGGGGCCACAGAGAAAAAGCAACACTTCTTCACTGTTAGCAGGAGCACAGACTGGCACAACCACTGTGGAAATCAGTGTGGAGATTCCTCAGAAAACTAGGATTGGAGAGTCCATTTGGCCCAGCTATTCCCCTTCTGGGTATTTTCCCAGAAGAACTGAAAAACATCATAACATAGTGATATATGTGCACCTATGTTTATAGCAGCATAATTTTTAGTAGCTAAATCTTTGAAACAACTCAAATGTCCATCAACCATGGAATGGAATTTTTAAAATGTAGCACTTAAAAGGAACACTGCTCTACTGTTGGTGGGAGCGTAGACTGGTGTAACCACTATGGAAATCAGTATGGAGAATTCTCAGAAGACTAGGATTGGAATTTCCATTCCACCCAGCTATTCCTCTCCTGTATAGTTTCCCAGAAAAACTGAAAAGGTCATATCACAGTGATATAAGTGCACCCATGTTCATAGCGGTACAATTCGTAAGAGCTAAATCTTGGAAACAACCAAGATGCCCATCAACTGCAGAGTGGATGAAAAATATGTGGTACTTTTATGCAGTGGAATATGACTCAGCTACAAGAAGGATGATCTTGAGGTCTTCATAGGCAAATGGAGACAACTTGAGGCTATTTTCATTAGTGAAATAAATAAGAATCATATTTATAAATATTACGTTGTCTGTAGTGTAAAAAATAAGAAATGTAGGAGTAACAAAATCCAAAATGTGTAATTGCTATTGTAAAAAAGAGAGAGGAAAAGAAAGTGCTCAAAGGATATAACTGAATGTATGTTTAAGTGCATAGAATTGATAGCCATATTACTCAGTTTTTGTTGGATCATTGAACAGAAATGTTTACAGTCTCGCTGTTTGAATTCCACTTTGTATGCTTTACTTTTGTAACTTGAACAACTATTTCTAAGAGGACAATACATAATTATCAACTAGTGATTGCTTACTATTTTTTTTGAAATTATGTATTATTTCTATCCTTTTTCTGTTTTTTTCTTTAAATAAAAAAATGTGGCACTTTTATACAATAGAGTAATACCTAGCTATAAAGAAGAATAAACTCAAAGCTTTTATATGTAAATGGATGCAACTTGAGACCATACTCATAAGTGAAATAAATCAGACTCACATGTGTAAATACTGCATTGTCTCCCTAGTGCAAAAAACTGAAAAAGTGAATAAGATCCAAAATCTACAATAGATATTGTGAAAGGTAAAAGGGAAAAAACTTCTCAAATGGAAAGAACAAGTGAGATGGGGAAAGGAGAAAAGAAAGAAGGGAAAAGAAAAAATACCAGGAAAGGTATAAATATATCATTTTTGACTAAGACTAAAAGCAGATAAAATGTGCCAGAGAAGTACAAATCAGACATGCAAAACTGTACAGTGAGAGCGTTCCAGAAGGCAGGAGTGAGTCAAGGAAAAACAAAGAGGAACAAGAACCCTTGAGCATGTACAGCAGACAGCAAAGATAGAAAGGATTCAGTAACAATGCAGCTGGATTTGTGAAAACAGCCAGCGCCCACTCTGGAGTCAGGATTTAACTCTAGGAGCCACGCTTTGCTCAGCCAGGTGCAGACCCACGGGGTCTGGCTGTGCTTTGGCCATAGCTGGCATTCACTCAGCGATGCCAACGGCATCATTATTTATGATGACATGTCTTTCTGCATTAGTAGAATTAGTGAAGTGGGCAGAGGAAATGGCCCATCAGTAAATGGATACATTTAAATTTCAGTCCTTATGTCTTACATTTATTCAGTCTGACATTTAGAGTTTTAAGGATTATGTGACACACACAATGCCTCTCAAAATACTCGCTTGATAGGTAACAAAGTTATATGAGTCCATGTGCTCAAAATAAAGAACTAAACGTCCTCAATGCATTCTTACATAAACATAAATTTGGGGTTTTTTTCATTTCTCAGCCCAGCATGAAGCTATTAGAACAGAGTTGTTTTATACATCATTAAATAATAATATTTATCCTGCAGAGTTAAACCATATTAATTGCATTTCTCATTTTTTGTATTGAAAGCAAAATGAAACAATGCAAAAAGTGATAATCATTTTAAAGTTGTTGACTGCTATATCCAAAATGATTTTTCTTCCTGAGTTATATTAACATTCTACACCCACTAAGCAGTAAAGTTTTACACACTTGTTAGTTTAATCCAATACCTTTTAGAGATTTCTTTAGAGGATTCCTAGTTTCCTATGATTTGTAAGATGTTTTTAATTACCATTTAAATTGTATGAGAAATTAACTTTGAAATTTAGCTTTTATTTTTAATGTGTATCTTCTACCCAATGCCTTTTCTTGAAAGAATTATTTTCCAGATAAAAAGTCATCCTCAGGAAAAATGCTAATTATTCCTCACTTAGGAAAATAGAGAACATACATTCTATGGGCTTTTTGTGTTAGACATGTTTCTTGGATAAACAATGAGCTCAAAAATGTGCCACATGATACACAACTTACATACAGATTTTTCTTATTCAGTATAATTCAAAGATTGCCAACAGCTATATGACAGAGAATTGTAAATTTTCCTTCGAAACCTCTTACTCTGAATAAATTGGATTCTAAAAGTAGGATCTAGTCAAGGTTCAAACACACCTGTGAAAGAAGTCAACTGTGCCTTTGTAACTCTGGTTGAGCAGAGGTCAAGCACATTTAAAACAGTCATGGTGTCCTCCATCCTCCTGCTCCAAAAGAGAGTAGGAAAGTTCCTGAGCCCAGAGGCTGAGCGTTAAACACAGCTTGTCGCAAAGTGTTGGTTGTGCTCTGTTGAATCTGAAGACAGTTTGGCCTGGGAATCAGCAGCATTAAACTTTCTTCCTATTTAGCCATCAAGGTTTAAAACATCTTCCTTAATTCAGTTCTCATATAAGAAATGGTAGTGACATTAACGCTGTATCACTAGATAAAGCATTTATATGGTAAGCTTCTACATACACTGGCTCAAATAGTAGCAATCAGGCAGGTATAGTATAAATGTAAAATGCAAGAGGCTTGCAGCAAAGGCACTCATTTCAACAAAACGACTCCAAGGAAATCTAACAATGTTTGCCAAGCATCCTGGCAGGGCCTGATTAAAATTACCAGGTCCAGGGTCTGGACCCAAGATTTAAAAGTTTCAAAATTCTCACCTACTGACAGCAATAATCACTATATCATTGCTTTAAAAACTACACCCTTGGCTGAAGGTGTCACAATTTAGTAATTTACTCTATGCTCTAATTGGAAATAGCTAAAGAAAAGGAAGAAGCTGCTATTGATAATAACAAGCACAGCCATGCAAATTTGGCAGGACAAATCAAATTTGGTCATAAAATGAAAACACTTCACAAGGCTGGTAAAGAGGTTGCCGTTGTTTGTGCATGCAGTGTCACTCTCATTAGGAAAGGTTATCTTGCAGCTCCATTCTGTAGTTTCTTATTAGCAAAATGGAAAGTGAATATATGTACTAAATTAAACATTTCACTTCTTCAGGGCCATATCTGACAACAGTGTTTATCCATGCATTCACTCAGTTCAACAGTCATTTATTAAGCCTCTGCTGTATGGAAGGCAGCTTCATTTTGGAGAACATACAAAAAGTCAATACTTTCAGAAGCAGTTTAAATTTTTTATTGAATCATAAAAATGTAGATTACAAAGAAGATCTACAGTAGTGCTATGTCTGGCTGAGCTAGAATGCTCTTCTTTCAGAACTGGTCTGTGTACTCTGTTTTACACTCCGAGTCGATGTCCTAGCATCTACACCGCAGGCAGGGTCGGGGGTTTGCCTCCCTGAAGCCTCCACATCTGAACCATTTCTGCTCCAGAAAGAGATCCCTCCACCTGTTATCAAAACTGGTGTTTGCAGCTATTGCAGGAAGGATGTTTGTTCTGAGGATTATATTAAGGTTCTGAATCAAAGTAGAACAGGCAAGACACCATTATCATAAAATAATATGAGTAATTTTATATAATTTATAAAAATTCCAAATAGCTGTGTCTTCCTATTTACTTCTATTTATTTGTTTGCTGCCAATTGTTCAAGAGACAATTTACAGAGAATCTTCATATTCCTCAGCCAAAATCAAGTCATTTTGCAATATTCCTCCCCCTAAGTAGAATTGTATTAAAGCTTTCTTTTCATAAAAGATAGAGTGAAATGATACTGAGTTAGTCTTAATGTTCTCAAATATATTCTATCCAAGCTTAAAGGTAGTCTCTGGAAGAATTTTAAAACAAAATTATAATAAGTAGAGATTATGAATCTAAAACTGATACTATCAGAATTCATTAAAGAAGTATATAATACAATCATAAAGCTTAAAGTGTCTATTATAACAGTAAATATAAGTGGCTTAAATTTGTGCTGTATGTTTTCTGTATTTAATTATCAGATTAATTTATAAAATGAATGCCAACTATTATGGTTTGAATTTAGATGTCTCCCTCAAAGCGTCATGCAGCCATACTTTTTCAGAGAGACTTTTTCAGAAGTGGCTGAATATAGAACAGTGTGTGATTACTAAATCAGTATTTATTGATTTGCCACTGCCCTAATCCTGGTAGCCTAGATACAATATAAGAGACATAAAGAGGCTTTTATTCCCCTTTCTTGCTTGCTTTTGCTGTCTTATGCCTGCAAGGAACTGTTACTTTTCTGCCATCCTCCCTTGGAACCAGCCAACTATGGACTGAAACCTCTACAAACTGTAAGTTAAATAAACAGCCCCCCTCCCTTTAACTTTGTACATCAGATATTTTGTCTCAGCAACAAGATCAAAGTAACTAAGATGCTAACTATATACTTTAAAACATACACATCTAAAACAAAGCAATAATAAAAACATATTGAGAAGGAAAAGTTAATCACAAACTCAATCCTCCTTCCTAGCTACACCAAGGTTTATTTTTTAACCTGTCAGAATTCTCTAGCATACTGATAGAACTTACTAGCAAAAAAAAAAAAGTCTTTGCTATGGATTTTTGGCTTTCATGTACATATTTCTTAAGAATTTCAGGATATACCTGTTCTGAAGGGATTGTTGAGTCCTTAATCTATATAAGTTTCTAAGACCCCCAAACTTGAAGCAATCCAAATGCTCATCAGCCAGTGAATGAATAAACAAAATGTACAAGTCATACAATGTACTACTATGCAGCACTGTAAAGTAGCAACTCTTGATACCTGCTGTTACTGGGAGAAATCTTAAGAACATTTTGCTACATGAAAGAAGTCAGACAAAAAGACTACATCTTGTCCAACACTACTTACATGATGTTTCTGTAAAACGCAAAACTGTAGTATTAGAAATCAGATTATTGGCTATCTCCAGTTGCAAGTAAAACAGGACTGATGGCAAACTGGAAGAGAGTTTTTTAGGTTCATGCAAGAGCTGCTAAAGCATTGTGATGGGGCCTGCACAACAGCACAAACCCATAAAACTACCGAATTGTGCATGAAATGTCAAAATTTTAGTGTATGTGATATATATCCCCCAGACTGCTAAATTTAATAAGTGCTTACCTATTCTGAAGCTGCTTTGGGTTTTGTTTTGTCTTTTTGTTTGTATTGGTTTGCAATATACACTCATGACATTCATCTCGGGGAACTGCTAAGTGTACCCATGGCACCTTAATCACCTTACTTCTCCTTCATCTCCTCCTCTCTCTCCCTCCATGCCCTGATCCCTTCCTACCTCTACAAAGGCTGCCTCCCTGTTGCCTATCACCTCACCTCTACTGTGCTCTTTAAACTAAGCATAGTTTGGGTTTTGCATATAACAGAAACTATGCAATATTTAACCTTCTGTGTCTGGTTTATTTCACTCAGCATCTTGAGACCCTAATGCTAAGTGAAGCTGTTTTGAATGATAACTGCATAACCAAATCAGGATTTTGAGGCACTTATCTGCTAAACTTAAAAGCCTGGTCTCATACAAGATGAAAGATAAGAACAGTATTAACTGTAAATAAATTTAAGAAGTTGAAGAAAACTTCTGTTCTTTACATGAGGAAAAATGCTTCAATATGTTTTAGACACACTGAAAGTCATTTTTTTTCAACTTTTTGTGTATCCTCATGTCACTATTGCTCTAAAATCCTTCTTCATTTTACTACTAATGCTATATAATATTTAAGGTAATAAATCTGCTTATTCTATTACTATTACTAATCATTAATGTCAAATGCTGAAAGAGTATGGTTATGAGACTATATAACCATTTAAAAACAATAAATAAAATCTTATCCTCTTTCCAAGACCATCCTAAAGAGGTAAAACCCCTAATGGTTCACAAAAACCAGTTTGTCAGTGTAAATTGAGAATTCAGCATCTTTTCTTCTTTTATGTAAGACATATTTTATGTGCAAATTTACATACAATGTTAAAATAATTGTTCCAAAGAGTAATTTTGCTCCTGGAGTTACAGTAATATTTGACATTTGCATAACACATTCCAGTCTCAAGGTATTTTCATGTGTAATATTGGTTGGAACAGAAAAAAAGCAAAATACTTTACCTATAAAGGAACTGGAGCTCGAAGAGTCTTACACATTTTTCCCAGCTCAGAGGTCTCAGGAAATGGAGCCAAAGCGAGGACCTGAGGCTTCTTCTTCTCAAACTCTGCTTCTTCCTACTATCGTATCATGTAGCCAGTGAAGTTTCACTGTTTTCCATGTTGTGATGTACGGTTCGATTCACTGGAAGGATTGGTTTTTGAACCCTTATCATTATTTATTCATTTTAATTAATAGACATTTATTTATTGCCTACAGTTAAGATTAATCCCAACAAACTAGAAGCCACTATGTTGCAAATATTAAAACACATCTCCATGCTTTGAAATTTGAAAATAAGTAGATGAAGAATCTTATAGGACTACATCTCATCTGGGAAAAACGAATCAAAAAGAATTTCCATGTCATCTCTCTTTTGCTTAGCCATAGCAAAAGAATTCCAACACTGAAAGAAAAGTACCAGATCTTTAGATATTAATATTTGTAATGTAAAATGATTAATCCTCCCAATAACATAAGCCCATGGTAAACTTCTGAGATTTTTTACGTGTTGGATAAATAGATGCATAATGAATTAAATACAATCAGAGATGGACAATCTCACTCTAGCATACCATTAGCATACTTATCTGAATGGAGAGAAGAGAGAATAATTTAAACAGTGGCATTATTTTCAAATCATTTCAACCAAATAATTCTAACTCCAAAAGCTCTGATCATGTAGAATCCTGCTAAAAGGCTGAATTGTAATCAGCCTAAGATGCATTATGTTGCAAAGCTGTGGTGCCAGTGCATAACGGAATTTGAGTTTCCATTAATTCATTCCTTTCTCAAAGTGCAAACACTCCATATGCTTAATAGCCCCCGAAAAGAATGTTCTCACATCTTAAGATGGCCCATTAGTGAGTATTTTATTTAAAAACACACACACAAAGAAAACAGTGACTCTCAAAGCCGTTTTTGAAAACTGAACCTATGTGCTAAAACAAGAATAGTAACCTGTTAGAAAATATCAGTTCAATTGTGTATTTTAGCAAAAACTCAACAACATATGCTGTGTTTATAGTGACTTTTGAACTCATTTAACGTGTTACTTCCTTCATAAGACTGGATTTGGAGGCAAGATACAAGGAAAAAGAGCTTTAGAGAAGCAGAATTAGATGTGTGAAGGGATCTCTCTCTACAAGAAGAATACCAAGTCAAGAAAATTGCACTGGAGATGAATATCTTTCTGTACACATTAATCCAGGAATCAGAATAGGGTTCCTGGAATGGAAATGCTGCCCTTCATTCTCAGAGCTGTGCTTGCAAACCATAGTGACTTGCCACATTTAGTTCTTTAAATTTTTTAATTAAAATTAAATAAAATTAAAAATACAATTCCTCAATGAACCCCATTTCCAGTGCTCAAAAGCCAAAGTGCTCAGTGCCTATAGTACTGAAAAGCCCTGCTACTCTACATAAAATAGGACCAAACCACCACAGCCTTGAAGACCCACTACCCTATACAAACCTGTGATTTCTGCACCAGAATGGCCCAGGTGGAAGGTGTTCCCAAGAGCAGAAAAGAAATGCTCTCTACCAGGTCCTGGTTAAACACTGTTGGTAACTGATGCGGCTGGTCTGTTTTGTTTACCATAGAAATCAGAGTCTTCACTGCACAAGCTGGGTGCTATGTTGTAATTCCAGCTATCAATCACTAGAATACACAAAGCACATTTGTTACTTCATGCCTGAGTTTTCTCATTGCTGAGACAAGATACCCGAAACCTAAAGTTAAAGGACTAAAGGTTTACTGTAATTCAGTTTGTAGAGGTCTCAGTTCAGTGGGCAAGGTCCGAGACAGAGTGGCATGGCTGAGGAGCATTGCAGAGGAAAAACAGTTCCAGGCAGGCAGAAGGCAGGAAAGCTGCAAAGAGAGGAGCAGCAGCAAGTACCCAGTGATGCTGTTCCTGTCCCCTGTCACCCAGCCAAGCTCCCCCTGCTTAGGATGGTGGGGCAGCCTTACTCCAGCACCACATTCCTGATCCCAGCATCACACCCTGGATCCAGCCACCTCTGAAAAGCCTCCACCCCATGACTGCATGAGGCTTTGGGGGACATCTAGATACAAGCCCTAACAATTCAAGTATTTGCTTAAAAACATAAAAGTTGGAAGTGACTTAACTTTCACAATGAAATGAGAACTGTAATCAAGCTTTATATAATAGGATGTGCCATGTATTGGTAACAGATTCTAATTCTTCTCTGGAGGAAATTCTGAAACGCTGAGGCAAATGTGATTAAGATAACTGTTCCTGTTTGGGTTTGCTCTGAATTTCTTCTCTGGAGGTTTCCATATTCTTCTATGTGACTCGACAGAAATAGAGATATCCACTTACTTGAAACAAAATCACTACTACTATTTGCATAATTCCTTAGATTTAGCCAACAACTGCACCATTATCTTTAAATATCTAACATAGCAAAACCTTGGATTGCAAGTAACTTATTGTACAAGTCAAGATGAGCAGATCTTTCTAATAAATCTTAGCTTGATAAACAAGCATCTCACAGTACAAGTAGTACATGATGCCGAATGATATCTCTCTCCCTCTCTCTCTCTCTCTCTCTCTCTCTCTCTCTCTCTCTCTCTCTCTCTCTGTCTCTCCCTGTCTAGGTTTATGGGTAATCATATCCCAACAGGATATCTCATCTGCTGAGATGGAAAACAAAAAGATAGAACAATATTTCACTCCAAATGAGATTAGGGATATGTATCAATATGAGAAACAGTGCAGAATTTTGTAAAAAATCAACAGCCAAGCAAAGCTGTAGCAATTTGAGCAATGAATTTCTTCAACAACAATGCAATGTCACATTTCCTCACAATCCTCCACAGGAGGCAAAATCAGGTATCATTGGATAGGTTCCTCATTAAAGTTGTACAAAAAGAAAGATTCCACTGAGCTAACAACACTGATTATCTTAGTGATAGTAACAGTCATCCTACACAATAGCCCTCCTCTTTCTTGAGTCCCCACACCAGCAATGAAGGTTTTCAAAGGTAAGTATAGGTTAATTTGTTTATTTTTCACTACTACTATTTGCATAATTCCTCGGATTTAGCCAGCAATTGCACAACATTTAATATTTTTGTTACTATTTTATAATATATTACAGTGTTGTAATCATTTTTATATGAATACTTTGGAGTTCTGGAACAAATGATCCAAATTTCCATTATTTCTTATGTGGAATTTGCTTTGATATACAAATGCTTTAGATAATTGGTATGTTTCTGGAACAAATTACCCTTGGAAACTAAGGTTTTACTATATTTATCAACAATTACTCATGGAAATATTCCCTGAAAATGCTGTCATTACTTTTATATGTTTCAATCAGAGATCGCTTCCTTTTAATTTAAACACTCTAATATCTAAGTTTTGTTTGGTTTGTTCTGTAAAATCAGTGTCTGACACTGATAAACAAGTTTTGTTGAACAGAAACATGAGAGACAGCCCAATATTCCCTTTGTAAACTCTGTGCCCAGGACTGTAACTCACACATCCCATATCTCTCAAACAGTCTGTTAAGAGCAGAAGGGTCCTGGCAAGGGGAGGTAAGTGTTAGTCAGTGGTCAGGAAAGACTAGGAAGCAAGCTGAAAAAATACCCATCAGCAACTGGTCGCCATTCCAAGAGATTTGCATCAATCACTTCTGAACCAACTGATTCTATGTGACTTCTTGCATATGGGTGCACTTGAGCAGCTACACATGCATGCAAACCCATATGCAAACCCAGAAATTGACTTGAGTCTGGGAAATACAAAGAGGATACCAATCTCTCCTCCCATCCTTTACTTACATGCTTAATAAACTATATAGAGAGAAGACTAAATATTTCTTCCTAGTAGCTTTTACATCATTGTAAAAGCTTCTCAAGCACTGACTATGATAATTATTTAGCAAATAGCTATTTTAATACATATATATGACTGTCGAATTACTAAAACTTTTAACATAAAGTTCCAAGCATAAGATTCCTACAGTTAAGCTTTAAAATAAATATATGGACCAAAAACAAAAAGTGAAAATCTAGGAAGAGAAAGGACAGCATCAATTAAAAAGAAAAACCCTCCTGTTCCACTTCTAAATATCTAAATAAAGTAAAAATATTTAAAGGCACGGATTTGCTCGATTACTATTCCCCTTTCTGTCCAGCAGCTAGTGTACCAACTGGAACAGCAGCTACGTGTGGTGATCAGGAAAGGCTGAGGGTTATCGCTCTTCACTGGTGGGAAGTTCCAGCTTCATAGCTAGCTTGGAGCAAAAATCATTAAAACAACTTTATCTGCCTCGGGGATCTTCACCCTCTGCCTCAGTCAGTACACTTTGGTTTTTACGGCATCATTTGTTTCTCCAGCATCTCAATTTTCCTCTCCACGGACTCATGAGATTTAATCACACGTGTAGCAAAAGCCTTATGTTCCATTTCCTCCTTTCAAGGGCTACAATTTCACATCTGTGCTGCCCGCCCCCACCACTACAGATTTAATTTACTTGTCTAACTCATCACAATGTCAGACATGTCTCGGTGCTCCTTCCCTGATGATCTTCAGTCTCTCCTTCCAAACAACCACAGCCAGCCACGCCTGGGCCTCAGCCCCCCAGAGTCGACCACTTTACCCTGGGCACTTTCTCTTCATTTCTACTTGTTTGGAGACTATTATTTCTCCACATATTTGCATTTGTAGCCTAAATTATTAATAAGGTTATTTTCAAAATTGTAAAGTCATCACCCTGTGTTAATGTAAATTCCTTACCTGATAGTGGTCTGTCCATGACCTAACGTTAATCCATGTGAGATTTCAAAACACAATTCACTTCTTCCTGTAAGAAAAGAGGCCATAGGGGCTGGGGATTTAGCTCAGCGGCATAAGCACCTGCCTTGCAAGCAGGCAGTTGTGAGTTCAATCCCTGGTACCAAAAAAAAAAAAAAAAAAAAAAAAAGAAAAGAGACCATATGTCCAATGAGTTCAAAGGATCCTTTCACTTGCGTTTATGCACACTCAAGTCATGCTAGAAAATCAAGCTTAGGATTAAAATTACTACATACAGATAAAATTACTATTCTGTTTTTTCATCATAATCTCCCTAGGACAATTCCATTACAGGAATATTTATATATCTAGTAGAAATGCAGGTGAGTGAAGCAAAAATTCCTGTTGGCCAGAAATGAAACCAATGGATTCATTTATTCAGTGTTTCAAACTCACAAGTCATTGTACCCAGAGTGCTCCTCTTTTAGAGTTGTAATTAGATCACCTCTACAGCGCATTTCCCTCCAGCACTGAGGAAACGTGCTGAGATTCTGTCTGAAGTCCTGCCCAGCCTACACACAGTGCCAGGAACAAGTCTTCAAAGATAACAGAGTCAGTCAAGCCATGAAAAAGGATTCCTTTACCCAGCAATGCCAGTCCCACCTTGTTTCTTTTTCTTGGCAGGACTACTTTATCACTTTAAGAAAAATAGCTAAAGATACATGCATATGTAGATCAGGTCTCAGTTGCTGAGCCCCTTGATGTGTTAGAATATGTATGATAAGAATTCAGGCTTCGAGACAGTTGTGGTAAGTGTTTCCATGTGCCTATGAAAGATAGTATAACTACATAATCCAAGAAGATAGTCAGAGAAAGTTGTTTTCTCTGATGTAGCTAGTAACTCACCTGCATTTGTAATGACCAGCTTTGGTTTTAAAAGCCAGTGATATCATGAGGTATGTTAAGAATCCTCCAAAGGTGGTTACTTTACACCCACACTGTTCTCCTTTGTGTAAGATACGATAAATACCCTCAGAGATTTAAGAGAGAAAGCCTTTTCTTACTCCTCCACAAAATCTCATTGATCCATTATCTTTCATTCCAGTCAATCCTTTCCCAAATAACTGCGACAAAGCAGACTGTGAGAGCCCTTGGAAAAAAGATTGAAAAATGAAACCTGCTTAGTATGTGCACATTGTACATGTTCTTGATTGGGAGCTTCAGTAAAAGAAAAGAACCATTTTTTGAGAGGTTGTTTCACAGTTCTTTAAAAATACCCAAATTATCTCAAAGACTTGTGAAATTTCTGCAGTAAACGTGCTTTGGCAAAAGCTGAATATAAATAGGAGCTTCCTTCAACTCAAACATCTTTCAATGACCAAGACATTAGAAGGAAAACCAAGCCAGTCTTCTGATGCAGAATGCCTCCAGAAACAAATTCTTCACAAAACTGAAGGCCAAAATCTCACCAGAGACATGTGCACATTTTAAGTTTTATCATGAATTAGAATTGATAATTTTCAGTAAATCGGTATGCAGACTTATGTGACGATCTTATGCTACAAAAATATGCTAAAACTGCATTTAGATACTTGTATACTAAGGTTTTGCAGAGGGTGACAATATTATAGACAGCTACTAATAAGCAGTCAGACAGGGCTAACCTCTCGAGGGAGTCAGTGCAGCTGGGAACACATTACAGCTATGGTTGGGGAAGCATTTGTTTTAGAAGGCTAGGCCTAAAAATAAAGATGGAAGACCAAGTGTACATGTATTCTCAAGGGATAAGGAATAAATTGAAGATTTCACTCTAACTGATATCACCTTGTCCAATGACATAGCTATCAGTCACCCAGGTGGGGGACCAGGACCTCCAAACCACCCTTTCCTAAAAATGTCTTTGTTTTTTCCATGTACTCTTGCTATATGACCTGCTGGCCCAGGGGATCAATATTACCTAAATGGCTATACTAATAATATTATTGGTTGATCATAGTTTTGAGCCAAATTGCACCCATTTGGGGATTTTGTACCAACCTCATGACTTTTCTCTATAAAACTTTCTACAGAAGTAGAATCCACAGTAACCCACTTCCAAAGGATCCTCTCTTGTCTCTAAAAAGCTTTGTCTCCCTCTCAATAAATGTTTCCTACTCTTAACCTACATTGTTCATTAGAATCCATTCTTCGATTTAGGGGAACCTTTAAGCATATATGACATTTAGCAGATTAAATTCCCTTCACAGAATAGTTTTCAAATACACTGATATTTTCCTGTCAATTTACCTTTTCCACATGTCTTCTTCATTAAAAAGGAATATGGACTTTTACCTTTCTGTTATCAAACAAACAAAAGGTAAATACTATGCATTGTATTAGTTATTGCTGTAAACTAGTTACCATAACACTTAGCAACTTAAAGCCAGGCACATAAAATATTTAACAATATCTGTGGGTGAGTCTTTTCTCTCAGGGTCCCTCAAGGCATAGTCACTTCTGTTAGCCCACAATGACCTCACAGAGCTGCAACCAAGGGCCTCAGGCCACAGCCCTCTCACTGTTGAGCTAAATCATGTCCAAGCCTCCTTGATGGCTGCTTGGTTGATTCTGTTTCTCACAAGCTACTGAACTGAGGTCATCTCTTCCATCCTGGCTCTTCACCAGAGCTGCCCAGGGAGCCTTCTCCATTACAGCAAGCACAAGAGACAAACAAGGGATAAAGGACGCCAGCAAGACAAGCTCTCAGTATAGAAATGACAATCCAGTGTTTTTGCTATGATCTATTTGTGCAATGCAAACCACTAAGCCCAGCCATACCCAAATTACATAGTCCATAAGTACCAGGAAATAGGGACCCCAGAAAAAATATTAGAAGGTGACTTGCAGCTGTGTCTACTTTTTTGCTTGTCTTTTTCCAGATCCTTCATCCCGGGATAAATTGTACTTTTCTACTTTTTATCCTTATAAATAGCAACACATCAGAATAGATAGGCTAGAAGGACATTGTGTTAGGTGAAATAAGCCAAACTGGAAATACAGTCAAATACTCATGTTTTCTGACATATGTGGACACTGCAAAAAGTAAAGCCCAGCCAAGTGTGGAATAGTAACTGCAGGAGGCTATGAGGACTGGAAAAAAAGAGAAGCTGGATTGGATCGGGGTGACTGAATGCATATGTTGAAATATCACAGTGGACATCATTAATATGCATAATTTATACAGGTTAATCAAAAATAAATTGTTTTTAGAAGAGCTGCATGACTCTATGTATTTATTATTGTGCATTTCTGCAAAAATATCTTCAAAATAAATCCTACAAATGATCAATATATGTCTAATTTTATTAAATCTTCCAAATTTTGCTCCACAGAAGTTGGAACATTTTGCCCCTACAATAAATCTGAGTGTGTCTGTTTCTCCACACCCTTACCAATGAACTACATTCCTTCTGAATTCTGACAGATATCCTAAAAGACTTTCCATTCAAAGTGATGGAGAAATTCATAGATATCCTATTTTTGTACATGAATGATTTCATTTCTTACATTTAAATCTCTGATCCATTTGCGGTTTATTCCAGTGTTTTATGTAAAGATCCCATTTTATGTTTGTTGAAATGGCCATTTTTCTCAACATCATTTATTTTAAAAGTCCATTTCTTCCACCAAGAATTTAGATACTGTATTTGTTAGATACTAAATTTCAACCTGTAATTGATCTGTTCCTAGAGCTCCCTTCCTGTTCTACTAGGCCATCTGATCAGACACCAGCTCCACAGTGGTTTCATTACTGAGGCTTTTTGGCATATTTCAATATCTTCCTTACTGCTGTTCCTCTATCAGGATTCCCTCATTCCTTTTCATGTTCCCCCATCAAACTTTATAACTGAAGAGCAGTAATCTCTGGAGTAGTCTAACCCCAGAGAGAAAATAAAAATCATTGGCATTGTCACTGAGATCATATTAAAAGGCTTTATCAACATGGAAAGACCAACATCTCTATAATATGGAATGGTCTTATCTTAGAACGAGGAAATCATTTCATTAGTTCAAGTGCTCAGTTTGTTCTCATATAATTCTTTAATGTAGGACTTATTCTTATTTTATACTTTATGGTGCTATGATACACGAGTTTCTCTTTCACCAAATCTTCTAACAAAAATACACTGGCCATTTTTTTTTTTTTGTAGCTTAACTTTACCCTCAAAAATCCTTTCAAAACACAAAAATACTTTCAACACATCGCAAAACACATAGGCACAATATCACATCTGTATCATTTCAACAAAGAGGAAACTGAAATATTTCAAGTCCAGCCAACACTTATAGTTAACCTAAATACTAAATTTCTAACACTTTTAAAAGTTCTGGTTCAATAATATATTATCACTAGTTCTAAGTTGAAGAAAGTGTATGAACAAAATGCATCTTGAAATGTTCTAATTAAATCCTAAAAGAGATGAAAATAGCTTATTATACATCTCAGATCAGCTTTGCTGAGATTGACTTGATATTTAAATGACTAAATGCTTTCAAAACAAAATAGCCGAATAGATACCATCATCTTGGATGCCATATTGAAAGAAGAAAGTTTATGCATAAGAGTAAACAGATGAATCGTACTGTTCACCACTTGGCCATTTATCCATTAGAGCAATGAATGCTGCCTCATGCTCATTTGGCCAGGAAGAAAAATCTAAGCAGTTTCTGCCCACAGACATCAATATTTCTCACTGATAGATGAATTCAAAACTCATGAAAGCAGGCAACTTTTATTGATGTTTTTGCTCCAAACTACTAAATCTGCTTTCTGACAAGCAATGAAATAATAAAAAATAATATTGGAATCAGATTTCATAATCACCACCAGGAACCCTGAAGCATACAGGAAGATGCAGCTCAAGTGTGCTGTGCACTTGAAACCTTACACCATTAAAATGAGATCACCTCAAACAGCTATTTTAAGCCCAAACACATGAGCCAAAGAATACAAAATACAAATCAATTAAGTTGTCAGGGAATCTCTTCCACTCTGTCCCTATAAACTCTGCTATGCAAAATTGCCGAGGTTAAAATTGCAGCACCGTTTTAGAAAGAATGTAATTTTTAATGCACATTAAAAGCAGAAGTTGAGTTGAAGTAAACATGCTTGATATCTCTGTGTACACAAGGTCTGGAAGTGGTAATGACAAAAAAAAAAAACACTGAAATTCTATGAATAGAATTATAGCTTGCTTTCCTAACACAGCAAAGTCAAATTATAAAGATGCTCTCCCCTTCACCCATTTCCCTGTTCACCTTCCACTCTTACACTTAACGGTCAACCCCAAGGCATTTCAGCCCATGTTCCCTTAAGTAATGTCAACACACTTATGTATTTTCTTCAGTGATAATTTCCTACTAGACTGAATAATTTTATTTCACTTTTTATTTCCTTGTGAATACTTAGGAAAATAACAACACACAAAGCCTGTGACATTTGACAGATCTGGCCATGGCTTTTCTGACCTACATTAAGTTCATTTTTATATAGGGCTAAATAGCACAACACAACTCCAAAACTAATTCTTCCAGCTTCTAACATTTACAGGTCCAAGTGGGCGGGAGTGTGGTTTTTAAAACAGGAAAGCAGAATTTATGTGAAAAGCTAAAAAGATAGTATCAAACCTGCAAAGCAACTAACCGTTAAAAACTGTTAAGCGCTTGTGATGTTTAGAAGATATGGAGAAACAGTAGGTCTAGCCCGGGATAAAGTTTTCCCATCCTTCCCGTTTTGTAGCCACACTAACCTACTCCCATTACGAGAGCTCTGTCACTCCAAAACCTTAAGCGAGCCTTTTCCCCCTGTAATCAGAAGCCTGCACAATCATCAAAAACATGCCTGACAAAAATAAGCCTCTTGTCATTTATTGCTGTTTACTCTTGAGTACATTTCACAGCTTGAATAAGTCTTTGTTTTACCAACTTGAGCCCACAAAAAGCTCACTTGTCAACCCACATATAAAATAACTCAAATTGCCTCTTTACCACTCGAGATTATAGAGTAGCGGTAGCCCTTTCATCCGGAGTACCTTAGCAAATTTATTTCTGGCTTTTACATTTTAAAGCATCCAAATCAGATGATCAGGTAACTCCCAATAAAATTTCCTTGTAAGCATTAAAAAAAAATAAAAATAACGGGTTTTTTTTTCCTTTTTTATCATCAAGGTCATGCAGAAAAATGTAGGAGTAACCAACTGCTCAAAAAGTAAGTGCATTTACATTAAAGGTTAATATATTCTGTCTTGCAGTTCAAGAATAAACCATCTGGTTTCAAATGCAGGCTTGAAATGAGTCTATAAAAGGTAAGAATTCTGAAAACAGATAGCTCAGAAACATACACCAGCAATTTCAAATAGATCACCATTTCTTTGCTCAGGAAAAAAAAACTTTATAATTTATATCCAAACCTACCAAGTGAACACCTGCTCTCTTCATCTTCCACTGACACTCGGTAAATAAGGTGTTGCTATCTCTAGATTTCATTTTGCCAAAGTCCTTCTGGTTTTAATGCAGTAACAGAGCAGTCAGTTATATCTCTCCCAGCCCTAAGAAGAGAATTACGTTTCTGGGCTACTCATTAACCTCTCCCTGCCTGCCAGCAGGCCATCTCATGGACATAAGGTCAGAGACCTGTGACAAAATAGACAGAACCTATGGCCTCATCTCCTTAGGCCTGAGGAGCTCTGCCATTATTCAGCTCATCAGCAGGCTTTGGCCGTCTACTGGTAAATGAATATTTCAAAGTGGAACAAACCACTTTGTTACGTTTGTAGAAATCCACTATAAATTCAAGCCAGATTTAGACTTAAAGGTTAAAGAAAAAATAGCTGCTCCTTAAAAGTCTATCACATAACTTACTTATGACAATATAGCAAAGCTCCTCTTCCCTAGTTGTTACAACAACAACAATCCAGCATTTCTCACAACTCTGCAGGCAGGAAGAGCGGCTCTTCTGTGCCTTAGGGTACAGACTGGGTCACTCACACAGCTTTGGGATATTGGGTGGTAGCTGAACTGGGCTGGAAGTTTCAAGAACATCTCATTCAGGACTCCAGTCTTGGTCAACTGTGTGCCTCAGTTTCCCGCCAGTGGCCATCTTTCTGCATGGCCTGTCTACCCACAGGATAACTTAGACTTCTTTTCCCCAGTATTGGGGATTGAGACCATGGCCTTAACACTAAGCTACTTCGCAGCCTTTTTTATTTTTTATCTTCAGTCAAGTTCCCATTAAGTTGCTAAGTCCCTCAGGCTGGACTGCACATGCGCTCCTCCTCCCTTGACTCCTCAGAGTGCTGAGATTCCAAGTACGAGCCACCATATCCATCAGACATCACTTGCTCACCTATACTGCATTAGTCAAAGAAAGTTATGGGCCAGGCCAAATAAAAGAAAGGGGATGCACTAAAGGGCATATATAGCTCCTAAAGGGTAGAGTGGAACACACATACAAGGATTAATTGTCACAATCTACCCCATCCTAAACGTAACTCAAATGATATTTTAAATAAATTTCTTCATATAATGGGATAGCAGAAGGCATCCTGTTTTTTATAGAAAGTTACCTGTTTTTTTCTGCAAAAAACAAATATTAAATGATAGAGGAAAGAAATGGCAAGAAGTGTACTTTTATATAATGCTATTATATTTAGAAATTGAGACAGTTTACGAAATGCTTCCTTCATTCTTAGTAGGGATTAAGATTACTAACAATTACTAAAAATGCTACTTGTTACCACATGAGTGAACATGACAGTGGTTTAGCAGACCTTCCCCAGCTTGGCTTGGTTTTCGTGACAGTCAGCTGTACTCTACCCCACAGCAGTTAGGACAGGCGCTGTGTGAAGGGTTCTGAACACCATCCCGAGTCGCAAATCACTTAGGAGTATCTGTTATTGTATCGCTAACTACATTAACAAATAATATACTGCCACTTTACCTTAAAATTATTTACATCTTCTCAAAGTGTAGGCATGTTTGCAGAGAAGATGATAATATAATAAAAATTCTGAGTTTTACATCACTTCATATGCACAAGCAAAGCCTGCAGTTACCATTCCTAGAGCCTCTATGCTAGCAGGAAGTCAAAGGAAAGGAAGATTGAAATACAACAGAGGTCCCCTAGGAGAGAATAAGAAGAAGCATACATAGATGTTACATTTCCTATAAATTACAATCCTCATTATCCCTTTCTCTTTAAAAGAAGCAACGAAGCCTCTCTTTGTGAGTCAGTGCCATTCATGGACTGCAAACCAGGCCTCACTTGAAAGCTATCCCCACCTGCAAACCACATCATTTGCACTGTTTTGTTGGGGTGGGTTTTATTCTCTTTTGTTGTGTTTATGTTACATCTGATGGTATGAGCAGCTATTTCAAAGACAGCAAGACATATTATGGTAGCTATTTTGGATTTACTATTGGCTTGTTTTGAAGTACTTATTGCATTAGTTGTTTTGTTTTTATTGTTTCTATTCTACTTTGTTCTGTTCAATTTTTACTATGTCTGAAGATATCTGCAGCTATTTTGAAGACAACAAAAGGCATTATGATAGCTATTGTTGATTTCGTAAGGTTTTGAAGTCCTGTACCACTTATACTGGTTTAGTTTGATTGGCTTTATTCTGTTTTACTTTCCTCCATTTTATCCTCTTTAAAATAAAAATAATAAATTAAGTAAAAGAAGCAAAAGTACCAAGACTTTGGTGGGACTATCTCTCCAGTGATGAACAAGCCCATCAGAGCAAACAGCGAACACACTGTCAGGTTGCCTCTGCTCCACGATGCGTTTGCCTGCTTCTCAGTATTCTGATGTTTGTTGGTATCTACCATGTGCCAGAGCCTTGTGGCATTTAGGATAACAATGCACAAAGTTGGTAAAGGCTGCTGCATACACTTACAATCCAACAATTAGAGGCAAAAAAGTAAACAACAAATACGATAAGTAAATAATACAGAGTATTGGAAGACAATAATACTACTGGTAAAGAAAATAGACAAAGTAAGGGAAATGTGGAGCTGGGTGATTAAGTATAGAAGTGGGGATGCTACATTAAAGAGAGTGCTTAGGAAACATTCACCTCGTGGGAGTCCATCATTTGAGAAAAGAATCTATAGGAAGTTGATGGAATGAGATGCGGATACATAGGGAAAGGGTATTACAGACAGGAAAAGGCTGGAAGTTTTTGTGTGTTGAGAAAGGAGTTCAGTAAAGGAGAAACAGAAATAAAGAGAAGAGTAGCTAGAGGTAAAATCCGAGAAGTGACAAATAAGATCATGTAGCACGTTAAAACCAGTGAAGTATTTTTACTTTCTCTGAGCAGGAAAATAAATCATGTCAGGGATTTGAGCAAAGAGCAGCATGATCTGATTCACTTTTTTAAAAGGTCATTCTGACTTCTGTGCCCACATAAGCCACCAAGGAGGGCAGGAAGCAGAGGAACAATAATGGTCAGAAGACACAGTTATGCAAGTCACGTAGGCAAAAAGTCCAATGATTTTGACCTGGAGTGGTAGAAAAGAGGTGGCAAAGAATGTTGAAAGTTATATATATTTTCAAACTACAGCCAATAGGATTTCAAAACAGATGGAGATGATGTTTGAATAAAAGAGAAGGACAGATCCTCATTTATGGGTTTAACAGCTGAAACAACAGAAGTGTCACCAAATGAAGCAAAGAAGACTTCAGGTGGAAGACTTCAGAAGGAAAGACTTTAGGATAGACCTGTTCTGAGCTGTCAGTTAGGATTCCAAGCATAGAAGTCATGTCAGCCCAGACATGCACCCCTGGCTGAGGTTAAGCTCTGGGATGGACTAGGGATTGTTGACTTGTACTCGCTATATGAACAATAAGAGTGGATGTCATCATAAAAAGACTCTGTGTCTTAGCCACATTCCTGTTACTGGCACAAAATAGCCAACATCTGCAACTTAAAGGAGGCGTGGTTTATCTTGACTCAAGGTTTCAATCCATCGTCAGCTTGTTTCAAGGCAGAAACCAAATAGCAGAGGGACATGGAGGAGGCAAATGCTCAACTCATGGCATCCAGGAAGCAGAGAGAGAAGGGAGGAACCAGGAACGGGAATACTTTCCAGGTTATGTCTCCAGTGACCCAGTTCCAATCAGGCCTTGCCTCCTAACAGCACAGGGAGTTACTGAACTCACCAATGAAAGAATCCACTGATGACTATGGTGACCCTTACAACCCAATCATCCTCCACATACATGGGACCTTTGGGGAATATTTTAGATCTAGACCATAACAGAACCTCCAGCAGAGGACAGAGACAAAGGAGGGTGTGTCAGTTAGTGAGTCTGAGAACCAGTCAGTCCAGCAGAATGAAAAACACAGAACTAGAAGGTCCTAGAAACCAAAGGGTATCAAGTACAAAGTGGGCACAGCTGTGTCACGTTCCTTGAGAAGCAGTAAAATGAAGACTGAGACTTGGCTATTGGAAAACACATCGGACGGGGAGAACATGGCGGACAGACAACAGCAACTACTGAACGCTCTCTAAAGGCTCGGCTCAGAGGCCAGGAATGATGCGGACTAAGGAGATACGAACCAGTAGAGATATGCTCTGCTGACTCAGGAACGAACTGGGCTGAGAGAATCCAACTTGGAATACAGTCCTGGCGCTAAAATAGGAACAGAGAAGTCTCGGTGTGGAGGCTCGACTCCGCGCCATTGGAAACCGCGGTTTGGATTTCCCGCTGCCCGGCGGCCGGCTGCCTCCATAGTGGCTCGGCAAGGAGAGACACGCAGAGGCTTAGGAACGGTAGTCTGCGAACAGAGTCGGAAACGCGACGGACAGGGAGGAAGGCTGACTGGTGGCGAGGTGAGCGAGGAACTGACTCCCTACCGCAGGTTGACTCCAGCGGAGGTTTTTCTGGGCGCGGGCAGTCCTGTAAGAGCAGGGCGCGGTGGCAACTGCAGCCGCACGTTTCCCTCTCGTACGGGATTGGTGAAAGGTGCCTGACCGGAGGGACGCTGCTGGCGGACTCCCTAGGCTGGCCTAACCCAGATCCCAGAGCCTGACGGTGGCCTGGAGGAGCGACTGACTCCCGCGTAGGCTGCCTCCTCCCCAACTCCCTGGTGCGCAGCGGTGGGTGGGAACACCTAGCCAGCGCAATTTGATCAGGCTGTGGCTGACAGGCAGGGAAGCCGGGCCTCCTATGTAAGCTTGCATTTTATAAGGAACAGAAAATATGGGGAAGGGAAGCAACAAGAAAGGCTCCTTGGCCCCCAATTCTGAGAAACAGGCAATAGTGGACACCACACCAATATACATTAAGCGCCATATAGAGAGCCTCATAGACCAATTCAGGAATGAAGTTATCAATGACCTGAAGCTAGAAATATGCAGAATAGTTAGAGAAATGCTAAGCACCACCCAGGAAAAAGCAGATGGTGGAATGGAAGAACAGAAAAAGAGGGGAGAATTGCTTGATGGAGAAAACAGAGAAAGCATTGAGTATGTGAAGCAGGTGCAAAGGGACTATCAAGAAATTAAGAAGTCTACCCAAGACTGGCATAACAGCTTGAAAGAAACTAAGGACAGACTATCTGAATTGGAGGGCAGACTTGAAACATGGGAGAATGAAATGAAAAACTTCTTAAAAATAACAAAGAAACACACAGCAATAATACAAAGACAAGAAGATGATAAGAGGAGCCATAACTTAAGGATTAAGAACATAAAAGAAGAAGTAGGGACACAAACAAGTGAACTACAAAAGCTACTCACAGAAATAATCCAGGAGAATTTTCCTAATTTAGCAAAAGGTAAAGATACTCAAATGTATGAGGCATACAGGACCCCAGCTACCTACAACCCTAACAGAGAAACACCCAGGCATATAATAATAAAAATTCCAGAAATTCAATACAAGAACAGAATATTAAAAGCTGTAAGAGACAAGAAACAGATCACTTACAAGGGAAGACCCATCAGAATTACAGCAGATTTCTCTTCACAAACCATCAAATCACGAAGAGCATGGGGAGAAATAATTCAAGCTTTGAAAGATAATAATCTACAGCCAAGATTGAGATATCCTGCACAACTGTCCCTGGAAATTGATGGAAAAACGAGGTGCTTCCAGGATAAAGAGGAACTGGGGGAATTTGCAACCACCAATTCAACCCTACAGAAAGTATTGCAGGATATTCTAAAAAAAGAAAAATACAAAGAACCCAGAAATAGGGGCGGGGAGGCCACAATGAATGGAGCAGAGAACAAAATGAAGAAGACAAACTGACAGCTACTGACAGAAAAAGAGCTCAACAGAAATGAGACAGAGAAGATTGGATGATAGGAACAGCTTTTTTTGGAGAAAATGACATCTTAATAGGTAATGCTGATTTAGTACCATCTTGTTTTGAAGTCTCATCTAGCTTTTGTTCTTCTGTCTCCAATGGTCTAAACAGGTTGTATCTTATTGGATTTTGTTAAGTACGATAGTATAAGAAAAAACCTTTTAAAGACAAGGAGATTATACAGAGACCATTGTTCATTTTCTGTTAGTCGATTCTAAATACTCTATAATGCTGTCATTCTCTTAAATGGATTTACATTGTTTTGATATACTTAATGCTACAGTATATGAAGTTGTACTCAAGGACTTCAGGGAGGGAGTCAATATGGTAACTATTTTTGGGTCAGGATTATCTGGTGGTGAAACACTATTCTGCTTAAATGGTTATGTTTTGATCTGCCCTGTTTCGCTGTTATGCCCTCTTTTTTCTCAATCTCCACTCCATTATTTACTTTTTTATTTTTATCCATTTAATTAAAGGGAAAAATATAGCAGGATATAATATAGTAACCCACTTTGACTTTCTATTATCTCGATTTGAAGCCCTGTGTTACTCTCACCATCTTGTTTTTGACTGAGGTTCCTCTATTCTGTTTTGCTGGATAGTATCAGGTTCGAAAGTTTAGGCATCAGCTGAGAAGATAATGAGATTCATTATAACGCCCATTCTCGTTGACTTTTATCTACTTTTGAAGACCTACAATATCTCCAAAGTTTTGGTTTTGTCGGTTTTATTCTTTACGGTTTTGTTCAATTGTATTACAACTAATGATATAGGCAATTCTATTAGAAATAGCGGGAGGCATTATGGTAACCATTGTTGATCACCTTGTATTATGTTTTTATATTATCTATTATGTCCACCCTTTTGACTTGACCGATTCTGTTCTGTTATGTCACATTTGGTTTTACTCTCTTCCAAAAAAGCAACAAGAACCGTGGGAGCAATGAAACCCAAAATGTGTAATAGTCACTGTACAAAAGAGAGGAAAAGAAAGTGCTCTAAACTATATAACTGCATGTATATTTAAGTGTATAAGATAGAAAATGATATCACAGAGTTTTATTGGATCATTGAACAGAACTGTCTGCAGTATCATTGTTGGAATGTCCACTCTACAAGCTTTAATTTTGTGACTTGAACAATTATTTCTAAGATGGCAATATGTAATCCATTAACTAGTGATTTCCTACTGCGCATTTTTTTATTCTGTAAATCTGTATAACTTGTACCCCTTCACTGTTTTTTTTCTTTCTTTTCTTTTCTCCTTAAATAAAAATTAAAAAAAAAAAAAAGAAAACACATCAAAAAAATTGCATTATTTTGCAACCCAATGCCAACCTGCCCTGCAAGATGGTACGTAATCATGCTCTGAGAGACATATATATTTCAGATTTCTAGTCTCATCTTCTTCCAATTACGGTTAAGGACAAAACTATTAAGTAAACTTATTTTCTGTCAGACAAGAGTAAAAATGCTATTTTTTTGATTCCCCAGACCAACATGGCATGACCAATATTCCTTACACTTAGTTACCTCAGTAACAGCATTTCCTGTACCACGGATGCAGTCTCCTTGCTAAGATCAAACCAAGCTTCCAGTGACCACCTCTCTTCTGAAGTCCTTTTTCCCTAAGACTTTCTGATCTACAGAAATTTCTCCAACAGGTAAAAGAGAAACATAAGCCCAAAGCTAACCATATGTTGTTAGAGTAGCACCCAAAAGACAAAAACAAAAATTATACTAAGAAAATAACTAAAATATTGTCTGATTTTTTTTCTCTGCCTCAAAGTCATGTAGTATGATGTGAAAATCCACTTGCAAAAGGAATAATATAAAACTCTGAATAAGAAAAGAATTTTACTTACCATCCAACACTCACTTACATAAGGCAAGTAAATAACACAAAGTCACAAACCTCACTGTTAATCTCCCAAATCTGTAAGGATGGACACTTGGAATTTTGTAGAAACTTATTTTCCCTGAATGAAAAAAAGAAAGAAAATGAAAACTTTAAAAATAATGAACTCTCTAGTGTTTTACCATATTTCTCTTGATGCATGATCTGCTACAAACCAGTCACACTATTATCTTTCTAATTATCTTCCAGCCAAAACATGAAAAAGTGATCATTACACATATATTTCTAAAGAAGCTCATTGTGTAAATAGAACTTTATTTTCACTGTAATCAAAGATATGAGCTCAGAGTTCTGTTCACACAGAAGCAAAACCCTTTACTTAAGTTTTTGGCTTAAGTTTCTCTTTTTGGCTAAATTTGGCTGAAGTTTCTCTTTTACTTGGTAGTCAGAGAAATTTCTGTAGATCAGACAGTCTTAGGGAAAAGGACTTCAGAGAGGCGGGCACTGGAAGCTTGGTCTGATCTTAGCAAGGAGACTGCATCCATGCTGCAGGAAATGTTGTCACTGAGGTAACTAAGCATCACCTTTCTGAATGAAAAAAATACTTGGCCAATAATAAAATACACATTGAAGGACAGTATGTCCATCAGAGAGCTCTGCAGGTGTCTTGAGTTCAAACCATGCCTCCTGCTTAGAAGGAGAAGATCTCTGTGGGGTGATAAAAATATCCAGGCCTAAGCAGAAACAGTAGGAAAAGATTCAGTAGAAAGCTGAATTAGATTATTTCAGATAAGCAATACAGAAAATAACTCTTACAGAGCCTCAAGGGTACCAAGGATGGCTCCCAAGAGGTGCCATCTAGACAGCTTCCAAACGCCGATACCTCTTCTTCTCATCCTTATGGAATTACTAGGATTTAAACCCAGAAATCTGGGACAAGACACAGCATAAACAAGGCATAGGGATAGGGTGGTTCTGATCTAGTAGGAATAAAACTAGGTGAAGTAGAAAATTCCAACCTTCAAGTTGGAACAATACCTTCAAGTATTATTTAGAAAGGGAAGAAAACTAATAGCTGTACAAGGACAGTGTAGTGCTTTGTTCTCTCTCTTTTCTTCCCCCATCTCATCCTTCAGTGTCTCTGGGAGAAAATTGTTTGTGTGGACCTCAGTTTCTTTACTTATAAATCATCATTTATAACACTATCCACAAAAATCACATTTTCCAATTGCAATGGTAATATCTAGTATTATATTGGGCACCATCCTCAGATTACTCGTGTCTTGTCACTCTTTACTGCTAACATCGAGCGGCATATTACTATTTCCTTTGAACACATAAGACAGCTAATAATTACACTGAATTATTTACCCCAACTCAGACAGACAAAAGTGGCAAAGTCAGGATGGGTCCGAAATTTTACTGATCCCCAAATCATAATTTTAGCCATCCTCAAACACTAGAGATAATTACTGTAAAACTTTAGTATAATTCTTCCAGATGTAGTTATTAGATGCAAAAACTAAAACTTAATAATTTTATGTAATTTACAAGATTCAACAGAACAAAAATAGAAGCAAAACTGGTTAACAAGTTTCTTAAACTTCACGTTCAGAAATTTAAATTAGTTGTACTAATGGAGCATCATTTGAATGTAAGAATAGAATAATAAACATATAACTTTAAGAAGATTAATCAGTTTCTTGAATATCATACTTAATATTCTCCTAAGAATCAAAACTTTTCATTTTAGGTCTATTTCATAGCCCACAAACACCTATGACACTACGGCACAGATGTGGGACATACTTCTTCCCTCTCATCTAGACTTCAAGCTCCTTAAAATAGAGCCATTTCCTATTTGTCTTTGCACTTTAGAGCTTAGCACAAGTGCACCAAGTTTAGTGTATGTTCAAAAGCATTTGATGGATAAATGCATGGGAGGATGAGATAGATCTGATACATTTAAATGGAAGTACTTTTAAGAGCCCACAGGTCAACTTCAGGGACTTATACAACTCACTGAAGTTTATATAAAATGTAGACCGTGTGGGCTGAAGTGCTTTTTCAAAGAAGAGGTTCTATAATTTTTCATCAGATTCTCAGAAAAGTGCTGGACTCCATAAATGTTAAGAGCCATTAGGCAAACTCAAGATAGGGAGACCAGGGGAAAGTAATTGAATTTGTACAGAAAAACGGTTGCAAATAACTAAAATATGCTATGATAACAGATATGATAAGAATAACAAGGAAGAAAATAGCATGCCATAAATAAAACCACAGAATTTGACACTGACATTCAGTAATCAGTAAGACTATTACTATACTGAATACATAATACCATGCAGTATCGTTTTTATGGTTAATTTCATTAAGATGTGGCTATTCTCATAACCAACTTCTTTCATGGCAGTAAGCATTTAGATACTTAAAATTCATATACTAAACTTTTAAAAATACCAACTTTTGCCAGCTTTATTCAATAAATGTTTATTGGATTCTGATGAAAGTAAAAAAGG
Organism: Cavia porcellus; assembly: GCF_034190915.1. Classification (NCBI taxonomy): domain Eukaryota; kingdom Metazoa; phylum Chordata; class Mammalia; order Rodentia; family Caviidae; genus Cavia; species Cavia porcellus. The sequence goes on along the minus strand of NW_026947495.1, from coordinate 69,956,845 downwards.
AGTTTAGAAATACAGAGAAAAAGAATGGAAATTAGTTATCTATTTAGTATTTTAAAAAAGAATAAAACCAAACAAAATAAAGCAATAAAGTCAATCAAAACATAGCAATAAAAGTGAAACAGGACTTCTAAATAAGATAATAGAAAATCAACAATACCTCTAGTAATCTTCAAAATAGTTGCCCATGCCATCAGGCATAATAAAATCTAACAAAACAGAACAGAATTAAACCAATCAAATAAAACAACGAAAAAATACAAGTCTTTAAAATACAATAGTAGGAAATTAACAATGGCAGTCACCTCCAGAAGGAAATTCTCCAGAGTTGATATATTGCATACTGTTATCCTCCAAACAGATGCCAACCCTTTCCAGGAAGTCAGTGGCAGGCCTGGGCCATGAAGTAGAGATTTTCTAATGGAGAAATTTTACTTTAGTAAGAAAAAAAAACAGATTTCCCCATAGCTTATGATATTATTGTTGTTAATATACATTTTACGTGTATATTAATTTTATAAAATATTGGGTTATCCTTGTGGCATTTTCATACATGGTATATATTTTCATCATATCTATATCTTATATTACCCCTGCCTATACCTTATCCTCTTTTATTTCCTCTTTTCCAATATTCTCCCTTCTATTTTCACATTTTTTTCTTTCTTTTCCTTTTTTTTAATTCCATGTAGGAGAAACATGCACTCATATGAAATATTCATCTTTCTGAGCCTGGCGTGTTTCACTCAACATGATGATCTCTAGTTCCATCCATTTTCCTGCAGGTGACATAATTTCATTCTTTATGGCTGAATAATAATCTTTTATATATACTGTATTTCTTTTACCCACTCACCCATTTATTGGCACCTAGGTTGATTACACATCTGTGCTCTTATGAATCAGACTACAGTAAACAAGGGTGTGCAAGAATCCCTGTGATCTGACGCCTCTAAACCCTTCAGTATACACTAAGGGGCTGTACAGGTAAATTCTATGATAATTCTGCTTTTACTATTTAAGAAACCCCCTTATTAGGACCCAAGGATTTATCTCAGCAGCTCAAGTGATTTCCTGGTGAGCGTGAGGTTGTGAGTTTGAGTCCCAGTACAAAGAAAATAAAACTGTTGGGGGTGGTTTTTAATTTTAAAAAAAGAAAACCCCACACTGATTTCCACAGTGGCTGAACTAATGTACATTTCTGCAAGCATTGCATAAGTGTTGCTTGATCCCTTTGTCTTTACCAGTATTCATTATTTTTTGCATTCTTGACAGTAGCCATTCTGACTCTGGTAAGATGTAGTTTGGATTGGCATTTCCCTGATATAATTTTAGCAGAAATGCTTAAATTATATTTAGTAAACCACTAACAAGATGAGGATTGAATGATATACAATGGCTTCTAATAAGACTACAGCTATGTGTGTATTGGGAAGTTGCGATAAATTGTTCTAAGCTGTTCTTCATGTATACTCTCCTCCCCTAGTGTTTTAGAGCATTATATTAATTTACGAAGAATATCTCATGAAAGCCCATTGAAAGTGTCTAAAAAGGAAACCAGAAAAACGTGTTAGGAAAAAATAGAAGCAACTGACCATGCTGCTAGTTGGAGATCTACAGTTACATGTCCATATGAATGCCAAGCTTTAGAGTTTCTATGAATAGACAGTTATTTTTTCATGGTTTTCTCTCTGGATGATTGCTAATACAGCTATATACCTTCTGCCCTGTCTTACTTCTTAAGCCTGATTTTCTCACATTTAACAGCTATTAAATGATCCAACAGGACAACTGACCACAGAGTCAAGTCCTCCAGCTCTCTTTCTACATAACCTACTTCTCCACCTGTTCCCCCTCACCATTTCTGGCCAATGGCTTCTTTTATATCAATATTCTGTTGAATCTAGCTCATCTTTAAAACTCGACCTGCCAGAGCCTGCCTAACAAGCACCTAACAAGCATAAGTTCAATTCTCAGTATCAAAATAAAGAAAAAGAAAGAAAGAGAAAAACTCAACCCGCCTGTGTGGTTGCTTATTTTGTCATTCTATATATTATTGTCAGTCACAATGTTAGCCTTAGCCTAACCCTGGGATTTGTCATACACACCTTCGTATTTAGATGTAAATTACCAAAACAAATATCAGTCTGAGTAATGGGAAAACAGTCTAAAATACTCAGGAAAAGACAATGGTTTAAAGAGGTAAGTGCAATGCAACAAATATTCTTAAGCACTGTGCTAGGGATAGCCCTCAAAGGGATTAGAAGTGTAGATGGAATATTACGGAAAAAATATAGAGATAGATGGCAGAAGATGATGAGGAAAAGTAACCTTGCTACAGCATTCTCAGAAGGGAAAGTGATTTATTTTTTGAGGAGGAAGGAGAAGATGGAGCCGGTGACTACTGAGAAAGGCTTTAAAAAGTGGTAGCACTTGGACAAAGGAGTGAGCAGCTAAAAAGAATTCGTACCAAGAAACAAAAACAAGCAAAAGAGTGAAAGAGAAAGGATGGGTCCCCTGAAAATGCCGCAGTCCCTTAGCTGGTCTTCAGGATGTGGTATATGTTTTAAAAAATAATAAAAAAAGAAAATACTGGAACTACGGCGGCTTGAGGATACATCATGTAAGTCTTTGAGCATCATGCTGGAGACCTTGTGTGTAATTTAGTGGGCAATAAGGAAGCATTAAAGATTTTTTTAAAGAGGAATTACATCATATCAAAGATGTGCTTTTGCAGTTTTAACAGCCAGGATACAGTTTCAATTTATACCTAGAGTTTAAGGCTTGGCAGAATATCTGGGAGGAAGTGCTCAGTTCAGAACAAAAGATGCCACTGAGGAGTTGAGGCTGGAGACGATGATGAGCATCTAGGAAATGAATAGGAACAAGAGACAAATGTAGAACAAATTAGGCAGCTGTTCAAAGATCCAGAGGATGGGTCTGGGTGGGCAACAGTGATTCATGCTTCACTAAGTCAGAAAGAAGTAAGATTTAGAAACAGAGCCTACACTGGGGCTCTGGAAGACATTCTTCAGTGCTGAACACCAGTGGCAGGCGATGGGCAGAAGTCTGGCTGGGAAGGATAGTAAACGAACCAGTATCTTCATTCATTTGGGCTGCTCTGACAAACACTAAACCGCGAGCTTACACACACATTATTTCTCACAGTTCTGGAGTTCACAGATGGTACATTGTCACTGTATCCTCACGCGGTAGAATGGGCCACTGGCTCTCCAGTCTTTTTATGAATCCACAAATTCTAAACACAAAGGCTCCACACTCATAACCTACTGACTCCCCAAAAGCCCCATCTCCTGATACCATCACTTTTAAGGATTAAAATTTCAGCATATAAATCTTGATAGAAAACAAATATTAAGATCATTGCAATCAGTAAGACAGAAGCGAGAACCAACGACCATGTAAAGATTTGACACAGCACCCACCTGGCAAGCACAAGGTTGTGAGTTAGAGCCCTGGTATCAAAAAAAAAAAATCAAATTGCAAAAAGATAGCTATGAATGGTGGTACATACCTGTAATCCCAGCATTTGGGAGGCTGAGGCAGGAAGATCATCATGGGTTCAAGGCCAACCTGAGCTACATAGTTCAAGCCCAGTATGAACTACATGACAAGACTCTATCTTAAAAAAAGGTAAATAAATACATAAAAAATTTTAAAAGATAAACAGTACATGTGAGTAAGAGTAACTCAGAATAAGAAAGTCCTGAGCATTCTTCAGACATAGTGAAAGAATTAAGGTTCCTCCCTTCGTGTTAGTGTCACAAAGTCTCCAAATATACATCCCTCCATTTTTAAATGCCTAGTTTTTTTTTTTCTAATTTTTCCACACTAGACTAAAAACCCTTAAGGACAGAAGCTAAATCTCTTTCATTTTTCCCAAGCATGCAACCCAGTGCCTAATACAGAAGACATTGGATATAAATATATTGATTCAATAAAAAGTTTAAAGATGGCACAAAAATTAAATTGGTGAGGCAAAGTCCTGAATGAATTTTGAAGAATTAGGATCAGGCAACAGGGTGAAGAATTACTTTTCAATGGAGATAGTGGTTTATTATCTAATGGCCCACACTGATTTATTTGAAGAATTCAAGGAATCCTATTTTATAATGATTATTGATATAGAAAAACAAGTACTGACCATATTCAGACAGGATATATTCCTCCCAGAGTTACACCTAGATGTTCTGAGAGTTGAATCACACCAAAGTATTATGATCAGCTTTAAAACACTCATTCAAAATAAACAGTGTGACAAGTAACACTTTAAAGAATAAGTTTAAGAGTTAAAGAAAAAGAGAATGAGGGCTCAAAGGTAATAAGAGAAATAGCCAACAAGGACAAAGATATCACATGGCCCTTACAACAGTGGGAGGCTTAGCACCTCTCCACCATTTTCATTTCCCTGAGCTTTTAGGGTTGCACAAAGTTCTCCCCAGGTGAGCACACAGGAGCCAGCATGTGGGTTTCTTTACCTCAAATCCAAGTGAGTTTCCAGGTGACAGCAGGAAGCTCCACTTTCATGTTAACAAAGGAAAGCTCAATTTTTAGGATACGAGAAAAAAGAACAGAGGCCTCACCACGCCAAGAGTTGGGTTGAGTCCATAAGGAGCCACACATTACGAACCATCCCTCAGAGATCTGGAGGTGACCAACCGTGACGTCCTGGATAATGTGAGGCAGAAATGGCTGAATGTGACAATGATTTCTGTCTCTCCCCAGTTATCAAGATAAGTAGACCTTCAGCTAACCACCTGTGTATGAGATTTCTCTAAGGTTGTGTTCTTAGCATTTCAACTGTGACCAAAGTGGGAGGCAATGTGACAGTGACAAGGAAAGCTATAAGGAGCCCATGGTGTTTATCCTGATTTCTCAGTTTTGGAAAGGACAAAGCGGGAAAAGGACATGGAGGGGGAGAAGGGAGATCAAAAATGATCAAAGTGAGGTACACATATGTATTCCCAAAATGAATTATTGTATACCATAAAATAAACGCGTAAACATTTAAGAAGGAAGAGAGTCCATGTCAGAAGAGCAAACCACACCCATAGGTATGCTGAACTGTATTCAGCCGCAGCCACTGAGTCTCAGCCACACGGGAGCTTCAGGAGGTGATGTGCCTGGCCAGATGCCCACGCCAGGATCAGAATTTAAACTCTTGAACTTTCACTCTGTTTCTGTGTCTTAAGCCGTTAAGCCGTATCTTCTTATTCTCCAATTTACGTACGGATACTTTGATTGTACTCGTATTATGTTTCTTTTTAATATTTCTCTTTCCACCCAAGCAGTCTGTCCTGTAAAGCCTCACTGGCCTTGGTAATTACCCTGCTTCTCAGTGGGATGCTGCCCTCTCCAAGCCCTCCCTGTGTGCCAGGTGAGTCATAGCGCTGTAGGGATTGCTCAGGTTTTGAAGAGGGAGCTGATTTCTCATGGAAACACAAACCATTACATTGGTTTCCTACATCCCTGGAGAACTAATCACTTTAGAGTTCTGGTCCCAGAAGAATAGATGTACTTCTCCAATGCTAGCACCAGAATTACTCTTCGGTAGCCTTTAATGTTGCTAAGGACATAAAGTACATCAGGACAAAGAGTCATAAATCAAATAGCCACACACAGCATGGACATCCAATCCAGTCCCACCACTAAAATCCAGCAACAAGAGACTCAAATTACCGCAGGTGGAAGAGGTGTTTTATTTTTAATTGCCATTAAAAAAAAATAGGATCCTTCTTATGTTTAACCATACAGGGATTTAAATAATAAGTAAACAATAAGACTTTTATACCTATTCTATTTCTGAGGGAACAACATTTCAAAGCATTAGAATTTTTTTAAATTTGTTGCTAATTTTTAATGATACATTTGATGACTTCAGTGGTGAAAGAAAAATTACATATGTATAATTTATATGACTCACGATTTATGTAGCCTCAGATTTACAGATATGTAATCCTGTCTCTTAAAACTTACAGATCATCGATTAGGGTGACATAAACAAACAGCATGAACGAAGCTTCCCCCAGGACAAGCTGTTATATAAAACCTAGAGGAAGTCATTCTGAAAGCAACTCTGTATCATAAAAACATTCACACTTAGCAATAGAAGAAAATCTGAATTAATTTGAATAAAAGATTGAACTGAGCAATGACTAACCTATGTGATTGTTTTTCTCCATCATATATAGCTTGGATAAAATTCTCTTTTAAAAGAAATTTCACAGGTGAATTACAGTCAATTTCTAAAACTATTGCATTTTTACAGAGAACAATTTCACAGAGACTATACCTATAGCAGGCACTATTTAAATGCATTTTCTTTATGTCACCTCTCCTTTAGTTTATGTCAGCTGATATGTATAGTTGACAGACCGAGATTTGCACTTTTCAGAGACAGCATTATTTTTCTTAAAGCACCAACCATTTTCTTGTTACAATAGTGGGAATGGTACGCCTTTCTCTAAAATTCCTTGCCCGTGTGTGTGCCCATATTTCCAAGGTGACTCCAGGCAAGGGATGCAGAGAAGGGAAAGCTGGTAACGGAGATCAGGGCTCCCAGGGAAAGACCATGCAAGGCCTCAGAGGACCTCAACATCCCTTTAAGCTGTCCCCACATAGCACTGAAAAGAAGAGAGATCCCTCGGGTCACAGACCTGTACATGGGCTGTTTAGTGGCCTTCTCTGTCCTATGCTCTAGAATCTTATATGCAATCTTCACTAAAGTGCACAGATCCCACATTGGACTGCGGCTAGCATTCAAAGGATTCATGAGTGCAGATTAGAAGAATGTTCATTGTTATCTTCACTGGCCTCAAACTGGAATTTAACATTTCCTGAAATTAGCGTAGAGGACACACCACAGGGGTGTTAATGTCCACAGGACTTTTTCACCAACAGCAACCATAGATTTTTCATATGGCATTATTGCTGTTACAGATATCCCCAAACATACCCTTCAGTTATGCCCATCTCTGACTGAAAGTATGATCATTATCATTGGGGACCATGAATGATAAATGGAGTCTAGGGGACATCTGAAGCTTGTTCTTGTCCTGTCCTTAAGCCACTGTGGAACACGGAAATTCCCTGCTCTTTTCTGGTCAAACCGAGAAGCCCTAGAGCAGATGAGCCCTAGAGCTGTGTGGTGGCACTCACACAGCAAGATGAGAGCAGCTGAAGACAGTAAGGCACCTGGGGGAAACAACTGTCACCCCTGTCACATCTTTGTCCTTGTCCTTGCAAGAACGCCTTGTCCTCCTAGCCGACCGCAGCCACCATTACTGTTCCCGGAAACACCCCCTGCCCTTCACTCACTGACCTTGACTCAGATGTGGTGAAAAAGTATCAAGTGTCTGGGTGCCTCCTGGCCTGGTGTTCCCGGGGAACAACCGGTCACCCCAGATCCCTGCCTGCACCCCTATTTTATCTCTCTCTCTTTCTTCCCACTGTAACACTTAGCAGGAGACTCAGGGCTCACTTCAAGGGTCCACAATAACTGGCACTGGGAAAAGTCTTTAATAATTACTAGAAACACAGCTAGATATAGCTATTTAATACATTAAGTACGGTTATGTGTCAGGATGTTGAAATGTTTTGATGACTGCATTTAAATATGGTTGTTTTATAATCCTATGTATTTTATTTTATATTTAATCCGAAGAAACCAACTCCTAATATTACAGAACAAGGACCTTCATTAACTTACTCCCCAGTGAAACTGTTAAAATTATTTTTAGAAATCACCTTTCTTTTTTATTGGCATACGTCCACAATAGATGATATTTTCATCTGTCGGGGGAATTGGTTCGTACATAGAGCATATCTTGTTCATTTTCTATCCTGTTCCCCCTTCCCCTCCCTACTTATCCCTTATGCTGATCCTCTTTCCCATATCTAAAACAGCTGCCTCTCCTCTCCTCTATGCTTACACTTGGAGTTTCTCGTGTATGAGAAACCATATGACATAAAAAACAACCTTGCAAAGACTCTAGCAAACACAGTAACTGTCACTATATTGTGTTATAACTCAGTGAGGAAGGGTAGATTCTGCAGCAGTTAAACCAACCCTTCTCTGTCTCCTCCCTCTCTTTCAGTAGCAAGGTGAAGACAGTCTCTAGACTGAACATAAGGAACCCTCTCTCCCCAACCAGCTAGCTTTCTCTCAGCTTCTCACTGCTGAGACTGAATTCCAGAGAGTTCTGTGGAGAGAGCTGAGTTTCCTTCTCCCATCCAAACTCCACAGAAAAAAGGAAGTCTCTGCCTTGGGCACAGTGCACAGAAAGGACTGGGATCCTGACACCCATTTCCCAGCTCTGGAGGGAGTGGTTTCCAGGGTGGAAGACCAAAGCCTGAAGGGAGGCTCCCTTCTACCGAGCACTTAGGTCCCAGAGAAGAGGGGTACTCAGAAGTTTCTCATCCTCTCAACCCCATCTCTGAAGGTGACTATGTCCAGGCATGTGACATTGATTCCAGTAGTGACAATATTGCGGAGAACATCAATAAAGAGATGGGCATTATTTTAAAAGGAATGGAATTTCAGATGGAAATCTGAAAGAGAAAAGTACAATTGCTGAAATTTTAAAATTCACTAATAGCACAACAGTAAATTTGAACTGGCAGAGAGAGAATTAATGAATTTGAAGACAGATCGGTAGAGAGTAATCCAGATAAAGAAAACGAAATAAAGTGAAAAGAACAGAACTCCAGAGAAACAAGGACACCATTGAACACGCTCACATCTATGAATAAACCTGGTGTTTCCATAAGTACCAGAAGAAAAGAAAAAGAATGAGAAAAAATATTCAAAGAAAGAATAGCTTAACACTGTTAAAATTTCCCAAAAAATAATAGCCTACATGTTTAGGGAGCTAAAGAAACTCAAAGCAGGCTAAAAACAGAGAGTCACAAACACTCCATAGGAATAATGATGCAAGTCAAATATCAGGAGAAAAATCTCAATGCCAGCAAGAGAAAAAAAATTATCTAAGAGTTTCTGGCACCAGATTGCCATGGGACCAATGTTTGGAATAAGCTAAAGAAATTCATTATCTAGATTATCTTTATTATCTATATTAAAATATGTAGAAGATGCCTGGTACCAATGTCCAAGAAGCCTTTATCAAGATGATACAAAAGAAAAATCATCTGTAATTTTTAAAATGGGGAGGGTGCTAGTTTAAACCAAACATGAAAGGTTTTGTCATTGCAGGATTTGTTGCGAGTTTCAGAATGTTAGTTGTGAATCTTCAGATGTGGGTAATAACCACAATACTTCCCAACTACAGTGACCACAAAAGCTGGTGTGGAGTCCATCTAAAGGCTCAAGGTTTGAAGGGCACTTTGGGAAGCCCTGAAACTACAACGATTGCTGGTCACTGCTGAAGTTAACTGGCATCTTTTCCTCTACATCTATATCATGCACACATGATAGACAAGCATCCATATTTTCAAGGACATTCTAGGTCAAAGGCCATCTGAGGTTGCTAGTAATGCTGCTTTCCAAGGACACAATTTAAGTCCCCCTGAGGGTGACTATGCCCTAGCCTGTCTTTTTTGATTTTTGGATCACATTCGGTTAAAAATCTTTAGACTCTACGTTAATAAATGCAGAAAAGGACAACCACTGCTAACGGGCTTCTGTGCATGGAAAATTCCTCGCTGTTGCTCTTTCTGGTCTTAGGTGCTGGTTTATAATAACAGCCTATCAAAATGTTGCATGCAGCTCCAATAAACATAGTCATCATCCGAGAGCTATACTTAACATCAAATGCCAAGGCAGATTTATCAGCCACCGAGGCCTGGAGCACAGCCAGTTCACAGCTCCGAAGCTTGCTCGCTGCAGCTCCCCGTTACAGGGTGTATATTAGAAGAGCGTGGACTGGAGCCAGACATCAAGAGGCTATGGCTCAGCAACTTGAATCAGGAGGACAGCGAACAAGGAGGACCAAAGGGGCAGTGGAAACGCACCCAGAAACAACTTCAAGAAACATAGTATTGCTGCTGCCTGTCAGAAAATACCAGCAGCAGCAGACAGACCAACCAACTTCAGTTGGCAAAGGAGCTATTACTCTTTATGAAAATGCTTACATCCTGGAACAGAAAGCAGTGACTCATTTTTAAAAAAAACTAAACACTTACTGAGATGCAGACAAATAGATGAATATTCACTGTGGAAATGGCCTAAGACTTAACAAGGATATTGTCATTTACAAATATTCTGTACAAAACATGGTTCCTATGTATTTTATGTGGCCATTGACACCCACTCTTCTAAGTCTTCTAACCACTGTGTAAGCTTGCAAATCTCTCATCCTGCCCTAAATCCTTAGAATGCTATCTGTCTCCCTCACCAAAATTATTACATAGCATGATTCCTAGTCCGAGAGCTCTGGACAATCACCAGAATGGCTATCAGAGTAGAGACTGTAGTTTCCCAGAAAGTTCTGCACAAGTTAGCAAATGTTAAATTGATAGATTAGTGAAAGGATCAAGTAAATGTCTCCTCTTGTTATGGTAGCCTTCTTGAAAGCAGCCCACTTTCTGACTAGAAAAAGAAACAAGTGACAGGAAAATCTAATGCACTGTGAGAAACTGACAGACAAATAACTGCTCCATACAGCAAAATCAAAGAGCTCCCCAGGAGCCAGAGCCAGTGTGCACAAAGTATAGCTCTAAATAGATGATAAGCATCATAGAATCTTAAAAACTCCTGAGCCAACAAAAATGTATTTGAAGGTCCCAAGGTCCATAGCCAGAAGAGGACCAATGGACAGTCGGAAGCTCTAGGATTGTATCAAGAATCTTTACAAACGAAGAGAGCTCATCCATCAAACTGATAGCTTAAAAGACAGATAACAAACTTTCAAATTCATACATAACAACCACTTTTGATGTCAGAGGTGCAAATTGCTACACTGATTCAGAATATAAATTGGATAATATTCTTAAATGTTTAAAATTTTCAGATTCTTTAATCATTCTTGTTTTACTTCTAGAAATTTTCTCTACCAAAACCCCACTTTGGTTTAAAGGAAAAGTGTATGTGGGTGACTTAAGGATGACCAAAAAACTGTCTGCCAAATAATCAACAGTGGTTCTATTTATGTTGAGGTGGCACAGAAAATTTTACTGTTTTCTTCTTCTCTGTTTCTTTGGAATTTTCCTAGTAAGCAGATATAATTCAGAAGGAAGGTGAAAATGATGAAAGTATGTCATGTGCATTTGCAGATCTGCAAAAAGTAAACTGTTAATCTCAATAATCAATAGAAAAGTGAAAAAATTATATGAAATTATAAATAGTATAACTAGTGTGCCAAATAAATAAATGCTTGTGGAGAAAAGATGTTAAGTCTACAATACATAAAATGCTCTATACAATTAAAAGAGAATCAAGTAAAATGCACACAACAGTTATAAAGACTTGAGCATAGGATAATGTCATTTCTAAAGTATTCTATTGTTCCAAAGAGGCAAGGGTTAATTTTGGAAGGATTACTTCAGATTTTACAGTTAGAAATTGATAAAAAGGAGACACATAAGCAAATGGGGAACCAGAGATCAAACTGCAACAATTCCTACTAAAAATAAAAAATATTCCAAATAATAATTCTGATAATCTTCTCTTAAAACTAACACAGCCTTCATCTTTGTGTCTCACTAAGAAATACTGTATTGGGGAACTCCAATACTGGTGGAAAAATGTGATCCAAAGTAGGAACTAGGTAGAGAATATTACTTTCCAATTCTTGCACATCTTTAAAACCACTCCACATTCAATATGTTACACCTTTGGAACAAAACCAAGAAAGCATTCTTAGAGAATCAACAAAAGGGAAAACTCAAAAACAGAATAGTACTGACTTCTGTTAATCTGATAAAATTTTGGTTCCCAACTGTCTGTATGGCCCACAGGAATGACAGGCCAAGTCTTAGCTGTGAGTACATCTTTAGTGCTCATTGTAGCAAATCCTCAAGGACAGTTTGATGAATGAATGAAGGACAATTTGAATCTGTTTAAAAAGGAAGCAAAAGCCTTCCATTTTAATCAGAAGAGGACCAGTAACTAGTCAAACCAAATGCCTTTGGCATAACATACAAATATACGAATTTATTTATTAAAATGCTCGTGACTTCATTCTTATTGATATTCGTGTCCAATTTACATACCAGCCTCATTCATCAGGCTCCGAATGCAGCTATCATAAAAATGCCAGTTGCCACACTTCTCTGGGTATTTCTGGGCCTTATGTTTTATGATCGGATCACTGAGAAGGAACATTTAGGTAGCTGACCCACAGTGAATTTAACAAGGGCTTGACACACATCAGCAGTATCACACACAGATGAAACCGGTGCTGACTTGGTGACAGCCTTTACTGCCGGACAGTGAGAGGCCTGAGGGCCTTTCAAGCGAGTGGGAGTGACAGCCCTTCAGAAGAGCGGGTACAGATTCTGTGACAGCTCTGTAGTCACACACAAAAGCACGCTTGCTGCTGTCATGCATCATCGCTTTTTAAACACGTCCAACCAGTATTAACCTGCGCTAAAAAAAAAACTAAAGAAATTCAGCTCACAGTTCCATGTGAGATAATAAATTAAAAATGTTTCAATGTCAAATTCAGACCATGGAAAAAAATTGATAAATAAAAACCCACAGCAGTGTCCTCTGTTGTTCTCATGCTTGGCCTTTAAGATAATGGTTGCATTCTTTTATTAGTAAATATATTATTTTGAATTTTATCATTCTAATTATTTGACCATTAAATACTTCTTGTTATTTCCAGATAAGTTAGTGGTGAGATTCATTCACACTGAGTAAGCTCAGTCATCTCCTTTTTAGGCTCTTGACTTCTTTTTCTGTTTATGACCTCCTCTAAGTTAATGCTCTCGATAGATCCTGCAGACTTTTCTGCAATCTGCTCTGCCTGCCCTGTCCCCTGCTGAACACCTCCCACTTTTTTGGCACTGTGCTGTGATCGCCCACTTTTTGGGTCACTTACTGTTACCTCTTCGGTAATAGTTCAAGCCCTCATTATTGAATGTAACAGTGTCCCAGGGACTTCACAGACATCTACGCCCACCCTCTCTGGTCCTCACCACCACTCCCAAAAGACAGATGTCATTGTTTCACTGGCAGAGACACTGAGGTTGAGAAGGTTGGGCAGTTTGGTCCTGTGAGATGCCACCTAGGAAAAGCATGCAACCCTGGAGCTGAATGAATCCGAGGAGTCTAACCCTGAGTGAGGAATACAGTGTCGGTCACCTTCCCTTCACCTCTCAAGCCTCAATTATCTCAGGACTAAGCCAGGAATAATAGTGTATAATGGATGTGGGGACACACGTGCTCCTATGGAACTGACCCTCATGTTGCCATCATACAAGTGAGCGATACAGTATATATTTAATGTTTCTAAAAATTAATGCAGTAGAAGAGCATACCCTTACTCTTCTGCAAAATCTGCCCTCCCCCAAGTTTTGAACACTCTTATTCCGTCATTCTTGCCAGTTTCTGGGGCAGGTCCGGAAGTCCTCTGTCTTGAGTGTCTTTAATTGAACTGTCATGGATGCCTTGTGGTCCTGAATCAACTCAAAACGTTTCCCTTTCATGATCATTTTGACTTTGGGGAAGAGCCAGGAGTCACACACTGCCCAATCCAGTGAATAACATGGAGAGGACACACACAATCAGGCTTTTTACAAGCTTGTCATTTTGTCAGTGGCGCATGGCTACAACATCACCGTCACCAAAGATGATCTCACCTCACAGAGACAGGAAGGGGGACCTGCAGAACTGCTTCAGAAAGCAGCAAGGATAATGAGATGAGTGCGTTTGAAGGTGGCAGGATGGATTTGATTGTAAGTAATGGTGATACATCTTTTACTAGAATAAATTAAATTTAAATGCATACTGTATTTTTCTGTCACACTTTGTACACTGGTTTTTCTTTCTTGCTAAGGGAAGAGAAAATATTAGCAAACCTCTGATTAGTATCCCCAGGAAGTGTTGCCTATGGCCACTGCATTCTTTCATAAAAATATTTCTGTTTCCTTCAGAATGAATGAATAACATTCTATAAACTTCACACCCTGATTCACGCATACTTTAACCGATGGCATTCTAGTGGTCACAATTTACTCACGCAAACTTTTTAAGACACTGAAATTTTCCTTTATTTGAAAATCTAAAATAAAATAAAATAATTTTACTCAGACCTAGAGGATCTCCAGCTTTCTCTCCCCTGTCTGGACCCTGGGAAGGTTGGAACAAGCAGCTGAGAACAAGAGTCCAGAAACTCTCTGTAATCCAGCAGTAAATTTTTGCACTGTCCTCTAATTTTCCTGTGCAAACACTAGCATTTATCATTAGCTCAACACAGCATCCTCAGACACTTGAAATCTTTCACTTTCTGGAAGAAAGCTGAAAATAAACTTTGAGCATTGCATTTAAAATAAGAAATAGATGACCATGTGGAACTTCTTTTTAAATCAAATTTTGTGTTAACATCCATTTCTTTGCAATTAAAAGAATCAGAGTTTGGGCCAGGCATAGTGGCACATCCCGGGTAATCCCAGCTACTTGGAAGGCTGAGGCAGGAGTACCACACATTGGAGTCCAGCCTGAAAATTTGGTTTGACCCTGTCTAAAATAATGAAACTGAAAGGCTGGGGAGTAGCTCAGTGTAAAGGCCCTGACTGGGCTCAATGCCAAGTGACCCCCTCCAAAAAAAAAAAAAGAATTAGAGTTTAACCCAAAGAAGAGAGTGATCCAAAATTTTTTACCTTCCTAAGGCATCATATCAAACCAAAGAAATAAAATCTTGGTCATGAAGATGGAAAATACAGAATCAAACATATGATTCTGTTTCTAAGGTCTAAGCTTTAATACAGGTAGATTCAGAGGTAGTCACATGAGTTTTTAGTTATCCAGAGAGCTTGGTGTTTGCTGTGTCTAGTACAGAAAGCCGCAACACTGCCTTACACTACCAAACTTCTCCATAAGCTGCACTGTCAGAGGCCTTCCCGCAGAGCTCCCTGCCCTGCTCATAAGGGTTCACTCCACTGAGTTCCCTGGTGTCCCAGGCCCAAAAAGAAAACAGAACTCTCAGATCTGCACAACATTATCTTTAGAGCAATATATATACTACATATAAACGGCTTCATGTGCATATAAGTGTACAGATATGATGGGATTGCATGTGTATATGTATGTGTGTGTGTGTGTGTGTGTGTGTGTGTGCACATGCATGTGTTGTGGGTACTATGAACTCTGTAAAACAGTAATAAGACACCATCCGTGATGGAAACATTGATGAATTATAAGTTGTTTCTGCTGCAAATCATTTAAGATATAAATAAATATATTCTGTTTTACTTTCTAATTTTAGCACTTCTCTCCATCTTCTTTCTTCTAAAAGTATAAAATGGTGTCATTTCTGGTGTTTGAACAGTACAACATTCTAAGCTTCTCTCCCTGGCAATGATTTGTCAGCAGCTTGTATTATTAAAAGCACTTATAATAATTTCTACCCCTAAAAACAACACATAGATTTTTAGGGGTCTTTGGCAAAACTGTCTGTCTTGCAGGATTGTTAAAAAATTACATGACATATTTATAAACATTTATAAATTAGTCAGCATTCAATAAATCATTGCTATTATTTACCTAATTCCCTGTCACCAAATAATAAAATACAAACTTAGACTCTTTCCTTTCAACTATCATTTTGGCAAATTAACTGACTTTTTGGTACTAAGTCTCCTTGCCTAGAAAAATAAATTTTAAAAATAGTTATCTAGCTCCCAGTGTTGTCATGAACATTAAAAAGAATTTAATGCATGAGAAGTTTCTGCCCAGTGCCTAGAACATGCTAAAGCTCATGTGTTAGTCCCATTGTCATTCTTTTTACCACTACAGGCAGGATTTAAAACATGTGTCTTCTAGGCAGGGTGATGCATTCCTGTAATCCCAGCACTTAGGAGGATGAGGCAGGAGGAACGGCCTGAACTGCATTGTGAAACCTTGTCTAAAGAAAAACAACGTGTCTTAAAAACCTGCTAACTTCTCATCTTACTGTTTATCAATTACTTAATGCTTAGTGAGTCAAAAGTGCATCCTCTACTGGTACTGCCTGTCAGTTAGGTCCTCAAATTGGGATCAAACTCCCTCCAGACTATGTCTCTGCCTACCGAGCCTTGATTATGGCAACACCCAAGAATGTTTGTGGCATGTTCTGAGGTTGCCAGATAAAATACAAGAGACCCAGTCACATGTCAATTTTAGAGTTTAGTATAAACATACTCTAAATTTTGCATGGAATATACATGTGCTCCAAACATAATTACTGTTTATCTGAAATTCAAATTTAACTTGGCATCATGCATTTTTATTTGTTAAACTGATCACGGTACCGTACTCCACAGTTCTAACGTGCTAAGTTAGTGGAATACCCTTCTATGTCAACATCCCATTAATATTGGGGGGGGGCTTATTTGATTTTGGGGTGGAGGACCGAGAGGATGAGAAGAGCAAAGTGATATCACAGAATTACCTGTCACAGCCCTAACCTTACAGTAGTTCATTGTCTTGTACATCTAAGGTTGTTCTAGATTCTCCTCGTATATTCCAAACCTTTCGAAACATACACATATGACAGAAAATCTTATCAAATTCTTGATTTTAGCATCATTATACTTTTTATGTCAGTAACTGTTTTTTGAAGGCTGTATGATTTCAAAAAGTCACTGAGATATTAATAATAGAGCAAATTAGAATTACAATGTCTTGAAAAACAGAAATGATGTCCAGCTGTGTGTTTTGGAACAAACAGCAGACAGCCCTCAGCATGGGTCAGGTGTCTTCCAAGACGGACACCAGCTAGGGAGGATTTGCAGATGTACTATGAGAGTACATGAAGATGAGGAATTGGAACACAGCCTCGTCCACCAAGAGGGACCATGGACTCTGTGTGGCCACATCTGCTGTTTTGGTTTTTGTTGTTGTTGTTGTTTGTGTTTCAAGAGAAGCTGATACCTTGAGTTTTGTGATCCTCTCCCAGAGAGTTTTAACTTGCAAAGCACAATGCAGGACGATCACAACATGCTGCCATCTACTAGCCTCGCAAGACCTGCACCAGCTTCCAAAAATCAAGCTCCTTGAATTCACCCCACCAGTTTCATCTGGAGGAAATCTGTAGGCAACCAAGAAATAATTCAACCCTAAATTACTGATTATGTAGTAATTCACTCAGAGTCAGCCTCCCTCTCCATGGAACAGTTACCAAGTCAGAATAGACTTGCACTCAGCATGCTGGCCCAAGCCAGCTCTGTTTTCCTGAATCTCTCAATTCCTGGAAACCATGGGTCTGTGATATTTTTCTCTCACCAACAGTTAACAAATTAGGCATCAGGCTGATTCTGAGCCATGTAAAAATGTACAATTTCAAGCAAAGATTTTTTTTCATAGCTTTCTTTTTGCTAAACTAATTGAATATTACACTCAATCAGTAAAACATAATTTTTAAATTTTAAATCTAGGGAGGGCCCAACAGTGTCATTCTATAGATATAAATGATGGAGTGCTTTCCAGTTCAAAATATCTTTAAGTAATTGTTTGTCTTTATATTTCCTGCAAAGCCATCTGAAATGCATTCTCCAGGACAGGTAAATCATCCTTGGTATCTCTGGTAGTTGGTAACAGGATTCATGTGAATTTAGGTTACATGGACAGAAAATCATGAAAGTGCTGAGAATTGATGAATGTAGCATAGAAATCCAACGTGGGAATTCTGGTTGATGCTTTGATTGCTTGGGTCTCTGATTAATTGCTCACATAAATAGATAGATATGCAATTACTTTGAGCTTTATTTCTGATTCAGAGCAATGGGTTATATCCTCAGAAACCTGTTATTACTCATGATCAGTGCCTGCAAATTGAGAACCTTTTTCCCCCTTAAATGAAATATCACTGGTGAAGATGACTTTTTAAGTGTTTTATCAATTTTTGCAAAAATAAAGAAACTAAATGGAAGTTTTAAGGGCAGTTCAAACTAACGCTAAAGTAATGCATTTATATTCCAATATTTTTACAGTAAAGTGGAATGATTATATGATTTGGAATAAATCAGATGTAGGTTTCAGCCTGTTTCTTAGAAGTCATTGAGCAAGGTCCATTAATGACTCTAAGCTTCAGTTTCTTCATTCATAAAATACAATTAAAAATGCTCACGTGCAAATATTCCTATAAGGATTGAATGAGATGAAGCAAGAGTATCCGCTAAAGGGCATTATATGTCTCTACTTACATATTTACCAGGTATCTCTAGCTCTGTGAAATAAATGCAGCTAGAAAACAGGATCCTCACAAATGAAGTTTGTAAATTTAATAAAAATTCTTGGCAGATAATTGCCACCTCATTTGATCTTCATGCTTTCCTCCATCTGTCATATGCCTAAGAGCACTGGTATATTCTAAACATTCACCATCCAAAGCCTAAGGCACACCAGCCCTGATGAAAGGCCAGGGAATGTCAGGAGACAGGAAAGTGGAGTCAGCAAGCTCATGTCCCAAAGACCTTAGCAGACACAACACCTAAGCCATATGGGCTTGTACCTTTCCAGCAAGGAAGGTGCAAGCCGGAAGCTACAGGTCAGACTGGAGATGAAGTTACCTCTTAACTCTCCAAAAGGGGGCTTGGCTGGTGGTCTATGCCTCACACAGAGGAAACCAAGCATGCAATACACATGCAATTCAATTCCCATAGTACCTAGGGCACCTATGCAGTACAAAAAGACTGCATGTTTAAGGAGAGGTTGGCACTGTTTAAATTTTGACAGTGCTACAATTCCTTGGGGACCAGCTGTCCAGGGGAAAGCAGAAAGAGCTTGACATTCTCTGAATGGATAATGGCCGCCTGTCAGATGCATGTTCACGGCACACGCTGACTGCCTGCGTTGAGCAGCATCAAGAGATGGAGTGCATTGATACCCAGCTCAGGGAGAAAGCATAAATGACAAGATTTCATTTGTTTCTGGTC
This sequence comes from Cavia porcellus, assembly GCF_034190915.1. Lineage (NCBI taxonomy): Eukaryota > Metazoa > Chordata > Mammalia > Rodentia > Caviidae > Cavia > Cavia porcellus. The sequence continues at coordinate 69,937,792 of NW_026947495.1, read as the reverse complement.
AGTCCACTTGACTGCAGGAAACTCAAGTTACAGGGGAGAAAAATCAAGGGATGAGGATAGGCAGATTCCAAGCTGTATAAACAGAAATTAAAATTGGATCAGAGTTCAAAGTAGAACCAGCCCAGGGGTCTGACCACTCAGCCATGCCCTGAGATCATCTGGTCTCTCATTTTGACTTTAGAAAAATGTGCTACATTACTAATTCCTGCTTTCCATAAATGCTCAGACCCCCAACACTAAGAGTCTTTGTATCCATTGTGTCCTTTTAGCCTTATATTTCTAATTGCTAGCATCACCCAGATTTGCTAACGCAAATGATGGGAGAGAATCTGATGCCCCATGAGTTTCCCTTGCCAAATCCATGAGTGTGCCTTGCAAAGACTGCGATCCAGATTGGCTGTTCGTGGGTCACGGTGACCGATTTTTTTAGTTAGCTGAAAGACAGCTGGGGAGAGAAGGATCAGCAACTCATAAGGAACAGGTTTTGCTGGCAAGGTCACCTGCTGCTTTCTCTAGAAGCCCCTGAAAGGTAAAGTAGAAAGAAAGGGCAGGACCTCCTGGTTTATCAGCTCTAGCTGATTGTGAACAACAGGAAGTGCCAAAAGGTACACACCAAGGGGCTGGGGATTTAGCTCAGCGGCATAAGCACCTGCCTTGCAAGCAGACGGGTCGTGAGTTCAATCCCCAGTTGCGATAAAAAGATTTAAAAAAAAAAAAAAGGTACACACGGATTCAGCTGATAATGTGAAGAGTCTTCTTCCCAAAGTTCCAGGGGAAACGTTGGTCTCACATGTAAATGCACTATCCAAACTTCAAAAGAAATACATAAATTCTGGGAAAAATAAAATTAATGCCAAATAGAGATCAACTGGGTTTAAAAATGAAAACCTGGACCACAGTTTCCTTTGCAGTTAGAAAATACTAATAGCTAAATGTGTGAATCAAGATATTCCATAAAACAGATTTCAGGAACTCTTATCCTGGTCTTTTCCTCATTTTTTGAGTGAAATTACAAGTTTCCCAAGCCAGGTTAGTGGAGTGAAGCACAGTGTTAGCACGGTGCTAGCCAGGTAACTACCTGTTAACCTCACCTCTCAGAAGGACAGTAGCACATCTCTGTTAATGTTCTTTAAATGGTAAAGAAAAGTGGATCAATAAAAATAGCAGCTCCTTTAAATTTCAACTACAGGGATGGAAGATACATAAATGAGATAGTGAGACAGAGAGTAAGGTAATATGATCTGAGTCTGCATCGCTTTAATTTGCCTACAGAAAGGGTGAGTTGAATGTCAAAGGTTTACCTATGAAGAAAAGGATCTTGAGAGAAATTCAGGTCAAGTCAGAATAAGAAATGAAGGCCTTATACTGAATAAGGAATTTTGACTGTATTGCTGGGTAGCTCTAAAACAGTAAAATATCGGGCAGAGTTTTAATCAGAGATTCCTTAAAGGTCAGGGGAAAGCAGATTGTGAATAAGAGCTGCTTTTGAACAGTTTAAAATTACAAGAACATTCCCAACATAAGACACTGAGAGGGGAAAGAGTAGTTTATCTGCCTTTTGACTTTATGATTTCTAACTACCAGTTAAGTCTTGTACTGGGCTGTGAATGTAGCCCAGTGGCTCAGTGGTATATGTGCTTTTGACATAGGTTCAATCCCGTTCCACCAAAACCAAAAAACTTTTTTATGTTATTTACATTACAGTACTTTATTTATCTTATTTCCTACTCCCTGTACCTCTCCAATCAGTATCTAGCATCTCTCTCCAGATTTTACAATAGAATATCCTTTTTTTCAAGATTAGTGTTAAATTTCTGCACTTATTGTAATCTAATATACACACCAATTATCTTAATTTCATTCCAACCTCTAATTCCCATCGCTGGTAGGCTGCCAAACAAATTCATCTTCACTTGCTCTCTTTTGATTTGAAAACAAAATTTCGCTATTCATATTTGTGTCTAAATATAGTAAATCCCCTTTATCTTGAGTGTACTACAAGAGTGACCACAATAAAAACGCTTACAGTTGTCTTAATAATACCCAGGGCTTAAAAACAGCTGATTGTGGCAAACAAGATTCATTCCCCATAACACTGTCGGATACATACATCGTTCATGAAAAATCACTTCCTGTTACAAGTTGCCCTTTGCCTCCTGAAATGTTATCTTCCTTCACCATCATTACTCGGCGCACTCAGCCACTCATTTTCAAGATCCTGGATTTTATTCTTCTTCTGTGTCTTGAAATAAAGTATACATAAATATATAAATAAAACAGAAATGAAATTTGAAAGATCAAAAGATGAACGCTGCTTTACTTTTGCTGGTAGTAAATTACCTAGGCAGTATAAAAAGAGAAAGGTCAACAACAGCAGCATAACCAATAACAAAGGCAACCACAGATTTTCACTGGCTTTCCTTTTAATGTCTATAATTTTCTCCCTGGCTAGATATTATGTATTTGATAAAATGTATTTACTTCTTAGATAATATTAGATACCAGTATTGTATAATCACGGTTTTCAAAGAACTAAATATAGAGTAGAAAAATTGCTGGACAGATACAAATCACTAAAGATTCAGAGTAGGAACACCCCAGGAAATGTCATGAAGACATTTTAGGTAACAAAAGGGTCATCCCTTTCTCTCCCATCATAAGGGCTATGGATGACACCTGTATCACAAAAGGCTCCCTAACAACAGAAAAACATAACACACTTATTTAATCAAAATGTTATAGGCACTGGAGTCCTCAGAGCGATGACCCAAAGACCTAGAATAAACCACCTTCATTTTTATGCTTAGGCTCCATTATGCATGGACAGACATGTAGAAATATGATTGAATACAAAGGATATGATCCAATGTTAATAAACTGAGTGAGAAAAGCTAGCAAGACCTGTCTGGTCAAGTTTTTCCTGGTGTCATTATGCTATACTCCTTTCTCACAGATATGGCAAGCACAGAACCCATTCTGAAGTGCGGGTTTATGGTCTACTATCAGGCAAGCTAAATCAGAGACTTCCTCAACAATTCCAAGACAGAAAGATGGTGGAAGATTAATGTAACATTTTTAAGCTGTTTAAAGATTGATTGGGAGAAAAGAAATTCTAGTATCCCTGATTTCTTTGCAGATGAGAAATTCTACTTTTTAATGTGTGTTAGGCACTCTAAGTCGAAGTACCTGACATATACAATATAGAGGAGGAGAGGCATGGTTTATGTGGATATGGTGCATTGTTAGCTGGCTCCAAGATACATATGACATGGCAGGAAAGCATTATAGATGAAAGCAGTTCACCACAAGGCAGCCAGGAAGCACAGAGAAACTGGAGAAACTAAGGACAAGAACCATTCTTCTAGGTGACATCCCCAGTGACCCTGTTCCTACCAGGCCCACCTTCTATGGATTCAGCTACCAAATCCATCAGTGGATAAATTTCTGATGAGGATAATCTCCTCATGATCCAACCAGCTTCCAAATTTATGAGACTTTGAAGGAAATTCTAGATCTAAACTCTGTGGCTTCCCTCTGGGGATGGTGAGTGGGAGAAAAGAGAACAGAAGACAGGAGGAAAGGGGAAGTTCAGATATTGTTTTGTAAGGTTGCTTCTCAATTCTAAAGCACCACACTGGAGAGTATTGAACCCTAACAACACTGAGGCATGCAGTTGCTGCATGAGGGAAGCAGGAGTCAAAGGATATTCAGATATTCAACACAGGAGGCAAGATATGCATAGGAAGTGGTAAGAGGCAGTTATGAAAGAAATACAGCAAGTTAAGCCATTCGTATTTAATCCTGCAGAGGAGTGGTTAGCAAACTTTTCATAAATGCCAATAGTGTGATGTTTAGGTATTGTTTGGCATGGTAAGTAAGGCACTGTTTGATTTGTTGTTGTTTTGTTTTGTTTTTGTTTTCGCCTCATCCTTTCAAAGAGTAAAGACCTTTCTTAGCTTGCAACAGTACAATAGCAAGCCAAGGACTCGATTGGTCATCAGACCTCAGTTTGCCAACCACTGCTGTATCAATTCTTCATCTTGTCATATTGCTAGAAATTCCAGACCTTGAGAACTGGAGACGCCAGGAGAGCTATCTCAAAGGAAACAGCAGGAGAGTGAAGGAAAAATTTCCAGACCCTAAAAGCAAGCCACCTGTTACCCAGATGGGATGTGATGATGCCGCAATCTGCTCATCCTATGGTTCGTTTTAGTTTTCGAACACTGAGCTGACCACATAAAAAACAAAACTGTACATTTGGAACAATAATACACGTCAGCATAGATCCTATTTTCTTATTTTGATAAGTAATATTTTGGAATTTAGAATTCTAAAATAATTATTCAGTATGTGTCAAAGAAAAACTTTGCTATCGAAGCCAGTTCATCATACATTTTACATTATAATGTATAGCCTCCTTTGAAAAAGCTTCTGAGTGGAAAAGATACCTGAGCAATATTTTATTCCTCCTGTTTACTGTATCTGCCTTACAAAATGAAGTCTCAGACACGTAAATAACAGGTTTAGTTATTGAAATTTTCAGGAATGCTCATCTAACCTAAGTAAATTCACAACACATGTCAGCAGCCAAAGGGGACACATCTCCCTTTAAAAAGAAAATAACACCTACATGGCAGATTCTCTGGAAGGAAGAGAAAGAAATCATTCTGCACTACTTAAGGACAAAATTACCAGAAATTCTGTTTAAGAATCTTCTTGCCGTTAGTGATGCTAGACTCTAACCACACTTGATTCCATAAAATAGAAATAGTGTTCCAGGGGGTATGACAGAATACTTGGTTACTGGAAGACAGAAACAAGGAAACAGAACAACATATACATACATATGTTAGTTAACATCATATTACCACTGGTCCTTTTTTTCCTAAGGGCTAAAACAGAGGAGACATCACTACACTGACTCACAAAGACTGCACTTTCTTGTTTATTGCTGTGAGTCTCCTGTTTCTAAGAAAAGGAACGGGTCAGTTGGGAGATCTACCTGCAAGTGACTGCACTGTAGTTTAGTCTGCTAGGACCTAGTGCGGGAGGTTGAGCTAAAACAATGGGCTCCCATAGTTTCATTTAACAGCATTTACAGCTCACGGTTTTTGTCTTTTGCTATTTACGTATATCAGTATCCAGAGACATGGGCATTAGGCACCAGTCCCCTCCCTAGCAGGACACAGTGGAGTGAGAAAGCCCAATTTTAGAGATTCCTGGGCTTCAAAACTAAGGGTTATATTCAATGTGAGCATCAGAAGCTCCAGGCTCCAATAATATAGTTCCACTGAAAGTGTCAACTAATCGTTTCACCAGCCTGTTTCCCTATCAGTGTGTCAGTCTGGTTCTTCAGAAATTGATCTGTTAGTGCACAGTTAACTGGATAACCAGTTGATGATAGTTTGGGATATTTACTCTACTTTTTTGAAGAGATTTTGAACTTAAACACAACAAACCTTTTATCTGACCTTTCACTAGTTGCCATTTTCCTTGCTGACGTCTCTAAATACAGCCAACAAACACAACAGGAACTTTAAAGTTTAAAAATAGGTCGTCTTTCTTGATAACTCAAAATGATGCTACTGTCTTGCCATTTCCTACAATATTTGTCTTCATAGTGATGTATTTTGCATATGAATCTAATTTTAAGTAATTAAAATTTCCAACCATCACTTATTTCAGTGTATTCAAAAATAACCAGAAAGAGGAGGGTGGGGAGAAAAGAAAAGAAAGAAAATCTCAGAAACATTTTAAACTCTTTAAAAAGAGTTTTAAAAAAACTGAATAATGAGTCCCAATTAAGGAAACTAATAACTAAAATTATGAAAGATAGCTATAAAATTTTACTTAGAACACTCCATAGTTATATCCAACTACCACAAACAATAAAACTCAGAAATGGGGAAGTTTGTCAATGCTTAAGTGGGCCTATGAGAAATGGTTCTATATATTACAACGCTTATATTCTTTGTTCAAAAAATTGCTATGAAATACCTATTATGCCAAATACCAAGCTAGACACAGAGATACAAAGATGAATACAGGATGTATTGTACTGTAACGTCACAGCCCATTGGGGGAGGAAATGCACAGGAAAGTGATAAAATGAAATACGTGTTAACCTAAAAGAAAGAAAAAAATAAAGCCTTCACAAGGGGACATGTGCAGCCATTGTAACAACCTGAAAAAAAAAAAAAAACTTTCTGAAATCCTAAAGGCCTTCAAAACAGATAGAGGGTTTGCTAAATGAAATCGCTGGTTCAAAAGAATAAATCTCAGGAGTGATACAGAAATCATTTTCCTAAAACTATGAATTCAGGGAAAAATTTTCTCTAGCCTTCTCCAAAATGATTTTCTTCAGACTCATCAGTCAAGCTCTAAAAGAAAACAACATTCAACCAGACTATTATTTCCTGGAAAACTATCTTTCAAAATTGGTAGAGAAATATGGACAACCCATGACCAAAAAAAAACACCTTGAGAAATTCATGACCAGCAAACCAACACTCCAAAAAATTCTCAAGGACAATCTACAAAAAAGATAATAAAGACAACAATGTCAAAAGTCTCTTGGCATTAATACCCCAAGCAGCATGAGCAGTTAAACAAAAGGGAAAAATACAGGAATCAACAACAGAAAAATAATGCAGTAACAAAAGCAAGCCAAAGTCTTTGAGTAAAAATGCTCAACTCTCAACATAAATGGCCTCAAAACCCCAATGAAACAATACAGATTGGCAGGCTGGATCAGAAAACCAAAATTCAACCATGTGCTACAGACACACTAATCCAAAAAGAAATTCATAGACAAAATCATAGGATAGAAAATGTGTTCCACAACAGGACCCCCAAACAAGCAAGAGTATTATCTTATTTTCAGAAAAGTTGAACTTCAAGCAAAGATAAAGAAGGTAACTACATATTAGTTAAGCAAACAATTCAACAGGAAGAGATAACAATTGCAGATATATGTGGGCCATATACCAGTGTGCATAACTTCATAAAACAAATCCTACTGGACATAAAAGACCAAATAAACATCAACACATTCATAATGGTGGGTCTCAGTATCCACTTCCACAAATAGATCAACTAGACAAAAAAACCAATGAAGAAATACAATTGAATCACACCTTTATAATCAATTAATTAAGACTTAATAGATGCCTACAGAGAATTATATCCTCCCACAGACTACACATCCCTTTCAGCAGAATAAAACTTTCTCCAAAATAAACCAACCTACCAACCTATAAAGATCTGTATATAAATGCAAAAGAATCCAAATTGTCCCATATATAGTATCATGTATTGTCCATTGTTATTTTCAACTTCTCTTTCTCTTTTCATGAGAAATTGTTCTCTGTTCTCAATCTTCAAACATGGCTTCAAATGAAAATAACAACAGATCATCTTATTTTCAAACATTACTAACCCAATCAACTCTATCCTTTTAAAAACCCTCCCTTTATTATAAAAAGTAAGAATAGAATTGTCTCTTTTTTTTTTTTTTTTATCAGTACCAGGGATTGAACTCATGACTGCCTGCTTGCAAGGCAGGCGCTTATGCCGCTGAGCTGAATCCCCAGCTCCTAGAATTGTCTTTTTAAAAAACCAGAAAGGAGCCAGGTATGGTGGCACATGCCTGAAAGTCCCAGCACTCAGGAGGCTGAGGCAGGAGAATCACCATGAGTTCGAGGCCTGCCTGGGCTACATAGTGAGTTCAAGACCATTCTGAACTACATAGTGAGACCCTGTCTCACAGACAAAACAAAATGAAACAAAACAGGAAGGAATAAATTCATGATAGATCTTTATTTATTACATGTTAAAATTTTGGCAGAAATAATTTAATATATGATGAAATGGGGTAATGATTTTGCTTTCACCCCTGTTCCTTGAGGGAAAATCAATAATGATATTACATAAGCTCTGTGCTAGGCACTGTCATCTCATAATAACCTTCCAAGAAATCATTATGCACAGCATGGTTTTCAGACCCTGGTAAAGACATCACATAGGGTTGCCTCTTCAGCTTTCTAAGCCAATGGGAAAACAATTCTTAAATTATACTCACCTTGGACAGAACCTGCATGGCACAGACCAGGTTCCCTAATACATTCTGGACTAGCCCTGTGCAACTGACTTTCATCCAGCTTGGTTAGGGAGCACAGTGCACCAGTGCTTAATATTTTATATCATCCCTGCAGCCATGTGATCAACCAAGGCAAGGCCTTGCTCCTAACAGCTTTATGAGCAAAATTTTGATGACGTTTCCCATAAAAATTGATGTGGGGTACCCTAGTACCTAATGATAAACATTCAGTACTAAAGATACCCCATTTCTTCTAAGAGGAGAGAAATATGTTTATGTTAGTATTTCAGTTTCTTTCCATTCTTCTAGTGAATAATTAAGGCCTACATATCTCAAAGTGAAAATAAGTTTCCAGAAGTCTGAGCATACCTCTTGGAAACTTCCACCGATGAAGTTGGCATAGTTTCAGCTTTTAATCAGCTTCTGATTAAAGATCAGTGATGAGCACACCAGCAGTCTTTTTAGATAAATTAATTTCTTAGGAGGCATCATTCAAGGTAAGATTCATCCTCTAAGTCCAAAACAAGCCTTTCAATCGAATTTTAAAATAACACCTACATTTCTATGCCCCTCTATTTTATTAGTTGTTTAAAATTTCCTCCTGTTATAAAGCCTGTATTTATGCTCTGTCACCTTCCCAGCTCTCTGCATGCTGATTTTCAAGGTTACTGTGCAACTTCCACTCTCTACTTGGCTCAGCACTCACACTTATAATTAATCCTTACTTGGCAACCACACACACCCGCCTGATTTCTCCTTCCATCAGGCGACAGTGGCCTCAACTCTCAGGATCCTACCAAACAAATCCTATCTGGGTCTCTGCCAGCTGGATCATCCCATCTGAAATTTCCAGAATGTAGTCACATCTGTGAGGATTTATCTTTTTGTCTCTTTAAAAAAACTAGAAAATAAGCATAAAATAGCATATTTAGTTATCTAAAATTTCACAAACTTTTTTGACACCACTTTTATAACTGTTAGCATGAAAACAACTTGTTTTTCTACGTAGCACGGGTAACTTTTCCTTGGTGTTCATTAAAATGATAGAATAGCTCTAATCTCTGCCTGTCTGCAGTTTAAAAGAAGAACTAAGTTACGTGGATCATAACTGCCATCACCTACAATGCTCAGACTCAATCAGTGTGGCATTTTGAATTATAAGTATGGCAGCCAGACAAACAGTGATGACTCGCTTCTTTTTCATGTGGTTGTCATACATTTCTATAAACAGCAAATATATACATGTATCTCTGTGTGTATTCATTCCACTCATCTTCTTGTTGGATACTGTGATTTGCAAATACTACCAAACTTAGCGCCTGACAGTATAATAAAGGCAATGCTAAATTTCCATCATATTCTCTGTTCTTTTCTTCTACAGAAAAATAATTAGCAAAGTAATAACAAAATGTAATAACGACTCTTTGGTACCATACGAACACTTGAGTCTCCACACACAAACTAGTATGTCATCAACTGCAGCTCCTCTTCAAAGCTCACCAGATTTTTAAAAATACCTTGTGCAAATGTCAAGGTTGAAAATTACTGGGGCTGTACTTAACTGATGTTTCATTTTGTCTGACATAAGAACCAAAAACTTTTTTAAAAAAATTTTAAAGATGAATACTTTCTTCAAATAGCAGCTGTCTAATAGCATTAAAGTTTATGACATCTGACTTAAATCCTGTTTTGAGAAAAGTTCCATTAGGAAGTCAGATAAAATGCTAAGTAGGAGCCAGAAGACCTTGTTAATGACCCTTTAATGGAATTTTATGTGTTGTTGTCACACTCCATATTGACAGATTTTGACAGCTTAATAATATCCTTGATGAATCAGAATCAATTTATGCTTAACACCTATGACTCTCTTATGTAACTAATGAAGTAATTATTGCTCTTTCCTCTGCCAGGGAGACTTTACATGGTTCTGCAGGATAATACAAAATTTTATAGTGCAACCCACAAAAGCATCCAGAAAAATCTGTCTTGTAAAGTTTGTTGAAGTTTCAATGAATAAGATAAAGCTATTTACAAGGTATTTGTTTACAAAGCATAGAAGACAATTACTAATGTGCTAAAATGTTCTACTTTAGAATTACTGACTTCTTCATAAATAAGACGGTGACATTATATCACTGATGTAAAGTCCTTTCCATGGAACTTTATGGATACTGATTTCATACTTGAACCTCTGAAAGTTAACAGTAACTTCAACTTTTAAAGTCATAGATATCCGCAATATCTAAGTAGAAATTATATCAATTGAGGTCAATTCCCAGGACCAAATTTTAATAAAAAGAAGGAGAGAGAGGACAGAGAGAGAGAGAGAAAGAGAAAGACAGAGAGAGGAGGAGAAAGAGAAAATATCAGAATTCAGCGCTCAAGTTTCCTTTATAACAATGTTCTTTCCTATACTTCTTAGACTATTTTGTTCTGCAACCACTTGTAACATTTCTCAGAAGGAAAAAAGAAAGCACTCTGAAAATATTTCATTAGAAATGTTAACCCCGATCAGACAGATGAAACTGGCTTATGCTAAAAGATTGCCAACCAGAAATTCAGAGAAAAGTTACTCTAATCTTGTCAGCTGTAGAAATTAATATACTGATTAATGCTTTGGTTAGTACCGTGCTAGGGCAATGCACATGGTCTGTTAATCTGAGCGACCCCTAAACAGGGTGCATTCACCCTAAGAAGAAAAGACTAAAGGGAAATATCTGTACCACCATGTCACTGCTGCTCATCTGCTCTGTAGTTAACTGTTGAGGCCTCTCGATGCTAAAACAGTCTTCTAAAACACGGGATAGAGAATTTGAAAAAACAAAATGACCAAGTGTTATAATCACCACAGTCACTTCAATAATACTTCTTGGGTCTAGAATAAATTACAGGAAAACAGAAAGGAAAAAAACGACCAGCTTTAGTCCTGATGAATGTCACATGCCTGGGCTCAAAAATAACTGCAAGAACGCTTGTGATCAAGCAACTGCTAGCCACACAAGGGGTGGTGGAAAGGAAAGGAAAACACTCACATACTAAAGCTCAAAGGGGAAATGAAGGGGAAAGGGAGTCTCATTTATTTAGCAAATACTATATGTCAGGTCTATACTAGGGCTGTCTTAATCCATAAAGAGCTGTCTTAATCAATGTCTCTGCAGTAACCTTGTGAGAAAGGTAAGACTAACCTTGGTGTTGATGAGATGAGATGAGAAAACAGAGTTACTTGCCCAAGGGTGCATCTATGAAGGACAGAGCTAAAGCAGAAATTGAGCTGTATAAATCCCAGAGCCCACCTCATTTTAACGCTCTGAACTGGGAGAGTTTTCTCTATACAGAGATAGTACAATTTCATGTCCTAAACATACCCCCTAATACCCACTCAGATTGCCATGAGTTCTTAACTTGTTTGGTAACTTCCATGATCCTTGAACTTCTAAAAAGAACAACCAATTAACAAGCTGTCTTTTCATCATTGAATAATTGTTTATGCTATTGTTAAACACTTTTAAATGGAGTCACTTCTTTTGTATGACTGACGGCTTCACACTCAAATGTTATCTACTACTAATGGTGCTGTAAAGTCAAGAACAAATTTAAAGGCTTTCTTTCTTATCACAATTATAAGCATAATAATGAAAACTTTCAGTATTTACTATTCAAGAAAAAAAGCTCTCTGTTCACATTGTAACAGGTTCCAGTTACTGTGATAAAACACTTGAGAATAATATCTTGAAAAAAGGTACCCACATATTGGCTCACAGATTTAGGCGTTTCAATCCATGGTCAGATGGCTCCATTGCTTTTAGGTCTGTGGTAAAACAGAAACATCACGGATGAAGGGCGACATAGAGCAAAGTTTCTTCCTTTGCAGGGACCAAGAAGGAAAAAAGGGGAAGGAGAAAGAGAAAGGAGGGAATGGGTGGGAGAAGAAGAACAGAGGAGAGAAAAGAGGAGAAGAAAGGAGAGGAGAGGAAAGGAGAAGAGAGAAGAGGAGAGGACAAGAGAAGAGGGGAGAAAAGTGAAGAGGGAAGAGGAGAGGAGGGAAGGAGAAGGGAGGGAAGGGGAGAGGAGAGGAGGGGAAAAGAGAGGAGAGGAGAGGAGAGGAGAGGAGAGGAGAGGAGAGGAGGGGAGGAGAGGAAAGAGGGGAGGGAAGAGAGGTGGGAGGGGAGGGGAGGGGAGAGGGCAATGGAGCCAGGAACAATGAACCCTCTCAGGACACACTCGCAGTGACCTACTCCCTTCTAATTGGGCCCCATCTAGCTTACATCACCGCCAGCAATGCCATCTGCTATTAGATCCATCAGTGGATCAATCAATGATAAAAACCAAAGCCCTCACTGTCCAATTATTAACCAAAAGCTCTACCCACAAACATTTCTTCATTGATGGCTAATTCTTTAATACATGAGCCTTTGGGGGATATTCTAGATCGAAATCGTAACAGCTTTCCTGTAATGAAAGGCTTATGAATGTGGCATTAGCTAGAAATAATTGCAGCTGTTTAAAGATGAACTTAAGACATACATGTCAAGTGAAATGTAATGTGATTAAATATCAACTCAATAAACAGCCTATCCAAAATCCTAGAACATTATGTCTACCCATTTTAAGGGAGGTAAGTGCCATTTTTCAATATTTATATGTTTGATTAAATATCTAAATAATAACTACTTACATTATCTTTTTAATGTAAGGTATGTTATTCAACACTTTCTCTTTCCCGATTTTATTGAATTATTCAAATTGCAAAGCCTATAATACATAGATGGCTATAACTTTAACATTTCCCAAGTAAGACTTTATTGGTTAAAGATTTTCTCTTAGCCCAGCCAAGAAAAGGAAGTAAAGACATTTGATATAGTTTTGGGTCCATGGCTAAAAGTATTAAGCCCTGAAACTCATCTTTAGAATGCCAAATCCAAAATATTAAGCCACACATCTTGCCAGCACATAACTCTTTTAAAATAAGGCTGTGCAAATCAGCAACCTTGAATTTCTCTCTTTCCCCTTGACATTGCATCCCAATCACATCTCAGTATCCAATTAAGGACTTTCATTTACTTTTAGATGGACTGATTATTGCCAGCCTTTGCAACAGTGCTTACAGTGCTTACAGCTACCTGACAGGCCAACACCAGTTAATCCTAGGAAGGTCCACTTCAATTTGCCACTGTCCTAAAGGTTTGATATTCTTTGGATATCAATTCAAGACAGTAATGCTTAATGCAGTCAGATGGCTTAGCTCTAAACTGAGCACAGCTGGGCTACAGATTATCAATATGCACAATCTCTTAGAACCTGCTCTGTTAGTGGGCAGGTAAGTTGTTGCTTCTTGTGTCAGATACTTAGGCAGACACCCAACACAGCTTTTTTATGGCTGATTTTAGCATCCACATGATTTCATGTGTTTCAGAAGCTGCCATGACAGTGACACTTAGCCATTCCAGGATCCTTAGCCAGATGGTTTTAAGCACCGAGGAAACAAAGTTCTGGGATCACATAGCATCAGTCAGGAAAATAGGGCATTCTGGGCCACAGCAGCAGCGGTAGCCTTTGTATTCATGAAGACATTTTCTTTCACAGCATTTTGCAAATATGATAACATCTGTGCACAACCTACCCACAAGGGATGCCAGTGGGAAGACAATTATCCAGATTTTATACAGTGATAATGGCAAACAAAGCCACCAGAGAGAGAGTAGGGTTATAGTCTCAGTCCCGGGAGAGGTAGGAAAACTTTTCAAGTCTTTTGAGTCAGGAAATTTTGTTTTGTGGTAGATAGTGAGATAACTTTGCTGTTGTATTAAAGAGCTTGCTTTAAGGGGATGTTTCCTTAAAAACCAATTAAATGCTTTTATGTCAATTTGAAAGATTTGACTCAGAAATGAAGGAAGGTTGTTAGGAAGTACACACTGTAGGGGCTGGGGATTTAGCTCAGTGGCATAAGCACCTGCCTTGCAAGCAGATGGTCATCAGTTCGATCTCTGGTACCGATAAAAAGATTTAAAAAAAAAAAGAAAGAAAGAAAGAAAGTACACACTGTATCTATAACGTGAGAAAGGGTCTGTAGTCACTCTGTCATATCTGGAATATTCTTAGCTATTATATCCCCTAGGACTAGAGCCTTTCTAAGGGTTTGGAATCAACAAATTAAGTCAAATTGCTGTATCTGTTCTTTGAAACTGGAGTCATGATACTGAAATCTTCCAGGAATAGGGATTTGACAATAGTCAATCATTCACAGAGTCAGCACTGCTTGAGTATCATATAATATTCAAAATTAATAAATCCGCCACCAAGCTTTTAAAACGTAGAACTGTTTAATATAAATACATGTACCAAAGAGGGGAAAAAGCATTTCCCCCTATCCTACCATGGCATTTCAGCCTTTTTGAAACATTTCACACAACTTCATGTATCAGTTATATTGCAGAGCTTATTTTTTGATATATGGTAAAAGAAAACCATGGATGAAGACATTGACTGTATCTCTGATTAAGTTTTCCAGCTGACAGAAAAGAAGATCACACCAAAATTAAAAGACCTAAAGTGAAACTTACGTTGGATGGTCTTTCTCTTTACAGTGGAAAACTTTCTTTGCCTCCATTTTGTGACTTTTCATGTATGCCTCAAAGCTACATGAAAATAAAGAAATTGTGGTGAGCATTTATAGAATGTGAAGTGCCCCCGATGCCATGGGTAAATACTTTCCTGGCAAACATTTTCCATCATCTAACTGCACTTCCATCAGGGTTGGACATGGCCAGGACAGCCCAACAAGACTCCACACCATGTGTCTCAGCACTCACCTCTCCACCTCCATCTCCTTGGGTACCACATCTGCCTGTGAAATTTATCATTTCCTCCCCTTTCTCTAGTGTTCTCCTTGTCTCAGCCAATGTTCTTTAGCTGTGTCTTGGTTACTTTTCTCTCGTTGCTGAGACAAAATATCCGACACCCAAATTTAAGGAAGGAAAGGTTTATTTAGCTTACAGTTTGTGGAGGTTTCAGTCCATAATCAGCTGGCTCCAAAGCATGGTACCAGGGCAACATTTCAAGGCAGCAGCCAGCCAAAATAGCCAGAGCAAAAAATGGGGAGAGCAAGCCTTACTTCCCCATGATACTGTACACAAGCCACAAACACCCCCTACCCCAACTCCAGGGCCAGTGTAGCACTCACAGAATCTTCATGCCCTCTTCTTGCACAGGATCAGGATATTTACAGAGAACCTTAGCTCCCTGTTGAGGGTCTTAGTTAAATTTGTAAACTTCTCAAATTGACACAATGCATCAAGCATAACACACTGTGGTCTTTAAGACTACAAAATTGTTCAACTGGACTCCCTGTCTCTACATTATTCCTTCAAATCTATGATTTCCCTAAAATAGAAATGTGATCCTGTCCCTCTGATTAAAATCTTTCAGTATTCCTCACACCTTTCTGGAGCTCCTCACAGTAGAATCACAGCCTTCATTAACTGACCTGCTGGCTGCTCCAGCCCTGTCTGTCCAAGCCCTTCTAGCACTGGCCAGCAGGCTCTTTTTCCTCTTCTCTGTCAACCCCTCACCCCCTGACACATTCGGCAGTTCTTGGTTTACAGAATGCCCCTCCATTCCTTCCCATGCTCTCTCTCAGGGAACTGTTATTCATCCTGGAAGACAGTTCAATGTTTTTCAATTTTTATTTTTTATTGGTAGATGTTTGAAGTACGTATTGATTATATTCTTTCCTCCAGCTCTCAATCCTCTTCCCATTGGAAGTCAGCTCAATTTTTCTCCATCATTGATACAATCCTTAGTTGAACTTTTCCCAATATATTAAAATTATTTACAAATTGCATCCATTCGACAAAAGTTTACTGTGTTTCTTTCCTGTTCTCTGTACCCGAGCTCTGAGCATAGATATAAGCAAAACCTCCTAATTTCGTGGGATGTACAGGTTAGAAGAGAGTTAGACCTTAATCAGATAAATGCAAAAGTCTAAGATCCCACCCAGTCCTCTAAAGAATAGTAAATAGACCTAGATGAACCTGTTAAGGAGTCTGACATAGTGTTTAAAGGGAGAAGAAGCCTCTCTAAGGAAACCATATTTGAACAATTGTGAATGGAAGGCACAAAAAGCAGGAGGGAGGAATCAAATAAAAGAAAAAAAGAAGGTGAAGAAAAGAATGAAGGAAGCAAGAGAGGGAGAAATTCCATCAAGCAGGAGAGTATTAGTAGCTAAATTTCCGAATCAGTGTTAAGGGTTTACCATGATGTAATCGGTACATGTGAAGGGATGTAAAGGGACAGTCTTGTTTACTTAATACTGAACATTTTTGATTCATTAAATCTTGATATGGAAAAAATCATCAACTTGTTGCTGGTCAGAACTTTCCTGCCTCAATAAAAATCATTCTCCATTTGCATGTGTGCAATCTTATCAGTTTGAAAATATCAAATTTTTGTCTTAAATAACATAAATCAAGGAACTCTTAATTTTGTTATATAAATCCATTTTTATTCAGGGGTATAGCATAAAATCCAGATCTAAAAATCACAGCCATCCTTCCAGAAGAGGTCAATTCAGCTTGAAATCTTCCTCACGGTACACACCAACCAGTCAACTAATTGAATAAATTTTAGAAAAAACCCTTGTCAATTCGAATCTGTTTCGCTTTTTCTATTTGGTTCTTAAAGTTGAACTACTTTTTTTTTATAACACAGGTTGAACTCACACCCTCACACTTGCCAGGCTGAGCTACATAATTATTAATGAAATTTTTGCTATGGAAATCTTCCAAATAAAGTTATATTTGTACTTGTCCAAATAACTCTTCATAATTCCAAATAAAATCATATTATATTTATATTTTTCCTAACAAACGATATTATAATAGCTTGAAAATGGACAGGATCAATTTTTTCAGAAGAACTAAAATGACTGAAGAACACCAGAGGCTTGAGAGTAAACATTAAATTCCACCGAAATCTCTCTGTTGATTAGAGGATGGATGCTGCTCTTGGCTCACAAAGTAACAGCAAGGAGGTCCTTTGCTCGCTTTTTCTCTTCTAATAAGCGAACTCTAAATAAAGGTAACACAGCTCGGGATATACCACAAGTGTTATAGCTGGTTCTCCATCAGAACAGAACTGAGAGGAACCAACTCCTGAAGAAGTCATGCTCAGCTTCTGCCAAACACAGAATGGCTTTTCCAACTACACTTGGGAGAAAACAGGAACTTCAAAGCCTCAGGGGTAGACTCAGCCACAATTTGATTGGTGAGGTGGCATCAAACTGTTTGAAATGTCTGAGATGAAGACTTGCTACCTTCAAATAAAAATCAGAACTGATTCACTAGCATGACAATAATTCCATGCGTTTGTTTTATCTTAGCTTTGCCTTGAGAGGACTTTAGAAATCCACCATTTTTCTTCCTCCTTCCTGCTGCCATGTTCTTCTCCAGACCATTCTTTATAGTATAGCCCAAATGAGTCTTTAAAATCACAAAATGTTTCTTGCATGGCTCCATCCACAAATTTTTAGTGGCTCCCTTTACTGTCAGTGTGGAAGTTAAACTCTTTCATAAGGCTGACTGTGCTATGCTTTCTGTAATGTTGTGTTTATCTGGCTTCTGTTCCTTGGAACTGTCCCCTTGCTCTTGACACTTGCAAGACAGAACACCCTTCAGTTCTCCAAAGGATATTCTTTTACTTCTGGACTTCAGCCAGGTTCTTTCCTCTCAAGGAGATAGTGCCACCCTTTCTAGTTCCCCAGGTCATCTGCAGCTCCTCTAATTGGATCAATCTCTTTGGGGAAGGTTCCTTATATCTCTTTAAATTCAGATTCTGTACATTTTCCTCTTTCTCCATCACAAGATTTATGCTCTATTGCAATTGATTATTTTTGGACTGTGTTCTCCACTATATTGAAAGTTATGAGTCAAGAACAATATACATCTTGCTCATCAGATCCTAGTATAATATCAGGCACATAAAATATGATGTGCCAATCACCAAGTTCTCCAAAATTGAGATGCCAAATTTTCTTTAGTGAAAAACATGAGTCTGATTCTCTATCCCTCGTAACTATAGAAAATATAATATCTACTTGATTCTTCTCCCTGAGTGTTGTTATGAGTCTCTGGGGAACTATTCCATAAACGTGGTAAAGTCGCTGCTTCTCCCATCAGGCTGTCCTCCTCCTCCAGACCACCACTCCTAATCCTGGGTAGCTACATATCTGCTCCTCAAGGCAGCTGCTCCCCCATCCCATTGGTCTGCTGTTCCCTTTTGCTACATAACAAGTGACAATAAGCTTGATGACCACTGATCTCCATTGATGATCTCAACTTCCATGGATTCGGATTCCTAACAGGTATATATTGGGTTCCTTGCTCCATCATTCCAGGCTGCCATCAAGCCTTATCTGGAGTTGCCATTTCTTTGAGACCCAGGATTCTCTTGCAAAGATCACCAGTTCTTGGTCTTGCAACTGCTGTCTCCATTTTCTTGATGAGAGACTGCTCTAGACTCTTCAGGGCTGCCGTCAGGGCCCTTCTCTCATAACTTGGCCACAGGAGGGTGTCTGCTGTATGGCGTATCTCTTCGAAGGGTTCCGTCCTACCAGGTCAGAATCGTCCAAGCAACAGCCCTTTTCATTTCCTCAAAGTCAAGTGATTGGGAAACTTCTTTTTCCCTCATGAAATAATATAATTATGAGACTACATGGGTTGATCAAGAAATAATGTGTTTAAATTAAACTAAGAATAGATTAAAAGACATTATCCATTTACCCCCTCAGAATGCTCCCCCTCACTTTGAACACATATATGTCATTGTTCTCACCCCTTTTTAAGCATTTGCAGATGATCTGTTTTACAAGCGTCTTTATAAGATATGATCAAAAATATAGTGAGTGTTTCTGCCAAGTGCCATCCAAAAGAAAGCCAGCTCATAAAAATTCTGATGTGAGCCCCTTATTCCTGGATGAGCACCTTTTTCACTGGATCTGAAATCATACAGCTTCTGAATCTTCCTCAGACTTGAACGGACCTAGGAAGGTAAATGATTTGAATGGATTCAGACATCAAATTAACCACTACAGCATAATAAAAGATATTGGCATACCATCACATTCACAGAATTTACACAATAGGTGAAGATTTTGTAATTATAAGAAAAACACAATCCATTTTTTTCAAATGATAATTTGAACTTCATTGAAAATTATGATTTCTGTTGTTCGAAACATACTGTTAAAAATACAAAGTCAAGTTACAAAAGATAATTTCAGCACATACATTTAATGCCAATAAGGCACTTACATCTAAAATACATAAAGAAATATCACAATACTCAATAACCAGGGGGAAAACTCTAATAATAGGTAATAGATTTGACTAGACATTTCATCAAAGGAAAATACATACAACAATTCAACTCATGAAAAGATGTTCAAAGTCATTTGCTGTTAGGGAAATGAAAACTAAAACTTGTTGAAATGCCACTAAATCACACTGGAATGATTAGAATAGAAAAGTTGACAATATCTTTGACAATACTGTCAAATATGAAGAGGCAATGGAGTTCTCACACACTGATGATGGAAATCTATAATGTTATCACTAAGAAAACAGCTTGTTTCTTTAAAACTTGGACACACCTACCATAAGACTCGGCCAACTTCTCTCCTAGGAATCTACCCAAAAGAAAAGAAAACAAATTCATAGAAAGACTTGCACATATGTGTTCATAGCAACTTTATTTGTAAGAAACAGAAGCTGCGAACAACTCAAATGTCAAGCTATAAGTGAATGAATAAAAGAACTCTGCTCTACCAGTATGCAATAAGATACAAAGGAAGAAACTTAGAATAGATTGCAATGAATATGGACTCAAAAAAACTACACTTGAATGGAAAAGATCACCTAAAAGAGAATGTATAGTGTATGATTCCAATTATATGAAATTTTAAAAATCCAAACTCATCTATTTGAAAGAAAACACATGAGTTTTGTATGGATACAGAACAGCAAAGGCAGGACCAGGAAGAGAGCCTGGTATGTGCGTTATTTCTTGACATTAAGTGCTCCTTTCTTTTAACTATTAGGTTTATTTTTCTCGATAAAGTTGAAGTGGTAACAAAAGAGATAACAGGAAACTTTTAGGATCATTAGCTTTGTTGTCTTAATTACTATAATTTTGCATGAATTTATATATATATAAATAAACTTGGAGATATATATGTAAATTTGGAGATATATATATATATATATATGGATTTTAAATGTAAACGTACAATTGATTGTCAAGCAAAATAAAGGAACACTCACAAATGAATACATAATTGCTAAATTAGAATTCAATTTTGATCAAGAATTCTTCAAAGTTTAGAAGAAATATGAAATACTTTCAGACAAAAGCTAAGAATCCATTGCCAACAGAGCTGTACTAATAGAAACTTTTAAAATGAAATGAAAAGTGATCTCAGAAGCTCAAAATCATTGAAAGAATGAAAATTGTAAATGCATAGGAAAATTGAAATCAATAGTAAATGTAAAACAAAGCAACCAAATGTGGCCACTCTTGATCTGTAGATCTGAGAAAGAAAAAGTCAAGTTCAATGATTGTGTCACAGACATATAAGATAATCCCGTGATGAATAAATCACCCCCATGATCCAACCACCTTCTAAAAGCCACATCTCTAAACAAGTGAGCCTTTTGGGAGACACCATAGGTGTAAACCATAACATGTTCCATGTGCCAAAGAAATCAGGTTCACATGGCCAAGTCGCAAGTCACAAAGCACAGAAATATATTACTGTGCACTCATTATCAGGTCATGACAAGCATGCAGTTGGATAATACAACTACAAAAGACTGAAGTAAGAGGGTCAGTGATCTTATCTTCCAAACGGAAGCCACTTTATTGTATAATATGTTGAAATTAGGTTCAGTCCCAACTGACTACATCAAGGCTATTATATGAGTTGAATTGATTCCCACACCAGTCACCTGAATACAAACACAAAAGATTTTCACTTGCAAAAATGGAGTATTAATTTTAACAAATATTTAAGACCCATAACTAAGATCCTGAAAGTGATTGTTAGCACTTCAACTTTATCGAGAAAAAATAAACCTAATAGTTAAAAGGAAGGAGCACTTAATGTCAAGAAATAACACACACACTGAAACCAATTTATGTGAAGATGGATTTTAGTTAATTTGATGCTCATTATAAGCCGACATCATAATAGGCCCTCCAAAAACCCAATAGAGGCAGTAGTAGAGTACCTAACTCAAGAGATTTGTTTCTATTCTTTTGATTATAAAATATGTTCCATCCTGAGAGCAGCATTTGTAAAGGGATGTGGTTCAAATGGAATTTGTGTGAAAATGAAAGGTCTTGGAATAATATTGGATGATAAACATTTCAAGAAATTTGGAAAATTTTTCTTAGAAAAGAAGGAAGATAACAGGAAGAAAACAAGAAATATCTTGACATTTTTTTTCTGTCTGTTATTGTGAATAGGGAATAGATCTATATGTTGTTCCTCTGGATCAAGGGTTAGCTAAATTTTTCAGCAATGGTGGTCAGCTAGGAAGTAAATACTTTATGCCTCGAAGACTGTATGGTCTGTCTTGAAACTTTTCAACTCTGCTACCAAGACAGGAAAACAAGCGTAGGTAACATATTAGTGGGCATGCATATATTCAATAAAACATTTTATGTGAACATGTAAATTTTAATTTTCTATCACTTCCACATGCCACAAATACTATTTTTCCTTTTCTTTCCCAGTTTAAAATTTTTCCAAACATCTTTTCCCTACAGAAAGTGGGCCATATTCAGTCCATGTACTCAGTTAGTAAACCTGTGCTGTAGATGATATCTTTGGATCCTACTTACAAGAAAGCAAGTATCAGCTCAAAAATAATAGCCGTTGAAACACAAAATGAGATGCTGGGCAGGTGCCGCTGATAGCCTGCCTTACACCCCGGTGGCCCCTCACTGAAGCGTGGGGAGGCTCAGCTTCTCTGCAAATGGTGGCGGCCCATTGTCAGTGCCCTCAGCTCCTCAGTCTGCCAGAGGGCTCTCTCAACAAGGCAGGGCTAGCACAGCCCAGCTGCAGGGCGACCTGGGAGTGCTAGAGGTTAGATTCTAGCTGAGCTGAGAGAGACAGGGAATACGAAACACATCTCAGCTTTCTCTCCAATTCTGAGGTAGGGCCTCTGTCGTCAATGGTGAATCCCCTTGGCGACAGCCCTCAGTGCTGTAACGACAAGCCAGCCTTCAGGCACACTAAACTGGCTTCCTCCATTGTTTCACTGTCTTCAGTCTCTCCCTTGTGCTTCCAGGATCTCTTTCCAAACATTCTACTGGCCCTCAAGTCCTTATGCTAAGTTCTGTTTTCTCAAGACTCCACTTTAAACAGAGGTGTCCATTTCAAGTGAATAAACATAGACTTAGGGACCTGGTGATTGCACGGAATCCTCTGTTATGCCAGAACAGAGGGCAAGAACTGAGTCTTGCCCTGCAGGAAAAGGTTGGTCTGTAAATATTTTGAGTTGGAGGACCTGCCCCATCCTTACCCCATCATCTAGTAGGTGGAAGAAGGAGAGCCTGCTAAAGATTTTATTCTACAGAGAGCAGCCCACAGAATGAAGGCTTTGCTTGTGTTAACTGTCCACAGTGCAGAATGGCAAAAACCCTGAGTCACAGAGGAGATTCATCAAATGGTCCCTGATGCCCTGTGCTACATTCTAAGACTTAGTGATTTTAGGAAAGCACACTGAGGCTCTTAATCTAGATAAGTTTCAAGGGATGCACAATAACTTGGAAACAAGTGCAGAATGTTTTTCCCACCTGTATATTTTCACGTATTTCTGATGTGTTCACAACATTTATAACTTTCTCTAAAAGATCTGTGCCCTACAAAGCTTAAGAACCAAACTCGGTAACAAATAATTTTAACAATTTTATCCTAGGTCTAAATCTTTAATCATCTTTTTTCTCATTCCATAGTATTAAGGAATCCAAGGATCTGCTTTTCCAGGTAAACAGTATTTCCTCCTAAGGGTGTGCAATTCTGATCAGTGCATGAAGCCGGCAAACAACAGACTGAATTTAGATAATTACGGTATACATGAAGAGGACACAAACTTCTGGCAATCAATCTGAGGCTTTCCTCAAATACTAATAAAACTACTTTTAATTACTGACTAATATAGCTCAGCAAATATCACTACATGCTGCAGAAGAACCTGGACAAAAAAATTTTTTGTAAAAAGAATAGTCTTCATTTTTTTTATCCCATATCTTTTTTAATGCAAAACCATTGCCAAAAAAGTGACTAAGATAAAGAATAGGTATAGACCTTCCCCTCTGTAGATTTCCTAAACTGGGGCCATATAAATCAAACCAGATTACTTTATCTGCAGCTAAGAATTCTGCAGAGACATATTGAACCTATAAGAGATGGCAGAACCTGGCCAAGTTCTGTCTTTTAGATAATAAATTTTGCTAGCATTCTGACTATGCTTTCAGAGTTTTTTCTATTTTATTTTAGGGCAAGATATGTGGATTTGTCTGCCGTATTGGAAGGGTTTTTGTTTCACAAGTGTCCAAAGTTTGCAGTCTTGATAAGTATGACTGCTCCTGAGTTGTGCCATTGTGCACATGTGAAAGAATGAGCAAAGGAACATAAATAACTAAACACGCACCCAATATTCTATATCAAGCACAAACCAGACGCTGAAACCCTCAATAGTAATACGACATGCAACTTTTTCATGAGAACTACCATATTATGAGAATGCAAAGCCAGACATGAGAGAGTCAGATAGATGAAAAAAGGAATAAGAAAGTACATACATCAATATATAGTTACATTTAAAACTCACAATTAGGAGCCGGGGATTTAGCTCAGTGGCATAAGCACCTGCCTGACAAGTGCAAGGTCCTGGGTTTGGTCTTTGCTACCAAAAAAAAAAAAATCACCACTCATAACTATCTGAACTAGGAAACCAGGCTTCAAAATGTATCCTTACACCCACAATAAAATACTATTTTATGAGTCCCAATTTTTAAAAAGTTAAGATATTAATTTTTACAGTGAGACTATCTCAGTCACCAATGCAAATTTAGGAAAATAGTTACCTGACCTGAAAAGTTTTAACATTTGAATAAGTTTATTTTGTCACAGTCCTCTCTGAAAATGGGTTCAAGGTTTGAGGTGTTCATCATCAAAAGAGGGCAACACTTCGTGGAAGACACAAAGAAATACATAGACTTTGAAAGGGCTTTGCAAAGCCTATGAGTCTGAATCTATCAAAGGTATCTGTGAGCAAGAAACCACCTACCACTGGGAGATGAAGACAGAGTTAGGAACCTGCCTAGAAGCAAAGATCCTAACTTCTACCTGGTTTTGAAATTGGCTATGAAATCAATGTAGAGTGACAGACTATTAGAGTAAAAATCAGGCAAGGGTAAGACTTGCAGTCCTGGATCCCTCCTGAGTGAGGAGGTCATTGGATGTTACCTACTGGCAATATTTACTGTGAGGGAGGCGGGGAAAGATTAGTTTAGCTTCAGATTCGTAAAAGTTATAGCTATAAGTGAAAATGCCAGGAAAAAAATGTACTTTCAGTAACAGAATCAAGGAGCTGAACAGTTTCTAGTGAATATTCTCCCTAATTCAATTCTGCTGGTCCGGACTTTTGTAACAGAGAGGAGGCCACCTCTAGGTCCTAGAAGGTTATAACCACAAAGAAAATATGCATATCCTGATTGGTCTGGCAGAAGCTAGGGTCTGACCTGATTTGGATCAGGTGACCATCTCTGGACTTATCAATGTGACTCACTGGAGCAGAGCTGCCCAACCTCCATAGTACATCCTGTCCTGCTCCTGGTTTAAAAAGCAGTGCTGGTCAAGGCTGCCAAAGTACAGGGACACAGCATTGGTGTTAGTTCCCTATAGAAAGGTATGCCGAGCAGAAACACAAACAACAGAAATAGCGCATCAAAGACTGCAACAGGATTGGTTTGCCAGTACGGCCTGGAACCGGAAATATACAAGTATGCATGGGGTGGCAGGCGTTGGGGGGCGCACACTTCAAGCGGTTGAACATTTGCTGAATTTCTACTACCAAATTTCACTGACTCCGAGAATCATTTTTCACATTTTAACAACTCAACTATGAGAATGTTTCCTACAATGAATGACATCCTACAGTCACTGTCGGCCAGGGGGCAGCTTTGATACCATTTTCAAAGTCTGCACAGAACTCAGTCAGATACCTTCATGTTTTCATCTTTTCAGTTGAGCTGTGTGCATTGTTAATACTATGTTTCTATTTTAATTGTTTAAAATACCTTCATAGATATTTGATGATGTTTAAAAGGCCATGTTTAAAAATCATAACTTGCAAAGGTAAAATTATGATGCACTGTTGAAACAAAATGTTATATACACAGAAAAGGAATCTGTATAACAAGGCATACATTTAGTAGTAATGAAGTGCATATTCTCAGTTGGGAAGATTATTGCAATATTACATTTTTCCCAAGCAACACCAAGTACCTTTTGATACTGAGAAGCAATGACACCCACAGGTAGGTAAAGCCATGTTCCTTTCTTTTGCCAATGTATGTCACAGTCTTGCTTTTTGCATGCTAAGAAGTTCTGCTAACAATAAATGATAATTATGTTTAAATAGTCTAAAATAACTCTTTCAATAAATAGCAAGGGACTGAGGATGTGGCTCAGTGGTAGAATATATCCTTAGCATGCATGAGGCCCAAGGTTCTACCCCAAAGCCCACAAAAAGATAGATTTATTTAAGTATAAGATAGTTATTAAAATATTTGTGTTTTACATTTCTATTTATATTTATTACTTTTTATAGCTGTAATAAATCACTTAAATAAGTGATAACATGTGTTAGTAATATTTCAATTTAAAATCAACTAGTAATAGATTTGATCAAATAAGACATACGACAGTCACTATGGCAGGCTGAAAAACTGCAAAGAGAAATAAGTTGAGGTCTTTATATAAGACAGCGTGATAGGAAATAA
This sequence comes from Cavia porcellus, assembly GCF_034190915.1. Lineage (NCBI taxonomy): Eukaryota > Metazoa > Chordata > Mammalia > Rodentia > Caviidae > Cavia > Cavia porcellus. The sequence goes on along the minus strand of NW_026947495.1, from coordinate 69,911,628 downwards.
TTATCAGAACAAGCTTCGCTAGAGGGGCTCACCTCATGTCTCTCGTCTCCTTTATATTCTGGCCCAGTCTCTACTTCAGAATAATTGAGGGGAAAATATTTGTGTTTTCAGACCACAAATTTATAGATTTCTTTAAATTTTATTTTAAAGAGAATAAAACCTAAAGAAACAAAACACAATAAAGCCAATCAAAACAAAGCAATGAAAGAGATGCAGGACTTCAAAACAAGATATCAGGAAATTAACCATGACTACCATAATGCCTCTTGTTATCTTCAAAACAGCTGCAGACCATCAGACAGACATGTAAAATTAACCAAACTGTACAACAACTAAGTTGCTTCTTTACTTCAGTTGTTATCTTTTAGAAATTTCAGGTATGTGACTTCTAATTTCTACTGTGTCTGTGTCTCCTGAACTGTGTGGGCTGGAGGTCTGAGAGTGTATTTTGTTCCTTCATCTTGACATTTTCCTGTGTTCTCTGAATCAGCCCATTGCTGCTTTCCAGGCATTTCCTGAGTGGCGGCCGGCCCCTTGGTGTAGTGAATTGGACTAGGCACCTGGGTTTCTCTGATCTGGGGCTCCTGGACTGGTGGAGAGACACAGAGCGGTGGTTTACTGATGCTCCCCAATGGCTACGGGACCTGAAATTCTGTCTTCAAGACCTGAAACTCTATCCTTCCCTTCATTCAATCTGTTACAATACTTTTAATGGAGTTTTTAATCTCCTAGATCTCCATTTGGATTGGTTTCATGGATTCCATTTCTTTCCTATGTTGGACATTTTTTGTTTCCATCTTTTGCTAACCTCATCTATTCTTTTGTGTCTTCTCTATTATTTTTTATGTTATGCGTCATTTCTTTTTGTACCTGAAGATCCATTTTCTATAGCCTTTTTGACTTGTTTTTTCACTCTTGTTGTTATCATTCAGAAATTTCTATGGTTTGACTTCCAACTTCATCCATCTCATTGAGTTCCTGGGTGTACTGAGGGTCTGGGCCACACTGTACCTTCTTTTTTTTAATTCTATTTGTCTTCTATGTTGATGTCATCAACCTCCTGTGATATATAGCTCTACCATGAGCACTGAGGCCTCTCTCAAGGAGGAAAGGAGCTGTCCATTCCTCAGGGATGTCCTCCAGATGTAGCTGGTTCTTTATAGCTATATCAAGGACTTACCTTCTCCTGGTGTTTGCAGTTCTGTGATAATGTCCATGTTATATCCAAGAGATGTGCTAGACATGGAGCTGATCTTGGTCTCTGGACATGGGAAGTGAGACTGGTCTTCTGTGGGTGGAGTTCTCCACAGCCCAACTGCTCTCTCCTCGCCGCTAATTCAGAAGCTTCCACATTATTGGCCTCTCCGATTACTTTGCCAACCAGAGTTGTGTGTTTCCATCTATGCCCCAGGCTGTTGTCCTGGGCTTGGGGTTCCTGTTAGTCTTACACTCTTCCAGCTGGCCCTACCATCGGAGGGCATGGGGGTAGTGGAGGAAGAGGGGAGCATGAACTCACTGTTTTCCAGATGGCCTGCCTTTAAATTTTTAGATGTACTCATTATAAAATACTTAATTGTCTCAGGAATTCTAATAATCCAGATACATATGCCAAAATCCTAAGACTTATTGATTCCTTTCAGTCTCTCATACTTGTCTAATTCAGAAGACATCTTTATGAATCTTTAGCTTCCAAACATATCCCCAGAATCTGATGACTCTTCTACCCTCTTAATTCCATCTTAATCATCTGCTGCCCAGAAGACTACTGGATCCTGAGCCGGCTCTGGTCTCTTGTCTACTTCCCACCCACCATTGTCCACCCCCAGTGTAAAGCCAATGTGACCAACTCATCATACTTTCAATGACGACACTCATGTGCCCATAATCCAAAACAGCCTCCAGTTTCCCAGAGTAGCAGCCAGAGCCCCTCCTAAGGGCTCCAAGCCCTGAGCAGTTAGGCTTTGGCTGCTTCTGAGTACTGTCACTCTCCCTTTAAGTTGCTTCACTCCAAACCCCAGCTTCGCTGGCCTTTGAACACAACAGGCAGGCCTTTGCGGAAGAGCCTTTGTTCTTCTTCTTTTTCCTGCTGAGTGTCCTTCTGTTAAGAGGGTTCTTGGCCAGTCTCTTGCCTCCTTACAGTCTTTCCTTCCATATCACCTTGCCAATGAGGAATTCTATTAATCACTCCATTTGTTGCTGTGACTGTCCCCTTTCCTCTCCACGCCCAAGCCCTTTGCCTGAATAGCTTTGCCTTTTACTCTATGGTTATCTTCTTCTATTCTTTATGTTTATTTTTTATGGCCCAACTCGCCCACTTCCTTCCCCAGAGCTCTCCTCTATTGCTGCGTTCTAACGTCTCAAACAGTGATGGGCACATACAGGTAGAAGCTCCATAAACATTTGCTAAATGGATAAATGGTTAGTTTTTACTAATCATATATGTATATGATCATAATCCTGTGTATATAAAACTACTTAGGATGAGCAAAGCTGACATAATATAAAATGACATTAAAAGTAAATCATGTCTTGAAAATGTTCCTACAGGAAAATTAGAAATCTATAGCGAGATCAAAATAAAGCAGACAGGAAAGGAGACAGAAAAATTTCTGCCTTATGTGATGGGTTGGATGGCCCAAGCTTTTGGCATTGATGCCTCCACAGTATACTTGCTTGCATGGATAAAAACTTCCAATAAGTCTCTCTAAAAAATGAGCCCCCATAGCAAACCTTATATCCCTTCTCCCTTTTACTCCCTACTGGTCATTAAAAAAAAAAAAAAAAAAAAAAAAAAAAAAAAAAAAAAAGTTCTGCAGGATGCTCATAATCCAAAACAGAACCCAAGTTATGTATTTGAGGTCCTCACTTCTGTCAAAAGGAAATGGTTTTCTTGTCAATGCACAGCTCGGCATAGGCGAGCAAGCAGCAACCAAATCATACGCATGGGCTCTGCTTTCTCCCTCCTGTCCTGTCTGCTGCCAAAAGGTTGAAAGGAGAAGAGACAATAATAAAACTGCTTGGAAATTCCTTGAACTTCTTTTACTTTAAATTTCATCCTCACCTTTTTAAGGGTAAAACTTGTCCATGAAAGTAAGTGTTGAAATAATATTCAAACTCCCATAAAACTTCACGTCATAGAAAGCTGCATACCTACAAGGTCAAACTGTTTCACTTCCAGAATCTCAAATTCCTTTTTTGACCAAGTTGCCTCATCTCATCTTTTTCTATTCTTGCTTAAATTAGGGTGATTTGCTGCAAGACAATAAATCACAACACCCTGAGCCAGCACTTTACCGTAGCAGGCTTCCTGCAGAAATCCCATCTAGCCTTCAATGCTAGCTCCAACTCCAGGTCTCTGGGGAAGATCCAGACTTGGCTCGCTGCCTTCTGCTGGAATAGTCTGTCCTCTTTCCTTTTCAGATGCATTCTGGGCACACTGGATACGGTTCCCACAGCAGGATCAAGTCCTCTCCTCTATGCGTCCCTGGAGCATTCTGTGCATCATAGCCCTGAACTGTAGGGCTGTAGTGGGCAGTCATAAAGGAAGCACACTTAGAAATGCATGAAAAGGATGGTTCCAATGAGATTTAAAGGCTCTGAAGTCCTTTCTGATGCCTACTTTTAGACCCCACCGATATCCTTTCCCATATAGAACCCAGTACGTTTTTTTTTTCAAAAATTTAAAAAGTAAAATTATATTATGATTATTTGGTTCTATCATAGTAGCTTTTAAAGGGAAAAGGCCATTTTTTTTAACCTAGAAACATCCAACTGTCTTTTTTAAAAAGTGTGGGAAAGAGCAGGCTCAGTTTGCCTCCGAGCTGCATGTCCCAGAAGAGACGTAGGAGGAGGGTTATAAAACAGTGGTCAAAACCCAAGTCTCAGCACTGCCAACAATGAACACACCTCAACACAAAGGGAAGAAGCAGTGCACAAGTGAAAGAGCAAAGTTAGCTGACAAGTCTGGGACTTATTGCCCAAGCCAGGTCACATATGAAAGGCAAAGAGACACTATTAACAATTATGCCATGCAGCCAATATTAACTAACTGTTGCAGGCAAACTGAAACCTACGCCAATTCTACAAAAACTTCAGTGAACCTAAAGCCTCAGGCACAGTGGGAGAAAGATCATGGTACAGTAGTTCTGAAGCAGTGCTAGGTAGCTTAGAATAAATTCCCTGACAAAGCTGCCTTTTGAAAGAGCCATTCAGCATTCTAGCATCTCTAGAAGGCTCAGCAGGAAAAGAGAAAGTGCTGAAAATGTTCTGTGGAACAATGCGATCGCCAGGGAACCAGAGGAGCGGGAGCTGCTAGAAGCCTTTCCATCTATCAACATCCACCTCCCACGGCTGTCATCAAGCCAGCAAATAACCTGCCGGGCTGGAGAGACCTATTACCAGGGGCCTGTCTTCCCTGCCGCCTTGGCAGAGGAAACACCAGAAAGAAGGAGGGTCTCATTAGCTACCACAGCCAAATGGAGCAAAGAATCAAAGACACACAAAATGTGGACACCGGAACAATCCAATCCAAGTTCCAAATGTATGCAAGTGTGTAACACTAATTTTAACAAGATATGTAAAATGCTATATATCGCTACAAGAGAAAAATATATGATTTATTTCACTTACTCCTTCGTTGAATAGATATTTACTGAGTCTTCACAATGCGTCAAGCACTCAGACAAGCACCAGGGAATAATAAGAGAAGCTATGACTCTACATATAAGGATTGCATATTTACAACTTAAAGGTATTATCACTATTTTAAAAACTGGTTTTCAAAAACATAATGAGGCTATTGTGTTAATGCTACTTGAGAATTGTAGCCAAGTGCTAAAAGAACAGAACCATTAATAATAAGGAGAACGTTGGCAAATACTACCACTATATAGCAACGTTGCTAGGAATTCTTGCAATTAAAAGATGCTCACTAATAAAGCTTCTCTTACACTTGGTTTTAGCCAAAGGCCAAGAAGCAATAATAAACCCTCTTCTATTTGTCTTTTGTTCCAGCCTTCCTTACCCCTCACTTATGAATCAGCATATTCAAAATGATGGAAATCATATTGTCACAACTTTTCTTTTATATAAATACTATAAATATTCAAATTCAAAAATGTACATTATCAGTTTTCCCAGAATCCTGAAGGATACAAATATCATGAAATCAAACCTTTCTCTTCTATCTGTTAAAGCACATGAGCCTCTAAAACCACACTAATTAATTTTTACTATTTATTCATACAATATCTTGGAGAAATATTGTTATGTGAAATTATTCTAATTATAAGATCTTTCTAATTTATTTTTCCTGTATAGAGTTTAGTATAACAATCACAGATCATTCTAAATGTCATTTTTTAAAAAAGCATTTGGGGATCTAAATAAAAACAGTATCCAAAAGAAAGATTCCAGTTTAAACCAAAGAAAACATTATGTAAATCTGTAAATATGGTTTATTTTCTACAAAAATGATGCCTCATCTCAATATCAAAACCCAACACTATGAAAAGTTTGGCTGCTGAGGACCCTGTTTGCAATGTGATAATTTACTATCAAGGTTTTTTTCTAAGTTTGCTTCTCAATATTGCTGAATTCAAATTTAATCAAGAGTTTCATTAGATTTCCATGGTTGCATAAAATATGGCTTCTCATTGAATACTCAAAATTTAAATGGCTTTTTATGCATATGAGAGCAGCTCAAAATATAAAGCACCATGAAAGAGATTTAAAAATGAACTTTTCCAATATTCTACTTTAGTATTTGATTATAATAATAAATGGGCACAGCTTTTCACAGCTTTAGTTATTTCCAACCTACATGGAGCTTAATGAGTTGCATTATGTGAATGCTAAATGCAATGAGGACAGCATGAATGAAAAAATATTTGGAAGCCCTCACACCTTACCAGTTAGTATGATTTCTTTGTTGTAAAAAAGGTATTCAGATATAACTTAATCCTGAAAATATCTGGGTTTCCCCTAGTTTATAGGAATGACAATGCTTCAGAAATAAAAATGCAAGAAAAAAGATTATTAAATAAAATATAACTACCAAGTCTTCTCTTTAAAGTACAAATGAAAATGTCAGTGATAGCAGGTCCTATCCAAGTTTGGGCTTTACAGGTTGAAGATGATGAGAAAACATTCTAAACCATCCAAAAAATAAGCTTTTTATTACACTTCACAATCATACACTGGATGAAAACTTCTACATACATTTTGCCTGATTCAGCACTGGCCTTTATGCAAAAACATGGAGCACTGTCACAGAACCAGATTTGTTCTTCCTGTGCCAAGGAGGACATAGCTTGATGTTTACCAACACGAGCTTTTACTGGGATGGCCATCAGCAAAAGCCTGACTTAATAATTTTGTGAAAGATAATCCACGTGTCTAAATCCCAGTCGCCTTACTCCATAAAGAAGTTGCAATAGAAAGTGAAGCATTTTGGTAAATGTTTATAATTACTGCATTAACAGAGTTTATCCAGCAGTGCTGTGTTAGGCCCAACAATGGGTCCCCCAAAATACCTATTTCCTGTTACCTTATATGGCAAAGGGTCATAAAATTTCTGGGTGAAAGTATAGCTTACTCATTGGCTGACTTTAAAACAGAGGGTAACCCAAATTTTCTGATTAAGCTCAAAATAATCACAAAGATTCATAAAAGTAGAAGAAGGAGTCCAGAGAGTCAGCAGTTAGAAGGAAAAACAGTGATGCAAGAGCATCACAGAACAGTGCTGGTGAACCTATGACATGTGTGTTACTGTGTTTTTTTTTTAAGACAAAAGATGTTGATGTATGAGAGATTTTTTTTCCTAAACTAAAACCTTAGTACTTAAGTTTAATTGCAGTGTTGGCACTTTGTGATAAGTAAATAGGTTTAGGACTGCAGTTTACCACTCGGTCTCTAAAAGGTCATGGAAATTCATTGTTGCTTGACTTGAAAAATGAAGGAGGGGAGCTGTGAGCCAAGGGATGTGTGTAACAGTGAGAAGCCCAGGAAATACTAGAAGACAGATTCTTCTCTAGGGCCTCCAGCCCAGGAAGCATCCTGACTTTAGCCCTGCGAGACCAGTGTCATACATTTAGCCTCAGAAACCCTGAGATAGTAAATCTGGCTTGCTGTTAGCCACAAATCTCTGGCAATTTGTTACAGCACTAATGGAAAACAAGTATTTCAATTCCTATGGTAAGAGATGTGCCAGAGACACATGCTAGAGACAAGATGAGTGAGACTTAAGTTGCAGCTGCTTGTCCCAAAGGTCCATTTTGTGACCCTGGAAAAGCCCATTGTAATGCAGGCTAGAGTCTGAAATCCAAAATATTCCATGACTTGAAATGTGTTGAGCACAGACATTACATATGTGGGAGATGCCCCACCTGACCTAAGGTGGCAAGGTTAGTCCAAATGTAAATGCACTGAATATATTCTATAAAATTGTCATGGGCTATGTGTATAGGTTAAAAATGAAGAACCAATTTTGATCTCATCCTTAAGATATTGCATTGTGCATATGCAAATATTCCCCCCAAATCACAAACACTTCTAGTCCTAAGTATTTATGATAAGAAATGAAGCTGTGTATAAAATCAGGAATGTTGGCTTTAAAAGTTCTATTCCTACAGTCTAGAGAACTAAAATAATTTATAAAAATAGTATCATTTTATAGACCCACTTTTTGCTCATCATCTATGTTAGTAAGTAGTTGAAAGCATAAACTTTGGCATATATGAAGTCTTTAGCAGAACTGGCAACTTATCTACCAAAATTCTGCTTCCTCTCATTTCTTACTCTAGCTGAAAATCTAAATTTCCAAGATTCTCTTATAGATAGTGATATTAGAGTTCTCTGGATGAACAGAACCAATATAATTATCAGAGGAAATTCACTAAACCAGCACATATGCTCAGAGGCTAAACAATCCCACAACAGCCAGGAAAACCAGTAGTTGCTGAGTCCAGGAAGTTGGAAGTCACAGAACAAAGGGGAAAAATGATTCAGCCCAGTCCAGTGGAAGCTCCTTGATTGCTTCTGGCCCAAGCCCTGTGTTCCAAGGCTGAAGAGTGTTTTTCACAAGTGATGACAGCAGAAGACATCTGCTCAAGAAGAATGGAGCTTATGGGCAACTGAGTCCCTATTTTGCTTTCTGTCCCAACTGGATCCTCAATCTACTAGATGGCACCATCCAACTTCAGGGTGAATCTTCCTTCTCTAAGACTCTGAGCCATATGCCAGTCTTTTCCATACATACCCACCCAGAACTGTGCTCACCAATTTTCTTGGCTTTTCCCAGTCCAGTCAAACTAACAACCAAGATTAACCATCACACATATCTAAAAACATGTAAATTAAAAACCACCAAAAACAGCTCCTACACCTGACCTAATGTTTATCTAGTTGTAGTAGTGAAGCTTAACTCTAAAAAGAAATTGCCAAATGGTACTGGAATAACTAGATACCCATATACAAAAGGACAGACACTGATTTATAACCTTCCCCAGAACCAAAATGCATTACAGACTTACATGTAAAATGCAAAACTATCAAATTTATGAGAGTTTTATAGTACACAGGAGAGCTAAATGACCTAGCATTTGGTGATCACCTTGTAGATACATCAAGGGCATGTTGCATGAACGAATTGATATATGAAATACGCCAATCTAAAAAGGCTACAAACTTTGAGATTCCAACTATATGGAATTCTGGAAAAGGCAAATCTAGAGAGGCCATAAAAGATCATTTATGCCAGAAATGAAGGGAAAGAAAGGATGAACAGGCAGAGCATGAAGAAATTTTAGGGCAGTGAAACTACTCCACCTGATGTTATATGGTGGACACATGGTATTACACATTCGTACAAATCCACAGAACATTAACACCAAGAGAGAACTCTCATGCAAACTATGGACTCTAAGAGACACTGAGGTGTCAGTGAAGGTTTAAAAATTATAACAAATGTACCTTCCTGGTGGGGGATGTTAATAATGGAGGCTTTGCATGTGGGGGCTTGGAGGACCTGCTGCTCCACTTTGCTGAGAACCTAATGTTGTCCTTTAAAAAGTAGTTTATTGGTTTAAAAATGAGTAATTTTTTAAAGACTTCTATCTCTTTTCCTCCAAAGCTTCTGGAAAGTGAGAACATAAAATGCCCTCATCTCAGCCCAACTTCTGAGCCTCTAATAATTGGCTCTTACCTTCAATAACAGCATTTGTATACTTATCCACAAATGCAACTTCTTTAAAGTGAACTTCCTCTTTTCTGGTGCCTAAGAAAGCAGCAGCCATGAAGAACACAGTATTTCCTTGAAAAGCATTACAGTGAAGATAAACAGATTTTATAACATTTTCACTGCTCCTGAGAAAGTTTGGGAAATGTAAAGTTTTTCCCATGTGTACAGAAATTTAAAACTGTCACAGAGCATTCATTGTCTTAGTCACCAGGACACTTTCCTCTGCACACTCAGCGTTGGCATAGAAACCCAGAAGACCCACCTCTGCCTGCCAGGCACTGCCACCAGAAGGCCCCTTCTTCTGTGTGCTCAGCACAGGCACGAGAGACAGACAGATCCACCTCTGCCTACTGTGCACTGCCACCAAAAGGCTTTGCAGGTGGTCAGTGTGGGCAGAGAACCAGCAGATCCACTTTTATTTTCAGGGAGCTGCCACCAGAAGGCTCCTTCCTGCAGGCAGCCAGCAGGAGCAGGGACACACAGCCAGGTAAGCCTTGTGCATCTGTAGGCCATCATTGGAAACCCTTCTTTCCTTCAGGCAGCCATCACCCACTAGCAGAATCAGACAAACACACCTCTGTGTGTCTGCCATCATTGTGGGAGTTCCAGCATAGACACACAGGCTGAGAGAAGCAGCCCCACCTCCATGCACCCCTTATCATCAGGGAAGCCCCAGTGTAGCTGCATAGATCTGGAGGAGCCCACTCCACACCCTGCTACTTCCCTGTAAACCTGGAACTAGAGGAACCCAGGTGCCTCTCCCATCTCCCTACACTGCCTAAGCGCAGCTAACATGGGAAGTCCCTGAGGCCCCACAATCAGCTGTTGGGAGGAACCCAGGAGAATGTCAAAAGAAACAAAAGGCAAACTCAGACCTCCAGCGCACACATAATAAGTCTGGGATATATGGTCATGTAAGAAAATGGAAGTCACACATCTGAAATCTCTGAGAAGATAGCAACTGAAGTAAGGAAACAACTTCATGAGATTGTAAAAACAGTCAAATCAGAAATAATGTCTCAGGTAAAAGAAGAAATTACAAACATACTGAAAGAATTGTTCAGCAGGTAAAGAAGATATAGACAAAAAAGAGGAGCATAGGAAAATGATGGAAATTTTGAATGAATGTAGAAAGGAATTACAATACATGAAACAGATTCAAAGAGAGATGTAGGAAATTAAAAATTCAGTTGAAAGCTGGCAAAACTGCTGGAAAGAGACAAAAGATAGACTTTCAAACCTTGAAGATAAGATTTCAGCTTAGTGATCAAGAAAGGAAAATAACACGGAATCAGGAAATAACTCAATGGCTACACAATAATGCAAAGAAACATAATCTAAGAGTGATAGGTGTCAGTGAAGAAGCAGGGTCAACACAAATGAAATTAAAAGGATATTCATGGAAGTAATAGAAGAAAACATCCCAAACTTAGGAAATGGATTTGGCATGCAGATAAGTGAGGCATATAAGACTCCAACTAGCCAAAACCAAAATAAAGCTATACCCAGACATATAATAATCAAAATCCCAGAAATTCAGCACAAGAACAGAATATAAAAGCTGTTAGAGAAAAGAGACAGATCATTATAAAGGAAAACCAATCAGAATCACAGCAGACCTTATTAACACAAACCATCAAATCAAGAAGAGTTTGGACTGAAGTGTTTCAAACCCTGAAAGAAAAAACTTCCAACCCAGACTGATCTACCCAGAAAAACTATCTTTCAAAATTGATGGAAAGATTAGAGAAAGAGAAAGAGAAATGGTGCAGAGATAATATTTGTAGAAATAGGCTAAGAATTTTCCAGGACCAACCTGTTCAAAAACTCAGGTTTAAGAAGCCCACTGATTCCAAGCAGCTTTGGAAAACTGTAACAACAAAAACCCCTCCTCTTAAACACAAAATAATAGCACAACACCAAACATGATCTTAAAAGCAGATGGCTTCTTTTATGAGGGAAGATGGCAGGTTGATAGTAGCAGGGTAGAGAGCCTCTGAAAAAAACAACTCAGACACTAGAATTTAATACCATGGAGAAGACCAGATGAAAGGAGAGGGATTCTCATGACCTAGGAAGAAACTGAGGAAAGAAAAAAACAAAATAAAGAAAGGAGGAAAAACATGAACAAAAGGCTGGAACCAGATGCACTCTCACTGGAGCTGGTCCCGTGCTGTACTGGGTGTATCTTCAAGTCAGATGACTCGTGGTCACACTGAAGTCATGGTAGCACCCAAATCAGGGGTTGGTGAGCCCAAGATCCTCGGCAGAAGGATGCAGTGCAGTGGAGAACGGAACCAACATGGAGAGCTGCACTAACCCATGGTGAGTGCTAGGAATTGGGTCCTGCAGAGGGGGTGACTGGCTAGATGACATATTGGAGTTGGGCAGGACAGGCCTGAACCTGGAACTGCAGTGGCAGTCAGCCACTCCTGGCCCAAAGAGGACTGATGGGATCTGCATGGGCTGAGTCACATCCCTGCTCAGGACCCAATAGCCAGGGAGGAAACTGTCCCGAATCTGTGATGTCCGTACCGCACAGACTAACATGCTGAAGGCACTTGCTGGTTGATTGGCTCAGAGGAGAGGGGCAAGCCCACACTGTCTGTGCATGTACTTCTCACATCAACAGTAAACTGGAGAGGGCAGCCCTAGCCAGCACGCTTCAGAAAATCCATAAGCAATATGGAAAGGGCCTGAGACCTCCACCACACACCTGTCTGAAAACCAGCAACATTACAAGAGACAGAAACAAGAAAAATCCTCCAGCCACTGACCCAGGGAAAATAAGTCCAGAAGAGGTAAATACAGAAGAGATTGAGGGCAGCAAATATGCAATATCGGACACAGCATCAGCGGACATAAAGAAATACCTTCATGACCTCATAGACAAACTTAAAACTGAAATTCTAATTCAAGTGAAGCAAGATATAAAAAGATTAATAAAAAAATGCTAAGCACCTCTCAAGACACAGATGGAAGAATGGAGGAACCCAGAAAAGGAGAGAAACCTTTGATGAAGAATATAAACAAAATCTAGAATACATGAAACAGATCCAAAGAGATTATCAGGAAATTTAAAAATCCATTGAAAACTGGCAAAATGCCTTGACAGAAGCTAAAGTTAGACTTCCAAAACTTGAAGGTAGATTTTCAATGTGATCATGAAAGGAAAGATCTCTCAAAAATAATAAGGAACCAGGAAATAACAAGACAAAGGCTAAAAGGCAACAAGAGGATCTATAACTTAAGAATAAAAAAGATAAGCGAAGAAGCAGGAGGAAACACAAGTGAAATACAAAGGCTATTCACAGAAATAATTAAGGAAAACTTCCCAAGCATAGGAAAAGGAAATGATATTCAGATATATGATGCATACAGAACTCCAGCCAGCTACAACTAAAACAGATCTACACCCAGACGTATAATAATCAAGATCCCGGAAATTTATCACAAGAACAGAATATTAAAAGTGATCAGAGAAAAGAAACAGATCACCTATAAAGGAAAACCTATCAAAATCATGACAGACTTCTCAACACAATCAATCAAATCAAGAAGACCTTGGAGTGAAGTATTCCAACTCCTGAAAGAAAATAACCTCCAACTCAGATTGATGTACCCTGCAAAACTGTCTCTCAGAATTAATGGAGAAACAAGATGTTTCCATGACAAAGAGGAACTGTGGGAATTTGTGACCACCAATCCAACCCTACAAAAAATACTGAAGGACATTCTAGAGAGAAAGAAAAAAATCACCAGGATTCCAGCAACAGTGGCAGAGAGGCCTCAATAAATGGAGCAGACAGTGGAATGAAGGAGAAAAGTAGACAACTAACAGCAGAAAAATAGCAGAGCATCGATGAGGCAGAGAACACTGGCTATAATCTCTAACACAGACGGCCTTAATACACTAACAAAAAGAAACACAGGCAGAGTAGATCAGGAGACAGAGTCCACCGAAATGCTCTGAATAGGAAATATAATCTACCTGAAAGAGGGTTAATGAATCGAAAATCAAAGATGAGAAAACAATGCTCTACGTGACAGGGAACCAGAGAGAAATAGGGCCAGCTCATCCAGCAGTGGCAGATAAGTTGGAAAGTCATGACACTTTTGTGCAGTGGAGAACTACTCAGCTATAAAGAAGGAAAACATTGAGGCTTTAATAGGTAAAAGAACACAGCTCAAGATCAAGCTCAGGGGTGAAAAGATTCAGAACTCTTAGGTAGATAGTGGGTTGCTCCCATAATCTAAAAACTAAAGAAGTTAGTAGGGCCCAAAATGTACAAAGCACCCTGAGAAAGGGAAAGGGGAGGAATTGTCTAAAAAAGGAAGGCAGAGGACATTGTTAATAGTGTATCAGGATTTAAAGGTCACAATAGTCTTATTGCTCTGTTTAGTTTGATTTTATTCTGTTCTAGTCTGTCTGTTCATACTAGATTTGAGGGCACAAACAGCTAACCCAAAAATAGCAGATATACTACAGTAACTATCCTTAAGTTCCTATTAACTTAACTTGAAGCCTTTGTTACTTACATTGTCTTACTATGACTGATCTTTTTGAATCTTGTTTGTTAGATCACTGTTTTGTCTTGACTGATTTTATTTGAATTCGGTATATGTGATAATATCAAGTCTAAGAGCAAAAGCAACTACTCTGAAGACAACAAGATGCAATAGGATGCCCATTCCGGTTTGATTATTAACTGCCTTTGATGTTCTATAATGTCTCCAATGTTTTGTTTTTATTAATATTGCTATGTAGTGCTATGTTCAATTATATTATGTCTGATGATACAGACAATTCTATTGAAAATAACAAGAGACATTGTAGTAACTACTGTAGATCACCTAGTATTGTGGGTTTTATATGTCTTTTTCATTTCATTTTTCTCTAGGTGTTGTAGTCAGGGTTCATACAGAAAACAATTAGAATCAGGACGTGGAGTCTATGATATTATTTTTATAATGGTCACTGGGAGTTAACACAAGAAAATGCAGGAAATCTGTCTGCAACACAAAAACATAGAATATTTAGTCAAAGACCTAAACCCCACAACAATGTCCCACATGAGTCCAGATGAAGACCCAGAGCTCATGACAATGCCTCTCACGAATCCAACTGGAGGTCAAGAGCCCGCAAGAAGGACTCACCCCAGTATCTTTTACGGATCCATGCTGGGAAGGACCAAAGGTCAGTGGTGGAAGCTAAAAAGTCCATGCCAGGGGGGTGAAGGAGCTGTGCTGGTGGGATGAGCGTTCTATGCAGGAGCCAAGAAGTCACACTCACAACGAAGACCACGACTGTCCTGAAAGCACCACAGCCATCCTCAGTGACACAGAATCCCTGAGTGCCTCCTCCGACAAGCACAATTGGGTACATGCCAGAAAGTCAGCTTGACAAGCCCAGCCTGCAGACCAAGTGGCACACATCTTCCCCTCTGGAGCCAGGAAGCAATGCTCAATGTGAGGACCAAAGCTTCTCCAGGAGAACCAACGGCTTAAACAGAAACTCATAGGAGAACCCACAGTGCCTCAGCAATAACACACTAACATCTTAATGCATTAACACCTTAACACCCTCCTTCTCCTTCTCCAACTATTTACACTGGCTACTTTCCTCAGTGCCATGCTGATGTAATCCAGCTGGCGTTAAGTTGACCACCAGTTCTTTTTTTTTTTTTCTTTTTTTTTATTTAAAAAGAAAAACAAAACAAAACAGTAAAAGGGTACAAGTAAGACAGAATTTCAAGAGAAAAAATATACAGTAAGAAATCACTAGTTAATAGATTACATATTGTCATCTCAGAAACAGTTGTCCAGATTACAAAATGAAAGCATACAAAGGACCACCAGTTCTTAATCCATTACAATAGGAAATTGTTTTGTTGTCTTGCTTTGATTTGTTTTTCCCTTTAATACAGAAAGGATAAGTATATATGTAGACATTCACACACATGTGTAGAACTTCTAAACAGTTTATGAGAATAGATTATATAATGCATGATGTAATGAACAGATACTCTGAAAAAAGAGACACTAAATACCCAGAGCTAATTCTGTAGCATTACGATATAAAATCTAGCAATATTATTATTCTCTGTTCAGAGTGATATCAGTCTGTTTTCTTTTGTTTAATTTCAACATATATAACAATATGGACAGCTATTTTGAAGAGAACCAGAGACGTTATGGCAACCATTATTGACTTCCCTACTGTGTGGTCTTGAAGACCTAAAATGCCTTCATCATCCTGTTCTGATCAATTTTATACTGTTTTGTTCAGTATGAATTCACTGTGTGTGAAGATATGGACAACTATTTGGAAGAAAACAAGAGATAATATGATAGACAGTGAAGATCTCTGGTGGTCTTGCTTTGAAATCTGTGTTTCTTAAACTGTTTCCTTATGATCTGTTTTGTTATGTTTAATTTTATCCTGTTTAAAATAAAAAAGCAAAATTGATGGAAAAATAAGATACTTCCATGATAAAGAACAACTGAAGGAGTTCATGACTACCAAACCAACCCTACAGAGAGTGCTAAAGGATATTCTAGAGAGTGATAAAGCTGACCATGGTTCCAGGAACAGCAGCAGAGGAGGATCGCCAAACATGACAGGCAATTGAATGATGGGGAAAAGCGGAGGGCCAACAGCAGGAGGATAGCAGGGCAGAGACAGACCAATGTATGCTGATTATAGATGGCCTCAGGTCAGCAATAAAAAGAAACAGAGGGAGAGTGGATCAAGAAACAAGATCTATCAATACACTGTATACAAGAAACACATTTAAGTGGAAAAAGAAACTCAGAGAAAAATCAAAGGAGAGAAAACAATTGTTCCATGTGACCAAAAAAAAAAAAAAAAAAAAAAAAACCAACAGTAACTTGCCCATCAACCACAGAATGTATAAGAATGACAGTATTTTCATGCAGTGGAAAGCTACCCAGGTATGAAGTAGAATATTCTCAAGGCTCCTCCAGGTAAATGGACGCAACTGGAGATCATATGCATGGTCAAAAGTTCAAACTCATACGCATGAACCCTACCACAAGAAATAGTAGTTAATGGGATCCAAAAACAAAATAGTTAATGTAAGAGCAAAGAGGAGGAAATACCTGGGAGGGAAAGGTGGAAACTACTGTCAATTTCTTATTGTCTTATCTTGAACTCCTGCATTGTTTATCCAATTTTGTTTGGTTTGGCTTTGTTCCGTCTTGTTTTGTTAGATTTTATGCTGTCAAATGGTAGGGGCAGCTAAGTTGAACATAGTGGACTATACTATGATAATCATGGTTTCCTATTATATTGCTTTGAAGTCATAATGCTTTCATTCGTTTGATTGGTTTTATTGTTTTGATTTTATTATGTATGATGGTATGAACAGCTATTTTGAAGAAAATAAGACATTATGGTAGCCACTGCTGCTTTACTATCATCTTACATTGAAGTCCTACAAAGCTTTTGTTCTTCTGTTTTGATTGATCCTATCCTGTTGTGTCTTACTTGATTTTATTATGTGTGATGGTATAGACAACTTTTATGAGGTATTATAGTAGCCATTGTTCATTTCCTGTTATTTTGGTTTTGAAGTCTTGCAATGCTTTCATTCTTTTGAATGGTTTTATAGTATTCTGTTATGTTTGATATTATTGTGTGAAAAGGTATGTTCAACTATTTCAAAGAAAAGAGACATTATGGTAGCTGCTGTTGATGTCCTGTTGTCTTGCTGTGAAGTGCTGTGTTGTTTGCACTGTTCTGTTCTGATTTGCTTAGTTCTGTTCTCTTTTGTTTTATTCTCTTTAAAATTAAAAAGTTACTGGGACCAAAGACCCACAGTCAATACCAGCAATTTAGACAGAGAGACAGATCTTGTGCAAATGGAAAGGGGACTAAGACACAGAGAGAGTGAGGAAGAGAGGAAATTAAAAAATAATTAAGACACATTATGCACTGCACCAACTCTCTAGGAGAAATGAAACCATGAGGTAATGCAAGCACACTCAAATCTTAAAAAATAAAACTAAAAAAAAAAGGTGTGACAGGGTGGGATAAAGAAATGCAGAATGGGCAGATGCATACTAACTGGACCTTTGCCATTTTTTTTTAATTTTAAAAACAGGACAACAAAAAAGATACATACTTTCAAAACAAAATAATAGAAAATTAACACTGGTTAATATATTGCATGTTGTTATCTTCAAAGTAGCTATTCAGAGTACAAGATACAGGCATGAAAAATGATCTAACAATGAAACAGTGAAAGCACAAACTCTTCTTTCTGAGGAGCTAACAGAGATTAGCAGTACAGTCATCTATCTTGTACACAGTGACTCCCCACAAACAAGTCCCCACTTCCTAACAGCGCATGCCACTGAGTACAGGGCCCCGAGATCCAATCATCTTCCACACACAGGAGAATTGGGGGCACTTTAGGGCTGAACCAAAACAAGTGCAAGTGCTGAACCAAAACTGTTTTCTAGATTCAGATTCCCACCCACAGCAGAGGTCTAGTAGAAGGGCCTGATTATTTTCCATAACAGTAATTCGACATTTGGTTTAAGAAAGTCATTATTACCATCCAAACTAAGATATAAAGAACAGTCAGAGATAAGGAAAATAAATGATCCGCAAAACTAGGTTTAAGAAGTGGAATCATAAAATACAGTCCAACATAACTTTTCTGAAATTGATTGTTGAGAACTGACGATCTATGATGAACAGCAGCAGCCTTGCATCCAGTTTTTCCCTTCCTGCAGATACACTCCCCGGTGATAATAATCTCTTGGCTATTTCTGTTTCTAGAGACTTAGGCAGTTAGCTCCATATGTCTTAATAATGTATTTTTTATTATCCTGGCTTATTAACCTTAGGTAATGTCTTCTGACTGCCATTATTGTGAACTCTGAGAAATAAACTCATTTACCTCTTCTCCTTTTCCCAGTGTTGGATATTTATATCATTGGAGCTGTTATACTGGTTAACTGTTAACTGTAAATAATATACTAAACATGTACTTGTCATTGCACTGGCTTTTCACAGGAGTTCTTGAATGTATTTCATAAAATAAGCACTTCAATACTGAATATATTTTTCTGCTTCTCAGTAGACTGTTTCTAAAAGATGAAAACCACTAAACATGGACCAGGGATATAGCTCAGTGGAACAGTGCCTGCCTGGCAAGTGCAAGGTGCTGAGTTCAATCCCTGGTACCAAAAAAAGAAAGGGAGCAAAATCATTAAACACAATCATAATGACCATGTAAATGTGTTCTAATGTTATGCTAGAAGTATATTTTCCCTTTCCACAAGTCCCATTACATGATCCTGAATAACATATTAAAATAAATAAATGATGGATACACATGGGTACAGATATATTTTTATTAAAGATTCAATTCAGCCAACACATATTTTGTAAGCTAGTATCAAATATAAAGAATTAAGATATCAAGAAGATATACACAATTTATACAGTGTCTGCCAAAAACTGGATACCTACTTCAGCAGTCTGCTACACTAAAAACATCTGGAAGCTAATGGCCACCAGTCTGAGCACTTCTTGTAATTGCAGAGGACAAAAGTAACTTCGTAAGTTGTATTAATCTCATAATGTCACAATACATTTAGTATTAAAACATTTACACAAATATTCTTTTCCTGCTGTATATATTTTGGTAGACTATATATAAGATAAATATATATGGTATATATTACATAAATATCTAGTTATTAGATGTATAGTATTATCTAATCTATATAATTATATTATCCAATCCATAGATATATTAATATCTAATTATTAGATATATACTAGATAAATATATAAGATAAATATAGATATATATTTGTACAAATGATTTAGGATGAAAATTATAAAGAATTGTAGAAAATAGTCAAACACTGATTCATAGACTTTTTTCAAAAAAAGTAATTGATTAATCTTTAGTCTTTTGTAGGAAAATGAACACACCTTGAAACGGTAATGTAAAGTGACATACATCAGACATGTAAGCCTAAATATCATTTGATTTCTTTTGTATGAGAAACCGAAAATATAACTAAAGAGAAAAATCAAAGACAGATGAGAGAAGAAATTGAGAGATAGATTTTTTCAAATGAGGAGGAGATCAAGAAATAGAGAGAGGTAAGAGAAGAGGGAGGGAAAGAGGGTCAAGTGTGAATTGAGGGGCTGGGGATTTAGCTCAGTGGCATAAGTGTCTGCCTTGCAAACACACAGTCGTGAGTTCGATCCCCGGTACTAAAAAATAATGTGAACTGAGATGTGTTACCAGCACACACTGACTCCCCACAAGGAATGCAAACACACGAAGAAAAAAATAACTGAAAAAAACAGTAATTATCATGTTAATTGTTAGGATGCGTTGAGTGAGGCAACATGGAGATCCCTGCTATGTGGCAGACATTGCTTAGGACACTCAAGAAAACATATGACCCAGAGATGACATAGCGCTATGAAAACTACCAGGAAAAACATGCTACAATAAGGGAACAGTAGAGGACATAATCTAGTATTGAGGAAGTCAAAGCAACCTTGAGAGTATAATTGTAGTGGGATTTACATGAAACACAAATTAAACTCTGCAGAGAGAGAGGGGCCAGAGACAGCATGGGGAAAGCATGCTAGACTGACCAAACAGCACACTCCACCCTTGAGATGACCCATTAGACAAATAGAAAGAAACTCAGAGACTGGAGCTCAGGAAGGAAAGAAAATACGATTTTTAATGTCTAATAAATGAAATATATGTATGTGTATGTTTTAAATACATATTATGTGACTTCATGTGTGATATAGAATTTTACATGTGAATATAAGTTTAAAAGAATATATTATCACAAAACACCTTTGCTATTAATTTCTCTATATATTATACATCAAGTATATTACTTTAGATTTTAACCAGTTTCTCTATGGATTGCCACAATAATAAAGACTTTCTCTACCAGAGTAATTGTATAGGAAAACTATAAGAATCCCTACATGCATAAGATTTGAATTGCACCACTCAGAAGTTTTTCAGCCAGATGTTTGTTATAGCTGAAAAGACAAATGTGATTTATGTAACTTCTACACCAGTGAAATTACTGTTTGCTTTGAAGTTCTTACTGTTTGTTTTACTCCTCTCCTTTGTTTTTCAAAGCACCAAATGCTCTTGTAAATTTTGTTTCCTTGTGGTTCATTTCCAAGAACAGTATCCTTTCAATAGTACTTTGGTCTTATTAATAAAATGCAATGTTGGTTATCAATTAAGTCAATCAATTTTTAAGTGAGATGTTGAATAGAATCTACCAAAACATTAGTCTGTATTATTCATAATAATAGAAAGTGTTTTAAAATAGTGGCAATTGTTGTTTCTGGTGTCATGCACATATGGAGAACACATACCACACATGCACACACACACACACACACACACACACACACACACACACAGGTTATTGTCTTATAAAGAAAATGAATTGTCACGGTGCATTTGAAACACTATTTTAGAAGCTTATACACTAGATAAGTGAGTAATACTGTCAAAAAACATTGTTCCAGAATATGTATGATTGACCTTGCTTGCAATAAAAACATTTTCAGCAACATTATCAAGCATAACATCACATAAGATGTAGTAAATGCCTGTGCAACTTAATATTCAAACAGAAGTGAGTTTGTTAAGACAGAAATCTCTACAAGGGGCAGCTCTTGTTATATTTGCTCCAAACATCTGGTTTGGGCTAGAACAGGTAAGTAGAGTTCATCAGATGCTTCAGCCAACTTACTATGCAGCTGCAAAAGCTGAATCATATTCATTGATATTCAATGTCCTTTAACATATTTATATAAATTAAAACATAACAATTCTACATCAAACTCCTATTAGGACCCTCAAGCAACTGTCAATAACCTCTAATGTGTATGATTCAAGAAAGTATCCTGATGAATTTTCAATCCTGCTCTCTATATCCTACATCAAAAACTTCTGAGTTTGTAGGACTTATTAATAGGTAACACTCGACATCGAACAACTACTGATGTCTCCTGGGAAGGATATTTCATGAGCTAATGAGAGTGCTCGAGAGAATGTGGTTAATGCAAGTCTATGTATGTGAAAATTAAAAAGAAAACATTGCTTCCTCCTTCGGTGGGTCTAACAATTATTAAAAATTAGTGAAGGAGAATATTTCAGTACCAAGGAAAGTTGATCACTAGGAAATAAGTCAAAGTGAGATGGGTGAGAAGTAGAATATTCAAGTTTCCACAGTGGAGAAATTGTTTCCTAAAGTCTGTATCAGGAAATATTCAACCTGCTCTTCTAGAATTGTCTTTATTGGATGCCTATACTGCTAGTGCCTTAAAATCGGTGTCGTTCTTTTCATAACAATAGTTATTTAAATAAATCAGAGTCTAAATCAGGAGACTAAGGGAGAAAAGTTACTACTTAAGAAGCTGAGTGAGTAGGTTTTGAAAACTCATAGTCATCCCTTTAGAAAGACACAAGGTAATTTAACTGGAAAAGATGCTGGCTGAAGGGGAGATCAATATGTAATTTTAGCTAGATTGCTTCCCTACTGTCCTTTGGGCCAACGCCAAAGACACACTCTACCTGGTTTGGGACAATGGGTCAGACCAGAAACATTACTTTGGACCTGCGAGAGAAAATGAAACTGATAGGGACAGGATGCTGAGATACTCTGAGGTTCCATTAGGCTGTCTGTCGTGAGTAAGGCAAGCTGCCGTTGCTGTGGCATGAGATGCTTTCACCATCACCTAGTCTCCCTGGGCAACTTGCTTGATGCATTTATGATGAAACTTCTCATTTCTGTTATGTTTTCTCTCTTGGACCTTAAAGTAAACTCATCTTTTATCAGTTGCACACTTCATCGAGTGTCATGATTTGGAAGAGATAATAAAATCGTGGCTGTTTCTGCCCCTAGAGAGGACATGGAACCCGCTTTCATTTCAGAATACTGTACTCGTGGGACTTGATTTACCTGAGAAGACCACTGTCTTTAAACAAAAGAACGCTCTTGCAGCAAAGCAGAATCAGAAAGATAGGAACCACTGCCTAACTTCAGAGGCTGCCCTTGGAAACGCAGAGATAATTTTGATGTCATCAAAATCAAAGAAGTATAAATTGATAATTATTATCAATTCATCCTTAAATTTCATTTTATTTTAAAACTTTTTCATAATTGATGTTGCCTTCCCTCTCTGAGCAATAGCCTTTGCACCTCCCTAGACCTCTTTGGAGAGAAAAGTAATATTCAAAAATAAGTCTCATCAAGTCATGGTACATATTACATGAAAGTGTGTGTGTGTGTGTGTGTACAAGAGTCACTGTCTAAGACCTTGACCACCAAATGAACAGTACCTTTGACTCCAGAGCACACATTTAAACCCAAAACTTTTAAATCTGGAACTCTTGTTAAACTGTTTTCCCCTAAAACATGGTTTCTTTCACATTAAGAAAACTTTTCCACATTAACATATTTCAATTGACAATCAATGAGTTTTTTGTATATTAGTACAAATATTAAGAATGAGAGTATCATGAAAAGTAGGGAAAGACAAGCAAAACTGTGCAGATTAAGTTGGAGAGGCTCTGCTCCGGGGCCCTACACGTAATAAAGCATTTTTATGAAGTCAGGTATCTTTATTAGACTCTACCACAGAGACACCATTATTATGGGATCATTTTCTGATTCATTTTTACTTAACTTTGGAAACTGCTCAATATCATAAGTGCCTCTGAATGCAAATCCAAAGAGACTTTCATTGTCAACAAATGAATGTAAAATTATAAAATAATAAAGAAAAAGAGGTCATTTCACTTTGGTAATTTGCATAGACAAATTTTCCGTTTCTGAATTTGTAGTACCTATCAGGTCTCCGCTCAAGGCCATCTAGCTGATAAACTTCCAGGGAAATGGATCACACTAAACAGTTTCAAGGGTCTGGGACAAGTGTAAGGGGACCAAGGTAACTTGACAGGACCAGTTGAGAAAACCAACGCTAAGCTAATCCACTTGCAGCATTTCTTTAATCACAGGCTATGAGTAAACGAGTGGGTCAGGGAGGTGTGATGATAATTTACTGAACAAAATGAAAAGAAAATTTCACTCCTTTAAGAGAAAAAGAACAGCATCTGTATGCAATCATTCATACATATCAGATGGGTACTATTGCACCCAACTTGTGACAAGATTGACAAAAAATCTACAAGACAGAAGAAAGAGAGAGAAAGAAAGAAAGAAAGAAAGAAAGAAAGAAAGAAAGAAAGAGGAAAACAAAGAAACAACGAAAGAACAGACAAAAAATCAAAAATATTGGAGACTACTGCACCAAGTTCCAGTTAAATTAGTCCTTGCAGCCGCCCCACTTAGGACATTTTCAGTTTCTAGTAGGTAGTTTGAGTCTCAACTTCGATTGCTTTTGACTTAAAATGTTGTCACATGTATAAATTAACAGTCTCTTTGCTAATTATAACACTCCTATAGCTAGTCACATTACTTTTGTGTTTGTTTTCACTGTTTAATTTTAGAGTCAAATATGAAACTTGTGCTTTTCACCTATGTGTCTATTATTTCTAGTCATGCTAATTTATGTGCACACATGCCAACTTGTTCATTTTATTTTCTATTGCAAACAACTACAGATTACTTGGAGAATAAGAGGAATAAATTACCAAGTAAACTTCTCCTTCAAAAATAAATTAACATGAAGTAAGTAAAACTTTCTCAGAAGACTCAAAGTGCAAAGATAAGCAAAAGAAATTAAAGAAATGATTAAAAGTATTTTATAAAGCAAAAACTTTCTATTATAGAAAGTGATGTTACCTGCACTTTCCAAACAAATAGAATGAATTGTTTTATTTTTATATAATCAACTGGAAGAAACAGGAATTGGTTTTATAAGATTTTTAATGATCTAAAGAGAATCCCAAGTACAAACTAAGAGAACTGATAACCTAAGAATTACTGCGAAGTGATTCATATTTTGCAGCTCACTCTGTGTTTTCTGACTCAGGCCACTTCATTCCACTAATCCAATTAATTTGTGATAAAACATGTCACCCCTGTTGCATTAAAATTTACATTAAAATTGTTTGACAGCTTGCCAAAGGATATTCTTCTCCAGAATTGGTTATGTGGAATAAAAGCACATTGCTCTGTGCACACTTCCACCATTTTGACAGACATTTCCTTTTGTTTTTAAAAGTACCCATAGCATGAAGATTATGGTGCATTTCACACCTAAAAATACATACTAAATATTTTATCAGAGTACTACAAATACAATTACTACAAATACAAGCAAGCAGGCTGGGAAACGGTCCTCTAACTTCACTGCACATTATTTTCATGTCTCCGGCTCCCAGGATGATCGCTCAATTTTCAGTCCGCTTACTACCGTGAAACCAAGTTTCAGCAAAGGAAGAAAGCAGAGGGGAGGGTCAGACAGCAGAGTGGAAACGGCATAAACTTTGCCTATTTCCTTGTTCAGCCCACGCCAAGGTGTACACGCGTGGGTCCGAGCTGGTTATTTCACCCATCTAAGCCTTTCATCTGCACCAATCATTGACCATGTGGACTCCAGAGCTTCTGGGCAGCCTCAGCAACTGTCATTTATGGTTTAATACAGTTGTATAAAATTATTTGTAAATTACAATCCATGAATATTTTCTCCTATAATAATTTAGAAATATGCACTGATTATAAAAACAAAATCAAATATAAATAATTTCAAGATCTGCCACACATATCAAAACATACCCAGAAATCATTTACTCATTTCATAACAATCAGGTATTTGCCTAACTATCTTTGTTACATGACAGTTCTCCTTAATGCAAACTGGTACATATTGAATAGAATTACAAGAGCAACTCAGAAACTGGCTGTGGCTTATCAATCTCTTATGCGCTTCTGAGCCCTTCTGATTCTGTGGACTGCCTCACGCTCCTTTGCCATCGTCAGGATGCCCATTAGTAGCTTTGCAGAGGAAGCCGCAACAAGAGCCATCACTGCACGTATGAATGAGAGCAAATTACAGCTATGTGTCTTTGGACAAGGCAGAAAAGCAAAGCTCTCTTTAAAGAGATTGTTACTCAACTTGAACAACAAGAAACTCTGGGAGCAGGGCAAAGTTCAGAGTCTGTTTCCACACTGTAGACCAGAAACCTCAAATAAACTTTCTTATGGAAATAACAAGAAATCAGAGAAAGCTCCTCTCCATCTGGCCTTGGACCCTAAGCAGCATTCCCTTGCCCTGTGCTATGAAGGAACCACACCAGACCTCTCTGGCTCAGGAAGTAGTAACTCAGAATTAGTTTGCAGTTTGTAGGTTGTGGGTAACTTTTTAATTATTATAGTATTTATATACAGCAGTTGTTCAGCTGTTACATTGTTCCCAGTTTTTTGTGTTGGATGTATTGCAACAGGTATCCATTATTTAACAAAATAAAAAAGATTTCAAATGAATAATAATTTCAAAATTCCAGAAGAGTTAAAACTACACTTTAATGCCTGCTGTAAATTCATGTATATGGGTATTCATAAGAAACAGTAATGTCAGTTGTTCTCTTCAGGGTCTCTACCCTTACAGAGCAATAGCTGATAACAGTTGCTACACAGGAGCTCTCAGATGTTCCTACCTCTTTTCATTTTTTTTTTCCAAGTGGCAGAGAATTTTTCCCTTCTCCTCCAGATCCTTAAATGGTGGCTACTGTCCTACTCCAAATGAACAATCCCCTGAACCTTTCCTTGGAGCAATGTTGTTGTCAAGGACCTTTTATCTTAATCTCCAAATGGTTAACACAGTTAATGAGGAAGATTACAATTCTTCAGAAATAGCATCATCTTAGAAACAACATCTAGTAAAATATACCATGGAAATCTTAATAATTTTCTTATGAAACTATACTATTGAATTTCTTGGAAAGCCAAGCTATGCCCAACTAAAATTTTTGCTATCGTCCAAAAATCCATGTGTAAACAAGTTATTTAGAATTCAAAGAGTATTTTCCATTAAATGTTCTATACTGTATTTAGTACTTTGTCATGTCATATATAAGCCTATGTAATATACAAGGTACTTGGGACAGAAGGCTAAAGGCGCTAACTTGCAGAATGAGTCCTTGTATATATACACACAGATCTCATCAGTCTACATGCCAAAATTTATTTGTTTGTCCAACATATATGCTCTGCATGCCGCAAACACCAGACACTATTCTAGGTGCTTCAGATGCACTGACAAGATGAAGCTTTTGGTCTCACGTTTATAGACTGGTAGAAGGAAACAGCAAAAACCAAACAAGCATTTTTTAACTTCAGATATGGAGAAGTGTGATGAAAGATTAAAAGCAGCAGAAGAGAAAGTGGCTGAGAGGGGGCTTTTTAGAGAGTTTTTCTGCAGAGGTGACATGCGAGCAGTGACCTATTTTGTAATTAAGGAAGCGCAGTGAATACATTGAGGGGAGCATTCCAATCAGACAGAAGAGGGGCACAGCCTCTTACCTGCACCAGGCTTCACAGGACATGCAAGAAGCCTTAGCCATTAGGAAGTCAGAGAGGCTGAGTCTAGAAAATGAGGTTCACAAAAAGCCTGCTCACAAAGGCCTTGGGAGCCCTAAGATTTTTTCAGTTTTATTTTGAACATGTTGGGAAATCACTGGAAACTTCAGAGTGAAAGAAAAACACACAGAAAGGGTTTTTCTAAAAGACCATCGTGGATTTCAAAGGACAATAAGCTGCAGTGGTGCAGGGGAAAAAGCATGGAGATCAGCTGGCGGGCCACTTCTGTGGTGCACAGAGAGACAGCGGAGGTTTGGACTAGGATAAGAAGGGAGGCTGGGGTAAGGGGTGATCTATATATCAAAAGAAATAAAATTACCCGAACAAGGCTAATACCTCCTACGCACATGTGCCCTGCAATTGTTCAGTCCTCAAAATCAGAAGCGCCCAGCAAGTTGATCCCGAAGTGTGCTAGGCATTGTGATTTGTGACAAGACCAAAACTAGATAAAACTATAACTATTTCTGCAGGAAAACCAAACGTAGTTCCAACAGGGCAAGCTGGAGCATCTGACAGCCTCTCAGATGTGACAAGTACCAAAAGCTTCTTGGTAAGCACAAAATTCTCATTTTATCTGCATATGAGGAAGCAGTTAGCTACATCTCCTCTCCCTGGATCTGCCCTTTATGAGCATAAAGCACCTTGACATTATTACACATCTAATAATTTTCCTCTTTGCCAGAGGAAAAGATAGAAATAATAGATTACAGCTGTAAACTCTTACATTCAAGTTAGCTTCATCAAAATGTGTTTCCTGAAAAATACTTTTGCAAGGTCCAAGAAAAAAATAACTGGACAAAATTAAACTAGCAAAGGAGACTTTATTCAAGATTATTACAATAGGTGGGACAGATTGAACTCGGCCTTGCCAAAACAAAATGCAGGGGAGTTTGTAAGCACAGAGAGAGCTAATAAAGTACTAGATGACATTAGCAGAGAGTGCGCCAACCTGGTTAGGCCATCAGAACTTGTTCTGTGGCACTTACAGAAGTTAAGCTTCTACCCTCTCATAGACACTTGCCTGGGTTCAACACTGCATTGTAACCGTCAGACACAAATGTGGGGAGGACGAGTGAAGGGTATGCACGATTCCCCTGTATATTTCTTTGCAAGTCTTTATGAATTTATTAGAGTTTTGCAATAGAAAATTAAGAAGCATGACATGCACAGATTGAACTGCCTCCAGAGGGTGACAAAAAAAAGTAAGAAACTGAACACATGTAGTCTTGGAAGAGAGAGCAGGAGAGAGAATACTAAAGACTTTGTTGAAAGAATGTCATCCAGAAGTGAGATTGGATTTACTCTGGAGAACTCTAAATTTTAAAACTAAAAACAAAGCACAGAACTTCAAAGGAGAGATTGCAGTTCAGTGGAAAGGAAGGTTTCTAGCAATTAGAGGTTTCTGATGAAAACGGAGCCTTGAAACAGTAAACTTATTTTCACTGAATATGCTCAGTAAAACTTGTACAACTAGTCATCAAAACCAGGATATTGGGAGACGGAGTTTTCTAAGCAATTTGCTAAAAAAAATTTTTTAAAACTCCACATCTACTTTCTCTTGCTAAACCATTTGTTCATATAGACAATACCCACCTCTGCTTATCTGCCCTGATTCACTTGTTTAAAAAAAAAAAGTAGAATTGCTGTAACAGACCAAATGTCATTTTCTTGCATTATCCACAGAATTTTCAAAGGACAACACACTTATGTTAAAGTGAATAGATAACAGTTAGCGAAGCATTTTCTAAAATAGAGCTGTGTGGTCAAAGCAGAAAGCATGATGGGATGGAATTTAGAAAAAGAAATAATAACATAGTGCTGCAAAATAAAACTTCTAAACATGTATCAATTTGAACCAGCTTTCAAACTCTAAACAGTAAAAACAAAACAAAACCAAAACTTCAAGGTGTTGGAAAATCATCTTCCAGCTCAAAATATGCACGCTCATTTGTTTTAAAACTGTTCGTTAAAAATTGCAGATGCAGCATGCCATGTAAACCTTAGTAGAATCACAGAATGTGGAGGACAGAACGGATCACAGGATCCATCTAGTTGAAGTGACAGGCAAGTTACCTAACTTCAGCCAGAATTTCCAGGCCAGCAATTTTTCTGCAATACGTTGATTGATCCAAATTAAATCTTCCTTTATAACAGTTATGCTGCAGAGGACACAGAGAAAAGCAAACCACAGTTCTGACAGTATACAGAGTATCTAGAAATATGAAATCAGACAAGAAACAGGCACTAGCGGCATGACTGAGCCCCCACCCCGAATGCTATCTCAGAAGGTGCATGGTTGAGAAATGTTCATCTCTTTAGCTCATTTGCATTTTTGTTTCAGCTTTTAAGGAACACATGGAGCTCAAAGGAGCAAATGTTTCACCTTTATGCTCTGGCACAAGGGTCACCTTTGGAGGAGAAAAGCTGACATACAATGACCTGAAAGAAACAGGACCAACTAATCCAGGTGACAGTGATGCCCTGGACAGAATAAAAATGACAAATATTAACTTAGAGCTGAGAAGAAAAGCAAAATTAGAGGACCCAGAGTTCTGCACTGGCTAAGGAAGCGGGCTTCTAACCTGAGTGTTTAGCAAGAGGCCATTTGGCAGCAATCATAAGAGCCATTATTGCAAGGAAAGCAAATATATTTAAGGACTGATTTTTAAAACTCTTTCCTATCACTTCTCAGCCTTTTGGCTAAGACCAAATATAAAAATCTTCCCTAAAATTATATGACTTGTTTGATACAGCATTCATATAAATTCTAACTTAGTAGCTGTTTACTTCACCCATATATTCATGCCATACCATCCTGGAAGTCATTCTACTACAGGTATTTGCCTGGGGATTTCTTTTCTATTCCTTTCTTTTGTGTATGTGTGTGTGTGTGTTTGATACAAGGTTTCACTATGCAGCTGACCTTGAACTCACTTTGAAGCCCAGGCTGGCTTCAAACTGTTTGAAGCAATCCTCTTGCCTCAGCTTCCCAAGTGCTGCGATTACAGCCATGAGCCACCATGCCTGACCTATGCCTGATGGGGTTTCTTGAACACTTACAGATACAAAAATACTTTTTTAACTTCCCAACCAACATAGGAGTGTTGCTTAAGATGTCCTTGAAAAAATCGTCTCTGCTTGATTAGGTTCAGTGGTTAAAAACTTAATTCACTAAACATCTAAGTCCAGTTTTTGAACTGACATGGTTGTTTAAATTTTTTTATTTGAGGTAATGTGAGCTGTTCCAGAATACAGAGGGCACAAATAAATGCCACAGTCCTAAAATCAGAAAAATCAAATTAAAACAAAGATTAGAAGGAAAGTCATGATCAATTATTTAGTGAGAAAATACCTATTCAAACCAGTAGATGATACAGATCTGCATACATACAGACATACATACCCACATGCACATGAACACACACCTACACCACTTATTTGGAAGTAAAAATTAAAAATGATTTCTCAGCCGTCTCCCATTCCTTCTTCACTTTGTATCCAGCGCAGTGGCTCCATGTGAAGTGAGTCCAGGTGATTGTGATTCCACTGAAGTTGGCAGCGCCACAGACCAACAAAGAAGCAGGCAATTGGTACCAAGTCCTCCGAAGCCTCCCACAAATTACAGTCCACGAGGTCCTGCCTCTTTAAACTACTGAAAGTTCTAGAATCCAAATGTGCTGGGAAATACACAGCCCTCTCTCTTCCTATGTGTCTCTAGATCAGCCCTTTATGTCTAAGCATAAAGTTTATTCTCCTTCTGCTTTTGAGTATTTGGTTGTATTTCCCAGAATCTTGACTGATTAATTTTTCTTTGAGAGTAAGAAAATTTTGGATTTCAAAGAATGTTATTGCTACTTCTTTGGGGAAGAAAGAGAAAAATCCTTTTCATTTATTTAAGGATGAAATACAGAATTCATAAAACAAGACATAGCTAATACCGTCATAAGTGGTTTTGCATAATAAATTTTTAACAACTCATCTGCTTAAGTTTGTCATGAGATGAATCTTCTTACTCTCTCTAAGTTCTTCTAAGCACTCCCAATTTTGCCTCTTGTCAACACCCACTGTCAAAAGACAAAAATCCGTGTTACTTGAAGGCAACTCTCAAGGCTACTGAAGTCTTCTCCAGTCTAAAAATACCCAGTGCCCTCAGAAGTACCCAGAAGCACTCCATCACGTTTAGCACTGAAAGTCTCTAAGGCTGATTATGAATTATTTTAAAAAATAGATGAATGATATGCCAGAATAATGGATGACAAAGCAGTTGCATTTGGTACCAGAGTTAACCCCAATGATGAGTGCTTTTAACTTAATGTGGCAGCATTAACCTAAAACTCATGCACTCCTTGACATCTGTTCTTATCTTCATTCTCCTCACCAGCTGATAAAATTGTCTCATTGGCAACTCCATCCCAGATGTGGATCTGAACCCTTCACCCCTTCTCACAGCTTCACATCTATAGATAGTCAAGATCCTCCAATGAGTCACTGCTTTTTATTATTCTTTTCATATTAATAAATCACCATGACTTGTAGAAAGAAGAAGAAAAAATGTGAATGAACCTACATAAAAGTGTGTTCAGTTTTGGCAAAACAAAGAATGAAAGGTCAATGTATTGAGGGAAAGTTGATGAGAAGTGGACTGATAAATGCATCAAGGGAGAGGCAAGTTTTAAAATATAATGTTGTTAGTTGAGCAGCGATAGAAAAGAGGCGTTTTAGAAAGTGAATTTCAGGATTGCCTCAGACTACAGCCAATCAGTTACTAAAAGGGCAGAAATATAAGGACTCTGAATTTAAGGAAGTCATCAGTTCAATTCAACTCCTCCAAAGTTGGTTCATCAATGGAATTTTGTCTTTTTGTCTGGTGAAGCCTTCTGTTTTTTCATAAGGTCTCTGTCTTCACTTTACTTTGTGACACTTCTGTTCCCCAAGGTTTAGGTCTCTAAACTTCCCTTCCTAGCACCCTAAGTAGCATGTTTCTAGGCCCGGGCTTAACTAGGCCTCCATTCAACTAGTGGTGGCCTCCTAGGCGCCCACCAGTGTCTGAATTCTTCTCCTTAAGAATACAGAAATATTTACACATCTGAGATTCCTTTATTTGGAAATTTTGGGTAATTTTATAAGGACTTCTTGCTAGTGGTTTTTGGATTCCAGACTTTCTCTTTCTAACCATAACAAGTCATAATCATAATTCAAACTGTAACATGTCTACTTTGCTCATGAAAGAAAAACTGACTTGTAATTTTTTTCACATAAATCAAAAATAATATTGTAGATTTAGAATTATATCTATAAAATGATTGCATTTACTTTACAGTAAAGCAGAGTAAAACAGAACACAGCAATACATATTGTAAAACAAACAAGAAGAAATAATTTAAATGTTTAAATTTTGAACTAAAATAGCTGCCCAGAGTTACTGTCTATTGAATTTATCTCTCTGAAATACCTATCAATTGATGTCACTGATAATATTTTTATAAGATTTTAAATGATGATAAAGAACAAAACAACTCCGAATAGTCATTTAAAATTTAAATAAAATTTCCAACTTTGAGTAGTATAGAAAACTAAAGTTACTACAAAAAAAACCTCAAAAGGCCAGATTTTTAAAATTTTTATAGTAATCAGAGACCTGATGAAGCAATGGACAATGCAAAGTGACGGTGCAAAGAAAGGGCCCCCAGAAAAGGGAGCTAACGATGTGAAGCTCCTTCTTTGCTGTATTTGCTGACTCTCAGACAAAAGGCTGAGAAGCTATCAGAGAATAACAGAGTCAGGGTGATAAAGTCGGAGAGTTAGGCGATCTCAAATCTTGGCCAACATTTCCTTGGAGACTTTGCCAATTTCTAAAAAAAGCACAGAAGGGATGGAAGCAGAAACCTCTGAAAAGAAGAATATTTTCCAGCCCTTCAGATCTTTGAACACTACAGATGAACACTAAGGCCTGGCCAGAGAAAAGGCTCCCCATAATGTGCTATGCTTTGTGTTCAAAGCCCTACAGATGCATACCTTAGGATTAGGAGTACAAACAGTGGCTGCAGACTTTAAAACAAAAAAGTGTTTTAAATCCAGTTCAGCTTTAGCACAGCTCACATTTTGTTTTGGTGGTGTCTAGATGTCCCCCCAAAGTCTCAAGCAGTCATAGGTGAGGTTTTTTTCAGATGTGGCGGGATCTAGAGTGTGTATTGATATGTGGTTCAATGCTAGGCTCATAGGCATTAGGATTAAGGTTGTGAGCGCCACCCTCTCCCCCAGTGTGAGTGCCAGCCACCCTAAGTGGCCTGGAGAAGAGAAAGGGACAAAAAATTCCCCTTGCTAGTTTTGATATCTTCTGCTCACCATGAACTGTTCTCTGAGATGCCACCCTGCCTTGGAGCCAGCCCATTACACAGTAAAACCTCTACAAACTATAAGCTAAATAAACTTTCCTCTTTTAATCTTAGGTGTTGGGTACTTTGTCTCAGCAACAACAACCAAAAAGTAACTAAAACAGGCCCCAAGCTGATCAACATGTTCACCTCCACTCTGCCCCCTCAGTAGGAAAAAACATCAGCACTCTCTATTAGAAAGCATCAACCTGGGTAAGCCACATTTTTACAAGCAATGTTTGATAATAAGTGAAAATCAGTATAAACAGTAAAAGATAAAGGAATGCAAAAAGAAAATAAATAATAAACGTAAAATGTAAATGATTTCTATATTGCTTTAGCTCATGAGGGCTTTAAAAGAAAAGATGGATAATCTACACTTAAATAAATAATTTCTTCATAAATTTGATACCCATAAAATAATCAAATGGAAATTCTGGAATTAAAAATAGTTTGATGTTAAAAATGAAACAAATAGTTTAAAAACAAAGTAGAAACAGAAAAAATACAACTGATCACCTGGAAGAATACTAATTTCTGAGCATAAATGCATAAAGAAAAGAGAATTACAATTCTGAAAACCATTATTAGGGACATGTGAGATATACAGGAAAAGGCACAAACCATATGAAATTGGAACCCAGAAGAGGATAAAAATAATAGGGAGTAAAAGAACTTGAAAAGATGATGATCAAGGCTTTCCACTAATGAAAGATGTCAATTTAGGTGTCAGAAATCTACTTAATCATAAATAGGAAAAATCCAAATAAAGCCATATTTAGGCTAACATTTTCCCTCATTTGACATGTCAATGCTTTTCAACAAAGTAGTTCTGGAAATATTATACCTCATTTTTAACGTAGCAACACTTTCCTCAGAAATGTCCAGTATTAATTTCTGATGAAGCATCTTAGAACTGCAGGAATGTATCCTCTGAGTTCTGGAGACTTCAAAGTACAGAGTCAAGTAGGCCACTCCGCCGCTGAATCCTATAAAGTCCTTTCTTGTTTCTCCTCACTTGGGAGGTCTGCCCACCACCTCTGACTTCCTTGGAAATGAATCACTGCAGCTTCTGCTATTGTTACTACAGCTTTCTTCCCCAAGTGTCTCTCTTTCCTCTTCTCATGAATACACCAGTAATACTGGATTCCACTCTAGTAATTAATAACTAGTAATTAACTAATTATGACCCTATTTTCAAATAAGTTCATATTTAGCAGTTTGATGGTTAGAACATCATTCTATCTTTTCAAAGGTTAAATTTAGCACCATAAACTTACTAAATGATTGCATGATAATGATATTTCACTTATCATGCATTGAAATGATATTTCAATGATTATTTCATATAGACCATATAGACACACCTCCCCAACAAAATGATTTGTCAGAGAATATCATACATAATAAATACAACTTACACATAGTGTTTAGATATGCTCCAAATACATTGTTTTATACATTTACATCATATCTATGGCCAGTACAATAGTCTTTCACTTATTAGATTTATTTACATTTGCTTATCTTTATTTAGTTTATTAATATGTAAAACTTTTTTGTATTATATCCTAATTATTTGGGTACTTGGGGCTTACACAAGTTTTCAATTTCGTACTATGTACCCTACTTCTGTGTATTGTCTTCTCATGTTTCTCAAGTTTAATTTTTCCTTAAAGGTATTTTTATGGCTGTGATTTTTCATTTAGTTTGCATGTTAGTCAACAAGAGTCTTTGAATTATTTCATAACATTTTTTATTAAAACTAATATTTTTTTCAACTGTCCTCACATAGTGTCAAGAATTTCCAAAAGAGTTACAGTCACTAAATGTATGATAGATGTAAAAGATAATAAATGTAAAAAGATGTAAAAGATATAAATGTAACATAGATGTAAAGAAATAATAATAAAACTGAAAACAAACTTCTCAGTAAAAGATAGAAGCCAGAGACAAAGAAAATAAAATAACTGCCAAACTTTAATTCTACGTGAAAAAAATCCTTCAAAAATAAAGGTAACATTCAGATAAGTAAAAACTAACAACATATATCTGATTAGACCTTCCCTAAAATGTTATACAGGGATATCTTCAGGAAGAGATAAATGTACCACCAAAGTACTGGAAAAGATAAGAAATGATAAACAGTGGACAAATGAGAGAGTAATTATTTGTGCAGGTCTAAATGAATATTCATCTTAAATAACAGTAATGTCTTCTTAGCTTGAAAGTACATCTATAATTTAAATTTATAGCACCAATAACATAAGAGTGGATATAAATGTAGCGTCATAAGACTTAGTATTACCTGAAAAATGGTCCAGTTGATAAGACCTTATAATATATGAGAGATGCATGCTATAATCTCTTGTGTCACAACCTGTAAAAAGACATTTTAAAGAATATAGAATTAACCAGTTACTAAAGAAAAAATCATACACAGGAGTTTCACATAGCAAGTATTCATTGTTATTAGTAAATAAATAATAATTTTAACCACTATCCCATCTAATAATATGAACAAAAATAGCTTACACTACAGTTACAAGCCTGGTGACAGGTACCGGAGGGTTAGGGGTATGTCTCAGCCTGTCACACCCCTGGGACAAGTTCTTTGGTCCAACAGGGCTAAGAAAGAAATTCTGAGGAAGTTTCACTGTGCTCATCAAATGCCCATTTCTCCCGCAAGAGTGCAGAGTAGGGGATGGTGGGAAACAGTGAAGAGGGTGCAGATGCACAAGGTTCCACGAAAGTCTCAGCAACTAAATATCCATGTCCATAGCTGATGAAATCATATTTCCTATATAGCCACCCCAATCACAAACTCTACTGACATTAACTGACAGGCTGAGATCACAGCCCACATGAACAGCAGACAGTATCCCACAATTCTCTTGAGTTGGCCACAACTCTATGATACAGGTGGCATCTGAAAATTAAATGTTAGCCTGACTTTCAAGGAGCTGTTAAATAACGAAATGTGGCTGTACAGCCACAAGCAGAGAGTAATTAATACTGAGGAGGAGGGGCTGGGGATTTAGCTCAGCGGCATAAGCACCTGCCTTGCAAGCAGGCGGTCATGAGTTCGATCCCTGGTACCGATAAAAATGAAAAAGACAAAAAAAAAAAAATACTGAGGAGGAACAGGCACACCTATCTGCTGGCAGCAGCAGAGAGAGCCCCTGGCCATCAGGAAAGCACCACTCCTGCAGCAAAACCCAGATGCCAGACTCTAGTAAGATTCCTTAATGACTGACTCCAAATAACTTCTTTTTCTTGATGGACTTGCTTTCGTGTGCCAAATTTGGATTTATGGATGGAATGTTACTATGCATGTGTTCTAATTCAGTTAACCAGGGAGATCACTGAAAGTTCATGGATAACAAATTTGCATCTTGATTATCAAATTTTTCATTTCTTTGCATAGCTCCCATTTATCAATAAAACAGATTTAGGACACTGTAATAATCTAGCCATAAGCCATGATAATCATATCAACATTTATCACAATAACTTTTTAAACTAGTTATGTAACTATTCTCACCATAACTAAAAAATCATTATAGGTATAATCTTTCAATATTTGAAATTAATCCAAATGTAACAATAGTCATTTTAATTTTGCATGCCTGCATATATCATGTATGCTCTGAAATTTTATATGCTATAAATAGAATATGACCCTGAGAATCCTTGGAAGTCTAGGATCCCTGTACAGGAACATTGTTAAACAGTTTAAAGTGAGTTCTATAAAGACTTTGTAGAATTATAGAGCCATGGACACATTAATCTGGTTTTTTGCTTGTAAGTGACAAAAAGCCAACTCTAGCTGCCTTGAGCTAAAAAGGCAGTGATGAAAAGTCCAGGGCAGAACAGCTCTGGTTAGGAATGGGTAATCCAGTTACTCTAAGAACGCTGCGTTGGTCTGTCCTGTTTCCCAAATCCCCTTTTTTCTTGTGTTGCCTTCTTTATCAAACAAACTTTTCCTAAGAGAGAGTCACAAGCAAATTAGACCTAAAGTCACACAAGACTTCTTTCCTAATAGTTTCAACACAAGCCCCACGACTGTTGAACCCTTTCAGAGAGCAGGTTTAAATCATATACCTACCTGAAATAGTCAGCCTCTTGGCTACTTAGATCTCAGTCACATACCGAGCCCCGGACCAGATGGACCCAGAGT
This sequence comes from Cavia porcellus, assembly GCF_034190915.1. Classification (NCBI taxonomy): domain Eukaryota; kingdom Metazoa; phylum Chordata; class Mammalia; order Rodentia; family Caviidae; genus Cavia; species Cavia porcellus. Next base: position 69,874,244 of record NW_026947495.1, on the reverse strand, counting down.
CTGAGTAAAGCAAGTCCCCTCTGAAAAGTCAGGGAAGAGCTAGCAGAAAAAGGAGTGGAGTGGATTGAGCAAATTAAAAATCAACAGATGTTTCTTATAAATACTGTACTTCTACCTGAATATTTCTTTATAAGGGAGAAGTTTTGTTCAATAAAATCTCTAGACCTGATAATGAAACACCTGCATAAGCTCATATTTCAACATTTTTCTCTGACTATAAGAAATCCAATTTGGCAGTGTTCAGAATTTACTGAGAGTGTAATTATCCTATAAGCTAGTGTGCTCACCCATGCGGGGATGCTTTCTCCTCCTCTCCAACCTCTTACTGCCATTTAAGCTGTCTCTTTTGATGGCTCCAACTTGATGGAGATCTGTATTTATCATAAATTCAAGTTTAAGACAAGCATGAAAGAAGAAATATATTCTGTATGTTCTATGTAATTTATTCATGATTATAAACATTAGGAGTACAAAATTAGAAATTACCTAATGTGCTACTTCTATGCTCCAGAAAGATATTTAAATGCTGCTTTGAAATAGATCATTGCCTTGAAAAACATTCCCACACCTAAACTCTTCATAGGCCCCCCGATTTTGCTACATAAGTGATAAAGATAGTAGAACTTCCATCATTTCATAACAATGGTTAACTTACTGATTTGTTTTGGTACCATCCTTTGGGTCACAGATGACATTTCAGAGTTTCACCTAGGGCATAAAAGAAGCTAAAGAGCAAAGCCATTGTGATGCATACTGGTCTTCATTGTTAACTCCCTCTCAAAGTATTTCGCCTCCCTTCAAACACACATATCTGCCTGCTCTTGCCATTGCTTGAAGCAGTTCTGAAAGTCTTCTCTCATAGGTATCTTTATGAGGTGTGGTCAAAAATAGGAGATGGGATCAAAAAGAGTAAATGCTACTGCCACGCACCACCCAGTGGGAAGGCAGCTTGTGAAAACACTACTACATTTCACTGGATCTGGCACCATATGACTTCTGGCTTGTCCTTAAACTAAAATGATCATGAAAGGTAAATATTTTGATTTCATTCAGGATACCAAGGTAGCCACAATAGTGCAATTAATGACACTCACGGAAAAGGACATCCAAAGTCCCTGCATGATCAGATGGATGGATGTTTTTTTCCAAATATTTTCAGTTCATAGTTTGTTGAATCAAAAAATGAAAAAGTTCTGGAGACAAATGGTGAAGATAATTGTCCAGCAATGTAGCTGTATTTAACGTCAAAATGGTAACTTTTATGTGTACTTTACTTCAAAAAGAAGAAAAATAAGACAAAAACAATTTCACTTGAAATCAACATCTCATTAGAAACGTTGTAGAAGTATATCTATGGCACTATAGGTTTCGGTCATCTATGCATATTTATTTTTGAGTCTGTTGAGGTAAAATATGAGATTTCATTTTACTGACGCAATCAATTTAAAAATTAATATAAATTATTTAATTTCATGATTCCTTATGTTACTCATACATTTCTGTTTTCAACGAACATCAGTTAGTCAAGATACCATCTTATTTTACTTGTTTATAAACATCAAAATTACAAATCACTGACTTAAAATAATTTTAGTATGGATACAAGCTAACTGTGTAATTAATGCTTTTAATCTTTATGTAGATTTATATTTATTTTAAATAAATTTTCTAATTAAAAATTAATATATTTGAATATTAAATTCATATATTTAAATATTAAATTCATATATTTAAATATTAAGTGCATATATTTAAATGTATTTAAAATAACACTTACATAATCTCAAAAAAGGAAAAAGAAAAAACACTCCCAGAACTGCTTCACGATGGCAAAAACAGCAGGATGTGTGTCCAAAGGGAAAGGGAATGTTTGCAGTGGGGGGGGTCAACAGCCATGTGTCTTTTACTATATTTTGTTTAATTTACGCCTACACACACTGCATTTTTGGATCATGCCTCCTAACTCTCAAAGGTACCAGAGTTATTTACTGGGTTGCTGCACGAATCCCTGCCCAGGCCTGTCTACACAACAGTTTGGTAGGAACATCACACGGAAGCATGGTGGCCTCTTAGCCCACCATGAGAATACCCGAAGCTTCTGTCCCAGAGTGAGCTCCTGGAGGATCTTAGTGAACCCAGAGGAGTCAGGAAGGTCTGTTGCCTTGAGAAACTCAAGCACAGGGTCCAAAAAATGTCATATTCCCCAGGATTCCCCCTGTGCAAAAATCTTCTAGTCAGTTCCTCAAACGATTTTTCAGTGATCTCTTTCTTCCAACAACTACTCATGTACCCCACTCAGTTCAGTGTTTTTCAAATAAGTGAAAAGACCTGCGTCTTTGAGGCTGAGTCCATTTGCTTCTGTGCTAATGTGCCCTTTGGTTACACTGATGCTAGAGCATGGCAATGAATGAATGAATAAAGAATGAGAGCGATGTGATTGTTCCGATACAAATGTGCTCGCCCATGGGATGCACACATGGCTTTAGCATCCTGCTCAATGCATCTGGACAGAAGTTTGTTCAGGGAGTTAACTTGAATCACGCCCTCCCTCATCCTGCGGCAGAGAAAAGAGTTACCCAGGCTCCAGGGAAGAATGCATTCCAGCAATAGCATGAGCATTAATTTCTATTTTGTTTCTAAGCAAACAAAGGTTAAATTCTATGAAATGAATTGCTATGCAACTTATAAAATTCTGTAAGAAATATAGCCCATCAAATTACATGGTATCACTCATTTTATAAAGTATTTGCCTTAGACTAAATAGTTTATACAGGCAACAAGAATTATAAGTTGTAAACATCTTTGATAAAAATCAAGGGTGTCACAGGAATCCACCAAATAATGGAATTGATCATGTCTTAAGAGAAATCAGTCACGACTATGGATCTGTTCCATAGCATGTGCTATGCATACTCACACGGTTCCAGCTGCCTAGAAGTTTCCTTTTGTTCTGCACTCTTTATAAACCAGACCTGCTTTACATGAACAGATGTAACACTATCCCCATCTCAAAACTATGTGACTTGTGGACATGCCTGGGGATTCCCTGACTTAGGACATCAATGTACGGTTCTTTAGATACTTTTTCTTGAAGCCTCTATTGGAACCAAATAGTTTAAGGATGTCAAATGAAGTGAAACTGGGAATGTGGGAAGGGCAAACCTGAGAAAAGCTTTTGAATTATCAACCAGCCAAAAGATACTTTCAGCCTGAAAAATTATTAACTTTCTAAGTCTAGAGGTGCTTGTACATAAATAGCCATATTTCATGTAGGAAATTCCCTATCAGAAGAAAATATTTCAATCTGATTCTCTGATTTGACATTAAAATTATAATTTTTTTAGTTTAGTTTTTAGCATGCCTGAAAACATGATATACAAAATACAGGTGACTACTCACAGTTTAACCACTTGTTAAAAATCTCTGTCTTAACTGAATGCAGATGTCTTGTGCTCTGGGTGAAGATTGGGGATGACAATGCACAGTGTATGAACCATTGTTGCCCCTGTTGGGAGCCGCGGCCGAGCCCGGTCGCCTTACTTGGCGGACGTGAGGCCTGTAAGAAAGAACAAAGCCTGAGCTAAGTTACCCCTCCCATCGAGTGTGCCAAGTTGGCGCCTGCTTCCTGCCCCCTGATTGCCCTGGCGACGTAAGCAGCCCGCGCAATAAGATAGTCTGCCTAGCAACAACTGATGTTAGCCAGTCAGCCCGCATCGCGCGCTTTAAACTGATTGGCCACTGTTACCCTATAAAAGTAAGTGCCTCTCCCGCCACGAGAGAGAAGCACGGAAAGAGAGAGAGGAAGTCCACCGGTGAGAAAGGACTGGTGGCAGAGCAGAGGCCTCGCGGGGCCCACGCGGAGACAAATAAAGACAAGGTTGCACACCGTCAGAATCTGTCGTGTGTTTTTCCTGCCGGCCGGGAGCGACACCGACATGCCCCCTGATTGATGTGCTTTGAAATTTTGTTGTAGGTCTTTTTTTTTGTTCTGCTTCTTTTTTCTTCTTTTTATCTTTGAATAAAGTGGATTTGAAAAACATCTGTCTTTTTAAAAATTAGTTTCCATAAAATAAGTTTTAGGTCATTTATGAAAATTGAAGTGAATCAAACAAATTCTATGACTGACATATCGTTAGACTATTTTATTAAATCACAGGTCCCCCTATACAAGATAGGCAGTACGGCCAGTCACAGCCAGCCTGCACCTTCACTCTGTCAGCTTCACGTATGCAAGGTGCTATCCTAGGTACCTGCATCATGCAGCAGCATGTAGGATGTTCTCCACAGTAAATGCCAAAACCAGAGTTTAAGTTCAAAATTGGTAAGAGTCACAATGAAACCAACACACAGAAACTGTCTTAGTCATTTCACATTGCTGGACAAATCACCCAACACCCGCAAATTCAAGAAGAGATTTATTTAGGCTCACGGTGTTGGTGCATTCATTCAGTGTTTGGCTGGCTTCAGAGCAGAAACGACACGATGGAGGGGCCCCAGGAGAGGACATATGCTCACATCGTGACAGCTCAGAGGCAGAGAGCAGGAGACCAGCTGGGATGGGGCAGAGGAGAGGATATACTTTTGCAGGTCACATCCCCAGTGACCCACTTCCAACCGGACACCACCTCCAAACAGCAAGTCACCTCCAGCACCCCATGATCCAGTCACCTTCCCGAACCCCACCTCTGAACACACAAGGCCTTGGGGAGACCCTCTAGACCTAAACCTAACAAGAATTTAAAGGAGAGACCAAATATTTCTCTTTGATGGACTCGGGAAACAGGTACAGAATTGTCCCTGAAAGATGAGTAGGATTTTTTTTTACTTTTTTTATTAGTCCAGGTTTGCAATACACAATGATCACACCCATCGCCACGAGTTGGGACATGTAGACAACACGTCGTAATCACTTTTTCTCCTTTCCCTTTCCTTTCTTTCCCTTCCCTCTCTATCTCTTGGTCCCTTTCTCTTTTGCAACAGATCTCTCTCCTTGTTCCCTAGTATCTGTGGGGTTTCAGCAAAAGAGAATTGTAATAAGATCATTCAAAGGGAAAAGAGAAGGTGGTAAAATGTTGGAGAACTGACAAGAAGCCTAGTTTGTCTCCAGAACAGAGCACAGGAGGAAAGTTAATGAACACGCCTGTTTGAGCCAGACCATGAAACAGCAAATTAAGTGATTTCCAGATTCACTGCTGACAGTGGGAGAGCTTTTCAATGTATTTATCGCTCAGAAAGGTAAAAAAAAAAGTGTTATGCTTTTAAAGTTAATTGAATAAGGTGGAAAGGTGCTAATGCCAAGATGTGTTAGACCATTACAGAAGTCCAGATGGGAAGAGAACTGATAAACGACTGTTTTCTCTACAAAAAGTCCAGCGCCATGATGGCAGAAACCATCTTGTTCTTGTTTGTGGCAAATAATATACTGTACATGTAACAAATGCGTGTTGAGTAAGTGAGGTGGGGGAAAGAGTTACTGCAGATTAAAACCTGGCAGGCTTATGAACTTGATTAGTCATGGAAGAAAATGGAGGTGCTTCAGGTTTTGAGGCTTTAGGAACAATTTCATAAAAAAGGAAATCCAGAAGGAAGTTTGGAGATGGTGTGCTTATTTTTTTTTCGTTCAATAAATATTTTGAACACCTCCTGTGAATAAATTCATACAGAATTTTGAAGACACTGAATTTGAGATGTGGAGACAGATATTCAAATGGGGATGACAAGGAGCAGTTTTAAATGTGCTTCTTCAATTAGTAGAGAAATTTCAGTTGACAATGCATTTTCATGGCCTTTCTGTCACCCAGGACTTCAATATATGTAGAGCTCATTCCTCGTCACATAGAAATTCTTCATAGCTCCCATCATGAAATCTTTGCCTTTGTAAAGTAAGTTGTGGTTTCCACATTAAAGAGCATTTATTTGAGAAATACATTCAGTCTTTCTTTTCTTAAAGTAAAAATTATGATACAGTAAGACTAAAAAGATATTCAGAAGAAGCTCAGAACTGAGTGGTTTAATCAGATGTAGTAATTATACCCATACTCACGTTCCAAACACCAGCAGAATTCATTTGCACAAAGTAACTATGACTAAGATTCCCATTAGAAGTTGATAGAAAGGAATGATGTCATAAGTTTCAAAAATTTTAATTGCCCTATACCTGAGACTTTAAATTGCACATGAGAAGCTTCTTTTCAAAAAATAAAACCTTTGGAGAAAAACTGTATTTATCCTGATTTTCTTATAAAGTAGTTACCATTAATTTCTTTCTAATTAATTTAAGGAGAAGACAATATTGATATACAGTTACCGGCCCAAACAAGGCAGATGGAGAACACTGACAGTAAATCCCTAAAGGTCCATTTGTAAAATAAACTCACCTCTAACATTACATATGACTCTCTTGAATTTTAGGATGTGCAACAAAGTTTAAAGAGAAAAATAACTTACATATACATAATGTACAACGGCGACACAGGCTTCTGTCACTTGTCTCTTTCAACCATAACCTTGGCATTTGCATGTACTCTAGTACAAAGTTTATGTGTGTGCATGTGTGTGATTTGTCTGTTTTCTTTCTTTCTAAATTTTTAGCATCATATCAAGTACTACAACCTTTGTATATGATCTAATTTCCTTTTTTTAATTTTATTTTGAAAGTAGTAAAAATGCAACAGCACAAGACAGAACAAAGCCAATCAAGACAATGCAGTAAAACTGGTACAGGATTTCACTGTAGGATACTGGGATAGTATTAATATGTACTATGGTATATCTCTTTAACTTCACAATAGTTGCCCAGTCAAATAGGTATAGCAAAATGAAACCAAAAATAGAACATTATAAAACCAATTGAGAGTACTGAATAGAGCAAAAGAAACATCACAAAACAGTGAATGGCTCACAGGTAATGGTGTGCCTCCAGACCCACGCTGCAGGCGCTTACCAAGAGGGCGGGTGAATAAGCTAATCTAATTTCCATCATAACTAAAACACATCTATAACGAGTAGTTACTCAGTTAATTATTGAGTGAGACTGACTCTTAATGACTCTATTTATCTTTTCAATTAGCTATTTCCATATTTTATTGGAAATAGAATGTATATAATTGGACCTATTGAGCATCATTCATCCTTAAAATGTACCCCATCTCTACGGAATATGCAGAGTCTATTAAGGAAAATCAGAATTCTCTTAGGTTGTGGCACAGAAAAGTGAAATAATCATGTTTCACATCTAGTGGAAAACTTTGGGGGAAAACATTTGATTCTCTGATGATTTAAGGATACCATAAAAAGTTTAACATATAACAATCAAGATGAAAATAATTTCTTAAGTATACTTATATGAATAACACAAAGAACAATATATTTTAGGAGACTATCAAAGGAAATAAAATGAAAATGGTACACAAATTTTAGTCCACAAGAGTATAAATGGTTTACCAGGTCATTCTGTTAGTTAATTGAAAACTTGATAACTCAGTAAAGTATTTCTTTGGCAAATGAGTGGCACTCTGGAAATGTATCTGAGTTATGCCTTGAATAAAGTGAGACAGCACGCTGGGAAGACCTAAAATACGGTGTTTGGGGGACTCTTGCTATGAGCCTGACTATGGCAAGCTTCCACAGCCTAATTTCAGCTCTAGCATGATGATAATAAACAACTGTAAAACAATCTGTGTGCAACTACAAGTTTTTCAGATACTTTGTGTTTTTTAAGCTAAATTGGGAGACTTGAATGCTTAATAAGTTTGGAGTTGCTGGGCCTTTTAATGATGTCTACAGACTACAATAGAAATCTTTATTTTGCAGCAATAATTGACACAGAATAGCATCATGGGGTGACAGTATTCTTATAAACATACTAGGGGAAATGATACAGCAAAATATTTTCACCTCATTTATTCTCCCTTTCTAGCTAATGTGATGTTGCATTAAATCTTTCTTAGGGCCTGGAGTCTGGCTGTGGTAGACTTTAATTTTCTAGTTATAAATTTGAAAGAAAAAGTAGAAACAGAAAAAGCAACAAAATACTGCATTAAGGTTAGTAAACATGCCCTAGATCATGGGCTCCTATAATTTGCCACTCTTTCCACAAATATTTATTGAGTCTCAACTCTGTGCCAAGGATTGTTTTAGTTTCTAGGAACAAAGAGATGAACAAAACAGAAAAATGATCTGCTCTAAGGAAACCTACATTATACTTGAATTCAAAAGATAAACTAAAAAACAAGCACCTTAAAAATAATTATGCTTGGTGCTTTGTGCTTCAAAGGACCTGAAGAAAGTACTCTTAGCAAAAATGAGGTGCCACTTTAGGTTGGCTCCTAAGAACAATAGGGTGTGACTGAATGGCTGAAGCAGGAGAGTAACGACCCAGTTTATATTTTGAAAAGATCTCTTAGGCTCCTCTGTGCAGCCTAGATTAGTATGATGCAAAAGGAGAAACCTAGTGATCATTATAAATTTACTCTCGTAATGCAGGAGAGCAAAGATGGCACCCTGGGCTCTTGCATGATTAGGATAAAGACCATAAGAGAGTGATTTGGGAGGCATTTTGTTAATAGAACACAAACTTGCCAAAGGATTCAGTGGGTGGAAGTGGAGCCCAGGGAAGAACCCAGAACACTCCTCAATTTATGATGCTGTTCACCGAGGTGGTGAATCCTGGTGACAAGTAGGGTTAGGAGAATCCAAATGTTATCTCATTGCCTTTGTAGTAAGATAAGAAACATTAAGCTATGGTAATTGTAACCACAATACCTCAGTGACTTTAGGTGACACAGGCTTATTTCCCACTGATCCTGAGTGTTCAGCACCACATCAGCAGGAGGCTACTCAGAGACCATGCTCACTGCAAAGCACTTGGGCTTGCATTACACTAACCAAATTTGTCACGTGGCCCCACCTAACTACAAAGGGCTGGGAAATGTGCAAAATCAATGCAATATTTATTAAAATTTTTGCCTCTGCTATAGACCTGTGGGTTCTGAGATATCTATTAGTCAATGTTATTTTTTGCTTTCTTTTTTTACACATTATGGAAGTTATTGAGATTTTAGTCGATTACTGTGATTTCTTATCAAACCAATCACCAAGAACAAGCTACAAAAATCATGCATTGTCTAATCTATTGCTTTAAGCACAAAATTCCAGAATACTAGGTAACATTAAGGGAAAATGGACAAAGAAGAACCAGTGAACTAAATTCTTCTACTTGTAAATTTTGTCTTCATCAAATAATTACATAAAGAGACATATTCCATACACAAAAATATTTTAAAAATAAATCCTCAATTTGAGAAAATCTTGAAGATTTTAAAGTTCTACAGATGAAAACTTTTTGAGGAATGGTGTATAATAATAATTATAGTTTCAATTCTAAATCTTATCTTCCCTGTATTATAAGCTAATGGCATAAATATGAAAATTTACATATATACCACACTAACATTCATACTGCAACTAAATTTATAAAAGTATGCCCAAGTCGCATGTAGAATTCAACTGTAATCATATCTTTATATTAAAATTATGGTTTTAATCATGTATACATTTATTTGGGATCCAGAATAAATGTTCATTTAATATCAAATATGTCAATATTTACTAGACATTTCTATACATATATTCAGCAATACATTTCAACTATCCCATTACATACATATATGGCTGGAGGCCTTATTTACAAAACACTTGAAAGTTACAAGTAAAATGGGTAAAATATACATGAACATTCCAGTATCCTCCATATACACCCAACTGATGAGCAAATCTCACTGGAACAAGGCTGTCCTGCAGACAGAGGACAAATAGAAACCTACTGAAGTAATACAAGGGAAGATTATACTAAGCCAAGGAAAATGGAAATTAGAAAATTTGAGGTAGAAAATGGCAGGGTGACATTTAAAACGTATTAGGAATAAATCATTTAAAGTCAGTGATTTATCGGTTATGGATACCGGAATCAGGAAGGTAAGGTGATGCACAGCATCGCGTCACAAGTCCTACTGCACATCGTTAATATGACACCTGTGGAGCGGCCAGCTGGAAATGGCAAGGGGGCACCTGCTTCAGGTCACAACCAATATTAGGTCCACGTATTAAACGGCACCACTCCCTTTCCCATACAGACCGTGTTGATGTTTTCCTTAAATACGAGATATGTGTGCTATGATACAAAAAGATACTTACTACAGTGTAAATTCTAGCTGTTGTAAATTCAGACGTTATTGATGCTTTTTGCCTTTTACCGAATCAAACCAGGAATTTAAAGAAGAAAGTGTATAAAGGGCTGGTAGTTGCATGTGAAGTGGACATGCAAGTGCTCTGCTTCTTTGTTTTTGAAGTTTCCTTGTTTGATCTCTGGTGTCTTCCAGTTTGGATCAAAAATCTCGAGTCTACAGAACTTGAAAGCAGTCACCAAAAGAGTTCCGGCCATTTGTCCAATCCAAACAAGTGATGCCAATGTAAGAGTGGAGTGGTGAAATGCGCTGGGCCCAACTCTGGACCACAGGAAACCACAGGACGGGCACCAGCTCCTAGGGCACAAACTGACATCCACACAGTACTGACTGCAAGGAGGTGGGTTAGCAGTAGCACAGACATTGCAAGAAACAATGAGTTTCTTGTACATCTTCCTCGTTTTTTGTAAAAACATTTTCTACTATATCTCTGGGCTATAAATTTGAACTATTTGTCTGACTATAATTTAGTCATACATACTATTCACAATGGCAAGCACCAAATTTACAAAATATGTAGACGCACACGTATACACAAGCATTTGAAACAGGGCTTGAAAACTACAGCAACTGAGTAAGTCAGTCTGGAGGTGAGGTGAGAGATTGAAAACGGGTGTAAGAATCACACAGTAAATAACACTTAAGTCATGGGTGAATGTTATTCCCCAGGGTGACAGGTACAGAGCAAAGGGCTGAACTTTTGGTTTCGCGTGTGTAACAACTGGAAACACCCATGACAACCAGGCCACGTGAACTCATTCACCTCAGCAATATCATCTGAAAACAGGAAAGAAGTTAACTGAGACAAATGAAAACGTGACCGCTATCGCTATTTGGTTTAATGCACTGACAAGCCCCTCCCAAGCCTCTCATCCCAGGTCCTGGCCTGGTGTGACATGATGGAGGACAAGGAGGGTGGAGGGGAGGGCTCGTTTACATGCTATTGCCTGCTGTTACTGCTGCCACCCAAGTTCTGAGTTTCAACCAGATATGTCTCGGCGCCCATGCCCTTCGCAGAGGACTGCAAAGCCTTCTCTGGTTGCAAGCGTGGGTGCAAGACACCTACAGTAGTTTTTCTCCTAGCTCCTCAGCCAGCTGTCTGATAGTGCCTGCCCCATAAGTTCCCGGTCACACTCCATATTTATAAAGATTATAAAGATCCATATTATAAAGATACTTATGAATTATAATTCCAGGTACTGGAAAAAGAAAATCCCATTTTCTCCTTTAACTTAAAGGAGACAGAGATATATTTGAACCTTTTCAAAAAAAAAACTCTATATTGCTCTGCACCATTTCCTGTCATTATCCAGCTGGTGCAGGGCTCAGAGGCAGGATGCTAAGCTGAGAAGAGAGGGCTGGCAAACTCCTGAGGACCAAGGAAGCAGAGAAGTAGTCAATTCATGACCAATAGGTGAACTCTGACTACTCACTAGATACATTAATCTCAGCCATCTAGCTTGAGAAATAAATACTGCCTTGAAGTTTCTGTAAAACGCCTAAAATATAAAAAGGTCTTCGTTGGCTGAATGCTATTCCTTCTTTTTGACCTGCTTTGTCATCATCCACTCTGACTTTCAAGCGCTGCCTAACTGATCTTAGCTGATCTTTTTCCTGAAGGCACAGGGGAGAAAAGCATTTGAAGCCCGTGCCTCGGCCCAGTCATCTATCATCAGCTAAGGATTTGGCAGATACAAAAAGGGAAATCAAGCTGCAGGGCCTTTATCTGACCTTCATCATTTCTATCCTTTTTAAGTTAGAAAAGGTTTTAGAAGCTAGGGCTATTTCATACAGCAAACCATAAATTCTGGGAAGACCAGGCAAAACCACAGAGGCAGACTTCTGAAACGATGGAGTTCATGTGTTGTGTCCTGTGGTCATTCTCTCCTCTTCCTCTTACTGTTCCAGGTATTCAGGAAGTATTAAATATGAACGCCAACAACCTAGAAAACCCTTTATTTTTAATAAAGAAATCATGAGCCTTAGATTGGGGTGTTCTCAGAGGTAAACTCTCAAATATAGATAACTAATGCTGGATAAGAAGACATGAACTACAAAATAATACGCAGAATACTATTGGTCATGTAGCCCATACTTCTATATAATCTTGGTAGTGATTTACCAAGCACAATTAACCAAGGATAAAGGTTTCTGATTTAGCTAGGATATACTCAGTGTTGATTACCATTAGGCTACCCACTGTGAACTCAATTGTGTCATCCTAAAATTCATACACTGAAACTCCAATCTCCAGTCTGATGGCACTTGGAAATGAAGTCTATGGATTCAGAGCTGGATGAGGGCAAGAGGGTTGGGCCCACATGATAGGGTTAGTGACTTCTCCAAAAGACAACAGATAGAGAAAGATCATAATGTGAAGGTACAGTGAAGAGACACAACTGGCACCATGATCTTGGACTTTTGCACTTGAAAACCACGAGAGGGAAACAGCATCAGAGGAGCACATGGTATGCACTGTCTCTTTCTCCTGACACTATCTAACTCATAAACAAATGTTTGTTAGCCAAATTCCGAGTAACCATATTACAAATGCAACCACCTCTCTTCATTCCACTACATCTAGCACTATCTTTGATTCCAATAGTGTTGCAGGCTCCAAACGTATCTTCCAGCTCCATTTCTTGGCTTTGCATAACTCATTCTCCTCCCTGCAGCCATGACCTTTTAACCCGCATCTCTGTGGGTTGTAACCCGCATCTCTGCTTTAACATCCTGGTGCTGTTACACTGCACTTAAAATCCAAACTTCTCACCCAGCTGAGGAAGTCCGTATAGCTTGGTCCCTTTCCAATCTGGTCTTGGATCCTGCTTCGCTTAACATTTCCCATTCTTCTCTAGCAAGCTTGGTCCTGAATGACCACACTGGTCATAGTGTTCTCTTCTTGAGTCCCCTCCCCTAGCTGGCTTCTCCTTGCCATTCAGGTCTCAGTTTAAATGTCAGCACTGCAAAGAGGTTTTCCTGACCACACAGCCAACAAAAACACACTGTCCTCTATCGCACTGCGCTGCATTCTTGGCAGTGTGAGATGCTGGTTGATACTGTTGCTTGCTCGCTTGCTTGTTTTTCTAGTCCTTGAACTGAAATCCTGTAAGAGCCAGAACTTACTCACAGAGACACTCCCAACTCCTAGAACACTCAAATTCTTTTTTTAAGTAAACAACAAGTTATATAATTTCAAGGCACTCAAGATGTCTATCTTAAAAATACACTAGCAGAGTGGTAGGTTTCTCTACAACTAGTCAATAGAAAAAAACACATAATTACACAAGGGGATTTATTAGGCAGACTTAGATCAGAAGCAGTAGAGAGTCCTCAATGGCTGTCATTCCTTAGAGAGCTGAAGGATTTAGTAGCTGGTCAGCCAACAATATGAGAACCATAGAATGACAGAGTTCACAGATGCATCACCAGTCCAAGGACGAAGACCTAGAAGCTTGCTGGAGAAATACTGGCGTGAGTCAGCATTTCTGCAGGCCACCGTCCAAAGGTGAAAGCTGCAAAGGATGGACCTGAGTAAGCAGACCAGATCTCTTCAAGAACACACTTCAACTTCCTTTGTCTTTTCCTTTTATTCCAACGAGGCTAAAGCCCTATTGGTTGGTGCCACCCGCGATCATGCAGGTCTTGTTTCTCTGGTTTGTTGGTCTCCATGCCAATCATGTCTGTCCCACAGACACGCCCATAGATATGTTTTACAAATCTGCTAGGTGCTTCTTTCCAGGCAAGCTGATGTATCACAATGAACAATCACATTCCCTTTAGTATGCCATGGTCACAGGAATGTCTACAATCAGCAATCACTTAAATGAATGAATAAAACCTATTGAGACTTATTAAAACAAATTTTTCTGTTGTCTAAATAAAAATATTTAGTAAACTAGAATTATTCATTACAATCTTAATATAATTAGTTTATGAGTTCTAGATTAAACATTGCTTCAGTGGAGTGGGATGTAGGTTGTGTGGAGCACATGGAATTTGGAAGATATTCTCTAGAAAGAGTAAGCAGTATGATGAGAATCCTCGGGAGGCTGGAGCACACCATGGAGGAAGAAGAGCGGAGAAGGTCACCAAGCCAACAGTATGTCTCAGGTCTGATCCACCAGGCAGCACAGGCACCGAGTCCTGAATGCAAGCCAGGAAATTACAGTTTTATCTTCCTTTTCTCCTCTCAGCTGTTAACATGCTCCCCTATATGTTCTCAATAATTATCTGAATCAATCAGGTTTATTATATCACCCAATCCAACAAAATAAATTGGTACACTCTGCTACATGGTTAGTCACTGGCACATCTCAAATAACCTCTCCTTCCTGTCAACCCATTCTGTTCCCATACCTATTTTAGACAAATGGATCAGAAAATGCTAACTACAATTCTATGAGCTGGTAAGATGACCATAGTCCATGAGTAATAGGAAAAACAAGGGGTAACGTTTAGTGGGGAGCAAATTATAATGTTAGAAATATCAATAAGTTGAAACTATTCTGTTTCCCCATCCACCCATCTTCAGATTGTTACTTACATATTTGTTTTATTCAGTTTTATATATTTTGGTCTTCATTCATTAATCAAAAAATCTTTGTTGACCATGTATGAAATGACAGACATTGTTCGTAGAGTTTAAGACACAGCAGAAAACAAAACAAAATCCCTTTATTTATTGTGCTTTCTTACTAAAATATGAAAAACTTGAAAAATCCCTAATGGCAAAATGCGGCATTCATATTCGTGTCTGTCATCACTGTGGTGGACATTTCCTCTCCTTAGGCTATCACTGAATGAGGAAGACAAAGTAGACGGAGTTGGATGGAGCAGGGTGGGTTGGAATGGAGTGCTACAGGTTCCCATCCCACACCCTGCACCAAGTCATCCTTTCTGTTGTTTAGGGATTAAGTAGGTTCCTGGAAGGAGGGTGCAGCAAATAGCTGAAAACCTAAATCAGCGTTTTCCTAAGTGTGGTCTTTGCACCACAATTATCAACATCACACTGGGTATCTATTAAAAAGCTAAAAATCAAAAAGTCCCCTCACCTAGAGCTACTAAGCTGAAATCTCCTGAAGGAGTCTGCAGCATCCAGAAGGTTGAGACACACTCAAGTTTACAAACCAACAACTGAAGTCTCAAACTAGAGAGCCATATACCACAGAACAAGGTACTTGTCCTAGTCTGAGAATGCTACACTCAATCGCATTTATAAATGATTTATTTTTGTTTCACTTCAGTTGACTCAAGTTCAATTTCTGGTACTTGAAATAGGGAAAAAAAAACAATGCAGTCACTTGAGATGAAGCTCCAAAGTTCAGAGGTGCATCAGATGGTATCAAAACTGAGCTATCAGAGATGAGTGGATTGAGCCCTTCGCTTTTGTAGACATTCTTGAAAGGGTAGACAGCATTTCCCCAAATCTTGCTAATGATGACTGGCTTTGGTTTCTCTTTTTAATTTTTATCTAAATGATTAACTAACATAAAGGCAGCTTCTTTTGTTTTAATATCCACTGACTATTATTCTGATTTTTTTGTTTGACTTTAATGATGACAACTTGGCTGATAGTTGCCAAATTAATATCTTTTTAATAACATAATCCCAGTCACTGTATACTAAGATGTAAAATCAGGACTATATTTTATCAACAGACGGGCCTGTTTCCAAATGAGGGCAATTCACCCCATCTGGTGATTCTACACCAATTTCCTTACATTAATTTTTTAGCGTCATACATAACCTTTTCAAATTATTGTAATCTCATCAAGCCTTTATCCAATAAGATGCTCTAAATTACTTCACCAGATGATGTCAGCATGACATCAAAATAGTACTATTGTGTATTGCCACTGGACATTTACTAAATTTTTCATTTAAATACTGAAAAGTTAAAAGGGGAAGGTGGTTCTATGGCCTGGAATATAGTTCTCATAGAATTCTATTAAGAACAAGTCCTTCTTGCTTTTAAATATTAAAGAATTTTGAAGATATTCTTTTAGTATTTCCTATGGTCATTGAATTAGGCTGGGTATTTTCAAACCCTTCAAATTTTCCCTCTACTCTAAGGAGGAAAACTACCACGTATAGCCACTGAAAATACTTGTTTCAGCACCCAAATACTATATTTCTCGTTTTTAACTTTGGTAGGCATTGACTCAGATTAACCAGGATTCTTTCACAGATTAATGTATTTTATGCACTACTTCATTTTATCACTTCTACTGCAAGTGGTGTAGAACCCTGCCTCCCTCCAAAATAGTCACTTACATCTTATGTGTTCATTCCAATATAAATCTGTAAGAAGCCAACGCTTGCAGCAGTTTGAAAGATAGAATTTGTTAAGTCTAAGTTCACCGACTTTTGAGCTATCCCCAGAATAATGTCAGCAGCCAGGTTTTTCTGAACTTGGAACCTTCTCTGTTCCTCACTGTCCACCCTCACCCTCCCGATTAGTCCAGTACCTTCAAGGACACACAGTGGAGAAGAGAACAGCAAGGGAGAGAATCCAGTGACCAGGAGAGAAATCTTCCAGGCAAAGGGTGGTCACAGTCAAGCCTGACCAGGATCCTATCGGTTTGGCCAGAAGAAGGTGCAAAGGAAGAAAACCTCTTGCATTCACAAACTCCTAGGCAGGTACCATCATGGGGCTTTGGTTGTGATAGACTTTACAAACGAAAAAGAGCTGGAAGTGGCATATGCTGCCCCATACCCGTGCTATGTTCAGTCTCAGTGAAGTGAGTTGAGTAGGTGTTTGGAGGTGCTTCAGTTAGAGAAAAATGAAGAGTTTGCAAATTTAGCAAATAAAAATATTATGCACCCAGTTAAATTTAAATTTGAGGTCATAAAAAATGAAAACTTGCTCAGTACAAGTCTGTCCTATACAGTATTGGGAATAAACTCACACTAAAATTACATTAATTGCTTATACAAAGTTCAATTTTACCTGGGCATTCTGCACTCTATCCACACAAACAATCCTCCAAGGCCTAGGAGGTCTTCAGTTCCCACTGGACTCTAGGAGGGCGAACAAAAGAGAGCTTTGAGAGCCCTGGTGGGAAAGAAGCAATTAGAAGGGCCTAAGAAATGACAGTGGAAAAGCCCCGAGCGCCTTCTAGAAAGATGTTCCATCTATCAAACAGATGGAGCTTGTCATCCTGTTGCTCACTAGTGAGATCCTTTTAGTTTGAGAGAAAAGACCTACAGAAGATGAAGGATTTAGAAACTGAGGAGCCTGGTCTCGATCTGCTCACTACAGAGGGCAGCATTGCCCCACAACTATCAGTGTATCTAAGGCAGTTCTAATTTGGAACACACTTTATAGTAGTAAATCCATCCAGAAGAGAAGAGATGAGGTTCCACTGCCTCTTCAAAGCTCAAAGGGGAGAGTTGAGTTGTCAGGTGAGATATCCTGGGGCACAAGCTTCATACAGATTTCTATCCTTGAAGCTTTCCTTTCTCCCCTACTTTTTCTGTGGGTCTCAGGAGAAATCTGCTGTGTAAAAATGGACTGTTTTACTTTTTATTGTTTTACTGTAAATCTTCACTTAAAGTTATGATACTTATGTAATAGCCATTTGACTTTCATTTCAATTACCTCCTATCAATCAATATCAAATTACTTCTTTGTAGGTTTGTTTGTCCCAGTGATCTGTAGTTGCATAGCTTAAGTTAAATTCTCTCAAGATTTAAATGTCCATGTTCAGGCAAATGACATTATGACATTCTAGTCCTTTATGATAATTTTCTCAAAGAGAATTTTTAAAGCTTTTGTAAACAAGTTGCAAATATCTTTCTTGACAAAAAAAACTATGTTATCATTCATTGTTTAACAATCCTAATAAAGATCAGCTTTTCTTAGCCTATTTTTATCTCATCTCACTACAGAAACTTTACCAAAGACACTATCTTGACTTCTAGAAGTTCAAAATCAAAGTAATATAAATATATAATGTTATATTACTTTTAATTTGATGCAAATAGAAATGAGAGACAATACTGTGGATCAATTAGAAAAAGTCAATAAATGATGCTAGGAAAATTGGTTATTCTTTGCGAAAAAATATTGCTTATCTTGCATCATAAAAATCTATAATGAATATATTTAAAGACTTGAAAAAGCAAAATTGTTAATTGTTTTAGAGGAAAATCAAGTAAAATATCTTCATGCATCTCAGAGAGGGAAAGATTTCCTAAGTAAAATATCAAAAGTCATGGTGAAGGAAATTATCAAAAAAATGAAGAAACAATCTACAGACAGCCAATTAAAAATTGCAAACCACATATTTGACAAGGCATTAATATTCAAAATTCATAAGGAACCCTTATAACTCAATTAATGAAAAACAAATAATTTACTATAAAGACAAAGGATTTCAACAGACATTTCTCCAAAGCAGATATAAACATGACCAACAAATGTAGATCAAGCTGATCAATGTCACTAATTATTAATGAAATGCAAATGAAAATACTAGGATATATCATTTCATACCCACTAAAATGACTATTTTCAAAAAAGAGAGAGAGAGAAATGTTGGCAGCAGGGTAAAGAAAAGGAAAGCCTTGTATATTGTTGGAGGGATGCAAATTAACACAACCACTATGGAAACCAGTAAAAAGGTTTCTACCAAAACTATATAGGGCTATCATGCGATTCAGCAAACCTGCATCTGAGTGTACACTCAAAGGAGATAAAATCCCCACTTTGGGAAGATACCTACCCTCCTATATTCACTGTAGCACTATTCACAATAATCAAGATATATAGACAAGTGTCTATTACAAAAAATGGACTTTAAAATGTGGTCAGTAGCTAAGTAACTCTTTTGAATATAAAAAAACGCAAAAAACAATCATTGTTAAATTCCCATCACCTTGTCGTGAAATTCGGAATCACTATTGTTTTGAGTTTTTCTTGCGGTTGCGGTTTGTTTCTTTTGTTTTTTGGCTTTTTCTGTAGTTTTTTTTTTCTCTTTAAAATATATATTTGTATATATAATAGAATATCATTCTATATTTCAATAGAAAATATTGCCATTTGCAACATAGATAGACGTGAAGGACATCATATTAAGTGAGATATGCCAGACACCGAAAGAAAAATATTTCCCTATCTCATTTATATGTGGAGTCTCAAATAAATAATAAATAAATATACAATAGAAAAAGACAGAGACTAATACCATAGTTACTATAGGCGCATAGAAGGAAAAAATAGAAAGATTTAAGTCAAAGGATATGAAACAGTATACGTACAAAATGAACCAAGCTAGAGATCTACAGAGCCACAGGAGGACTAGCTAAGAGGCTTGAATTGGATTAGAGACTTCATTACATAAGTAGATTTAGAAATTCTTGTCACATTAAAATGTAACTATGTGAGGTGACAGATACGTTAATTTGCCTTTCTACAGTAACAATGTACTCCCTGAACAGGCATCACCTAATGTTATATTGTGAACCTCAACTATACAGGCACACAAAATTATTTTTAAAAAGAAATAAATCTGGTTTGTTGGGAGGAGGTTTGAAATATTAAACATTCTGATCATCAAAGTATTTTAACAGAACTTTAAAAGACTAGCACCAAACCAGTAAAAGATATTTATTTATAACACATGTAACTAACAAAAGACTAATTTGTAGAATACATAAAGATTTTGCAATTAGTTAGCAAAAGACATGAATAGGCATTTCAAAGTAAAAAGAACATCAATGACTAATAAAAATATTAAATAAATCCTTAACTTCATTAATAATCACAAAAATGCAATTAAAACTATACTTAAATCAGACATGCCTATAATCCCAACACTTGGGAGACTGAGGCAAAAGGATTTCCAAGAGTTCAAGGCCAGCCTGGAATGCTTAGTGAATTCAAGGCACTAGCAACCCTACGCAGCAAGACCCTGTCTCAAAAAACAAAAACTTCAGAATTTCAGAAACAATACATAAACTGTAGTATTGTAAATTATTATTATGCATACTAGATTGGCAATTTTTTAAAAAATCTGACAAAATCAAGTGCTGAAATGTGGAATAAGAGGAATTCCTAAATAAAGAGCAGAAGTATACACTGACATAATCAGTTAACAACATTTTTGAGCATTTTTTTATAAATCTGAACACATAAATGTACCATAATGCAGTAACCCCATTCTTATATATATATATATATATATGTATATACATGTACATGCACACACAGATGAACCAATATAGACATAGACTATATATTATACAGTTACACACACTTAAAAGCTCTTGCACATCTGCTGTAGGAAATACACTAAAACTTAATAACAGCAGTATTTTTGCAGCCAAAATATTGTTAACAACTCAGGATCCATCAAAAGAAAAAATGAACTGAAGAATATTCACACAATGGAATATTATTTAGCAGCGAAAATAAATGAACTGGCACAAACAGCATACTCAACTGTATACCAACATGCATAATTCACTCAATATTAAATAATTTTCATGTGAATAATATTATTTTGGTAAAAAGCAAGACACAAAACACTACATACAGTATGATACCATTGACTAAAGCTAAAAATAACCTGTAAATTAAATATACATTACCTATGGTTACATAAGTATGATGACAACTCAAGGAATGTTTTACTTTAGCAGTGGTCTTTAATCATAATATCATTTTTAAAGCAATGCAATGTTGAATGTTATTGCTGTCAGAGAAACAAGGAAATAAGACAGTAAGTGGCAAAGGTAGTTTTGAGGGTACTGGGAATTTTGTAACCATTAGCAGGGAATTGGGTTCACAAAAGGACTTGCTGTATTATCGTCCGTAAGTCAAATGTAAATTGCATATTCTTCTGTGTCAGTCAAAATTGGTACATAAATGTTTGTTTTTAAAACTAAGCAATAGGGGCCAGGGATGTAGCTCAGCAGCACAAGCACCTGCCTGGCAAGTACAAGGTCCTGAGTTCCACTGCAGGTATCAAAAAATAAAATAAAAGTTACATATGACATTTTAGCTGTATTGACTGTAATTAGCCGAATTCCCATCTCAAGGATAAGAGAAGTCGTGTGGAGCAAAAGAAAGTTAGCAGAAATACACAAAGAAAAAGAAAGAAGAGGAAGAAGATGGAAGGTAAGGCAAGGATGGGGAAACACAGAGGAAAAGGAGAGAGGAGGAGGCACAGGAAGCCACTTAATGCTGCAGACTTTGCAACCTTCAGTCCTTAAAGCATACTGGTCTCCTTTTCACCTTCCAAATCAAATTTTCTTAAACTTGCATAATCTAAATCAAGTTCAGGAGCTAAATCAAGGCTAGTTTCTGTCTCCAAGAATGTGAGGGACCATTCCTAAACGTAGATCACCCTTGGAGCCACAGAATTATGTACCCGACCTTTGCAATGCTTTGGGATGGTCCCCTTCTGTTGCTAAGCCTCCTGCAACAATAAACAGATGCTGACAATGAGGCGAAGGCACCGAGTGTGGACGCCACACCCCAAATGCTGCACGGAAGCAGCAGGAGGCTGTCCAGAGAACGCAACATCTGACTCAAAGGACTCACAGGAGCCACCAAGTGAATGAAGAGGTGATAAAGATCCAGAAAAAGTATTCAGCCACTGGTTTCCTCAAAACTTCTGGATACGCTGTATGACGAGTCTAAGAGGATTTGGGGGTAATTCCTGGGGCGCCGTGAGTTTGTTTTAAGGGGTGAGTTTGTAATCTGATTCCCACATGAATTCAATCCTAGCACACACCGAAATGCTGCACCAAGCATATTTCAATCTAAACCTAGGGCACTAATGTTTTAGTAGTTTACTTTCTAAATTCACTTTGAGCCACAATATTAGTTTTTATAAAAATCACAGATTTGTGGAAATGCAGCTTTTTGAATGGTCATGAAAGACTGTCTAATCCAATTCCCTTATTTTATGTACGTAATTCTCATAAATCCAGAGTCCCATGTGACTCAGTCTCAGAACAGGGGCATATTTTAAACACTAAGTAAACAACCAAAAGTAACTTTTCAACTTCTGTTTTTCCTTACACTTCTCAGAAACCACTGAAACTTGTTCATGCAAACAAGTGGATTCATACAAGGACAAAAACTGTATTTTTGTCACCGTTCTCATTAAAATGGCTTCATGGACCCTTCCTGTCCCCTTCAGGATGGAATGTCAGACAGGTCCTAGGGCTTTCTCACCTTCCCTTGAATGTCAAGGCTTTAAATCAAATAGCTCTATCCGGGCAAATGTTTTGACTGACTCCATTTTGTTTTGTCACATTTGGTTTTATTCTCTTCAAAAAAAAGTAACAAGAACTATGGGAGTAATAAAACCCAAAATGTGTAATTGTTATTGTAAAAAAGAGAGGAAAAGAAAGTGCTTTAAAGGATATAACTGCATGTATATTTAAGTGTGTAAGATAGAAAACCTACTATTAAGTTTTTGTTGGATCATTGAACAGAACTGTTTGCAGTCTCACTGTTTGAATGTCCACTTTGTATGCTTTAATTTTGTAACTTGAACAATTATTTCTAAGATGACAATATGTAATCTATTAACTAGTGACTTGGTTTTTTTTTTTTTTTGAAATTCTGTATTACTTGTACCCTTTTACTGTTTGTTTCATTTTGTTTTGTTTCTTTCTCTTTAAATAAATTAATTAAAAAAAAACAGAAAAACAAAATTCATCTTTGAAATTCCCTCTCCAAAATCCCATCCAGTCCAGGAGTTGGGAATCTGTCCTGTCTCTTGTCTGTGATGCTGCTTGATGCTGACACTCAGATCTTGATGAGCACAGTTAAGAGTAGAAGGGCCTCACATGAGTGCCTAGGGCAGGATCTGGGAACGGTGCCCCGAGTACGCGACAGATGTCCAAAGCCAGTCATTTTCTTCACAGGGAAAAGAGGAGGCCTCTGGGGGTTCCTCAGAGATTCCCCGACTTGGGACAGCGGTCAGACCCAAGGGCATACTCCCCTCCTCCTCCCTGCAGCCAGCAGACTGCTGCCCCCACCCCATGCACTCTGGGCAGATGCTCAGTGCCATGCGTTTCCCTTCCTGGTTTGGGCCATGCTTCCCCCCATCTTCTGACAGCCTCCAAGAAGTGTCCGACTGCCACCATCCAGGGCTCCACGCTGGTCCCCCCATGCCCTCACCCTCCCATGGGTGCAGATGCGGCTCCTTCCATTCTGCTTCTTCTCCATGAGGGGAAAGGGAAGGGCCAGCCCCAGCTTCCGGCCTCCACACCTTCCAGATGTAATTCAAATGTCAGCCTTGGAGACTTTCTCATCCTGAAGGACACAAAAAACCTTCCATGGCAGTTAAGGTTAAATAAAGAAAGCAGCTCCCTACCCATCACCTTGGCTGGGGAGATGCTCAGTGAAAGAAAATCAGCCAACATACAATGTTCACCTCAGCCTCTTCAGCCGTTTCCTCATACAGATGTGATCTGGGTCATGGATTATTCATGAGTTATTGTTAAATTGATTTGGACCCTATATTGCAATTATCCCGTAGGTTGACAAGAACCTCACATTAGAATGGAAAATGGAAACAAATTTCTCAGCCTTTTGGCCTCTACTAAAACTCCAAGGCTAGAGGAAGATGCGTTATTAGCATCTTGTTCCAGCACAAACACAGGGTCCATGTGTCATTTTGTAACGCATTCATTCTCCTATCACTTCCTGACACCTCACAGCTACCCCAGGACCACGTCTTCTCCAAAGCAGCCTCCCAAAGGGTCCTTCACATGCCGGGAAGAAACTTGATGCTCTTTGTATTCTTCTTCCTTCACTTGGCCCTTACTCTTTTGCCAAATTAGCCCAGAGGAAGGTGGGGGAAGGACAGTGCTTTTTAGAAGAAGTAACCATTGAAAAGCAAACTACCAGCAGGAGAAATTATCTCTTTTCAGGTTAGGACAACATACGGAAGCCTGTGAACAGCTCCAAAGTAATGAATTATCCCTTCGCACACAGAAGTCATACGTGGAGGGGTAAGGGATTTGATCAAGTTCACATTATTAATCAGGAGTAGAAATGTAAAACCTTCCTACTACCAAGCGACCAATACATAGAACACACTGTGTTACATCTTATCAAGGATTTAGTGGACAATTTAAGTGATTTGGGAGGCTTTAAGCACATTTAACTATTGCTAGTTGGAAGCCAAGTCTAAAAAATGGCAACCCTACAGTTTGTTGAATGAGGAAGGTATTTATAGTGAGTGATCCTATCAATTCTGCAGCCTCAGAATTATCCTGTTGTCCGGACACATCCATCACCTTTGTAGATAGGTAGCAAAACAGAAATAGAGACACTGTTTCCCGATGAGCAAAATTCTCTGTAAGACTGAATCCACGTGTCTGGCTGAAGCAGCTCTGCCGCTGTAATTAGATTCTGCAGTCAGAGCGGAGAATGTCTTCCATAAAGGTTTACACCCTTTCGGGGAAAAAAATATATCACTGCCTACTATGTGTCTCTTTCTGTGTTAGATAAGGTGAGAGATATAAAGATTAATAAAACTATATTCTACCTTTTGAAAGCTGACATTTTTATTAAAAAGTCAGTATATTACAAGAATAAAAGTGAAACTGCCAAGATAAAATGATATGAGCTCAGAAGAGGGTTCTCCATAAATATTTTTTGATGAGTGAATGACCACTCTCTGGAGGAGGTGGTATTTGAAATGACATTTGAAAATGGGTAGAGTGTGAGCATGCAGGGGCTGGAAAAGGACCTTAAATCAGAGAGACTACCATACATCCAGGTAGGAGGGCAGGCCCAGGGAGTAAGAATTATAATGCCAATTTGTACCTGGCACTTCATTTAGCACTTTACAAATATCACCTAATTCACTCTCCTAGTAATGATGTTATTACCTGCTTTTACATTTGATGAAGTACCATTTATTGAAAGCTTATTATATGTCAGATGCTGTTCTTAGAACTTATATGTTTCATCTTCTAAACAAACCTGTGATATAAATAATATGATGGTTTCTATTAGATGGTAAAGAACAGAAGACATGAAACATACCCAAGGCCACATTACACACCATGAAAAAATCTGGTTTCCACCCCAGGTCAATTCTAAATTTCTGTTACATTCCATTCTAGAAAATATCCATTGAGGGTACTAGTGTCCATGTCTCCAAGCCACTTACGACAGACACTGATTTTTCTGGGACCCCCCCCCAATAATTGTATGTCAAACAAAAGAAATCAAAATCTGGGGCTGGAGATTTAGCTCAGCAGCATAAGCACCTGCCTGGCAACTGCAAGGTCATGAGTTCGATCCCCAGTACAAACAAAAAAGAGAAGACTAAAATCTGTAGGCAAAGATTTTTTTTTTTTTTTTGTCTTTTTCCTTTTTACCAGTCCCAGGGATCGAACTCATGACCTCACACTTGCAAGGCAAGTGCTTATGCCACTGAGCTAAATCCCCAGCCCAGGTAAAGATTTTTTAAAAACTAGTTTGTCATAAAGTAAAAAGAGCAAAGCTTATGAAAACTTTCCCTAATAATAGAAATAGAACAGAGAACTTTACATAACAGAGAACATACCTATGGACTCAGAAATTTCTCAAATCAAACCATGCAAATAATTACATTTTTGCATCTGCTAAGGGGTACACAGCGCCAATAGGTTTATTGACATGAACTGAGAAGCTGAGCTACGACGGTGAGGACACGCTACGAGTTCTGTCAAAAGGGCTTACACTTCACTGCTATGAAATGTCAAGGATAATTGAACAACTTATCATGGTTTTTTTTTTAAGCTTAAATTTTGAAAATACAAAAAGAAAAGTTCATGTTAGTTTTAACATCCAAAAAGGAAACACAAAAGTATACAAGGGTAAGAAGGGCAAAATAGGTTATTCCTTCCATGGACAGGAGAATAAAAAATGATACTTACTAAAAAAATCACAGCTGAGATATTTAATAGGAAATGGCTCTGCTACAGCCTCAGGAGAAGGGATTTTTAAATGTTCGCTCTTCAGACATGGGAAAAATCTTAACACCTGGAAGCACCTTTAGCGTTCAGTGCTTAAAGAAAAGAAAAAAAGGTCACACTAATTCAGCCATGTAAGTAGGTTGGCAGGGGGGAGCTTAATGCATTCCTTACTTGCGGCTGTACTCAGCCTGCTGCTGGCTTCTGGGGAGAAATCAGGTAAAATACTTTCTTATGTGGGAAAAAATTTATTTTCTGGATCCCCGTTGCCTTGCACTCGGCATATGACAATTGCTTACAGGCTGGTGGGAATTTACAAAACCACCGCTGATGTAAAGGTAATTGGATTGGTACAGCATGTGCAACAGGGAAAGTTGCTCGAGGGCACTTAGGAATTCCACTTGCAATTCCCAAATGTCTTTCATTCCCTTCCTCTTCTGAACAGTTCTGTACCTGCTGTGTTCCAGCCTCTGCAGTCGAAAAGCACCCCACCAAGCACCTGAAGGATAATCCACTGTGACCGGGGCCTTCACACAGCCATGGACCTGTTCTGGAGCACGGGATGCTTGAGTATTTATAAAAGTGTAACTCCCAGACATTAAAAGAACATTTTGTCACGCTGCCCTCCCAGGGTTTCCACCTGGGGTGTAGACTGCACTGGAAACTAGTCAGAGCTGAGAGCAAAAATAAATGCACAATTCACAGTCTAAATTCAAGGGGAAGCAGGATCAATACCTCTGAGTAATAAAATTCCACCCACCCCAAAAAAAGTTATAGCAGAACACCCTCTGTCCTCCCGACTCTGCCATCCACAAGAAGAGTTTGTGGGTGGGTGCTCAGTGCCCACTTCCAGCTCTGTTCCCTTAGGGGTGCATTTGTCTTTCCCCTCACTCCTGAGCTGCAGGGCCACCAGTCTACAGATGGTCACAGTCAGTCACAACATGGGGGAAAAGTCCAGATGCGATGCTGAGAGCGTCATCTACGCAGGCAGTCTGCAATCACACCGCTTAGCCTACATGGATGCTACATACTCCCTGAGCCGAAAAAAGGAGCCCTAAGGGGACATGAGGCTTAGCCATCTGCCAATGCCCCTGTAAGGGCTGCACGCTGAAGCGGGGAGACCCAGTTATAGAACTTCCCACCAAGAAAGATAAAAGGTGGTTCCAGCTGGGGAGAAAAAACTGTCTCAGCTGGGGAACTACTAAGAGGACGATT
The DNA here is from genome assembly GCF_034190915.1 of Cavia porcellus. Taxonomy (NCBI): domain Eukaryota; kingdom Metazoa; phylum Chordata; class Mammalia; order Rodentia; family Caviidae; genus Cavia; species Cavia porcellus. The sequence continues at coordinate 69,846,849 of NW_026947495.1, read as the reverse complement.
CTCCAGAAGAACCAACCAATATAGTACAAGTGAGAAGGAGGATTGACATGTCAGGGACACCAAGGGACAGCTGGTGTTAGGTGGGGAAACAATAATGCCAACAGAGGAGAGAATCACAATTGCCACCACCAAATTGTGACCATTCACGGGAGTAAACATTACAGCACACCTGCAATTTCTGCAGCTGTGTGGACGTGGGGAGGTGGGAGACACATCCAGACACATCTATCAGCAAGGCTCTGCAGCTGCGTGGGAGCTCTGCCCACAGCCTCGGAAGGGGGCTTCCAAATGGCCACTCACACATGGTCTCTCGGGCTGCCTACACTGCAACTGCTTTTGTCTGAAAATGACTGAATGTTACGGTTGAATGTCACTGCAGGGACGCCTAGATCCCATCTACTGCAAAAATCATAAATTTTAAAAATTTAAATTTGTAGAGCACCTTGGAGATTTCAAGAAAGTTTGACGTGCTTTTCTTTCATTTTAAGATCTTGGTAAGTCTACGGGGTTGGAAGAGCAGTCAAAGTCATCTCAACGGATTGATGTACAGAATCAAGTTCATCAGAGTCAGCAACATAACAGATTACAGAAGGAAAAGTGGAGTCCATGTCATTTCAGATGGACATTTCGAGTATGTCCATTATGTGAGTAATGCTGATCCATGGTACGGAAATCTTAAAACTCAGTGTCAACAGCACATGGTGTAAAATTTACTCTCCTTATCTTTAATGGAGTCTAGCCCAAGGTCTGCATCCACCAGGACCATACACGCCCATTAACAGTGTCTCATCTCCTGTTCCAGGTGCAAAACCACACTTACATATGAGAAAATGGCACAGGGCTTGCTGAGTCATTGTGATGGCAACTGTGGCCATGGGCAAATTTTCTGTCTTGAATAAAGACATTAATCTACACCATCTCTGTAAAGTAGCATGATTTTTCCATTTCAGGCATTAGCCAAAAAAACACAGTGATTTCCTAAGTTTGAGTTTCTATCCTTGGAGAAAGAAATTAGTGGATTTTATTCTTTAAAGCATCCTTCAAAGAACCCTGAAGCTTAGCAAATAAATTTCCTCTTTCAAGGTCACTACAACCTATTCCACTAATTAATATCTTAGCCTAACATTTTCAAAGATTATCTTAATTTTCCCTGTTAGTTACATCCAATGAATGAATCAACTTACAGTGAATCATGCTAAATACTCATTAATTTTTGAAAGAATGAATTTTTTAAAATGGATAATATGTGGATTTTTATATATGAAAAGTTCTGCCATCATTTACTAATGTAGAAAAGTTGAATTTGCTACCTGGTTATCAGTGATTACATCACCAGTCAAATGAATTTGTCATAGAGACATTATGATGGTAGAGATCAACTATAAGGGAAGAGTTTGACAGGCAGGTCACGGAGGGCAAGCACATGACACACTGTTCTCTCAAGCCTGAAATCAAAGTCTCATCTTAGGAAATAGGACTGTAGGCCAGAAAAGTGCAGCTTTGGCTGGTCATCTATAAAAAGGTTATCAGTCCTATTTGACCATCAGCCCCGCCAACACGATGCTTGGAGTCTGGAGAAAAGAAAATTGCTTGGTGTTCACTTTTAGCAACCAAACAGTGCTAGAAACTACTTGTTCTGCTATACAGGTTTTCCTTTAAAAAAGGCCTCTGTGCTTAAAAAAAATGACAAAGCTAGAGATCCATTCTTTGGTAAAATATAAAATGATCATATCCAGGAAGAAATAATCTTTGTTAAACATTCTTTCTGAGCAGAGGTCACTTCTCTCATTATATTCAAACCAGAATTTGAACTATAATCGTCCTAAAGAATTGAGTCAGTCCAGCCTTCTAGCCTGTAGCTCAGAACTTCAGAAACATCATTTAAAAAGTGACAATGATAAACCCTTACCAACATAATGTACTGGAATTACATTTTATATTATATAGATATGAATTCATCAGTTTAGCATAACCACATTCTACTAAAGCTGTTATCGACTAAGTCTCATTTGTCAATACTGATTGCACATCAATCTACCAACAGTCTTTACGTGGTGATTGGTTTAGGTTTGAGAAGAGAGTGCTAACTTGGTTAATAACAGGTGAGAAGTCTTCCTAATCTTTCTGGGAATATTTTTGTCATTCCCACAAACTCCACAAATCTGAGTGAAGGTATGTCCTGCCCCACTGATGTACTTTATCATGTGGCTTCTTTTAGCCAAAAGAGTGTTAGCAAATGTGACAACAAAACAGATTTTGTAAAGGAGATTTACAGTTTGGCTGGGCCTCTTGATCTTCCAGGACCTCTGAGAGAAGACCTGTCCCAGGTTGTGCCGGACAGTAGGAGGTGACAAGTGTATGATGTTTGGGTCTGACCAGCAGGCTGGAGTTATGTCCAGCAAACCTGCACTTGACGTGGGTCTGCGCCAGTTACCATGGTGCCTGGGATAATGATGAGAAATCCTGACGTCATACGCCATCCCAGAGGTGTGCTGGGCAGCACTATCGTGGCAGAAGCTGCCCAAGTAGAGAGTAAGTGGTTATTTTAAACTGGTTTCAAGGCAGTTTCTTTGGAGATGATAAAACTTTAAGCAAAATTTGAATCTGGAAAGTAGACCATCACTATAGCTGAAGCACCCTTTAGCGCAAGACCCTAAGGAAAGGTCTAAGTTGACTTTTTTTAATTTTATTTAAAGAGGAAAAAAACAGAAAAAGGGTAGAAATAATACATAATTTCAAAAAAAAATAAGCAGTAAGAAATCACTAGTTAATAAATTACATATTGTCTTCTTAGAAATAACTGTTCAAGTTACAAAAGTAAAGCATACCAAGTAGACATTCAAACAGTGAGACTGCACACAGTTCTGTTCAACGATCCAACAAAGCTTAGTAATATGGTTACAAAACATTTTAGCGAGGCTTGGTAGAGCTCACCTGTAGTCCCAGCACTTGGGAGGTGGAGGTAGGAGGATTCCTTGTGTCTAGGACTTGCAGACCCTGCCAGAAGGGGTGGGGAAGGAGAGAAAGGGAAAGGAAGAGAGAGAAAAGGAAGGAGGAGGCAAGAAGGGAAGGAAGGAGAAAAGGTATTTAAAGCCCATGTGATTAAAACCTAGTGGCAAGAGGCAAATGGCGTGTGTTGGGGTCAGTGAGAGAGGCAGCTTCCAGAATAAGTAAGCCAGGGTGGGAACTGGAGTTTAATTCTAATAGCAATAAGAAGGTCCTCAGGGATGTGAGGATTTATAACTTTTAAAAACATCACTCTGGGTGCTGTGGGGAGGCTGAGAAGTCCAGAGCTGAAGGATAGAAATCGGTGGACATGGTATTGAGGTACAGGAGATGCTGACTGTTTGGATTCACAGATGGAAGAGGCGAGGGGGATTCCACATATAAGTGGAAGGTAAGAAGCCAGGTCCTGTTGATAGCACTGATGTAGAACACAGGGTCAGGAGAAGCTATGACAGCTTCTAGATGGTTGGCTTCAGCAATTAGGTGGTCAGTGGTACCATCTACTGCTGCAGGAAAACCTGAGAAAAGGTAGATGGCTGGGCTGAAGCATAGGACAATCAAAAGGTTTGGTTTTTCCCTGCCCAATTCATTGTCTTGCTAAATATCCAGGCACAGGTGTCAAGCAAGTCCTAGAATATGTGTTTTAAAATCTGGCTTTAGTAATACAGAAAATGGTAAGCTTTGGAAATTTTAGGAGTCATGAGGATTCCAAATTGGCCAGCTGTTACTTAAGAGTATAACTATTTGAGAAGAAAGACACAGATTTCAGGTATCCTCCTTAAAATCACTGAACGATTCTGTTTTAAATGAGTCTGCCAATGTTGCTTTCCAACTCATTTTGGATGCATTGTCTAAGAGTACAATATAAAGCATGACAGGAAACTATGATAGAGTTTTGGTTAAAAAATAATAACAATTATAGCACTCTAGTCTCATGTTGTAGAATCAATGAGCAAGGAGCAAAAACTTCATCTATAGCAAATGAAATCACTGGCAATAATTCTCTTATTAAAAACATACTCCAAGGGGCTAGGGATTTAGCTCAGCAGCATAAGCGCCTGCCTTGCAAGCAGGCAGTCGTGAGTTTGATCCCTGGTACCGACAAAAAGGAAAAAGGCAAAAAAAAAAAAAAAAAAACATACTCCAAAGCACAAGGAATATATCATATGAACAATGATCACATGTTGGTGCAATATTTCATATGCCCTGAAGTGGGAAGTCTTGACTTTTAGAGCAAGAAGTATAATCCATGAACCTTTGCTATTATTTTTTTGCACATACAAAAGGACCATTTGCCAGATTTATTTAGTGTATTACTTGACACATTCAAGAAAGAGGCCACAGAGTGAATGTTCAACATGAGGGCAACTGCTAAATGACAATTTGAAAATGAGAAAACAGAAACCAAATAGAGCACCTAGGAGAGTGACACAGGGAACCAGTGAGGATGGAGAAGAACAAAATATAGCAAGACCGGACCCCAGACAGTAGGTACGAAGCCTAGCAAGGTATCTATCCCCGTCCACCTGGGGAAGGGAAAAGCAGATGTCTGTACACTTGTCAAGATTTCATGCAACATTTTGTTACTATTCTCTCTCCTCTTTCTCTCTCTCTCCTTCCCTGCCTCCTTCCCTCCTTCCCTGTTTCTCTTTCCCACATATTCACCCCATCCCATCTCTGTCTTTTGAAATAGTGTTGTCAGTTAAACAAAGATTCGAATTACTAGCTCCTTTTTTTTTTAAGCAGTCTCTTATAGTAGTTGAACTTTAAAGGGCAGGGCATGGCCTGTGGAGTCACTGATAGTCTAGAAGCTGGCTCTGTTTCTGATGCCTCCCTATCATTTGAACTCTGAAAAATTCAACAATGGAAGAAAAATTCAGGTAACCCAGGCTCATGTTTAAACGACTGTGAAGGATGGATGCTGTCTGCTGAAGTTTCACATTACCGAGATTTTCTGATACAACCCAGGCTTGCAAGTGCCTCAGATGAGTGCCTCCAAGTCAGTCCTTGATTTTATGTAAGAAAGACAAGCCATAATCAAGGTTCGGTCACTATCTATCTAAATATGCACACAGATTTATTTTCCACGTGCACAGATCATATTAATCAAAAGTGGTGATAACTTAGAGGACTGATTTCTTTTGTCAGTGCTTGTCCTTGGCTTAAGACCTTCCGCTTTAATGACTGATTTGTAGGCAGAAGTACCTCGGCTATGGATGATTACATTTTGCACAGGGAGACAGGAGACTCATCTGAGCAGCTCATTCCTGGTAGATTGTTTTGCAAAGTGCTTTCCATGTAAATTATGGATCTACGAGGAGAAAATAAAGTGAGGCTGGAGAAGCTATCATGCCTAGTAAAATGTCTAGAACAGGGCGCAGACACTTTCCACTAATGTGTTTGTTTGAAACAGAGACTTACAATATTTTTTCACCCAGTGGACAAAGGAGATTTCATTTTTAAATCCTATTTTTCCAAATGGTCTCATAATGTCTATCCTTGAATTATTTTCTCTGTTCTTCATTTCATTTGGTCGATACACTTTGAATAACTACGGATATGCCCTTGATATTACAGAGACCACGTGCATCTTCATTTAGCTGCCTGACAGCAATTGGTATTGATATTGTGATCTGTGTATTCTATAAAAAAGAACTGTATGATTTCCTCAGTAGCAAAACTGAATATTGTTTCATTGACCATTATGAATTGCTTCTCTTTCCTCCTATTGTTTACATGTAGCCTTAAAATGTCTTGATTGAATATTTTTATATGATTATAAGAAAGGTTTAAGTTACTCAAAGAAAATAAAGATGGACTTCTGCAATCGTGGAAACTCATGAAGTACATGACTGGCTGAGGCAAACATTTGTTGTGTACAAAAATCTGAAAAAAGTAATATACTGACTTGGTTATAGTCTCCTTTCATGTTCACCACCTTCAGTTTTTTATAGTCTTCTAAGAGGATGTGGACAAGTTATGACATAAATCTAACCTTCATAGATGAGACTCAGTCCCTAATTCAGTATCAGTTTTCTGTTGGAAGTAAGAAAGAATTGGCATAATGCACACACCTTATAAAATAAAGTCATTTTGTCATGGATTTTCCATTTCTAGGTACACACAGTTTATATTTCTGTCTTCATTTTGCCTGGACATTTGTTTTAGGTTTCACTGTAGTTTTTATAGTGTCAACTAGGGGAGTAGAGGCTGGGGATTGAGCCCAGGGCCTTCACCATTTAAGAATCCTAATTTTAAAGCTAGACAATTTCTATTCAGTGTTTACAAACTCGGGCATAGTGGTGCATGTCTATAATACCAGCACTTTGGGAGGCTAAGGCAGAAGCACCTCCATGTTCAGCCTAGCTTAGACAATCTCGAGCCTGTCTCAACACACACCAAAAAGATGTTTTCTAAAAGGGATGTGCTGTACCTCAGTGTGAAGCCATTGGATTCCATACCCATTCCAAAAAACAAAAAAGGAAGAGAAAGGGAGGTAAGGAAGGGAAGGATAAAGAAGGGAGGGAGAGGGGAAGGGAGAAAAGGAGGTGGGGAAATGTCTGCTGAAGCTAATCAGCTAGATTCGGTGGCACAACTGTATCCCAAGCAGGGCGGGTTAGGGTTAAGGTTAGGGTTAGGGTTAGGGTTAGGGTTAGGGTTAGGGTTAGGGTTAGTGTTAGGCCAGCCTGGGCTGCCTGGCAAGTCTGACTAACTACATAGTGAGACTCAGTCTCAAAACATGCCTTCCAGGGCTGGGGATGTAGCTCAGCAGCATAAGTGCCTGCCTTGCAAGCAGGCAGTCGTGAGTTTGATCCCTGCTACTGATTTAAAAAAAAAAAATGCCTTCCCTAGAAAAATCAAAACTAATGAGCAAACACAATGAAACTTTTCATCTGTGTGTTGAGCTTTTTAACATATCTCTTTCTAAGTAAGAATTACAAGGCAAATTTACAGTATTCATAAATAATAAAAAGTCATCTAATTCATACCCTGATGATAACACAAAATGCTAACATTAAAATCTAACAAGAAATTTCAGTATTCCCCCTTAAGAGGAAGCATTCTTTAGGCTTGCTCATTTCACCAGCACCATATGAAAGACTCAAAGTCAGATAACAGCAGAGACAACCAGGGAAAGTTAATGTGTTGTTTACCAGCGATGGCAAACCTTTTAGAGCTTTCAGTGATACAAAGAACCCAGTGTGGCACCTGTGCCACAGGTTCGCCACCACTGCCTTAGACTCTCACTGTCTTCCAGCCTAGGACAGTCTCTCTCTTCCCTCTGTGTAGTTGGTTGAATAGCATCCTCAAAAAACATGTTCCCGTTCTTTGTTCCAATACCTGTGAATGTGATCTTCATTGCGAAGAGCACCTTTCTATAAGTCCAGTTAACATGAGCACATACCAGACTGGGATGGGCCCTAAATCCAAGATGACTGGGGTACTTATAGCAAGAGAAGAGGGCATGCAAACAGACACACACACCTGTGAACAGCTGCAGTCTAGCTTCATCTGCGCAGGTAGGAACAGACAATGTGAATTAGTAAGTATTGCTCTTAGAGACTAAAATGCAGAACAGCTGAGAGGTGATTGGGATAAATATGAATAAACCCATAAAGTAAATCTGTCTTTCCCCAAGTGAATAAATAAGCAGAGATTATAGTTGTTTACTTGCTTAACTAACAATAATCCATAATTCATTAAAGACCACTTTAACCTACGTGGGTGTACAGTGATGCTAGATTTTTTATTAGCTCCATCTGGAGATTAGCACATTTTTTAATGCTTTCAAAATTACACAGACCACAGGCAAATCAATTTATGAATTTCTTAAACTGTTAACATAGTTGTGGAAATCAAGATAAAACAATGAAGAATGAAATTCTGCTCTCGATGATTTTATTTTGTAAATAAATTTTTAATCCACAGAACAACACTGTGTAGAAATCCTTATCACTATACTCTATTTTTCAGTGACAAGAATGAGACACAGCAGTTCACTATCCTGCCATAGAAACACTGCAGAAATCCCAGTTGCAAAGGATATATCTGTACATAAAATATGACAGTTGCATTCTTTTTCCTGATTTTAGTAAATGGCACTTTTAGTGAATAGCACATGCGTAGATGCAAGATTTCATGGGAAAGTGATTCAACAGAAGAAATTAGAGATTGCTCAATAGCCCACTTAAGTAGCAATAACTAAATGAGTGGGAATGATAGCAAATATAATCAGACATATAAATGAGAGGAATGAATTTTTATGTTAATTGCTGTGCATATATAACGGCTGCAAGAGCATGCTAATGTCTTGGCTTCACACTGAAAACCACCTTCTCATAAAGTTGATGTCTCAGTTCAAACACATGCTGAAATAATTAGAATCAAAGGACAAATTTTTCAACTGCTTAGAAAGACAGCCTTTGTAAAGACTGCATTCAAAGACTTCCCGTACACCTGATGTATGAAGCAGATCCATAGGAAGCAGACTGTTTATTACTCACACATAAAATTAATCATAATAATAAGAATATGCACGCAGTGTCATTTGATTTGCAAAGAGTGTGATATGGACCGTGTCACTTAACTACTAAAGGGCTAGTGGTCAGGCACATGATACGATTACAAGACTCAGAGGTTAGTATGTACTGTTCAAGGTCAAGGGCCTGTCAGATTTGTCTACATCCTTTAATGCTTCTTTCTATTAATTAAACTTAGAGTTTTAGTTAGTTCAGTTTTTCCTCTCTTCACCATTAAACCAAATCAGTGAGATGTTACATGCTATGCACCAGAATGAAATTGCTCTCATTCTGCACAGAGCCCAATCACACCTCTTTTTTAAAACAAAGAGAAATTCACTTAGGAGGGCAACAATTGAATCCTGAGATCAGCAAAGAGCTCTACATTGGCTGTTAAGATGGTCTCATTAAATCATAAACACTGAAATTTAATTTAGATCTTTAATCACACTAAAGGGCATCATAAACTTGCACATGAGATTACTAAATCAAGATGAGGAATGAAATGCAATTTAGTGTTCGTGTGTCATGTCTAATAAAATCATTTACATTAGCCAAAGGCCTGTGTTTTTAAAAATACTATTTTATGCTCTATTGAGGAGTGCATTTTTAATTTGGGCTTTTTCAGCTGTAGTTCATTTAAACTCAGAGTCACAGTTTCTTGTTGTTTTTTTCCCCCAGTGGCCCCATCATGATTTATTCTTACAAAATAGAGATGAGGATTTGATGGGAAAATGTTAGTATATGCTATTCAGAAATAACCCAAAGAAAATATTACAAATATTTCTAAATAATCTACTCATAAATGTTGTCATTTTACTTGAACCTGGGCTACTAAAACTGTTTAACAATCTAACATCCACATACAAAAACAAATTCTCACTGTGTCTAAATTTTTAAAAGAATTGGAAAACACGTAAGTACTAGAAGATAAAATAATTTACAATTTACATCTCTAGATTGAGAAGGAATTTGTAAACATAGTGTTTATCAAAGAAGCCAGTAAAGAAATCTAATATGAACTGGGCATGGTGGTGCACGCCTGTAATCCCAGCACTCAGGAGGCTGAGACAGGACTGCCATGAGTTGAAGGCTAACCTGGGCTCACCATGTAGTTCAGGGTAATCTAACTACATCGTGAGACCCTGTTGCAAAAACTTAAAAAAGATTAAAGAAAGAAATAAAGAAAGAAATCTGATATGAGATTAACAGATGTACTACTTGCTCTTTGTTGTGATTCTGTTATTAAGTAGAATCCCATAGCACTTGGTAAAGTACTAAGCTCATAAGTACTCATTGTTAATTTAAAATTTAAATGGAAAATGTTATGTAATACTCAAAAAATTACCATCCTTAACTTATAAAGCATTTTACCAATCAATAAAACTGACTACTTTTTAGGTTCATATACTTCTGTATAAACACTCATGTAAGAACTCAAATAGAATACTTACGGAATATAAATGTTTCCTAGTAACATTTTAAATTTTTCAGAATGCTCAAACATCATCACAGCTCCAGGATTTTGTAGTTTAGCCTCCTAATTAATACTTTGGAATGTATAAATAATATTTAAGAACATACTTTCAGTATAAATTGTTTTTACATTTCATGGAAAGGTATTATTGGTCTATGAAACTACCAATAAAACTAATTTGTTCTTTAAATTTAAAATAAAGGTGAATAATTGTTGTGTATAATTATTTCTCTACCAGCACTACATGAGCTTCAGATATCTGTAATTCACTGTGCATCCCTAAACCAAACTTTTCAATATTTTCATACTTTAAAATAACTCCTCACTGAATTTGCCTTTCTTCCCCAGTTTTTCATGGAACTCTACATAGCTTGTCTCTTTTGATCCTAATTGTGACCTTTATTATTTTGCCCTGGCACAGAAAGTAGACTTTGATCTCTTTTATTCTGTTTTTAACTACCAAGAAAGATTCTCTTATGACAGTTCTTTGTTTAATTCCTATTTCCCATCATTTATTAAGTTCCCATGGAGACTTCCCTCAGTTTAAAGGTACCAATATAACAGACTTATCAAAGATGTCATTATTCTAAAGTATTTGCTCTTGATCTTTCTATGTCACTGGGCTTCCGCTTTCCAGGCGATGGCTCTCGTTATTTGGCACTTACTCAAAATGTACACATGAGGTTTCATGACCACTTTCTAAAATCAAAATGAGGAAACAAAATGTGCACCCTTTCCACATCTGGAAACTTAAGCATCCTTCTGTTGGATGTTGAGTGCAGAAATGACTCGCCTTGGAGCCCACAATATCAAAGTTACACAATACAATAATAAGCAAAAAATTCAAGTGCTCCTTTTCCTCCTTTGTCAGTTGTAAACAAGCAGAACCCCAGTTTCATTTCAAGACCTCACCTTTGATACTAAAATCTATGAAAGATGAAGAGAGCTGCTCTAATAGGGAGCATCTTCTATCACCCACCCCGTGCCCTTTTTTTCAAATGAACCATATCTTTGAGTTTAATGGAACTTCTATTATTTGAAAAGTTCACGTATAGACAATGGTGATTTTTGGAATGTCATTTTTTGTGAAGTTTTAGATGCCGTAAACACATGCTTCTAAATTAAAGAAAAAATACCTTTAGAGATTAGGGTACTTTCAGTGGAAATCTCAGAGTAAATTCTTATCATTTCATGTTTTGGAATCACCATGTTTTCCCTGAAATGTACTTGTATCAGTAGTACTAAAGCTCAAGTCAGAATGACCTTTAAAAATAAAAAACAAAAAGATTTCCATAGAGGGCAAAGGATAGAGAAAACATATAATTATGTAAGTTTTTAAAAGTAAATAGAAACATGGTAGAGTTTCAAGCTAGCATCAAGAAGGACCCTGCTCCCTATACATATCTGCCCTGTTTACCCAGCTAAATGACCTCTAAAGTTAAACAAAGAGATTTGATCCTTTGGTGAAACTTGACACAGTGTCATCGCTCTGAGAATACTGCAGTATTTTAGCAGTCATTTCATTTTTCATTTGAATGAATTTCAGAATCATTTCTAAGAGTAGTTTTTAATGAGAGAAAAGAACAAAAGGACACTGAATTAGAAGCAGCTCAAATAATTCCAAACCATCAATAAATTATAGTCAAAATGAAGACACCTAGCTCAACCGCACAGTATGTTGGGACCTACAGCATAAACACAAATTTTGCAAATTAATTTCCATATAGACCACAGTGATGATTATGTTAAAAGTAATGAGCATGCAGTTGTAAGTGTATTTTATTAAAGCTCAACAGTAAGTGCAGCAATTATTTAGGATCAAAATGAATAACACTCTTTGGTCTAGAGAGGATTTTTTCCTAACAATATAATTACCAGTGCACGGTAACAACTGAAATCCCAACTTTCACCCCATTTTGTGATTTTTTTAATCCTCTAGAGACTCTTCTATATCCAGGGTTGTCATTAGCTTTATACCTGTTGTAAAAAGAGTGAATTACAAGTCAAGATGAAATGATTCTAATTCTTGATGCGCATGTTAAGTCTTTTCCAGACCAGGAGGAAACTATAAGTCCACAGGTATTCTCCTAGGGAGAAATTATTTATAAGCCATCCATCTGACAAGGGGTTAATATTCCAAATGTGTGCAGAACTCAAACCACTCAACAGCAAGGAAACAAATAATTCAGTATTTTTGAAAATGGGTAAAGGAGCTGAACAGACATTTTTCAAAAGAATACATATGGATGATTAATAGGTACATTAAAAATTGCTCAATATCATTAATCATTAGGAAAATGGAAATGAAACCACAATGAGCTATCACTTCAAACCTATTAGAACACCTTTTATTGAAAAGGCTAAAACAATTGCTGGAGAGGACCAGAGAGAGGTTATACTGTTGGTGGGAATGTAAACAAGGATAGTCATGCAAAATGGTAAGGCCATTCCCCCAAAGAAGCAAATGTAGACCTACCGTCCCCTAGTCCCACTTTTGTACATGTATTCAAAGGAACTAAAGTGAGTGTCTTTTGTTTACTGCAATATTATTCACAATAGCCAAGATATATAATCAGCCTCCAGTATCCTTCAATCGGTCAGTGGATAAAGAAAATTTGCCCTACAGATATACACAGTGGAATACTACTCAGCCTTACAAAGGGGAAATCCTGACATTTGTGACAATATGGATAAATCTGGAGAACATTGTGCCAAGTGAGACAGGCATAAAAAGCCAAATACCACATGATCTCACCTTCTTGTGGAATCCAGTAAAGTGGAACTCATAGTAGTAGACAGTAGAGCGGTGGCTAGGAATTGGGGAAGGAGAAATGGCCTTGCTTCAAAGAATACAAAATTTCAGACAGACGAAAAGAATAGATTTTTAGCTTATTACACAGCAGAATGACTAGAGTCAAGAGTAATATATGACATACTGTATATGTCACAGTAACTTAAATTTTAAGTATCTCTCAATTTAAAAATAAATGGCAGGGAAGGGGGTGGATAGTTTAATCAGCTTGATTTAATTATTTCACCTGATTTCTATGTGTATGATTATGACTTATCAATCAAAATTAACATTAATTTTAAATTTTCAAATACTCTAGTAAGAATTCCAGAGATTATATATGTCTTGACCCAAAAAAAAGAAATAGCTTGTAAAAACACGTGTGAATTTAATCTCATAACTAGTTTATCATAATGTCATCTAACACTGTTAAAAGTTTAATGCAGACAAGATGCAAAATATACTAGAAGACTTAAATAAAATGGAAGATCTTCAGATAAAGAACAGATCAAAGTCTTTGACAGAAAATATCAATTTTAATTTGAGCTCTCCACGTTATTTTGTATGAATTTTGTCTCACTAGTAATTCTAGCAAAAGTTAAGATTCAAAGGCAAATAAATCTAAATTTGGCTGATAACAGGATTTGCAACATTTTTAATTTTTAGAGAAATAATTCTTTCTAAATTAAAACAAACTGTGAATATGCAATAAAAGTAACAATAAAATCTAGCAAGATTCTGAGAAATTCTTAAAACGGAAATATTTGCAGAGCTAATAATGAGAATATACCCATATAGTGAGCCCCAATATTAATTTTTAGAGAAAGGATATTCTGGCCTTTAGAAATCCAAGCAAAAATTTCATTCTTCAAATTATTCCAGCATTTAAAAATTTGAGAAGAAAATCATTACATACTGTAATACACTAATGATTGAAGAGATGGCAAAATTATGACAGAGATTTACATGACAATGTTAATATATTTTGTAATATTTTCCACAGTAGATTTATCACCTGTGAAGTTCTTACATTGTTTGTGCTTACCATTATAAAGCAGAACTCACTTTTAAATGCTTTAAGAATTTCAACAACAATTTTGATTGTAACTCCATGAGCAAGTGAGCCAGTTTAGGTCAATGAACTAGAATTAGAAAAAAAAACTGCCAGCGCCTGCCTGGCAAGCGTGAGGTCATGAGTTCAATCCTCAGTAGCAAAAACGTGGAAAGAAGAAATAAATGCGTGTAAATTTTCTGAGTTGAGATGATAGGAGGTAAGGCTGATCTCTGAAGGTACCCAGGGGCATACAGCTCTCTCAGAGGGGAGGTCGAATGCTCACCCTCAGAGACATGTCTCCATCCAGGCATTCACCAACTTCCTGGGTGTCTGTGTGAGGATTTCTTATACTTCATATGGAATCCCAGCATGGGCAGACAGGCCAGCTCCAAAGAGCTCACAGACAAGTAGCAGAGACAGAAAAGAGGACCCCAAAATGACAATGACAGTATTCTAGGAAGTGCCATCATGGGTTAGCACGGGAAGTGTGTAAGTGAAGGAGCTCTCCTGAGACATCTCAGTGGTTCACAGAGTGGTCACCTGAAGCCAACTTCAACTTCCAATAGTAAGTAAGAGTTTACCAGGAGAAAAAGAAGAATAAGGATATCCACGGGGGATAAACCACGGCATTAGGCCGAGCAAGGCCCAGTGTATATCCTTGGATACAGCAGGTGGTGAGGTGACCGAGGAGATGTGAGGAGCTGACAAGCGGAGAATGAGTCTGTTTATACAGATGACAGGGTTGAAATCAGACTTTAACCCAAGCTGAGAGGGAATTTAAACAGAAGACATTGATTTTAACAAAGAAGTGACAAGCAAAGATTAGTTTCCAAATTTTCCCTCTAGAAATGTCTAGGATAGAGGATGTTTTTCAAAAAAGAGATAAAAAGAAAGAAAGTTCCAATCAACTAGATGAGAAATGCTTGTGTAACACTAAATTGGAGCAAATGCAAGAAAAAAAAAAAGGACGTAGAATAATGAAAACATATTTAGGAAAATGAAACAGATGTTGGTCACTGTCAAATGTGCAAGCTAAAAAATGTGAGTTGTAGGTTAAGTCTTTCTTTGAGACTTGGGGGCCTGGGAAGATTGTAATTCTAACCCTACAAAGACAGGATGAAGAGATGAAGTTGAAATTTAATTAACGATTCTTATTTTAATGCAGTCTCATATTTCATTTGGCCCTTAATTTTGCCACTGAATTTCCAACAATGCTAGTATCACTGACTTCGTTCCATAAATTGTCAGCCAAAGCTCCATGTGGCAGCTCCTCAGCAGTGCCTTGATATGAAGGGTAAAACACTTGATTTGTGGAGCCGTTTCTGTCAATAGTAGTATTAGCTAAGTAGAAAGAAAATATTTTTTAAAAATTTAAAAACTTGCTTTCTCTTTTTCTATCAGGTATATATTTGTGCTTTTAATATAATTCCTTATCTGGAAGGACTCTGGGTAAAAAGTTCTACAGCCAAAATTATTTATTTCTTTAGCATTGTCTTAAGATTGCAGTTGTTTTGTCAGAATGTTGAATTTTCCAAACAACGAAGTCCAAAGGTTACTAAACATGAACATGTCAATTGTTTTTCTTTCTTTGCTGATTTTTCTCTTGGAACTGTAAACCCTATTCCCTGAAATCTTGTCATTATCAGTCAGCTCCTGTCATAGCATGTTGATGCCATATGCTTCTCTAGTGAGCTTATTCAATCATTCTAAAGGGCAACATCTATTTCTTTTCCTTCTGCTCAAAATCTCCACACTCTGTAAATTTGTATGATAATCCAAGCGCTAGAAAAAAAAGCAGCCATCAAAATCTACATGTGTGGCTTGTTCATGGCTAATACATGAGTCTATAGTTGTGTGTTAAAACAATCACATAAAAGCACAAAAGTTGCAAAGACACAAATCAAATAACTGCTAATGATACATAGGAGTAAACTCCAAGCATTTCTAACAATTATTTCATATGGAAGACAATTAAAATTTATCAAAGTGAAGTAAATAGTGAATGGATTTTAAACATGAAAGTGAGCAATAAACAATGCACAAAAATATTACACGTGACTACATAATACTTCAGAAAACCATATTGTCAAGAAATGTATTCATAGGTGGTTAAAGAGTTAAGAAGGGCAAGAGCATTTTTAGCACAGAAGTTAACGTAGTAATATTCTCCAGGAAGATGAAGGAAAGGCTCAGAAGGCAGAGCTTTCTGGAATCTGCTGACGCCTTCATTTCTACCTGGGATGTGTCTCACAGATGTTTGCTTTATAAAAATTCATTGTACTATACTTAGATGATTTTTGCACTTACTTTTACACATTTTACATTTCAGAATAAAAGTTATTTTCTTAACTAGACAAATCAGAATCAGAGCACCACTAAGTACACTAACATTTCTGCAGATAGATCATCACCAACCCATGAACAGTTCAGATCTGGCAAGTGTATTGGAATGATTTCAATGGAGTCACTCAGGAAAATAAAATTGGATGAATCCACAGGGGACAATATATAACAAAGGATAATGAGCCAAGGAGTTTTCTATTAAAAAAGAAAACATTGACTGCATAAACATCTTTCAAAAAATATGAAGCAAGAGACTGAAACTTACTCTCAACACTGAATGTGGGCCTTTCTGCTTAGCTCTGTCACCCCAAAATTGCTGCATTTCAATTTCTCACTCACAAATACTTCAGAAACAAATGTTTGTTAAGGGGTGTATAACACTACACCCCTATATTTCCTATAACCCACTGCTATCACGGCCTCTGCCAAGAAAGGTGACACGTCTTGGTCATGGACAGTGCTCTCTTCTTCAGTCTATTCAAACACTACTGCTGATGTGCCCAGAACTACACCCATGAAAATTATATTACTCAAACTAGAAAAATATCAAATGCTATTATAAGAGATAGCACCAAAATGAACTGTGCAACAAGACTGAAAATAACTGTTCTCAGTAAAAAGACAAACACCAAAGGGTGGTTTGGGTACTTTTTATTCTTCCACCCCAATCCTCCCATCCTTTCCCTCGATATCACTCTTTCCTAACTAAATGAGTTTTAAAATGAATGAATAAAGGAACAAGTAAGAAAGTTACCTTGCTGCATAGTTCATAGCAAGAAATTGGGATGCTTTTCCACAGTGCTCATGTCCCACTACATCTAGAAACACTTGGTAAGTATCCACCAATCAACCTTCATTAAATATAAATTAATATAGTCCTCTGTATTTTTCAGGCACAACATCAAGTATCATTCGAATCTCTTTTAGATTACACTCTAAAATCATGCTTGGTGTGTCTGACAGCAATGGTTTTCAGAGATCATACCTAAGAAATTATCTACAGCAAGAATCCTATAACTTGGGAGTCACCAGACCCCGAGTGACTGCAATAACCGAGCAAAGGCTTCTGTCTTAGTCCCTCTTGTAGTCCCACAACACTCTGCTTAAAGGAGGAGAGGAGTTTGTTTTGTTTTGTTTTGTTTTGTTCTTGTTTCCATAGTGAAGATCACTATCTTAGAGGTAGAAATCCTATTTATACATCCATATCAAATCAAGAAATGTTTTCATTTGCGATCCTATAGAATTGCAAGCCCTGTGTTAGACACTTTCCCATTAGTAGGAAAAAAAATATCTCAGGCCCTCAACTTAAAGAAGAAGAGGTTTATTTGGCTCACAGTTTCAGAGGATTCAGTCCATGGTTGTTGGCTCCAAGGCTCAGGAACATCATGGTAGAAGCATAGGGCATGGTAGTTCATGGTAGTTCAGGCTTAGTTCATGGTAGCCAAGAAGAGTATCAGGAAAACAGCACCAGAAAGGAAGGGGCAAGAGGCTGGATACAGTATCTGAGGTCATGCCCGGATGAGCTCATAAATCTGCTTCACTAATCCCCTAGGTGGCTTGCAAATCAATCAAGTTGACACAATCAAGTTTAACTACCATAATCCTGAAAATCTTTTCCATTAAATCAAGACCGAAAAACAGCCTAGGAAAAGATTATAATCAGTTGAAATTTGTCCTACTTCATTTAGAGCCCATCATCTTCTCCAGCATTTTTACTGAAGTAGATCTGTGGCTAGTGTACTTTCCCATAGTAATCCTTTTTGGTTCCTGGGATTTGGGTAAAGCTAACTCAGCCGGAGGAGGCAGCACTATCCCCAAGCCAGGACAATCAAAAATGCCGCTAGAACTCTCCCCGCAGCTATGTGTAAGAGCACTCTTATGGACAGTGATGAGATCATGGACTTCAGGACCACGAAACCGATGGCTGCAGGAGCTGTTTTCCACTAGGCAGTGCAGGGAGTGTGTGCAGGGGAACACGGCGGACAACAGAGAAGGTAATCCCGAGAGAGGTGGGGACACTAACATTAAGTCAGAAAGAACTAGTCTCAGCCAGAGACAGACATTTAAAATAGCTTGAAATCTATAAAGGAAACTTTTCTTCTCTGGTTAGAATACTATTTTATATTTTAAAACTTACAAGTATCATATTAACCATGATAGTGAGCCTGCAAATGCATAATAAGAAAGAGGAAAAATAAATGCCTTCTAAAGTTAAGAAGGAATGGCCTCATCCAAGAATTTCTTTTTTCTGTGTAGAGTATCAGCCAAATCATGACCTATACTAGCTCCCTTTCTTCTTTTTCAGTTGTGCTGTTATAGTACCAGAAAAATCTTAAGAGACAGTCTGAACTGAAAGGATGCCAAAATGCATAAAATCTCAAGCAACCTAACAAATCCAAGAGGTGAGCGGCCTGATTGACAGCTCGCCAAGTGAAAAGACAAAGAAAGAAAAGAATTTCTTTAAAAAAAAAAAAACTTTTATGAAAATGTCTAATACTGAGTACTGCACATACAAAACGTGCAGAATCTTCCATGTGTGTCTCTTTGGCTCAGCCCACTTCTGAGGAAGCGCTGATTTACTACCTACATTTCTTTTTCCTTGGCTGCTAATATATTGTTACCATCTCTGAACGAATTTCATGAGCAGGACATGTTTTTGTCCCTAACTTCTAGAGTGAACTCCCTGGCATCAGTGTGGCTTAGTGAGCTTGGAGACCAAGCCAGTCGCTGCAACCACAGATTACGAGGCTGGAGGAATCCTCGGCAGATCTGCGCTGGCCCTCAGTGAGACTGTGCTCCTCACCATCTGTTGAATCACATCGGATCTTCACTTGAGTGAGGAGCATTCTTAGAAGGCAGCTGAGACAGCAGCCCTTCCAGGGGGAGAACCAACAGTGTCTCCTGAGATCTGCGCCATGTTGGAACTTAGGACACGGTGAAACCGATGACCATCCTGCCTCCCTCCCTGCTAAGCAATAGTGAACCTACTGCTACACGGCCTAGAGTCAAATATCCCACTTCCCCTATCTCCCTTCTCCTTCCCCCACCCCGCCCATTAGCAAATGGGAACCAGAAATCTGAGCATCTCCTGGGAGGTTGACCATAGCAAATAAGGGGGACTTCCTTCTACCATCTCTTTGAAGGCAAATATTTTTATTACTGTTTTGCTCTTTTCTGATTAATGGGACTGCTCTATTCAATGTTCTGTTTTGATAAGTTCTATAGTGTTCTATATTTCATCTCATTTTGATATACATGATTGAAAGAACAACTATTATAAAGATAACAAACTATACTGTGATACCTATAACTGTTATCCCGGTAACTTGCTGTGAAGTTCTGTACCAATTTCACTGTACAATCTTAGTTGGCTTTATTCTGACTTGTTCTGTTGTATACTTTCAAAATAAAATTTAAAAAAAAAAGGCAGCTGAGAAAGGCAGATAGAAAGAACTCGTTCGGCAAGAACAGAGGTCTTGGGTTCTAAATCAGAGATCGATCCGTACACCTAAATCTGCAGCAGGAATTCAGGTAGAAAATGTTTACCAGTTGAGCTGTAAACCTCTGCTGCATACGTTTCCCACATACTAAAAGGTTCATAAGGGAAAAAGCAGTGAATCCAGTAAATCAGAGCAAGGAAAGGCAAAGCCAACAGCAGTGGCCGGGAGCATAAATTCACAATCCCTATTCTGATCAAATTTAAGAAAATCTGGGCTCCAAAATATTCTTAAACCTGCCTTCTTCAAGTGGGAACTATTTCAGGTATTTGACCTTAGAACCCTTTCCCTTCTCTGGTTTCAACAGCTCGGCCATGAACATGCACAATTAAATCGTTCCTTAAGAGCCAATAGCATGGCAAAAACAATTGTTACCAAGGTTAATTTCTGTAGTAACCTTTAAATTTATTCTAGGCTTAACTCACCAAGGAGATACCAATAATTATTTGATTTGTAGATGTTTCTGACAAGGTAGACAAAGAAGCATTTTCCAAGATACATCATGATAAATGAAAGAAGGACCTGAATGATGATTGGAATATTCCTTCTTATCCTGAAGTAGCTCAATTTAAGCTTCAATTTCGTATGATCGAGAGATTATTGCTATAGTCTCCAAAAAACTAAATTCACGGCTATCATTTTAATGCAGAAAAGTCAGAAAATACATGAATCAAGTAAATGTGCCAGTGTCACGAAGTAAACTAATGAACAGAGACATTTAAACAATATCGCAGGTTTTCATTATGGAAAACCGAAATAATTAGCAGTTTTCACTGAAAATACTTGCTGCTTCTTTTACAAATCATTAAACAGAAGCATTTCTCTCTCATGAAATTACTATGCACTCCTATTTTTCTTTCATAATGTTCTCTTTTTGCCATTTCAAAATAATGGCTTAACTAGTCATTAACACTTTAAACCTTGTATAACATTTTACAATTTAAATTCAGTACTGCCCTGCTAAGATTTATAAAGGAGAGTATCACAATAAGGTGGAACAAAGACAGAAGGTTGAGTAAAAAGGTGAAATGATTCAATATTCATCCTACCAAAGGAAGTATGCTGGACTTCCACCCTGTTGTAGTCAGGGGTTGTGCAGAGAACAATTAGAATCAGAACTTGGAGTTTATAATATTATTTTTATAATGGTCACTGGGAGTTAACAAGAAAATGCAGGAAATCTATCCGCAATACCAAAGACATAGGATATTTAGTCAAGGGCCTAATTCCCACAGCAATGTCCCACATGAGTTCAGATGAAGATCCAGAGCTCATGACAATGCCTCCCACAAGTCCAACTGAAGTTCCAGAGCCCACAAGAAGGATTCACGCCAGTCTCTTTAATGGATCTATGCCGGGAAGGCCCAAAGGTCAGCGGTGGAAGCCAGAAAGTCCATGCCAGCGGGGTGAAGGAGCTGTGCTGGTAGGATGAGGGTCCTACGCTGGAGCCAAGAAGTCACACTCACAACAAAGACCAGGGATGTCCTGAAAGGCAGCACAGCCATCCTCAGCAACATGGAGGCCCCAAGCTCCTCCTCCGACAAGCACAGTTGGGTACCTGCCAGGAAGCCAGCCTGAGAAGTTCATCCTGGAGACCAAGCGGCACACATCTTCCCCTCCAGAGCCAGGAAGCAGTGCTCGATGTGAGGACCAAAGCTTCTCCAGGAGAACCAATGGCTCAGACAGCAACTCGTAGGAGAGCCCACAATGCCTCAACGCAGCAATGCATTAACACCTCAACACCTTAACAACCTCCTCCTCCTTCTCCACATATTTATGCCGACAGCTTTCCTCAGGTGGAGCATCTTCCCTCAGTGCCATGCTGACATAATCCAGCTCGCATTAAATTGATCACCAGTTCTTAATCCATAACTCGTCCCAACTCCTTTCAGGCCTGTAATGCCTTGCGATAAACAAACAGCTCCCTGAGGCAAAAATTCCTTCTTTGAACTCCTTTTATGTCATTTGTTATACATTCCTCCTATAGTAGATTTTGTGTCCACTTGACTGAGTCACAGGATGCCCAGCTACCAGGTTAAGCATTTGTTCTGGTGAGTCTCTGAGGGTGTTTCTGTCAGAGATTACCATTTGAATTAGTTGAGTGAGTCAGACAGGTGTGCTCTTCAACACAGGGGGCCATTTTGCAACCTAACCCCCATCACCCAGTGGCTGACAAGAACAGAAAAATGGAAGTGAGCAACCTTCTCTCTCTCTCTGGTGCTTGGGCTGAACATTGATCTGCCTTTATATGCTCCTGGTCCTCTGTCCTTCACACTTGGACTGAAATCTGTATCATCTGTCCGCAGGCTCTCAGCCCTTCAGCCTACACTGACACCTCCTGGATGCCCAACTCACAGACAGGAGACTGCGGGATACCCCAGCCTCCTTAATTGTATGGTTGTGTGAGTCCTTACCTTCTAACAAATCTCCTTCTAGACATAGATAGATAGATAGATAGATAGATAGATAGATAGATAGATAGTTAAATAGATTTATATCTGCCTCATATTGATTCTGTTTTTCTAGTGATCCAGACTAATGCAATTCCTGATTGTATCTACAGTTCATTTCTCTTAAGAGATCTATACTTAGGTCTGAACATTTTCTTAAAAGTTAAACTATCCTTATAAATTTTAATATCACCATCCATGGCTTCTCAGCAATTACAAACTGAATGTGTGTGTACCTCTTATTATTTGAGACATTAAGCCAAATGATTAAGAGGATCAAAAGCAGATCCATGGTTGTCTGATGGAACTCAGAGACATGACCCTGCGAAATTTCACTCTCCTAAGCAGTGGCACAAAATGAACACTGCATGCCACATTCACTTTTGACTAATATATCAACCTTCCTGGAGACTATTCCCAAAATGTGCATACAAATGTCACAGGAGTAGCAGATCTATGGTTCACTAAGTATTTATTGAACAAAATCAAACAACATCAATAAATACACATACATACACCCACACACACGCACACACACAGTAAGAGCAGTGCTGATTCCCTGGAATCAAGACCTCCCCTTCACTGTGTCATAACTGCCACTGCTTTAGTTCAGGTCCCCTTTGCCCATAACTGATGAAGTCAAAATGATTTTAATTTGAATCAAATTGGAAGATAAATATATCTGGGCTTTAAAAATGCTTTAGATGTTATCTGAAAATCTTGACAGGTTTCTTTTTTTCAATCTTGGCCAGCATTCCATAAAATTAAAAAGTTATTTATATATGGAGAAAATCAACATCATTTCTATTGACTTATATTATGATGTTTAAGATAATTCATGCATAAAATATTTTTCTACCATTTGACAGTAGATATGAAGACATGTAAAAAAGCAGTAGGAGGCTCTAAGGCAAACTAAGTTTTAGAAATTAACTCCAAGTATGTGTCTAATAGCAGATACCAAAAAGAAAATGAAAATTACATTAACTTTGAGTGTCACGAGTTCAGAACAAGCCTACTAAACTTCTTATTAAAATCTCCACACATCTAAAACTGTAATGCAATTCACACCTCTCTTTACTCTCACCAATTAAAAACAAAATGAAGCTCCACTATGCTTATTTGAAAGACTCTTCTTTCTTTTTTTCAAACTAGTTCAGGAAACAAACAAAAAACAAACCCCTGTGCTTCAAATCATCTTAATTAGAATCACTTAGTCAGTCTTCTCTGAAAAAATATCTCATTTGTCTGCTTGTCAAAATGTATTTGTTTTCTCTTTAAGATTATACTTCTCAGAGAAATTAAAGAACATTCATCCAGTCCCTTTTTGCTCTTATTAGGAATGCTGCTTAACTAAATAAGAGTGAAATAAAAACTGAAAATGAAACATTTCATTTCAGTGAAAGGGAAATTGATCTATTTAGGAATAAAAAGTGATTTTCATTACATCTATGTAAGGTTGTTTATTTGGCTAGGTTGTGGGTATCTGCAGAGACTTGTTTCTTTACTTTTTAGGAAATATGGTGAACCAAACTCTGACCATGCTCTAGGACTGTCTGCCATCCACACATCTACAAGGTTGGACTACGGGATTTAATAAATCTTGTTAGATTTAGAAGTCCAACACAGTCATCACCTTCCCCTCACATCTGGTTTCTCCTGTGACTTTCCCTTATTTCTCACGCTTGTCTCCATCAAGGCCCAAACTTGGCTTCCTGCCTGTGTCTTCTCCTTCACCTCCTCAACCCAAGCTGTCATTAATTCCCACCAATCTTTCCAAATTCTTCTACCAGTATCTTCTTATAATTTTTACAAGTACCACATCCATCAAACGTTCATCATTAATCCTTAAATTGCTCCAATTATCTGCTTGACTTTTCCTCTTTTAGTGCCTCTTTGCTCTAGTCAGGCCTGCTCTGTACCACAAAATGAATTTTCCTAAAATGTCCCAATTATTTTATTTCTTAGATTTCCAAACTCTACTTCCTATAACCTTCCAACAGAAGAAAGTACCAGATACCCAATCTTTGACCTGCTAATCTCTCATATGGTGCTCTAAGAAAACCCTTCCCTTTACCTAAATCCTGTCTATATTTCAAGGACCAGTTCAGGTTTTATAGACTTTATGCCCTTCCTGCTGAATAGAGCATCTTTTCCTTTTTTGGACACATTGCATGAACAGTCGGCCCAACTCCTGTGGCAGCTCATTGTGGTTAAAGCAGAAAAATACTTGCTTAAGTACCAAAGCATCCACGTCTAAGCACAACTCTACTTTAGGATCCTTATTGCAAGACTTTTCCCTCTATAAACCTTGGATTCTCACTAAGGAAGAAAAATGAGAAGACTAGAAAATGATGCTTGACCTAAAGATGCAATGACCTCGTGTCTTATCGTACTCAGATGTCATTGTAAACAGAGTTTTTTCAATACTCCTTGTCTCCAGAAACAGAATGCAATATCCTGAGAGAGAAACAACCTTTCCAACTTGATGCTCCATACCTAAGGTCATACCTTGCACACTTAGGCCCCTAAGAAATACTCTGCTGACTGTTGATAAGAAATCCATTTAAAGTGGCAGACTTCTTAAGTTTAAAGATCCCATATTAGAACTCAGGACATTTGATGCTCTGCTCTAAGTTTGGCGCTTTAAGTATACCAAGATCTCAAAGTTTGTTGGGAAAGCAATCATCAGTAACTAAAATCACATTTGAGTCATGATGGAGAAGATAGAGAAAAGTGAAATACACTGAGGAGAAAAGGAAACTCAGAAGGGAAGCCAGTTTTGAGGGAGATGGTAATGTTGTATTGTGCTTTGGGTCAGTGAGTGAGATCTCAGTAGAAACTGCTGGATGGTAGAGCTTAGGAGACCTCTCCTGTCCCATAAAGAGAACAGATCAAAATGATAGATCACGAAGACTATCCAAAAAAAATTGAATTTCAACCTGTTTTTCTGCTATTTAATAGCCACTTCAGATACAGTCTCCCTCGTATGAGAAATAGTGACTGAAATGACTTGTCACACTCATTAAGACACAGCAAGTTGTAAATGGTAAAATATTATGAGTTATTTTATGCAGAGTTATTATTATTATATCATAGATCCAAATGACATCCTTTTCTTAATCACAGGTCCTCAAAAGCTAACTTCAGCCGTCGCATGTAGTGTGAGCGGATGCTTACACTCATTCATCAGGAGTGAAATGATTTGAATATTTTCATTTCTAAACACAAGAATCTTGCTCAGATTGGGGGATAGGTATAGCTTTCCAAATGGAGAAATTTCTGCGTCCAAATGGGATGAAAATATCTTACTTCAAGCCAGGAAAATTTGAACTCTCACACTCTTTTGAGATGTAGCTGTTAATGTTTTGTGCTTTTTAAATGTTTGCCAAGAAAACCAAATCATCAAATTCTGGAAAGACAACTGAATAACACGGTTTTAAAAAATCAATTTGTTCTAAGAGACTATTTATTTCTCCCCCTCAAAGGAATTACATGCATCGGTTATTTCATAACGTATAAGAAAACATCTTTCATTTTTATAATGTATATGGCAGCACTTGTAGCTGTGGTGCTCATGTCTTAAAGACTATAACTTGCTCGTAAAAATAAATCAGATGTTTCTGCAGAGCTGTGTGACGCTGCCGCCGTCTGCTTATCCCCAGTACCTAATGAGGCATGAGACAGGCTCTGAGCACAAACAAGTTGTTTATTTTCCTCTGGCCAATAGAGAACAACAGAAAGTGCTAGAGTTTATATTCCTCTGCATCGTAGAAGAAATGGACAACAAGGAAAAAACAAAAAGTCTTCAATATTAAAATGCCTGCAAGCTTTTTCCACTACAAGACAAAAGTAAGTGGTGATGAACAAGAAAGAGCTAAAACAATGGTGCTCTCTATCCACAGCATCAAGATGAGCAGAATATGCACCGGTAGGAGCAAAGACACTGACCCCACTCCTTTGGGATCCTCTTAGTTGTCCAAAAGAACACTTCCTATTTTGTTTTTTAAATATAGAAGGTAGAACAGTCCTAAGAAAGAAAAAATACCTGCTGATAGAACACACAAAAAAGATAGGAGTCCTCTTATGCAAATGACCCAACTTTGGAAATGTCTTCTAAAAATTAAAATAGCTGAAGCTTGGATTTTGCAAGAAAAATGTTAACTGTGGCAGCAGTAACATTTGCATCATTTAGTAAATTAAACTGGCCAAAAACAAGTTCTCAGGGAATATTTAAAAGGAATGTGAGTCTGCTGTGCCAGAACTATCGGTCATTGCTTGCTGCGTTACCTTGAAGATAATGCAAGCCTCCCCTTTGTCCTGGTCTTTAGTGGCAGCCAGACAGAAAACATCAAGAAGGCACCTGCCTCAGTGGCTGATGTCCAAGCCAATCACAAAAGTGCCTCCTGGCTGTCTTCCCATTCTGGATTCCCACCATGTAGCAGAGAAAAGTCAGGCAAGTGAGGTCACAGAGGTTCCAAACAGCTGGTTGACTTGCAACAATTGCAGGCCTGCAGTAGAAGAAACCAGCTGATGCAGCGCCTGAGTCTCTCTGCAAATTCCTTTATTTACCTTTCAAGTCCTTTTTTGAACATTTCGACTGCTATCCTAGTCGTTTGTGTAAGAAGAGAGTTCCATAAAACTCAAGTAGTTGCACACTTTGAATATTTTTATCCCTCTGGCAGGGTTTTACTTAGTGAAATGTCCTGTGGTCAACTTCAGCAAAGGTTTCCAAAGTGGTCAAACCAACTTAATCTGCACAAGCAACCAACAAGGTTTGCAGCTGCTCTGACTCTTGTTACCAGCATGTTGGTTTATCACTCAGCCCTTCTGATGCCGTCATTCTGCTGGCTCCTCCTCCTGCTGACGAGTGACATGGGGCACTCTTCTACGTACCTGTCAGTCTTCTGGACATCCACTTTTATGAAATGTCCCATCATTTTTCACCCATTTTAATGGAATTACAGCATCTTTTGCTTATAGATCTGTAGGATGCATTTACATATGCTATTCAAATCTTGCATTTAATACATTCATTCCAAATATTGCCACTTGGTGTAATACTTAACTTCTTATTCTTTTTACTTTCCTTCATAGGAGAAAAAGATGATTGTTTTCCTTACTTATCACATTCATGACTGAGACCCCTACAACAAAAGACAGCTGAACTATAGAAAATCACTCAGAATTATTTAATATATGTTTTATGTGATGTGACAAAGCTTCAAAGAAAAACAAAATAATATATCTTTTATGCCGTCTGATGAAAAAGTGAGTAATTGTGAGAAAACATGATTGGACAAAAAGATAGGATCTGCTGGTTAATAAACTAAGAAGAATCAACCAAGGTCTGGCTGTTCTGATTCTTCTCTGTGTCCTCATGGCTTTGGTGATAAGCTATTCCTTTGCTCTGAGTGAAAAGAGACCACTTTGGAAGCAAGGTCTTGTTATCTATTTTCTGGTTAGATTTTCATGGCCTACCCCAAGAGAGAAGGGGGAATGTTTTCTAGTTTCTGCTTCCCTCAATTTCAATAAGCAGATGTTTATAATATTGAATTCAAATTTATCAATTAATTCCTTTATACATTATATTTGCATATCCTCAAGAATGAATACATTCTCTTATATTTACTCTATAAGTTTTATGTTTTCTCCTTTTAGATTTTATTCTAACATTCAGTTAACCATAATTTGCATATGCTATAAGCTAGGGAAACAAATTTTTGTGGGTTTTTTGTGCCTTACAGATATCCACTGATTTCGCATCATTTATTGCAAACATTTTTTTCCACTGTATGTCAGTAATGTTTGTTAGAAGATAAATTATGCTCTCTGTGTGTGTGCGTGTATGTGTGATGGTTGTATATTTCTACTCCCTGTTTTGTTGCATAGATTGAGAAGGGAGTCCAAAATGAGCACAGAATTTTAAAAAAGATTCTGGAATCAAAATATATAATGTACAGGTTCAAATGCAGGATGATAAATGTGATCAATATGTATATCTAAAATGCACCAATAAACTGAAAAAAAGGATTTTGTCTGACAATTTCTATTCCAGGTAAAAAAGTAATAAATTCACAATTCTACCCTCTTCTTAAGAAAAATGAGTACCTAAGAATAGATATAATAGTCAAAAATCAGAAATGACACAGATATTTTTCAGTATTAGAATAGACAAATGAGTGTGGTATATTCATAGTACAAAGTAAATAGCACTTTTTAAAAGTTGTGCGGCAGATAACGTATCACTGCATAGCAATAAAAAGAACTACTTCCCGTACAACATGGAAACCATACAGGCATAATGATGAATGAAACAAGCCACACACAAAAGAACATGCAGTTTCTTTATGTGAAATTCAAAACTTCTGTGAACTCAGCCAGTGGCTTGAGGGGCCATCTGGGCCCTGGCATTGTCCTACACAAGTCTCTTGCCACCAGGCACCAGAAAACAATGAAATGGAAAAAGACTTTTTATCGAAGTGTTTTTTATCCAAAGTTGTTTGAATCAGAGATGCAGGACTGAGGATGAGCAGGGCCAAGAGTCTGGGGTGAGAACTGTTTCAGGGAGCACAAAGCCAATCCAAGGCCACTGTAGTCATAGTAAGCTGCAAGAGCTTTGATTCAGGGAAATAAATAACAAAATCACTTGAAGACCTGGAGAACTGGAAGTCAAAAGGGCCTAATTGGATTCAGCTCCAGATTCTGCTACAGGAGCTGGTGACAAGCAGATGATTCCAAAGCCTCAGTGTCTGAGAATAAAATTCCCATAAGATGAAGTCAGACAGACTAGGGGTGCCTCCCCACCCCAAGTCAAGGGAAACCAGGAAGCCAGATTAGGGCTAATGTTAGGAAACATAGATGGATAGATCCTAGGGAGTTCCTGCTCTCGGGAGGGGGTTCTAAGCAAGTGACCATGACCCACTGGAAAATCCAAGACAGCCCAGAAATGTAGCATATCACATACTGTGCTCAAACATGATTATACTTCAAAGAGAGCCTGTAAAAGGGGAGACTCATCCTTGCAGTGTTTGTGGGAAAACCTTCCCATTTAATTTAGAACTTACTAGACATTAGACTCCTCATATCGTGGGTGAGCATTCCACAATGAGTGGTCATTGTGGAAAAGGCTTCAGTCGGACCTCATATTTCACCAAGCACCAGAAAGCACACACTGGAGACAGGCCACAGGTATGCCACATGTATGTAAAAGATTTATTTCACTTATAAACCTCAGAGAGTGCATATGTAAGAAAAGCCATTCTATGTACTTGGTGAGAGGAAACGTTTTGTCACTGTTAAGACCTACTTCAGCACCTTAGAGTTCACACCAAAGACAGGCCTTTGAATCCAGAGTATAAGAAAGGCTTCAGTCAGAGCTCCTTACTCATTCATCTGTCATCAGAGAATCACCCAGGAGAAGGAACACCCCTGATCATAACAAGTGTAGGAAACGTTTCACCCAGAGCACCTTGCTCAACGTTACCTTATTCAGCGTAACCAGGTCCACACAGAAGTGAAGTAGTCCCAGTGAAGGCCAGCAAGAAGGCCTTCTGCCACCACTCTGACCTCTTTGGATGCCAGAGAATTCACACTGGTGAAGGCCCTTGAGTCTAATGAGTGTGGAAGTCTCAGTTCAGTTATTCAGCAACAGAGAAGTCATACTGGAAAATTCATACATCTACAATGAATACAGGAAGCACTATAAGCAGACATCCAACCTCAGAGAATCTGGAGAGAAACTATGAGTGTGGGGAATGTGAACGGGCCCTCCTGAGTTTATATCTTATCCACACTAGTGGGTGGTATATGAATGCAAACAGTGTGGGAAGTTCTCTCTGCACACTGGTCATCAGAAGATTCACACTGAGGACAGACCCTTTGATTGCAAAGACTAGGGCAAAGCCTTTGATCATCCACAGCTCTAAGTCGCTGCAGCACCAGATGATGCACACCAAGGAGAAACCCCTACACAGCAGTTCCTATGGAAAGGCTTCACTCAGAGGTTGAACTTTGCCCAGAACCACACGAGGGACACTGGAGAGAAGCCCAATGAGTGCAGTCAGCTTGGGGAGGGCTATAGCCAGTTCCCAGACTTTCCCCACCAGATGAGCCTTTCCATAACTGAGGCTCCCATGTGTTTGGACAGAAGCAAAACAGGCCAAGGCAGTCACATAGAATACATATAATCACCCTCTGTCCCTGTGATGGTGCTTGGAGATGGGTGGAATTAGGTTTCATGCGGCTTCTGAGATTTGGACATGAGAGTTTACTGAATCACAAAAGGGCTGATTTTGAAGTGCACTGCTGCCTACATTTAGACAGCTAGCCTTGGGCTGGAACGAGTGGGAGGGAGATAAGAAATAAAACAGTTCTAGATTTGTTCACAATTACAACCCACCCCCAAGTTCAATCCTTTCAGAGCAGAGCTGTCAATTTAATCCTATGATTTAAGAAAGAGTTCCCTATCAGAAAGGCTGGAGAAAGATATTTTCTCATACAAAGCCACAAGTGGGTCCCTGCTGTCCTGGGGCTGAACCCCAAAGCCCTCTGTTCTCCATTCTAAGCTTTTTTCCTCCTTGACTGCTTAGCTTCCAGCCATATGACTGGTGCACCCAGTTCTTTCCTGGGAGCTCTGGGTAGGAACCACTTCAAGCTCATTTGGGCAACCAACAGAATCTGGATGCTTCCCTTCGTATGGCTGAGGTCCCACTCCCTTGCTGGCTATTTCCAGGAGTCACTCTGAACTCATGGGGGGTCTTATATCAGTCCTTGTAAGTACACTAAATCCTGGGGCTCTCTGACTTTCTCCCCTCTTTACCTCATTAGCATTCATCTGCCTTGTGTCCTCTGACTTCTATTTTTAAGGGCTCATGTGATTAGATGCATCTCCTTCAGATAAACCAATGTATCTCCTTATTTTTAAAGCTGTACTCTTCATTACGTGTGAAATGCCCTGTTTGATATGTCACGTAACACATTCACAGGGTGGGTTATGGTGTGAACATCTCAGCAGGACCATTAATTGAACATCTAGCATTAGCTCCAATAACTTCTTTTTTTTTTTTTTTTTTTTTTATCAGTACCGGGGATTGAACTCATGACCACGCACTTGCAAGGCAGGCACTTATGCCGCTGAGCTAAATCCCCAGCCCCAGCTCCAATAACTTCTTAACACAGTACTGTATCACAAAAAGTTAAGCCAGGTCTCTTTATCAAAAAACTAGGAGTACGTCCATGCAGTTTATCTTTAGCCTAGACTTTCATCACATTTGGTTTTATCCTAATTATACCCTTAATTAACTCTATGATTGTGCACTCAAGAAATTAGAATATTCATAAGTTTATACCTTCTTATTTTATCTGTGTCATATATATTAGTCTTCTACTTCCAAAACCAGTTACTACATTCTAATATTAACAAGGCATAAAATACTTCTGAGATATAAAACCACATTTTATACCTACCACTCCCTCCAACCAAATAATTTTACATGCTTAGTTATTGACCTAATTAGTTATATTTCTCCCTAGTCAATTCTACTCTCCAGTCAGTTAACATACGTTCTTCAAACATCAAGAATAATATTTCGCTTTTACCTAGGGCACTATTTCAAACGTACAGTGCACTCAAAGATCAAACACATTTAAGAAGTTATTTGCAATATTGGTTTATTCATTCTGATTTAGTTCAAAACTCATCTTTGCAACCATTACTTTTACTTGATGAAGATACATAGAGAAAGCAAATCATCCGAGCTACTTAGTAATTTATGCAGTTGTGCTGTCAAAAATCTGATGTACTTTCAACTTCCAAAGCACGTATGTTCTTGTGCTGTTTTCCACATAATCCAGCATCAAATAAAAGCATCAGTAATTTGACTTGATTGCACTATAATTATTTCAAATATCTTTAATTTTATGCTCTGGCCTAATTTCCATATCCGTTGTTATCATTTAAAATGATTATTATAGGTAATGTATTAAAGTACTTCCTTTAATTGAAAAATGCAATTCTTGAACAATAGCAAGCATAACAAAAACAACTGAATGCAAAGGCCACTACAGCAATGTAGCTGTGCTTATTATCAACATAAATCATGACCAGCACCATGGTCTCAGCACCCAGAGGTCCTTTCCAACTTGGCCTGATCTCTTCACAGTGGATCTGACCACGTCGGCAACCACAGGTCATTTCAGTTCACCAACCCATTCTTCCTGACACCTTGCAAGTGAGGCAAGCTCTGAGGTTGGGATCAATGCCTTAAGAATATTCACTTCTGCTCCAGCTTTTTGCAGCTGCTCAGCAGGGCTCTGTGCCTCTTATCAATCAAGAGGAAGCTGCAACATTTCCTCCCCGCTGCAGGAATCGGTGTCTCTAGCTGAGACTTATCAGCAGGGATTCTAGCAGTTCCGCTGGATAAGAAAAGAATTCAGGGTCAAGGCAACAAGAAAAAAGGTGAAAAGAAAGGCAAGAAAGGAGCCAGGGATACAAATAAGGAATTAGAGAGATTGTTTATCACATGGCTCATGCACACCAGGAGAGAACACCTCGGGAGGCTGGGGGAGGAGGGGATTGGAGAACCTTCAATTCTAGACAAGAAAACACTTCAGGAAATATTATCCTTCCTAGGAAAAAGAAGCTTTAAATAGCAGTTAGTGCCAAAAAACATTTTTAATGCTAAACATTATATTAACTTCAATTTTTACCAAAAGGTCATATATTCCTTTGAATATAAAAACAGCCAAAACCAGAACCAAGGATCTGTTGTCATAAAACTAGAATACTCCAGTTGAAGATCTTCAAATTACTTTTATTTAATTCCAACTTACAGTTTAAGGTAACTAGACGATTGGATTAAGTCATTAACAAGGTTTTGAGAGCCTAGAGACTAGTGTGATGGCACCCAAACCCTAGGAAAGTGGAACACAATAATTTTGGTCTTTCAAAGTATATACCAGCAAAAAGGATTAGCTATCCTAACAGAGGCTTAATATTGTCATCTCTAAAGTGTTAAGCTTAACTGTCATCATTTCATTCTTCTTTAATAAATAAGATCCTTTTTTCTAAAAGATAATAAATATTTTATAACACTTTAAAAGTGAAGAAAATAAACTAGATAAAAACAAGCAGATGTTCATAGAATGAGAGGGTGCAAATTCAAGAAATTTTGTTAAAGTTTTGATCCCCAGTTCTGCCAATGATTGAAGATGAGGGTTTTGGATAATTTTAATAATATGCCATACACTTCAAGTTCTGTGCAGGAAAGAAGTTCCAAATGCAGCCCAGGACAATAAAATACTATTTGTAAAGCTAAAGGAATATGTTCAGTCCTGTTTCCCTCTCACAAATGAGTTGCAATGGAAAAAGTTTTTAAATATTTTAACTTTTAATCAAAATTATTTTAACTCTTCTTACACGAGTCAAACATAACATGAAATCCAACCTCAGAGTACAATAGTGATTGTAATAGTACTACACAGTGATTGTAACGTGGCCTTCTACAAGCCACAGCGAGCCCCAGGAATCAAATAAAATCCACGCAGGCTTCCCAATACATACATCACAGAGCGAGGAAATGTCCTGTACTATAAAACAATCCACAAAGATGTCAGAAACTCTTACAAAAGCCTAAAGACCCCATCAGGGATACAGGATTTAGAATTAGAAACACCTGCTCCCCATATCATAAAGGCAGAGGAAGAAAGAGAAAAAAACCTTCAAGCTTGTAATAGAGGGTTTTTCTTCCCTCGATTAATAAAATGAAGAGAGAATACCTCGCCAAGTTTGCAGTGCTTGGTTCATCATTTAATTTCACACAAAGCAGACTGTAACTTTGCATAAACTCCATAATTTCTAGCCTGGAGCCAGAAGAAATAGGACCCCCTGCCAGACGTCAGCCCAGAAAAGTCCCATTTGCCCGAGTGTCAGCACAGCAAGGCCGCTGAAGGTTAATATTTAATCTGGCCTCTTCTCTGATCCCTAAAATCATGTGGCTAAGGTGAAGTTACTTTGAAATTGCTGAGAGCAATATTTCATTCACCATGAAACAGAAATGATGTTGGAGGAAAAGGAAATGAAGAAGCCATGCAGAATTGTGGAAGCTGAATAAATTTTTTGTACTGGAAACATATTAAATAGGCTGGCTGATGTGAGAGCCTAAAGAACCTGCTTTAAGCCTGTCTTTTCATAGGAATAAGCACTTCAGGGATTTTACTTTCCAGCTACTTACGCTGATCTAGAGGGAAACAACCAAAGGAACAGGAAGGCTCGATAAAAGATAAGAAAGGAAGTCACAGACAAGGAGAAATTGCTGGAGTTAATTACAATCTAAATGTTTAACCTGCTATAAGGACATGTCTGAAATTGTTTTGTCTTCCTTTTAAATATCTCTGTACACTAATTCGTTTCTCCCTAGCATCTATGCCCAAGTAAACCTTGTTACCATTCCCTAAGTTCCATGGTCAGGAGAGCTTTCCTCCTTTTCCGAGCAGGTTTCAAATCCTTTCCTGACCATGCTTACATTTGGTCATAAACATATACAATGTTTAAATCTACAATTCTGCATGTTAGAGTCATTATTTCATTTAATTGTAAGTTAATCCCCCACTTTTGCACACACACATACACACACAAATGCCCAATGCAAACTGGGTGCATTATTCCCCCGATATTATATCTAAAAATCATGAGTCTGCTTGAAAAAGCATTTGTTTTGACTTTAGAGAATAAGACAGTTTTGGAAAACCAAACCAAAGGACTTGCAAGACAGGAAGAGAGGATTAGTCAAAATGTGCAGTCAACAATTCTTTAACAACAGAGCCTGCCTTTGAAGTACTACTTAATACCTCTTCTATAAGATGTTGGGTGAAATATGCCTTTAAACCATTTTCCTAATTTCCTTCAAAGCTTTTAGATGCAAAGACAGAGCTGAAAGAGAAAAGAAATACATTTTCAGTTAGTTTCGTGTTGATTTTTGTAGTCACTCAGCCTGCTGAAATCTCATAATGCTTTACTGTCTCAGCAAGTTTACAGGCACCACCTCGCATTTACATTTTTCAGGATATTTTCTGCCTTTCTTTCTGAGTTGTTTTGAAATCTTTGCTGTTAGCCTGTTAATTTTAAGGTTAATTAGGGGTTACATCTTTCTGAGAATCTGGCAAAATGTACAAGTGTAACCAGGGCAACTAGCCCACAGACTGCTGCATGGACTATATAGCTTCTTCAGGCTCAGGGAAGTAAAAAATTAACTACACACTCAGCTTTCAGCTTTTACAGCTCTAAGCTCAGTTGAGTCTAGTTTGATCTAGAGGCATCTAGACAGAGAATAAAGGGAAAGAAAATTCTAATAAATTAAAGCTATAATTACAGTAGGCTGATTACACAGCTAAAATTTAAAATATTACTCAAAGGCTTGCAGAAATAGTGGTACAGTGCCTGCACTTCTTTGGTTATA
The DNA here is from genome assembly GCF_034190915.1 of Cavia porcellus. NCBI lineage: Eukaryota > Metazoa > Chordata > Mammalia > Rodentia > Caviidae > Cavia > Cavia porcellus. Next base: position 69,811,255 of record NW_026947495.1, on the reverse strand, counting down.
ACTGGATGGGCATGGTTCTCTTGAGATAAACACCATGTCAAACCAATTTTTATGTCCCCAAACCAGGCAGACAGTAAGTGTTCAAAAAAGTACTTGCTCCAAAAACTATACAGAGGGCCTTTTGCCTTTAGCAAAATATTTAAGGAAATACAACAGACTGGGCATGAGAGAGCAACTGTGGACAGTGGAGGCAAATAACCCATGCCTCCGAGGGCCATCTCTGGGGAGTGGCAACCTGTCCCCCAGGCCCTTCCTTTGGGCAACACCATCTTCCCACTCTGCAGCATCCCAGCAGATGGGAACTGTATTAGTATCCTCTGACTGCTAAAACAAAATTCCTTAGGCTTCTACATCATCTGTGAGAAAAACAAGCACATCTCAAACCATGTTCTTGAAACACTCTTTTCTGTTCCCATGACTCTTGCTAAGTTTAAAGGAGGATTCTCAGTGTACAGGATCCAGAATGTCCAGATAAGCATCCTCTGAAGGAGCCTGTGAACCAGACAAACTAGAAGTTTCTGTAGGCGTGTCTTCCTGCCCACGTGCCAAGTCAGCAGTTCCTTGCAACGCTGCTTGTGTAAAAGAATATGGAAAGCTGGCAATGTCACTGCTATGCAGTTTAATCTATAAAACCTGCTCCCTGGGACCAAGAGATAGAGGGACCGAGAAGCAAAGGGAGGAGATGTGTTATGTACGTGCACCAACTCCTCATGATAAATGTAATCATCAGATGCTGAAAACACCACTAATAAATATTACAACTATTTTAAAACCCTCCCCGTCTAACCTATGGAGCTGAGCCATCCATCTGGCTGACTGCCATTAAACGCACTGAGTGACACTATTGTCCAGTACACTTCCATCATGGATTCTGCCTTGGAGCTGTTGACCTGCATTCCAGCCCCTGTGGGGTTTTGCCAAGCAGTGTTGCTACAATCTTAAGTGTTTCTTGCAGACACCATGCCCTGCTCCACTTGGTAGCAAGTTGCTCTTCACCGTTTCTCTTTTAGTGTCTGTTAGCCTAAACAACCTTATTTTCTTAGGTCTCTTAGAAATTTACTCTAATGCACAGAGAAATGAAACAAATGTCAAAAGACAAAGTCAGTGGTGTGGCTTCTGATTCAGGTCATCTCCTGTTATATCTCTGCCTTTCCCAGTTTTGAGAGTTCATAAATTCACTCTCTGACATTGTTAATTCAAATTGACATTTGTCACCTGCCATTGAAATGGCCCTATCGTAAGTGACCCTTCCCTAGAGAGGCTGTTACCTGAAACGCCACAAAGGGAAGCAAATGGGCTAGGAAACAGGGTGTGACCACCGAGAAGGTTGTGTTTAGAAAGATCACCAGTTGTTGCTTAAATGAAATATGTGCTCTTTTTAATAATAAATTCCCCAGGAGTGGCAAGAAACTGTGAATATCCCTATACACCCTGCATTCTTACAAAGGCATGTGAATAATTTCCTCATCTGAAATATCAGCTTCTAACAGACAAAGCATCTATGTCAGCTAAGAAAATTACCCTGTAATTCTTCACCCTCTGGGAAAAATAATAAGCCTTGGGGCAGGCTGGAGTCCCTGTAGACTAAATTAGCCCAATTATCTGTCCTGAGCCTGAAGTTATTCCTCCAGACTAAGCCATTTCTTCTTTTATTCATCAAGGCCTACTCAAGGTTCTGGTTCTGTCTTACCACTCAATCAGCACTTCTTCAACAAATAACATCATACACTGTGGCTCCACTCTTCTTCCCACATTTCACCAGTCTTTCCCAAAGTTAACATATAACTGTGTATTGCTCAGCTTTCCCATACTCAGGGCACAATACCTAAAGCATCCACAACTTCAAGAAGAAGTTTGACTTGGCTCACAGTTTGGGGGATTCAGTCTGTGGTCAGAGTGCCAAGGCAGAAATATCATAGTGGAGGACGTGGTAGGACAAAGATGCTCACGTCATGGTAGCCAGTAAGCAGAGTGGGGTAACTGTGTTAGAGAGGGAAATATGACCAACCCAGGCACATCTGGAAGTGTGCTTTACTAATCTCCTAGGTGGTCCCAATCATCATCTTTACTTTACCTGCTCCTCCTCAGATAATTTATATTCCAAATGACTGTGATGGTATCCATGCTACAACATCGGTATACAACAGTTAACCCTTCATATTCAGCCCAAAAAGAAGAGGTATATTTTTTCATATCCAGAATGAATAATAATAGCAACCACTAAGAAAAAGCCGAATACAACACACAAGCCCTGTTCTCGGCTGTCCTCACAATGGCTCTTGAAGGTGGAGATATAAGACCCACACATGAGGAAATGAAGATCCAGGAAGCAAAGTAATTCAACTACTATTTGTCCAAGTGTCTCTCAGGTTTCTGACACTCTGCTTAGTTACTTTCCTTATTGCTGAGGCAAAATATCTGACACTCACAAGTTAAAGAAGGAAGACTTTATTCTGGCACACTGGTTGTAGAGATTTCAGTCTGTAGTCAGCTGCCTCCAAGGCAGCAAGAGTAGCGTGGTTCAGGGACATGGTAGAGGAGAAACAGTCCTCAGCAAGGCAGGCAGGAAGCAGCAGGCAACAAGCCTCCCTTTCCCTTTTATCTATCCAGCCACAAGCCTCTTGGGAAGCACCATCCATACCCAAAGTGCAGCTTCCATAATCCACACCCAGTACTCTGTGAATTACAATCAGTAGACTAATTTAGTACCACACACCCTTAATCCCAGTGTCACATGCCTTAGATCCAGCCACCTGTGAGTGCATGGAGCTGTGCGGGACATCTCAGCACAAATCATAACAATACATAATTATCACATGTAATGTTTGTAACTTTCCCATACATAGGGCATAATGACTTTGTCTTATAAATAAAGGAACTAGAGCTCACTGTGGCCCAGTGGTTTGTCCAGAGTACACAACTATTGTATTGTGAGGTCAGGATCCAGGTGCCAGTCTCTCACGGCTGATCCTTCTCATTACCCTATGATGCAACTCCATGAACTTTATGACTCCAACTATTGAAAGTCCCCTTCATAAACAGTGATGAAAGTCTACATGTCACAAGCTATTGACCTAGCATTCTTATGGTCCATAGTAGCCTATTTTTACCAAGGTGGGGGTTATTTTCAAGATGATTACTGTGAGCTTTGGACTCTTCTGTTCTAAAAGAGTGTTTCAGTACAGGGAAAATTGAGAGAGACATACTGATCTCCATTATTCAGAGCTATGGCTCCACAGTTGTTTTGTTTGTATTATTAAAAAAAATTCATGCTGCCCACATTTAAAACAATCTAAAATTGAAATGGGTTTATAATCTAATTTCAAAGAAAATTTGACTATTATCATTCAGAAAAATAAGTTAAAGGAGTCCCAGTACATATCCTAAGCCATGCCTGGAATATATCTGTTCTCTGATTATCACCCTCAATTGAGTTTTTTGGTATTAGAAGCAGCACAACAGATTGCATTTTAACTTAAATTTGGATTCTTAACTGTCTTCAAAGAGTACACATGATGCAGTAATAAAATGAAAGTTATTTTTTAAATGTAGAAGATAGTCACACACCAGGAGCAATTAAAGGAAGTAGACATTTCAAAATCTTTTGGAATACATCATAGGATATTCAAAGGCAGGAAAATTTGCATGTATCACCAGAATACAAAATGATAAAACTAATTCAAAATGCTCTAGATTTTGAGTGAAAAGGCTTAGTCTCACATTTTAATGTGATATTGGGAGGAAAAAAAGAGTTAATAGTTATGATGGCTAATGAAAAATTAAATGTGAGAGGAAAGCCATGTCAAAATACAAAGCACACCCACATAACCTTTTGCAGATTATGAAGAGTATAGTTTGTGACTGAAATTTCTTCCTGTTCTTTGTAATATCTACAATATTGCTTTTTTGTTTTCTTCTCTTCACTTTTTCTATACTTTTATATGATAGATTGTTAGTTTTGAATTTATAACAGCTCATACATTACAGTTTTTTTGTTTGTTTGTTTTGGGGTTTTTTTTGGGGGGGGGGTTGTGTTGTTGTTTGGTACAGGGATTGAACTCACAACCTCATACTTGCCAGGCAGGCGCTTGTACCACTGAGCTGTATCCCGGCCCCACATTACAGAATTTTGAAAGCAGAATTATGATGAAAGTAGAGAATTGGCTGTAAGTTAAACATACAGAACATGAAAATGGATGAAAAGAACAAGGTTTTAAGTTGGCTTCTAAAGAGATGATGGGTAAATTTGTTAGAGATTTTGTTGCATTGGTTGGTTGCAGCATTTGGTTTTTGCTATTGTTATGCTTGTGTAGAAGCGAAAACAGAAACAAACATATAGTGACATTCAACAGTCAAGGGAAAAGTTCAGTGGACTCTTCTTGTGTTTTAGCATCACTAGTACTGGTTTTGGTTTTGTTTTGTCTTGCCTTTCTTTGCTTTGTCTTTGTTTCTCATCTGTGGTACTGGTAGTGGAACCCAGAATTTCATGCATATTACAGCAGGCTCTCTGTCTCTGAGCTATCCTTGAGCCCTCCCTGGTACAGCTTAAAGCTCTGCTTGTGCTTGCCATGCCAGGCACCCAAGTTGCCAGGTTCTCCACAGTCAGGGCACAGGGATCCAATTTCACTAGACACTCAGAATCATCCTTGCAAATCTTCAGTTCAAATGCAGGCAACCCAGCACACCATGTTCCAGGAGGGGGAGAAAGACATCCCCAGCTATCAGAGCAGTTCTGAGACAGTTTCAGTGGTACATTTTGTAGTACCTGGCCTAGGTGTGGCTATCGGATCTCTAAGAGAGCAACCTTTGAGTGCGATTAGGCATTCCCAGTTACACAGCATCAAGTCTGACTCGCCGCCTCCAAAACATTCAATAAATCATTTCTCTGCTTAAATTAGTGATATGTCTTGGCATGGGATCCTAAAAATACAGAGCATAAGGCAAAAGCTGATGTACCTATAATTTATTATTTGTTCTCTTTTGAAGTTAGTATGATTGCAACTCTAATTTATTAAAAAAGAAGGTCTAAACTAGCCGTGCTTTTAACTGTAGTGGAGCTGTGGTAACCATTATACATAGATTCTTTTCAATATCCTTCAAATTATTCTATATTTCTTTGGTATTAGACATGTATTTCTTTTGTAATTTTAAAGATATGTTTTCTTCAAATGATAAAATGAAAAGAAACCAAGTTTCTGAGATCTGCCCAAAAAAAGGGAAAAATAGAAGATAAATGACAGGCCTGAAAATTCATTCTGGGGTTTACCAGTGAAAAGGTTTCAGGCAGCACTTGGATGAGTGAATGAATAAGAAAATAGATAAAATCATGGAGAGATGGTTGGTATGGAGACGTGAATGCATGCATGTGACAGTTGAGTTTTCCAAAAGGGGGTCTTTTTTCAGCAATTTAATAATCACAGTAGGATTTCTACTGCAGAAGAGAAATTTTCCTTGCATCAAGCCCCTCAGTTCTGTCCGGGTCAGATCACTGGAACCCCCATTATCTGTAGACTGGAAAAGTCATTCCTACTTTTCCTAGGTTTATTTTTATCTGCTCTCATGGATTCACACCATACACACACACACACACACACACACACACACACACACACACACACACCATGGCCCAAGTAATGACTCCCCAACATGCAGATTCAGGGGAGATGACTCCTGAGACTGAAATTTCCATTAGCAGAGGTCAAGATTTTGGTGACTCGTAAAGTCAATTTGATACTGTCATTTTATGCTTTTTATCCTCCTCTGTTACTAACCCACAAGTGAGATAAGCATATTTCCCACTCTTCTTTATCCCACAGTAACCCTCTGTATTTAATACTATAGTTCATGATCTCTAATAAGAATAGATAAGATCCCTAAAGCAAGAATGAACTGTTTTTAGTCATGGAATAACTGGGTTTTTTCCTTTCCCAAGGGAGGCAAGTTTGTATCATGTTTCACAGGCCAACAAATTGTGAGTGGGGTAAGCTCGGTAAAATTTCATTTGCAATCAAATTTACACATGGAAACCTTCTGGCTTCCTGTGGGTAAATGTTGGTGCGATATCAGACCAGAGGGTTTTCTGGGCTATAATTTTAAGGTCCTTCAATGCTTTGGGCAGACATCAGCTAATAACCTACTTTAAGCCAATTCAACTTAACTCGTATCAAGGGATAAACTAAAGAAATAGCACAACTGCTATCACTGGAAAAAACACTTTTAAAAGACTACCCGTTCCTATACCATAAAACTCAAAGAGATACGAAGTTAATTTTATAAGACATGACCCACAGCAACGCAAACATCTTCTAAAAGGAAATGTTAAAAAAAAGAAAGGAGCGGGAAGGAGGCAGGAAGAAGCTCTAAAGAAACAGGACAGAAACAGCTCCTTAAACGGAATGAAGAACAGTTACTTAGTAAACCAGTATTAATTATTAAATATGTATGCTTATAATGAAGTATTAGAGATATAAATGAAATATGAAACAGTGAAAACAGAAGTATCTAAAAATCCCACAGAAAAGAGAATTCAGTATGCGGTGGGTACTTGGGAAGAGTGAGCTTCCTGCCCTTTGCCTCCCACAGGTCCACTCTTGGACAGGGACGGACCCCAGAGGACGGGGTTCTTACACCCCTCATGTGTTGTCTACCCAGCGTTGGTCCTCTGGGCCATATGTCCTCCTGCACACTCATCTGTGACATGAAATACTACTCACCTGTCTGCTGCCAGAATATCCTAGACAAAAAAAGCATTGTTGAGAGCTTCTATTCTGTCTACATGAGCCCTAGCCATGTCTGAGTGGGAGGCAGGTCACACTTCCACTTGAGCCCATCCATTTATTCTCTCCAGACAAAAATGCACTGCACTCAGTTGAATGAATTGATTGGGATTCACTCGGACTGGAATAAAGGCAATTCAGGTTTGTATGCTGAAGCCATTTATAGTGAATGCTAACAAGACTGCTATCAAGATACAAGTAAAAGGTTAGTAAGTGCCACACACACGTGAATTCCCAGGTTTTCTTCCTGCTGGCTCGTCCTATGGCCTGTGCTTCTGCCAAAATTTCTTCCTTCCTTCACTTCTGTCCATCTTGCAGGAAACGTCAACCTAAGAGACCAGATGATGTCATTCTATGATTGGTTCTTCTCCCTTCGGAAGTACGTTCCTTCCGACGAGCCCATTAAAAAGTCCTGGTAAAAAGATCCAAGCTGCATCAGCACAGGTGCAACTTCTCTGTGATGAATGTGATCATATGTAGATCTAAAGCATACCAATAAACTCTGATTTAAAAAAAAAAGTCCTGAGACTCCCACAGTCTGCACTGACCACAAAGAGGCACGAAGGAACAATTTAGGGTGCTCATAGTAGTTGTTAAATAAGTACTCATTTCCCAAAATTCATCCAATGGTACACTTAACGTGTTAAATTTTATGTAATTTAAATAAAAATAAAACATAAAATTAATATTTATATATAAATACATTCAATTATATATATAACACACATACTATATATATACTAGACCTTCTCAATTATATATATATATTCAATTACATATATGTATACACATACGTGTGTGTGTGTGTGTGTGTGTGTGTGTGTGTGTGTAGTTTCCAGTTCTGTAGCTCATTCTTCACTGTCTCGCAATACCCCATTCTTCTGGAAATATTCCGAACACCTTGTTCTAGGAACAGGAACAGGCCCTCTCCCTAGGCACACAGACTGACATTTTCCCATACGCTCTCCCTGGCCCTGCCCTGCCACCACTGACTGGCACAGAGCTGGCAGCCAACTCACACTGGGCCGATGAGCCCCTTCCCTTGATACACACTTCGCCTCTTTGCAGTGCTTGAAGCTTTACTATGTTAAGTTTGGAAGCTGTTACTGGGCCAGGAAAGTTAAACAGGCACGTAGACAAACTGATAGGTATTCAGATGAGTGGGGAGAGAAAGTCCTAATATTTTAAATCACATTTTTCCTAAGAGTTCTTTATTTCTCAGTTCTTTGATCATTCATTTTTCTTTATCTGTTCCTTGGAATACTTTCCCCCCTTAAAAAAGCAACTATTTACTTTTATTTAATTTGACTTCTACATCATGTGACTAGAGAATCCTAATTTATACATCCTTCAAATTAGTATGTTCATATTGTGGTCTTATAATGATCATGCTAGAGTTTACTTTCCCAAACTTATCTAAGTGCCATGTACAGAATGAACAAAATAAATTAACTGACAATGAAGATTTTATATCACTGGACATTCTGTATGCTCATGATATAGGTACATTTTAAATACTGATGCCATGTGTACACATGCATGCGGTAGGGGAGATTGAACCAAGGACTCAAGATGCCAGGGAAGAACTTACCACTGAGCTACATCCCCAGCCCCTGGATATTTTTGTAAGTGGTAAGTCAAGTTGGCACTTAAATGTTACCAACCTTTGTAATGTATCAAAGTGGATATACATAGAATAGAATTTTATTAAACTGTCTCTTGAAATATATTTATAGAAAGGATGCTCTGTTCCTTTTGTTCCTTTGCTCATGACTCCTTCAATATTCAAATCAAAACCAAGTTCAAATATATATCAAAGTGCATTTTCTTATCAAAAATGAAGACAGAAGTTTGGGAAACAAAGATTTAAGATTGGTAAGAAATATATATTTTTTCATGTAATGTCTGTTACCACCACTTCTTCAAAAATATGAAATACTGATTTTAACAAGCATTCACATACACACACACACACACACACACACACACACACACACACGCTAGGTGTGATAGTGTATAACAGTAATTCCCGTGCTTAGGAGGCTGAGGCAGGAGAGCTGCAATTTTCAGCCCAGCCAGGGGCAATGTGGCAATTTAACCCTTAACCCAATTTAAGGAAACCCTGTCTCCAAGTATACACACACACACACACACACACACACAAAGAGATTAGACGCTCAGATGTAATCCCTGCTTCTCCCACATCCTAACTGTGTCCTTGAACGATCACATTACCTCTTTGTACTTCAAATTTTCCGTCGATGCAGCGGTAATAACAACAGTGCCTCCTATATCAAAGAGACTTCTGAACTCCCATGCTCACTGCAGCTTTATTCACCAGAGGCAAGATACAGAATCAGTGTGCCCATCAATGGGTCAATAGATTAAGACCAAAGATAGACACAATGGAATACCGTATGGCCGTACGAAGAAAGAAACCTGTCCTTTGTAACCATCTGGAAGAACCTGGAATCCACAGTGACAGATACGTGATCTCATCTATTAAATAATCAAACTTACAGAAGCAGTCACTGGGGTTGGGGAAGTGGGAAGAGAAGGTCTTAGGGAGATGCTACTCAAAGGGTACAAAACTTCAATTAGACAGAAGAAAAGTTTAAAGATTTCTATTATACACAGTGTTGTAGTTAATGTATTAATTACTTGAAAATTTTGAAAAGAGTAGATTTTAAATAGTCTCACCACAAAAAGAATATAAGTATATAAGGTAATAAATACATTAACAAGGTCAACTTAGCCATTCAACAATGTATACATATTTTAATACAACATGTCATATGCAATAAATATATACTATTTGTCCTTTTATATATATATGTATATTTCCCTTATAGAATTGAAAAAATATCTAGTGAAACAGAGTCCCTGTCATGCCAGAGCATTATATAAAAATAAGTAATTTTATTTTTTATTATTATTATTTTTTTAATTTTAAACTCATCTTTGAAAGAACACAGTCTCACACATGCTAGGCAAACACTCTACCACTGAGCCATATGCCCAGTTCTTACCATTTCTCTGCAGTGAAAATCTTCAAAGTCCTTTCTTCTAGCTTTTTAAAATGTACAGTTCCTTATTATGCATGAATTTATATTCTTTAATACATCATGCCCTAGTAGGTAGAATAACCTTATACAATTGGGTAATCAGTTCACTTGTTGCTATGCTTTGAAAACTCCCATACACAAATTAAACGTGTATAGATGTGTATATTTGAGCTTGTTCACTTCCTGGATAATATTCAAATGTTTTGCAATACAACAAAATTTCTGGACTATCTGAATATACTAGAATTCTGTTTGCTAAATACACGTTCTCAGCATAAACATTTTTATTGCATATTCACAGAAAATATGAAATTTATCAAACAGTATTTTGCAGCAACTAAAATCCCTGAGAGTTAAGAACAGCCAAAATGATCCAAATAGTATCAAATTTAAAGAGTAAGAATATTTAATTGAATGTAATTCACTTATGTACCTATCACTCAAAAATTTTCCAAAATAATTTGTGATGTATTAGCACAATGTGTGTGTTAGTCACTTTCCCATTTCTGGGACAAAATGCATTACACACACAACTACAAGGAGAAAAAGGTTCTTTTTGGTTCATGGATTCAGAGGTTTCAATCCACTGTAGGCTGGAGTCAAGACAGAAGCATCATAGCAGAAGGACATGCACAACAAAGCTTGCTCAAACCACGGCAACCAAACAAGCAGAGAGCAGGTAGAGAGCACGAGATGAAGTGGCCAGGACAGAACATAATCCCCAAGATCGTGACTTCATGACACCAGACACGTGCTTTCTAGTCCCCTGGGCTTCTCTCAAGATGTCGGCTTAACAAGTCCAACCCTCGTTTTTCTCCTCTTCCCTTTCCCCTTCCCTAGTTCCTTTTTCCTTTTGAGCAATTTCTTCCATTCCACAATATCTATTGTATATTTTGGTCCTTATTTACCTTTACAGTTTCTCACACCAGACAATGTGACAAATTTACACACGAGAGTTCAATTTATTTCACTTAAGATTATGGTCTCCAGTTGCATCCACTTACCCAGAAATGTCTCAAGTTTATCCTTCTTTATGGCAGAACAGTATCCACTGTATAAAAAAAATTTTTCTTTTTTTTTTTCACTGTTTCAATAGAACTTTACTTATGACACTGAAATGTGAATTTCACATGATTTTTCTGTTACAAATATTCTTTTTTTATTTTTCCTTACCCCTTAAAAATCTTTAGACATCATAGCTTAGAGGTATTAAGAAAAATAGGTAGAAGGCTGATTTAACTTCAGTCTAAGAACAGTTAAAAGGTCTACTTGTTTTGATAATTTCATCTTTTTCTCAGTTGGTGGGCATGTGGATTGTTTCCAAGATTTAGCTATTACAAAACATACTGCTATAAACAAGGGTATACACATATCGCTGTGCTATGATGGTTTAATTCTTCTGAGAAGATACCCTGTAGAGGAAGTAGCTGGATAAAATGGAACCTCTAGTTTGAGTTTTTTGAGGAATCTCCTCACTGATTTCTATAGTGGTTTCACAACTCTAAACTCCCACCAGTAGTGGAGAAGGGTTCCTTTTTCATATCGTACCTCCATCATTAATTATTCATTGGATTTTGATGGTAGCCATTCATTCTGGAGTAAGATAGAATCTCAGTGTTGTTATAATTTGTATCTCTTGAATAACAAGTGAGGTTGAATATTTTTTTCAAATATCTATTTGCCATTTATATTTTTTCATCTGAGAAGTGTCTATTGATCTCAGATGCCCATTTTTTATTGAGTGTTTTATATGGGAGGTTTGATTTTTTTTCAGTTCTTTATACGTTCTAGATATAAGTCCTTTGTCTGAAAGACACCTGGCTAAAATTTTTCACACTCTGTGGGTTGTCTTTTACTCTGTTGGTGCTTTTTCTTGCTGTGCATAAGTTTTTTCAAAGGATGATTGTTGATTATTTTGCATGGGGTTTTGTTCATGTCCTTGCCTATGCCTAGGGCTTCAAGAGCTGTGTCTAGGGCTAGGAATACAGCTCAGCAGCACAATGCTCCCCTGGCAAATATAAGGCTTTGAGTTTGATTCCTAGTACTAAAAAAAAAAAAAAAAAAAAAAAAAAGTTCTGCCTATTCTCTTTTCCAGCAGATTTAGTATTTGTTTAAATATTTAAATCTTTGATCCCATTCTATTTTAGTTTAGTGCATGGTGATAGACATGGATCTAGTTTTAGTCTTTGGCATGTGGGAAGCCAGTTTTTTCAGCATCATTTATCAAAGAATCTTTCTTTCACTGAATGTATTTGACTCTTGTCAGAAATAAGGTGAGTGTGTTTGGAGTTGTTTCTGCATCTTCTAATCTGTTCCATTGATCTTGAGGTTTTTATTTTGTTTTGTGTAGCCAGTACCATGCTGTTTTCATCACAGTTGCTTTGTAGTATAGTTTCAAGTCAGGGATTGTGGTGCCTCCTGCCTTGCCTTTGTTGCTAAGAATTGTTTTTGCTGTTCTATGTCTCTTTAGCTTCCTAACAAATTTTAGGAATCTTTTCCCTAGTTCTGTGAGATATGTTAAAGGTATTCTGATTCAGATTGCATTAAACCTGTTATAGCAGTTTTGGAAGTATGGCCATTTTCAACATGTTTCTATCCATGAGTAAGGGATATCATTCCATTTTCTAATATCCTCTTTAACCTCACTTTTCAGAATTCTTTAATTTCCAATGTATAGATCTTTTACAGCCTTTGTTAGATTGACTCCTATTTCATTTTTTAATGCTATTGTGAAAGGTCTGGCTTCCCTAATTTCTCTCTAAATGAGTGTGTTGTTTGTGTAACCAACAACAGGAAAATAACACAAGAAAGATAAGCCAATACATTTCAGTTATTATCACCAATGTAAATAGTCTCAGTTCACCAATCAAAAGACACAGACTGGCAGAGCAGATCAAGAAGTAAGATCAAACAATATAGTGCATACAAAAAACACATTTAGCTCAAAAGAAATTCATGGACTGAAAATCAAAGGATGGTAAACAATAACCCATGCTACAGGATCCCAGAAAACATAGAGGTAGCTATCTTAGTTGCAGACAATGTGAACTTCAAGTCAAGACTGATCAAAAGAGACAAAAGAGGGCACTACATACTTGTTAAGGGAAAACTCTAAGAAGAAGAAGAGATAACAATCATAAATATATATGCACCCAACTACAGAAAACCAATAATAAAAGACATGAAAAATCAAATAAATACTAACAGGATTGTCATGGGGGACCTTAATACTTCACTGTCACAATTAGATAGAACAACCAGTCAAAAAAAAACAACAACAAAGAAATACCAGAGCTAAACCAAACTTGTGAACAAATGGACTCAGTAGATGTCTACAGAATGTTCCACTCCACAACATCAGAATATACACTCATCTCAGCTGCACATGGAACATTCTCCAAGACAGACCACATACTAGCCCATAGAATATGCTTAAATAAATGTAGAGGAGTTGAAATTATTCCCTGCACATTATCTGACCATAATGCAATGAAAATGGAAACCAACAGCAGAAGAAATCACAAAACTACATAAACACTTGGAAATTAAACAACATCCTCCTGAACAATCAATGGGCCACAGAGTAAATTTAGAAAGAAATTAAACAGGAAAGGATCTTTGAAAGTCAGTTTCTGTGGTGAATCTAGGAGCCAGGCTGTTCTGGGACCTTCTGAGCATGGTGGGAATCGTACTCCCTCACCTGTACTGGAATGGACAGACCTCCCTCTGTAGGCTGCTCACTTCATAATGAATTCCTGTGACTTTGGTCCTCCTGTTCTGCATGGCCAGATGTTCTCCTGCTTCCTCCTGCCTGCCCATGCATAGATATTTGAAGTGCCCCAATAGTGAATCAAGTAGTTGGTCCCAGTGGTGCTTGTGGGACAGCCTGCTGTCTCACTTTGTGATAAGTATTTAATTTTTAATCCATAGGTTCTAAGTTTTGCTCTATAAATCTGCTCTTTTTATGTGGGGATTTGGGTAGATTTATAAGACCTTCAGTATTACCATAGTCTCAGATCACTTAAAATATTTTAAATGGAATTTTGTCATTCATAACCAAGACCACTGATGAATATATTCCCTAATCACCTCATTAAAAGATACTTTCCATGTACTAGCATCCAGTCATTAGTTCAAATAGTATAACAATAATTTTAACTGCTCATAGTTAAGTAGCTCCCCATTTGGTTAAACCTCAATAATTAGCTAAAAGTGAAAAAATGCTTTGATATAAATATTTGCACTAGCTCCCTTCTTTCCTTGGTCTTTAATTCTTTTAGCAAGTGTTCTTGAGTTAAAGAAAAATGCCTAGCAATGGATTTGTAAATTTTCTTCAGTATAAATAAGTCCTGTGCCCTAGTTCTACTAATCAATAGATTTGGAAAAACAAATTCAAACCATGTTGAATCATCTTACTTCTGCAATTATTTACAGCACTTATTTCATCTATTGATTAAACAAATAGAAACACACTGAAATCTTACTTACATGCTATCCCTGGAGTCAACACCACCATTAAAATAATTTATAAGAACATTTTTGGTACATGAACCTCCTCAGACCTGGCTCAATATTGGCTGGCTTTCTTTTAAATTATGGCAGGTTTTTAGCACAAAGCGTAGGCTAATCTTGAAAATCACTGATGAGATTAATGGGAGAATGACTAACCTCCTGGTTCTATTTTATTAAATTATCACATAGCAACTTGAAATGAATTAAATTATCCCAATGTCAAGGGCTACTGCCTAGACCCTCTCTTCTCGATGGGTCAAAAAAATGGCACTGCTGCTATTCCAAAGAAAAGTAGCTTAGTCAGTAAAACAATTTTAACCCTCTATCGTGTTAAAATCAGGAACACCTGAATAATATTCCTGGCTAAGACTGAGAGCAAAGCACAAAGATAACTCATGGTCTCTGCTTTGATTAGTTAAAAATGTTCCAGCCCACAGGAAATCAATTGCAATGATCATGAGTTTATTCATTCAACAATGAATATAAAATGGGGAACTCCTTATAGCCTTTCATGGAAAAGGAGCCACATTGAAATACAGTTAATAACAAGGTCCTGCTTAGACTCCACCACAACAGAATACTCCAAAGACCTCCCAAATTGCACCTGTCCCATTACATTATCTCCTGTACCCGTCTACCTTTATTTGCAGTACTGAGACACTATATAGCTTCTTGTTAACATTGCCCTTTTTGCTCAGGGCAAAGCCTCACCTTTTTTAAGATCTCTGCAGCAACTACTGCAATAAATTGCTGCCTGCTGGGCCACGGAATCGAGAAGCCTTGTGAAAAAGAAACGCTCACAGTTCTTCACTCACATTCCATATTTGATGTGCAAAATAAGACAATTTTTATTTTTAGGCCTAACCACTAATTTAAAAGTAAGAGGACTATATTGGAGATAAAGAATTGAAACAATAAGAGCTTCATAAGAGCTGCTTTTTTTAAATTTTTAGTTGAAAGAATAAAAAATATAAATCCTAACTCTGCAAGAAAATCATGGGGGAACAAATGAGGCTTAGTAGCAAGAAAATAATGTGCTTTAAGTTATTTGCTTCCATTTTAATATATTGAATATGCAAGAGACCTGGCAAAATACTTTTAAAAATAGTCTTCTGATATTACTAAATTAAAGCTAATTTCTTCCCATGCATTTAGAATTGCATCTAACACACAAAAGGGCTTGATAAATATTAGTTATGATTATTTATATTATTATCATTGACAGGCTTAGCTCTATTTCTTTATTTTTATCCTCCAACTCAGGAGAAGAAATCCAACCAATTTCACGTTTTCTCTCTCTCTCCCTTTTTCAGCCCCTTGTGCCCACCTCTCCTGTTCCCATTGGCTGTGTTCCCTCTGCTGTGACTCTAGTTTTCATTCCCTCCCAAGCCTTGGTCCGTATTTCTCTCCTGTCTACCACCTGCTACTTCCAAGGCCAAATCAACTCTAATTTCTCACCGCCTAGTCACTCCACAGCCCACCAGAATTAGTGTTTGGGCAGGGGAAGAGGAGCTAGCAGGACCCAGGACGCATGCAGTTCTGACAACTGCATCACTCTCCAGCCAGATGGCAACAGACCTGCATCTCTGGGGTTCAGAGAGTGTTGGCGGGCCCTGGCTTGCTGCAGCCTGGCAGCTACCAAGAGTTCCACCTGCAGTGACTGGGAAAGGATGGCGGGTTGGAGGGAGCAATGGCTCCTGGGCGATCTTTGGTATTTGGGAAATGTGGAAGAAACACTAATTATAAGGGCTGGGGAATTTGTTTGGTTGTACTGAGGGTTACTGACACATTAAAAAGAGAAAATGATAGGCTCATTTCAACCAATTAGCCACTTAAAGCACAGAGTGAGAGAAGGCACCCAGGGCAGTGTTTACAGACAAGAGATCTTCCCCACCCAAGGTCCCAGCAGAGACCAGCTGAGAACTAGGGCTGGCGCCTCACTGCAAAAGCAGAGGGCTTCAGAAAAGGTGGCATTTACAGCCCCATCAAGTTTCACACATTGTCAGGGAAAGATTGGGTCTGGAGTCTGAGGGTAGGGATATCCAGGAGATACCTAAAGAACACTGTACCCTCTGCCTCCCCAGAAACTTCTGGGCATGCATAAGCAGCCCATACGCCTGTGTTAGGCAGTGATGGACCCTAACACATTGACTACAGACCACAAAAAGATGCCTCACAGGATAACACATGCCCTCCTCAAGACCTGGCCTATTTTTCCTGTTTAGCCTTGGCAGTATGTAGAGGCAATGCTCAGCATGGCCCTGCTAAAGAAGGAAAGGGATTATGTACTGAAATAACAGCAGGACACAGCTCATAAGTACCAGAAGAATCCAGGAGAGCATCTTGCAAGCGCTGCCGCTGGAGGATCCAACCCAAGCCAGGTCTGGACGCACACATGGATGGCCCCACATCCAGTGCAGGCGTGATGAGTCATAAACATGCTCGGGGCATAACGGAACTCGGGGAAGTGAATGACTTGAACATAATCTTCCTTCCCACTGTCTTTTCTGTTCTGTGAGCAGAAACAATGTCAAACCATAGATCTTTGTTAGAGAATTTAAGACCAAAAAATAACAGAGATGCCTGACTTTCTAACCATAAAACATTTCCCTCATCTATTACAACGGCAAGCCTACTTTCCATAATTAGCATGCTTGGGTTTAATTATATTACAGACAATACACACTCATTAATGAAAGCTTAGAAGGACAGACGTGTCTGACTTGTCTGACCGCAAGCTTGGCAGAAAGTCTCTCCGGCCATCAGGGAAAATGGCCCTGCTGTGGGCAGGCACAGGGAGGCACAGGAAGCCGGCATGCAGTGGAAACCCTAATCACGGGTGCGGCTCATAAACTGAGCTCCTCCAACACACTTCCAAGCTGAATTATCCTGCCGCCTCCTCGGCAGAACATATGTTACGATGACTCAGTCCTCCTCGGCCTTCCTTCTGCTACGAGCACTACTGACCAGCTTCCTTTTATAGTATCTGCTTATTCATAACTGTGTCTCCTACTCCAGGTCTCTGAGTCTCTTTTTTAACTCCTGCCCCCACAGCCAAATGTTAGCTTTCTGTATATATTTTACAATCAAACACTCAGTGCAGTAGAATTTTATTGGCCAGAAAACTACTGAGCAGTTACCAAGGATTGGCTAATTCATGTGACAACCATCTCCTGTCTAGTTAGCCATGGGGAGCAGAGGGCTGCTTGACTGAGTGATTGATGACCAAGTGGCACATGGCCACACGACCATATGACCAAACCAAAGGCAAAAGGGTCTGAGAAATGCATCCCCTGGCCCCAGCCTGATTCCCAGCAAAACTCCACCATGAGAGGAAAATGAAATCTCAATGAGCAACTGATCATCTCGGCCTAGTTTTTGTAGTTGTGTTTTGTAGTTGTGTTGTCCATTCACTAATTTACTTGTTTTTAATTCAAGAAGAAATCAGAGAAGCTCCTGATATAGGGGAATGAAACTCCCAACGCTAGATGTCCTGTGCAAGTTCATGTTCTCTAAAATCAAAGAGTGAATTTCAAGAACAACAGAGGTGAAGAGAAGAATAAATTTATTGGGGGAAAGAAAGCTTTTGTCTGAAGAGAGACAGAAGTGGTCCCAAGTGGCTTGCCAAGGACCCTGCCTTTTCTAGGGATTTTTATAGAGCAAATCCTTGACATGAGGTGGGTCCACGGTGGGAAAAAATGGGAAATCACAAGGTGGGCATGAGGTGGGACAAAACTAGGGTCAACCAATACCATCACGAGTATAATTGCTCAGATCAAATTGATTAAATGAAGGAGTCACGTATCAAGTAGGCATGAATACAGAACAGGGGCTCTTCCTATAGAGGGTAGAGTTAATGACTCTTCCTGGCTTTCTCAAGGTAATTCATACCTATTTAGAGAATCAGTGCCTGATGTTTATCCTTAGGAAGTATGTGGGAGCATTTGTTTAATCTTTCATCTTGAGGTCTGACCCATAATGGGAGGTGCCTGTCTCTCCCACAGCTGCAAGGTATCTTGATCTTCTGCACTGGCTCCCTCGAGGGCCGAACCCTCTCTGACTGCCTGTAATATTTTTATCTACCTTAGTTGCCCTCCCAGAGCAGAGTCGTTTCTACCGAAAATATATTTACTAGATATTTGTATACATCCTACTGAGAACTAAGAAGTATTATAGAAATTCCATGAAAGGGACTCGTGGGGCCAAAACAAAATAGCTTGATGTACTTAAGAAAAGTCTGGGCTGAAACTGGTAGGAATCTTTGTATCACATCCTGGGTTTGCCTTTGACTAGTTATGGACCTAGGGCAATGCTAAAAGAAGCAGTCACCTACCAGGATAATCTGAGAAAGGGGTTTATCAAGCTCCCAGTGCCTTACTCATCCTCACTGGAGCTCCATCCTATTGTCATTAACGTCATCACTTCCAAGGGGAACTCTTCTGGAGGATTTGCTTTAAAAAGACTTCTAAGGTGATTTAGATAAACCTACTACCACTCTGTCAAGTCCAATTCAGTTGAGAATCATTGGACTGGATAATACCCTAAATAACGCTTTAATCCCAGGATAGTTGAGAAGTTGCAGAAGTAATTTGATTGTGCACGCAGCAAAAAATCTTTAGAAGATCATCATGAAACAATATAAAGAACTTCTGTGATCAACATTAAAGAACAAAAGCAGGCAACACCTGTGACCAGTAAAAATAACAATAACCAATAAATACACAAAAAGAAGCTGTACCTCAAATGTAACTAGAGAAATGCAAATTATAGCAATATTGGATTTTAATTAATTACCTATCACACTGCAATTTAAAAGTTTCATAATGCTGTCCAGGACAGAGAAAGCATTGTGGCCTTAACTGGGCTACAAATGCATGTGACCAATCCTTGAGCCATTTCTGCTTCTCAATACATCATAGAAATACATGTGAAGAAAGACACACACATAAGTCTGTGTTGCAAAATAGCTTAGTTTATCATAACCCAATGACTGGATCATGATACTTATTGCATAAGCATTTTTCAAACATAAAGGCAATACTTCATATTTCCAACAGCTTCTGTGTATGTATGTAAACATACCAACAAGATCCAGAGAGCAGAAGGCTGGGAGCACAGGAAGGGCCCAAAGGAACTTCATCCTCTATGTAGATAGTTCTACATTTTAATTTTTATTGTTTTTTTAACAACAGCTTCTGCTCATTAAGAGCCTGCTATGTGAGCATGGTGTGAAATGAGACTAGTTACATAGACTTTCTTTTCAGCTTTTATTTTTTATTAGTATGTGTTTGCAGTACACAAGGAGAATGATGCTGGGAAAATTGGCTATCCCCAAGCAAAAGACTGAATCTAGACCCAAGTCTCTCCCCATGTACTACACTAAAATCAAAATGGACAAAGATTTAAATGTTAAAACAGAAAATAATCTGCTGGAAGATAAAATAGTCAAAATTCTTGAAGACATAGCTTTAGGCAAAGACTTTCTCAACAAAGCCCCAATCGTACAAGAAATAATATCAAGAAACAAGTGGGCTGATATCAAATTTAAAAAGCAAAGAAAACAACAGAGTAAAGAAACATCTTACAGAATGGGAGGGGGAAATGCCAGCTATTTCTTAGACAGAGGACTAATATTGAGAATACATTTCTAAAAAAATTACACTCCCCAAAATAACAGACCAGTCAAAAAACAGGCCACCAAAATGAGCAGATACTTTACAGAAGAAGTACAAATGGCCAATAAATACATCAAAAACTGTTCAGCATTTCTGGCCACTAGAGAAATGCAAATTAAGACAATGGTTACTCTATAAACAATGATTGTCATCAATAAGTCAAATAATAACAAGTGCTGGTGAGGCTGAGAGGAAGCAGGAACCCTTCTGCATTGTTGGTGAGAATGTAAACTACTACAGTGATTATAAAAATCAGTATGGAGGTTCCTCCAAAGAAGTAAAAATATAAATTGCCTCTGACCCAGCTCTTCCCTCTCCTTCTAGGTATTTTACCAAAAAAATTAAAGACATCATCGTATTATAATGATACCACACATGTGTACTCATGTTTACAGCAGTGGTTTTATTGTGGGGTAGGGGGTGTTATTCTTCTTGTTGCTTATTTTTGGAGCAGGGGTTGTAGGGTTTTTGTTTGTTTTCGTTTTTTTTGAGACAAGGTCTCACTATGTAGTGCAGACTGGCCTTGAACTCACAATGTAACCCAGCCTCCAACTCACAGTGATCCTCTTGCCTCAGTCTCACAATAATGACGTTTTAGTTACTTTTCTCTTGTTGCTGAGATGAAATACCTGACACTCAAAGTTTATTTAGCTCACAGTTTATAGAGGTTTCAATCCACAGTTGGCTAGCTCCAAGGCAGGGTGGCTCATGGCAGACGCTCCAAGGCAGGGTGGCTCATGGCAGACGGGCAACAGTTCATGGTGGTGGAAGACAGCAAAAGTAACAAGAGAAAAAGACAAGACTCTTTTTTGTCCCTATATTGTATGCAGACAATCCAACCTAGGGCAGGTGTGGCACTCAGACACTTAATCCTAGACAGAACTATACCAACCTATCAGTGGACTGATCTACTAATCACACGCCCTTAATCCCAGCATCACATATGCTAGATCCAGCCACCATTGCAAAGCCCCATCTGTGACCCCATGAGACTTTGGGGAGCATCTAGACACAAGCCATAACAGCTGAAATTACAGGCATGCCTCGCCACACCTGGCACATCTGATATTCTAAGGAGTATTTCAAAAGCCAGCCACAAAAGAGCTCCTGGTTCAGGGAAAATTTGAGAAAAAAAATCCAATCAGTACAGTTCAGTTGAGGACTTTCCTTTAAATTTCTCTCACACAGCCACTAGATTGTGCCCTACTCTGACTTCAATTCCTCCTTCTCAAGCTTCGACCCACAGCACCTGCCCTCTTCAAGTTCACCTTGAATCATCTGTGAAGAGTAATTTATATAAGAAAACAGCATCTTGTCACCTGTTATAAAATCCAGCTAACGTCCTTGCATTTTGTATACATAAAGTTCCTCTGTCTTCTTTAAATAAACCTTTACTTCTTGAATGATTTGAGTTGGCTCCTGCACCTTACAACAAAGGGCCCTAGAACAGTATCTTTTGAGTTCACAGACCATAACACAAAATACCCTCATTTTCATTGCTTGTGTGTGTATTTTATGATGACATATTATGCATGGAAATAGTGCTCAAAAGAAGTAAAATCCTAAGGTCCTTTCTCACGACTCCAGCAGAGAAAAGAAGCTGAGCACTAACAGGAGAGTTATTCAGATGCAAAATCCAAGCATCTTTTGTGAGAGAAGCTGTTTTATTACCTTTTCAAATTCTCTTCTCTATCTATTAAATTGAGCCCTGAGGGGGCTTCGATTTTGCAATATTTCTTTAGTTACAATGTTAACCTGAAAGTCAAAAGTATATATATATATATATATATATATATATATATATATATTCTATAATTCTAATTTCCCAGGAATTCAAACTATGTTTCCTTGAAGCCTGACACAGTGAAATTGGTGCCTGTTTTTGATGATTACAGGAAGGACTTAAGCACCCCTGCCTATTCAAAACTACATATAATCTGCTCCATGGCAACTTCGCCCATGTTGGAGGAATAAAAATACCTCTCCCTGGGGCTGGCCATCGGCAGCACGTCTGCCTGGAGGACGTGGTCTCTGCCTTTCTAAACCAATCAGCTCAGCACCGCGCCAGAGCCCTGCACAGGCAGATGCTTCATAAATGCTTCTGAATCGACAGAGGTAGCCAGCTAATGTGAGGCCTGCCCTGCTCTCCCCACCTGCTGCCTGGAGCAGGTTACGAATCCGTAGGAGCAACTTGGAAGAGGGAATGATTAAAGTAGAAAGTGTCTACGCTGAGCCTAGCATTTAAAATAATAATGAAATTTTCAGAGGAGATTCTTACTGAAATCCACATGTATTCAGATAATCCCACTAGGAAATATTACAGTTGATAAATTGAGCACAATCGCATTTTCTCCAGGTTTCCTGGAACTCTTCATCTGTCTCAGTGTGGTAGCCAGAAATCAAAAAAAGAGGGCGGAGAATTAATAACTGCACACTTTTAAGGATTTAATGAAACATTTATAGACTATTTCGGGCTTGTAATAAAAGTTATTACCCTCTGGTTGGCGAGTGTGACCTCCAGGGGACAATAACGTTCTATTACATCCCCAAATTCTATAAAGTCATTAGTTATCTCCTACGGGAGACCATCCTGTATTGACAAGAGATAGGATGGCTAGTTGAATAGCTGAAATGATTCCATAAATTTCAATCAAAGCTGGCATCACTTATCCAAATCAAAAACTTAAAATGTGTTATTATTACAGGTTCTCAGAATTACAGCTAAGTGTTGCTGAATTCCATGGCACACTGTAAGCAGCATCCCCTCTCACCTTGCAGGACACACAACTGCGCGATGCATCAGGGAACTAATGACTGGGAAGTAATGCGTCTTTTCCTGGCTTCTTTCCAGGTCCATAAAGCTAACAAATGCAAGTCTGATTTAAACCCTCACAAACAACACTGCTTTCCTAAAATGAGATAAAATACCCTTAACATGTTGTTCCTCAATATATTAAAGTTTTGAAACATACACGTAAATTTTTGTATGCGAGTGTGTGTGTGTGTGTGTGTGTGTGTGTGTGTGTGTGTGTGTCCCCGCTTCTCTAAAGCTTTTCCGGTGGAGCTGAAGTGTAAGGAAAGTCAATTGCTCCATCTGCTGGCTGTATTTGGAATCAGGCTCTAATTCCAAACTCCAAGGAAACTAGGTAGGAATTGAGAGAGGCACCTCAAAATGTCAGCTGAAAACTACATCAAGCACACAATGAAAATGTCAGTGCACCCGTATTCAAAGCCCCTAGTTCCACTAGAAAGCACTGGATATTGTACAATTCACTGAGTTCAGTCGCCATCCGCAACTCACTAAGGGTTTCTCAGCCCTGGTGCCAGCACATGGAGAAAACAGTGTCAAGGCCAGACCACGTGACACACTGAACTTGGATTCTGGAAAATCCCAAAAGTCCTTCACACAAACACACTTGTGAGGCTCACAGCATTTGGAGTTAATACTTAGGGAAAAGAGGTTCACACATCATTAAACATGTAAATCTTCAGCTAGCCTGATGCTGAGTAACACATAAGAGGAAGGGTCCACAAGCTGGACTTCATGGTGGTTTTGCTTTGGCTTTAATCTAAAACACACCAAGAAAAAAATGCATAATGCAGATTTCACAATCATGCGTCATTTTAGCATTCAAACTGTAAAACCATGTCCTGTCTGCTCCTTGCTGACTAGTCCCCTTTCTGAAGCTAACATAATACTTCTCTCCTTCACTGCTAATCTGGGTGGCTGAGAAAATTAGCTATCTCAAGACCTGCTTGAAAAGCCCAGTTATTATCAGTCACTCTCTACTAATTTTCCTAACTTGTTCCATAGTTGTGTGTTCGAAACACTTTACCCTTGTTCCATTTACTACATTAAATGCACACCTTGAAAAACTCAATCACAAGGGATTTTTGAACCTGGGTTTTGTTTTTATGATGCCCCTGGAACTCAGCAGCTGTGCTGCATTCAAAAGAGCAAGCACATTGTTCTATACAGAGTAACAGCTCCTCCTGAGGCTTTAGCTGGATGTCAAACTGCGGTTTATCTGTAAAATCTTTCCTTTTCCTAGCATATTTTTCAAACTGTAACCCTGAATCACTCTTCCATTCTATTATGAAGCATTGAAATAACTTGAGTCTTGATGCAAAGAAATCAGCTTACGTCTTGAAGAAGTCGAGGTTTTGCACTGCATATAAACTGCTGTGCGCAGTTCTCCAACTGGATGTGACAGTGCAGGACACATGACCTGGTTATGACTGTTTTCATGGCACTTTAACCTTTCCCCCAAACCAAGTTATATTTAGTAGTGATTTGAGGTAAGAAAATTGCAGAGATTTTTTTAATTTAACATTTCCCTTGGCATCCTTTTTATTATTCTTCATTATATTTATTATTTGAAACCTTCCCATTATCTCAACATACCACTCAACCCCAAAATTTAATAAACGGTATTAATAATATCTGTCTTTCAGGAGCGTTTAATCTAAAAGGCAGGCATTTAAAAAGGCTCTTACAATATAATGTGGGAAGGAAAATTGTGGAGCCATATTAAGAGCAAAGGCCATTGCGCTGGAGAAGGGGGAGGATGTTAATGGGGAGTTCGCTCTGAGCTGGCCCTAACAGACAGGAAGTCACCACCTGGCCGGGAACATAGCGGGGAGGAACGCCAGGCAAAGAGAAAGCGTGGGGAAATTTTTGAAGATGTGAATCGTGTGCACCTTTCCCACCTTTCAATTCTTAATTCCCCTTGTAGAGGATCGGCGAGATGATGCTCCTTGAAAGAAGAGCATTTGGCCCAGCTCCTGTGTACTGACAGGTTCAGGGCTGGCGAGGATATCACTCCACCCCCTCAATTAGCTTTAAGCAGTGTAAATGGGTCTAGGGAGATACTGAGCAACCTTTAAGGCAATATGACAGGTCAGAGAAGCCCTGCGGGTAGCTCCAGACTAGTATGCATGAGCTAGACCACGGTAGGCTAAGACTGAGTATTAAGAAAGAATCTATAACAACTCAGGGCATGAAAGGTAGATGTCAAAGCCACGGTGCTCTCTCTCTCTCTCTCTCTCTGTCTCTCTCTCTGTCTCTCTGTCTCTCTCTCTCTCTCTCTCTCTCTCTCCCCCTCTCCCTCTCTCTCTGTCTCTCTCTCTCTCTCTCTCTCTCTCTCTATCTCTCTCTCTCTCTCTCTCTCCCCCTCTCCCTCTCTCTCTGTCTCTCTCTCTGTCTCTCTGTCTCTCTCTCTCTCTCTCTCCCTCTCCCTCTCTCTCTGTCTCTCTCTCTCTATCTCTCTCTCTCTCTCTCTCTCTCCCCCTCTCCCTCTCTCTCTCTCTCTCTCTCCCCCTCTCCCTCTCTCTCTGTCTCTCTCTCTATCTCTCTCTCTCTCTCCCCCTATCTCTCTTTCTCTCTCTCTCTCTCTCTCTCTCCCCCTCTCCCTCTCTCTCTGTCTCTCTCTCTCTCTCTCTCTCTCTCTCTCTCTCTCTCTCCCCCTCTCCCTCTCTCTCTGTCTCTCTCTCTCTCCATATTGTAGAGGTGCTATTGTGCCTCCTACCTAGCCCAACTCACAGCATTCAGGTGCACCCGCCTTTCTCACAGTCATTTATTCTCTAGCCCCTCCGCTCTTCATCAATTAGTAAAACCTGGCTTTGGCCCTAGATCGAGGCCTTTGTTCAGTCAGCCACTGTTCTAGCCCCCTTGGCTTCCCTCTACTAGATATGTCTTTGTCTCTTTATTCTCATCATGGGTTGCACCAAAAGTGGTAGATTGGAGTTACTTGTTAGAATTCCAGTAACTTTTCCCTGGGATTACAAATGTGGACTCCACTGGATAACAAGATCCAGAGGCTTTTCTATCCCTTGACGTTTTAGATAAAAGTTTTACACAGAGGACTGATTTTCTAATAATGTTAAATGAAAAACAAACCTCCCCATAAAGTAAGGAAAGTTTAAGCCTTTATAAGTGAAATACCTGTTTTAGCAAACATTTCTTTATTGCAAAATTTTTATGACCCAAATAAAAATTCAGCTGCACCTTGTAAATGTTTTCTCTACGTGGCCAGTCTGAGAAAAGGTGTCCCTGAAGAGAGAATGAATTGGGCTCTACGGAGTAAAGTTTCATGTGATCAAAAGAGCAGTATAAGCAAATTCTTGTGGAGCTGGCTGGAAAGAAAACTATGTATGCTTTGTACTAGAAATAATCTGTAGTCAGGTTGGATAGCAGAGCTATAACCCTGTCAATGACTTTATTTCCTCAAAGAAAATAGGCAATTAAGTATTCCTCTCGCTTTTATTAGAACAGACACTATTGGGAATTTCAACATTTATTTTTGTAGGATGTCTCCCCTGATTCTTAGCTTGTGGCACCCTGTGCCACTGCACTTGAGATTTAATGATGAGGAAATGAATAGAAAAATGGACCAAACTCTTCTGGAATACATGCCCACACTTCAGTGTCACTAGTGATTGGAAGGTTTGACAACTTAGGGCATGAGGGCCCTTGTTTGTACTGCATGAGATACATTGGCAGTGGTCCACTAGCATAAAAACCCATTTACACCCTTTTTTTCCAGTGATTGTGCAAAAAGGGACAGAAATATATTTATTTGAAATACGAATGTATCTTTCTATCAGGAAAATTTTCAAACATACAGAAAAATAGAGCTACTACTTATTAGCCATATTCCAAATCATTTCTTTTTTAATTTTATTTTAAAGAGGATAAAACCAAGGAAAATAAAACAGAATAAAACCAATCAAAACAAATCAATGTAAGTGATACAGGACTTCAAAACATTAGGAAATCCACAATAGTTACCATAATGCCTTTTGTTGTCTTCAAAATAGCTGCAGATAACTTTGGACATAATAAAAATCAGCGGGGCATGGTGGCTCATGCCTGTAATCCCAGCACTCGGGAGGCTGAGGCAGGAGGACTGTTGCGAGTTCGAGACCACCCAGGGCTACAAAGTGAGTTCAAGGCTAGCCTGAACTGTATAGAGACCTGTCTCAAAAAGACAAAAAAAAAAAAAAATCAAACAGAAATAATAAAACAAAACAATGAATGCAATAAAGGACTTCAAAACAAGCCTATAGCAAATCCAAAATGGCTTTACCATAATATATCTTGCTGCTCCTGTCATCGAATATAATCAAACAAAACAAGACACTAAAACCCAACCCAACAAAACAATGAAAATGATATAGGACTTCAAAACAAAACAAACAATCAACAATGGCCACCACCCTCAGAAGGAGAATCCCCCAGGTGCCACACTGCATACCATTGTCCTCTGAATAGATGATCAGACCATGGCCCTAGACCTGAAAGGTCCGTAAAAAACATCAAAGCACCACGGGCATCCAACTGCATTTCACCTCAAAAGCTATCATCACAGCCTGTGTTTCTCCAGATCAGCTAGTCGCTGGTTCCCAGGCAGCGCTTGCTTTCTGATGTGGCCTTGTCCTCTCCTGCCGTAGTCCGTGAAGGGTGCTGACTCATGGGGAAAGGCTGGGGTCTGGCTGCCCCCACTTCAGCAATGGCCCGTGCAGAGCCCCAAATCATTTCTTAATTAAATGCCTAATGTCAGATTGTTTTCTTAGTTAACATATTAGTATATATCTGTAAACTAGAACTTCTTTTAAAAGCTACAATACTATTAAAAGTTATTTTTAAATATTAGGGATTAAGCTCTATCTGACTTCTATATATAATTTTACTGTACAATTACTAAACATAGTAACTCCTAGGAACATATAGCTTTTTGCATGAATAAAAAAACTTTTATTAGGTAAACAGATCCTCAATGACAAAGTATTTATAGAGTCCATATAGAAAAGGGTAATTATATATACATCTAATGAAAAGAGATCACGGCTCTGTGTGTGTGTGTGTAGCTGTTACCTCTTTATTTAAAACAGATTCAAAATAACATATTGTGTCATGCATCTTTCTCTGATGGCTCCTAGGAATAGCTAGGCAGAGTTATATGAATGACATAGATTAGAACCCAGAACTACACTCCCAAAGTACCAGGAAGAATGGATAGGATTTATGGATGTAGATTTTTGAAATCTCTGAGAAGCTGGAACACTAGAGTTATCAGTCCCAGATTCATCAAAAATTCTGAATCTGGTATAAACTTTACAGAGCTACTGTAAGGAACCAAATAGAATTGAACTGAAATGTTAAAGAGTATTTCCCAAAGGCTATAAACTGCATTAATTCAAGTACTATGGACAGAATTCATAGCTATTGCAAGTGTTTCCATATTTATTTGATTAAAGCTCTGTGTAAGCCAGAAAGAAACTCCTTCTCTATCTACTGCCCCTCGCATCCCTTACAGCCTGTTAACGAGAGCTAAGAAATACTAGCCTAAAATATAAATTCTCCTCCAAAGGAGAATTGCAAATATGTGTAGGTGATGAATTTTTATATCATTCCTATGTATACTGAATTGTACTTTGACAACCTTACCTCAATATTAGTACTGGTTTTGAGAAGTGGGGTGTTTTCAAGGTGAATATTTGGCATGTGAAACTATCTGAGCTTTAAGTCACACACAGCCCTCTTTTCAGGGAATTGAGGTTACCAGGGATTATAGAAAGCTTACCAATCTAGGAAATTTTTTATGTAAATACAACACGTTACCCCATATTCACTCAATAGGTTCATAGATGAAACCACCAGGATTGTTAGAAGGTTCTATACGTTCCAAGTCCATCCAGATGAGAAGAGAAAGTATTTGATACCATTGAAACAGCTCTGTAGAAGTAGTTTTTGAAATGACTGCTACAGACAAGCAGGAGCCATAAATTGCAGCCAGAAGTGAAATGAATCTTGATGGGATGGGAGTTGGTGATTCAACAGGAGAAGAAGGCCAGAAAAGAAGGAAGCGAGCTCTGTGTGCGATTAATCTCCCCAACCAGATGTCTCTATTTCAGTGGAAAACAGGTACCATGGTGTTTCACATCAAGAAACTATGTCGTTTGTTTTTTTCTTATGAAGAGCTTTAAAGGACAAAGTACAAATACTAAAATGAAATTTTGAAAATCCAGCTGAGAAGGCATTGTAGTTTTGTGGAGTAAATTAGATGAAGAATCAAGAGACCTAAACTCAGATGTGATGTTGATTCTTTCCCTAGCATGGTCAAAATCCCCAGCTGAGTTGCAGCCAGCTACCCATGTCTACAGGGAAGCCTGGCTTTTTGGCCTGCCCTCCTCGCTCCACCGAATCCTCTTGCTGGGCCTTTCCATCTGCTTTCCCTGCCAGCAAGGCCAGACTGAATTATCCAGCTTTCTACATATCTGAATCTCCTCTCTGCAAAGAACCAGGTGAGCCCATTAAGGGTACCATCTGTTTGGATCTTCCTTTACTCATTCATCAATATTTACTCAATTGAGCATCTACTATGTGCCAGGAATCTGCTAGGTGCTGGAAAACAGCAGTAAACAAGACAGACACAGTCTCTGCTTTAATGTGCTTTAGCAATTAACAATGAAGGCATTTACAATGGTGATACCCGCTTCAAAGGAAACTTTCAAAAGAAAGATAGGGGCTATGAAAGAACACAATATAAAGAAAAGCATAGACCAGTGCTTTTGAAGCTACAGTTGAAATGCATTCATGATGCAATACCAGCATGCTTTTATGTAACGGACCCAATTGGGATAGAGAGAAATTTAAAAGAAATATTTGTGTATACCTTGTGAAATAAAAAGAAATTTCATTTCAAAACTTAGCACATAGCTGAATGCTGGGATAGAATGAAAAAAAATGTATTTATTTCTCTTACTTTGGCAGAAAATTTTTAAGGCTATTGATTCAGATACCCCCTAATAGACACAGTTATTGCCCATCATAGCTACTTCAGTAGAACCTATCACAGCTAAGTCTATGTGACGTTACTCTACAATGCTTGAACGTGTCTGAGTAGTCAAGGATGGGATCCTGAACTCCAGCCAGCCAGCACATCTCTCATAATCAGATTAATTGATAAGGACTCTGGAACTGAGAAACTGAAAGCCTGAACCCATCAGTTGCAGATATTTGATCTCAAAGCTCAGGTAAAGCTGGTGTATAGGTGACTATGTGGGTCCCACTGCAAGGTCAACTGTCAGGACTGACAGAGACAGATGAAAATACCCACGGAGAAAACAACTGATCAAGGAAGCTCTATCAGTGCATTTTCTATTGCCAATACCACACTATCACAGTCTGGTAAACTATAAAGAGAAGAGGTTTATTTGGACTCACAATTCTGGTCCAACACTAAAGATAATGGTTTTCTTCCTAGCAGAGACCTAGGATGGTACAGGGACTTCATGGCAAGAAGGAGAGGCTGTGCTGTATGTTCTGCATGGTATTGTGTGCATGCACATGGGAGTGTGGGTTATGCTGGCTCTCCTCTTAAGAAGACACCAGTATTAAATCATAGGCCCTCCCCTTGACGAGCTTACCTTATCCAAGATACCCCCAAGCCCCATCTCTAACCCCATAGCCCAGGGGTTCCCCCTCTTACTACCTACAATAGGCACTAATCATCAACATGTCTCTGGGAGATGAGCCGCATTCAAACCACAGCAGACTTCAGGCATAAAAGCCCAGCTCTACTTCATTTATTCTTCTCAGATTCCACATGGTGTTAGTATTTTTCTCAGTATTCATCTGTCCTTTACTTGATCTAATTCAATCAGTTCATTTATTTTAATTTTATTTAAGGGGAAAAAGAAAAAAACAGAAAAAGGGTACAAGTTATACAGAATTTCAGAAAGAATAAACAGTAAATCACTAGTTAATAGATTACATATTGTTATCTTAGAAATAGTTGTTCAAGTTATAAAATTAAAGCATATAAACTGGACTTTCTTTTCTTTTTCTTTCTTTTTTTTTTAATCTTTTTCCTTTTTATTGGTACCGGTGATCAAACTCAAGACTACCTGCTTGCAAGGCAAGGGCGCTTATGCCGCTGAACTAAATCCCCAGCCCCCAAAGTGGACTTTCAAACAGTGAGACTGCAAACTGTTTTGTTCAATGATCCAACAAAACTCAGTAATATGGTTATCTATCTTATACACTTAAATATACATGCAGTTATATCCTTTAGAGCACTTTCTATTCCTCTCTTTTGTACAATGACAATTACACATTTTGGGTTTTATTACTCCCACAGTCCTTATTTACTGTTTTTGAAGAGAGTAAAAGCAAATGTGACATGACAGAACAGAGTGAGTCAAATCAAAAGGGTGGACATAATAGATAATGTAAAAACAAAATACCAGGTGATCAACAATGGTTACCATACTGCCTCTTGCTATCTTAAAAAGAATTGCCTATATCATCAGTTATAATAAAATTGAACAAAACAGTAAAGAATAGAACCAAAACATTGGAGACATTACAGGACTTTAAAAGAAGATAATAGTCAACCAGAATGGGTGTCATAATGAATCTTATTGTCTTCACAGTTGTTGCCTATACTTTCGAACTTGGTACTATCAAGCAAAGCAGAATAGGGGAAAATCAGTCAAAACAAGATGATGAGGGCAATACAGGGTTTCAAATCAAGTTAATAGGAAATCAAAGTGGGTTACTATAATATATCCTGCTATTTTTTATTTTTCTCTTAATTAAAAAGATAAAAATAAAAAAGTAAGTAATTAAAAAAGGAGATTGAGATAAAAGAGGGCATAACAACAATACAGCGCAGATCAAAGCAAAACCATTTAAGCAAAATAGTGTTTCACCACAAGATATCCTAACATAAAAGTAGTTACCATAGTGTCTCTTTTCCTTGAAATCTTTGAGTATAACTTTGAATACTGTAGCACCAAACATATCAAGACAATGTAAAACCATTCAAGAGAATGACAGTATTACAGGGTATTTAGAACCAACTATCAGAAAATAAACAATGGTTTTTGTATAATCTCCTTGTCTATAAAAGTTTTTGCTTATATTATCACATATAATAAAATCCAATAAGATACAACCTATTAAGACCGATGGAGACAGAAGAATAAAAGCTTGATGGGACTTCAAAACAAGATGATATTAAATCAGCACTACCTATTATGATGTCTTGTTTTCTCTAAAATAGCTGTTCCTACCATCCAATCTTCTCTGCCTCATTTCTGTTGAGATCTTTTTCTGTCGTTTGTTGTCAGTTTGTCTTCTTTATTTCGCTTTCTGCTCCATTCATTGTGGCCTTTCTGCCACTGTTTCTGAGATCTTGATATTTTCCTTTTTTAGACTATCCTGCAGTATTCTCTGTACAGTTGAATTGGTGGTTGCAAATTCCCCTAGTTCCTCTTTATCCTGGATGTACCTTGTTTTTCCATCAATTTCTAGGGACAGTTGTGCAGGATATATCAGTCTTGGCTGGAGGTTATTATCTTTCAAAGCTTGAATTATTTCCCCCCACGCTCTTCATGATTTGATGGTTTGTTGCTGAGAAATCTGCTGTAATTCTGATGGGTGTTCCCTTGTAAGTGATCTGTTCCTTGTCTCTCACAGCTTTTAATATTCTGTTCTTATATTGGATTTCTGGAATTTTGATTATTATATGCCTGGGTGTTGTTCTGTTTGGGTTGTAGGTGGCTGGGGTCCTGTATGCCTCATACATCTGAGTATCTTTACCTTTTGCTAAATTAGGGAAATTCTCTTGGATTATTTCTCTGAATAGCTTTTGTAGTCCATTTGTTTGTGTCCCTACTTCTTCTTTTATGTTCTTAATTTTTAAGTTATAGATCCTCTTATCATCTTCTAGCCTTTGTATTATTGCTGTTTGTTTTCTTGTTGGTTTTAAGAAGTTTTTCATTTCATGCTCCCACATTAAATCTGCCCTTCAGTTCAGATAATCTATCCTTAGTTTCTTTCAAGCTGTTATGCTAGCTTTCGATAGAGTTTTTAGTTTCCTGGTAATCTCTTTGAACCTGCTTCACGTATTCTAGTTTTCTCTATTTTTTCCATCAAAGAATTCTCCCCTTTTTTTCTGCTCTTCCATTCCACCATCTGTTTTTTCTTGGGTGGTGCTTAGCATTTCTCTAACTATTCTACTTATATCTTGCTTTATTTCGTTAAATACTTTCACTTTTGAACTCATCTCTGAGGCTCTGGAAATATTGCTTTATGTCTATTGGTGCCATGTCTGATATTGCATGTTTTCTTTCCTCATTCTCCTTTGCATTCACCTTTCCTGGATCAGTGTTCTCAGGATTGGGGACTGAGGACCCTTTCTTGTTGCTTCCTCTTCCCATACTTTTTGCTCCTTCCATACAAGCGAGTATAGGAGGCCCAGTTTTTTTTCTCTTTGTCTGTTACAGTTTGTTTGAATTGCCCCCGCTAGGTGTTTCTGCCCACTGCAGCCCAGTGTTGGGCTGGGACCTCGTTTGGGCTAGCTTACTGGGCCTTAGTCAGTGGCATCACCCAGGCCAGTGGCATCCCCATCAATCCCGCTTGAGAGGGGAATATGCAATTAAAGTCACTGCAGCGTCCTGTTCCGGCAAGTCTACCCAGTCCCAGTATGTCCTTTGCTGAAGCCTCCTACTCTATAGAAGGGTCCCTATTCCGCTCACTCACCACGGGTCGATGCAGGGCTCCATGCCAGTCCAGCTCTCAACCCCGTTCACGGGTTCCCACTCTCAGAGTTTTCGCACGTCTCTCTCCCTGCTGTGCTGATTCAGACTCAGCAGTGGCAGCAGGAAATTCAAATCACAGCTCCCAGTGGCACGGGCTCCAGCTTCCATGCTGAGACCTTATCTGTTCCTGTTATAGCACCAGGATTGCATTTCCAGTTGGTTTCTCTTAGCTTAGTTCATTCCTAGGTTGGCAGGTACATCTTCCCCTGCTTAGGACTCCTTGCACCACACCATTCCTGGACTCTAAGCAGGGATCTCAGAGAGCCTCTGTAGCTGCTGCTATCTATCCTCCATGTTCTCCCAGAAGTTCATTTTTTTTATACCTGAGTCTCTCCTGAAAAAAAAAATTCAGTTTAAAGTCTGTATATCCTTCATGAGTATTAGTCATATCAATGATAATATATCCAGCAAACAACTGGATATATTATGTGACATAATATTTGTTTAAAGTGCCTGAGAAAAAGAAAGCTTGTGCTTTAGTCAAGGAAGCTTTGTAAACAAGTCCTCAATCTCTTAAGTCTAATACCTAGATTGGGAGATTTTCAGCCCTTTAGACCATATCCTTCCATAATAAACCACTTTCTACATTGGTTTCACAGGAGTCTCAGTAGTACAGTGATCCAGTTTTAGACACAGAGCAGAGAAACTGGCTTACTTCCAGGTCACTCCAATGTTAATGACACATCAACAATAATCTGAACACACTAAACTGAGACTCACTGTTCACTTCTGATGGAGTCTGTCTGTGGCCTTTATTATGGATGCACAATAGCTCAACTATGGAGATACCACTGATAGATGATACAATTGTGTTCATTCACAATGAGCTGCTTTTCCTACTTGAACTTGATTACAACTGACATGCATGGAAGTCTATAAAAACATTCATGCTCCCTTTAGTCATTCAGAGACATAATGAGTTTCAAAAAAGCATAGAGGAATTCATGAATTGGCCTCATCCACCAAGTGCCCTTGAAATGAAGCTTTACCTTTTGTAGGGATGAAATGTTATCCACATTAAGAGCAAAACTGAAGCAGTGTATGTTGCAGTTGAGACCTTAATTAGACTTTTCCTATTTTTCCTGCATTTCTGCAGTGCAAACCAGACATCAAAATCTCTGAGTAAAATACAGAAAATATTTTCTCTTTTGGGTAAAAAATAAGTCACAAATTAGCCAAGGCAGATTTTTTCAGTTCAATTCTGAAAGCAATTTCTTGCTAACCTAAAAGAAATCAAGGAATACAATGACATAAAATTTAAAAATAGGAAATTTCAGGAAAGAAAGATATCAATCTAAACAAAAACGTGTTCTCATGAGCCAGACAGTCATGTTACAGAGCCTGGTTGTATAGACCTTGTTGCTAATCTAACCAGGATTGGATGGCTCCCTCTGGTATACCAATATCCTCAGAATATATTCAAACCCACACCAACTGCCTTCTAAACACACAGAAGATCCTGAAAGAAGAATGCTGTTCTCAAAAAGTCATGGAACTTAATCATTATCAAGGCCAAGTCAGTTTCTCAGTGTGTAAATGATAGCTAATAATCACTAAAACAAAAGAAAGCTTCATAATCTCATTCATCATTTAAGCATCAACAAGCACCTGGGCAATACATAAAATTGCCTACTTTTGGCACCTTTTTGTTTTCTCTAATTAATAAATTCTAAAGAAACAATGGGGAAAATAAATGCCTGACTATCCTGATGCATAAATAATAGCTCCCCTAAGCTATGTGGTCTACATGGTCCCAGTTAAAAGAAGGAAGGAAGGATTATACTAGCCAGATTCTCTCCAACCAATCCTCTTTTTCTCTTACTTACAGGATTCATTCTAGGCCAGGTCTGAGTTCTGTAATAAAATCAGAGAAGAACGAAAGGCTCCTGCATTCCAAGGCGATTATGATAAACTTAAGATCCAGTACCAATCATGTTAGACCTTGAGTAGGAATGTACTAAAAGCCTTTTAACTAAGTCAGTAGAGGGTCAATAAAAATGAGGCCTGGGCTTTTCTTTCTAGTAGTAGATGTCATAGGTGGGAACTGCAAGTCAAATAGAATCATGGATAAATATATCCAATGTTAGTCAAAGATTGCTTGATATTTGTGAGAAGACAAAAATAAAATGAATATACAAAGATATTATTAGGTTCAAATACTTTAAATTTATCTGGAAAAGACATTTTAAACCTGAAAATCTCGTTAAGTTCATAGGTTTTTTTCCCTGAGTTAGAAGGAAAGAATATGAACATATTTTTAAAAGGAATATGAACATACTTTAGAACCCAAAGAAATGTAAGCTTAACCCAGGTATGACCCTATCTAGACTTTAGAAACTTCCCTAATGTATCAAATGCATAAATCTCAACTCCAAGGTGGGGGACCATATGATCACTCTGTTGGAATCACTGAGTAACTGATGGCAGTTACATGCTGTGTCCCTCGAGATCTACGTGCTAAGATTCTAACCTCCAGTGTAACGCTGGGGCCTTGAGCCAGAGATTAGACCATGAGGGTCGAGACCTCATGAATAATATTAGTGCCCTTACAGAGGAGACCCCAGAGGCCTCCCTCATTCCTCCCTTCATTACGGCACAAGAAGACATCCTAACCAGAGAGCAGGCCGTCACCCACTGTGGGTGCATATCCACGGAAAATGAAGTCAGTACATCACAAGGCTAGCTGCACTGGCATGACTGTCGGAGCAGTGCTCACAACAAAGATGCAGAGTCAGCCTAAGTGTCCATCAACAAACAAATGCATAAAAACATGCACACTATACACAAAATGGAATACCATCCATCCATAAAGAAGGGAATCCTGTCATTGTAAAAACTCTCTGAATTTGGAGGATATGATGCTAAGTCAAAGTAGGCACACATATGATCTCACTTACATGTGGAAACTTGAAAAGGTGAACTCAGAGAGATGCTGAGTAGAATGGTGGTTACCAGAATCTGGGAGGGAGAGGTAGGGATTGCACAGATGTTGGTCAAAGGACACAAAATTTTATTAGACAGCAGGAGTACATTCAGGAGAGAACTCATACAACATGGTGACTGTAGTGTGTACAGTGCAGTGTGTACTTGGAAACTGCTAAGAGAATAGATTTTGAATGTTCTCACAGCAAAAAATGACAAGTATTTAGGTGATAGATATGTTAGCTTTAGCCATTCATGTAGAGATAGATAGATAGATAGATAGATAGATAGATAGATAGATAGATGTAAATAGCATGTTGTACATTATAAGTACATAAAACTTTATTTGTGGATTCAAAATGAATAAATAAAAATTATTAATTTTAGAAAAAGAAAACAAGTACTTGCTCAAAAGTAGTATAACAGCAGGAAAATTACTCATGTCTTTTAGCCAATCCAGAAAATCCAGCAGAAGTATGTTTCCAAACATTTGTCTTTTGGGTTTTACTGTCTCAATTCTTAGCACATCCCAATAACACTTGCATCTTCCTATCTACTTAGTGTTTTTCTTGAGGTTAAATCTAACTTTTTACTACTTATAAGATCCTTGAGGTCACCAGCTTGATGCACCAATAACATTTTTGTCAATGCATGCATAAATATGTAGTTCTAAGTTCTATTTTTACACTTTGTCCATATGTCGGTTCAAGTCACCACACATATCCCTAGTGA
This sequence comes from Cavia porcellus, assembly GCF_034190915.1. Taxonomy (NCBI): domain Eukaryota; kingdom Metazoa; phylum Chordata; class Mammalia; order Rodentia; family Caviidae; genus Cavia; species Cavia porcellus. The sequence continues at coordinate 69,773,962 of NW_026947495.1, read as the reverse complement.
AACACATACATGTGCTATGCATAGGAAAACCCCAGCATGTAATGAAACACTTACATGAGCCCTGCATAAGAAAACACCAGCCGAGGTTCCAGGAGAACATGGCGGACAGACAACAGCAACTACCGGAGGCTCTCTAAAAGGCTCGGCTCAGAGGCCAGGAATGATGCGGACTAAGGAGACATGAACCGGTAGAGATATGCTCTGCTGACTCAGGAACGAACTGGGCTGAGAGAAACCAACTTAGAATACAGTCCTGGCGCTAAAATAGGAACAGAAAAGACTCGGTGTGGAGGCTCGACCCCGCGCCATTGGAAACCGTGATTTGGGTTTCCTGCCGCCACGGCTGGCTGCCTCCACAAGTGGCTCGGCAAGGAGAGACGAGCAGAAGCTCTGGGAACGGGAGTCTGCAAACGGAGTCGAAAACAGGACGGACAAGGAGGCGTACACGAAAACTGACTGGTGGCGAGGTGAGTGAGAGAAACTGACCCCCTACCACAGTTTGACTCCAGCGGAGGACTTTCTGGACTCGGGCAGTCCTGTAAGAGCAAGGCACGGTGGCGACTCCAGCCACACATTCTCCACTCGGACGGGATTGGTGAAAAGTGCCTGGCCTGCGTGACGCTGCTGGTGGACTCCGTAGGCTGGCCTAACCCAGATCCCAGAGCCTGACGGTGGCCCGGAGGAGCGACCCCCGCGTAGGCTGCCTAATCCGTAACTCCCTGGTGCGCAGCGGTGGGTGGGAACACCTAGCCAGCGCAATTTGATCAGGCTGTGGCTGACAGGCAGGGAAGCCGGGCCTCCTATGTAAGCTTGCATTTTATAAGGAACAGAAAATATGGGGAAGGGAAGCAACAAGAAAGGCTCCTTGGCCCCCAATTCTGAGAAACAGGCAATAGTGGACACCGCACCAATATACATTAAGCACCATATAGAGAGCCTCATAGACCAATTCAGGAATGAAGTTATCAACGACCTGAAGCTAGAAGTATGCAGAATAGTTAGAGAAATGCTAAGCACCACCCAGGAAAAAACAGATGGTGGAATGGAAGAACAGAAAAAGAGGGGAGAATTGTTTGATGGAGAAAACAGAGAAAGCATTGAGTATGTGAAGCAGGTTCAAAGGGACTATCAAGAAATTAAGAAGTCTATCCAAGACTGGCATAACAGCTTGAAAGAAACTAAGGACAGACTATCTGAACTGGAGGGCAGACTTGTAATATGGGAGAATGAAATGAAAAACTTCTTAAAAATAACAAAGAAACAAACAGCAATAATATAAAGACAAGAAGATGATAAGAGGAGCCATAACTTAAGGATTAAGAACATAAAAGAAGAAGTAGGGACACAAACAAGTGAACTACAAAAACTACTCAAAGAAATAATCCAGGAGAATTTTCCTAATTTAGCAAAAGGTAAAGATACTCAGATGTATGAGGCATACAGGACCCCAGCTACCTACAACCCTAACAGAGAAACACCCAGGCATATAATAATAAAAATTCCAGAAATTCAATACAAGAACAGAATATTAAAAGCTGTAAGAGACAAGAAACAGACCACTTACAAGGGAACACCCATCAGAATTACAGCAGATTTCTCTGCACAAACCATCAAATCATGAAGAGCATGGGGGGAAATAATTCAAGCTTTGAAAGATAATAACCTCCAGCCAAGATTGAGATATCCTGCACAACTGTCCCTGGAAATTGATGGAAAAACAAGGTGCTTCCAGGATAAAGAGGAACTGGGGGAATTTGCAACCACCAATTCAACCCTACAGAAAGTATTGCAGGATATTCTAAAAAAAGAAAAATACAAAGAACCCAGAAATAGTGGCAGGGAGGCCACAACGAATGGAGCAGAGAACAAAATGAAGAAGACAAACTGACAGCTACTGACAGAAAAAGAGCTCAACAGAAATGAGACAGAGAAGATTGGATGATAGGAACAGCTATTTTGGAGAAAATGACATCTTAATAGGTAATACTGATTTAGTACCATCTTGTTTTGAAGTCTCATCTAGCTTTTGTTCTTCTGTCTCCAATGGTCTAAACAGGTTGTATCTTATTGGATTTTATTATGTATGATAGTATAAGCAAAAACCTTTTAAAGACAAGGAGATTATACAGAAACCATTGTTCATTTTCTGTTAGTCGATTCTAAATACTCTATAATGCTGTCATTCTCTTAAATGGTTTTACATTGTTTTGATATACTTAATGCTACAGTATACGAAGTTGTACTCAAGGACTTCAAGGAAAGAGTCAATATGGAACTACTTTTAGGTCAGAATTATCTGGTGGTGAAACACTATTCTGCTTAAATGGTTATGTTTTGATCTGCCCTGTTTTGCTGTTATGCCCTCTTTTTTCTCAATCTCCACTCCATTATTTACTTTTTTATTTTTATCCGTTTAATTAAAGGGAAAAAATAGCAGGATATAATATAGTAACCCACTTTGACTTTCTATTATCTCGATTTGAAGCCCTGTATTACTCTCACCATCTTGTTTTTGACTGAGGTTCCTCTATTCTGTTTTGCTGGATAGTATCAGGTTCGAAAGTTTAGGCATCAGCTGAGAAGATAATGAGATTCATTATTACGCCCATTCTCGTTGACTTTTATCTACCTTTGAAGACCTACAATGTCTCCAATGTTTTGGTTTTGTCGGTTTTGTTCTTTACTGTTTTGTTCAATTGTATTACAACTAATGATATAGGCAATTCTATTAGAGATAGCGGGAGGCATTATGGTAACCATTGTTGATCACCTTGTATTATGTTTTTATATTATCTATTATGTCCACCCTTTTGACTTGACCGATTCTGTTCTGTTATGTCACATTTGGTTTTACTCTCTTCCAAAAAAGCAATAAGAACCGTGGGAGCAATGAAACCCAAAATGTGTAATAGTCATTGTACAAAAGAGAGGAAAAGAAAGTGCTCTAAACTATATAACTACATGTATATTTAAGTGTATAAGATAGAAAATGATATCACAGAGTTTTATTGGATCATTGAACAGAACTGTTTGCAGTATCATTGTTGGAATGTCCACTCTACAAGCTTTAATTTTGTGACTTGAACAATTATTTCTAAGATGGCAATATGTAATCCATTAACTAGTGATTTCCTACTGCACATTTTTTTCTTCTGTAAATCTGTATAACTTGTACCCCTTCACTGTTTTTTTTTCTTTTCTCCTTAAATAAAAAAATTAAAAAAAAAAAAAAAAAGAAAACACCAGCCATGTTTTCGATCAAAACTGCCATGTGCACAAATTTTCCCTAGCTCCCAGCATGAAAGATTTTCTGTATTTGGTCCTTCTTGGGAAGAATCATTTACCCTAAAATTACAGCTCAAAAAACATGAACATTTATTCCATGTCAAGTGACCTGGTAATGCCAAAGACTCATTTATTTTCCCTCCAGGAACCTATTGCCAACTAAATAAATTCTCTGGGGGAAAAACCTAGGATATCCACACAAATATTCTTACTAAGACCCAACGTTAGCATTAATTCCTCCTGTGACCATTTAAAATATCATCGGGAAGTAAAATTAATTCCTGACAAAGCTGACCAAGGACCATAAAATGCAATGTTCCAGAAAGAGCCACACAAGACTCATCTTGTTTTACACACTGAGTTCTAAAGCAGGCAATGAAATAATGTGTACAATGAGAGCATAATTATACAAAAACATACATTTATGCATAAAGATTAAAAGAAAGTACACCAAAATATCAAAATATTACACTGATAATCTCTGCACGTTAAGATTACAAGTGAGTTTATTTTTGTATTTCTAACTTTTTAGCATTTTACAAATTTTTTCTTCAATGGTCTTTTTGTTATATCAGAAATAAAATATCTTTATAGTTTAATCTTTGATGGTCATTTACTTAAGAGACCTTATTTCAGAGATGTAGAGGGTGTGTGTGTATAATAAAGGGCAGCTTAACAGAAATAATTGGCGTGGATTTTATGAAGTTTAACCACTTGTTCTTTGTAAAAGCCTTGCCACATAATTTTATATTCTTACAGTTTCATCTAACTCAAATGTATTTGACTTCATCTCCACAAGGGAAATCCATATCCCTGAAGTCTTCCATGAAATTCAAGGTTAGAAACAATTTAATCTGGAATTGTGTAGTACTTTGTAAGTCACTTAGGACAGTCATTTTCTAATATTTTAAAATAAAAAAATCACAGATATTAGAACAAATTTCACATCAAAGAAATAATAATCACTTCACTCAACCAGCTTTGCAAATGGGGAAATTGGGGCAGAATCTGATTTTGTGATACACACCAATTTGCCTTATGAGTTAAGTATTACACTGAAGACCAGACTCTAGGCTCTATCCAGCATCCTGGGCCTCTGTTCTCTCTATTTAGAATGCGTTGTACCTTTCTGCAATCACCAGTTAAATATTCTTACTCAATGAATGGCAACTCTGTCCACGGAAGGTTCTATATTCCTTTTCCCCAGTGAACTAGCTAAATGACTGATTATCATGTCGGATATAACATGGGGCAGCCATGTAATCATTAAGGCTTCTTTGTTTTCACTTTTGCATGCGATCTGTTGTACGCCATAAAAAGGAGAAAATAATTCACGAAGTTAAATCTGATATTTTCATCCTTGACTTTTCAGAATTTCCTAGAGAGATATTTAAATCTTGTCCCTACCCACTCACTGTCCACCATTTCACTCACATAGGAATGGAATGGAGATATCTCACTGTATTGGTGGCTAAACAATGCTGATTTCCAAATCTGACCAGCAATTCATAGAAGCATCTTGCAAGAAAAGGATCACACATCAGGAACCCACTTGAAAAGATTCCTCCACGTTCATTCAACTCAAACTTGCCTATTTTGTTTTCAGATCTCCCTAAAACACCTTCCCCTATGGAATCTGGATTTTTAACAGCGTTCTGATGAACGTTTCCAGTTAGCTAATGGCAGGACAGCTTTTCAAACTACAACTCCATTTCTTTATAAGCATGTAATCATGTAAAGATTTCATTATACTTACTTTCATACAGAATGGGAAATGGCAAAATAAAAACACACATAACTGTAGTATTAGGAGTATTACACAGTGCAATTATGGAAGAGATGGCAATTTCTAAGCACACTGAAAGCAATACATTTTTAGCTTCCATCAGATACTGAGACTTAGAAAGATCCCCGTGCAAAAGGCTGAAAACAGATTATCAAATATTTTCTCCAGACATTATTTGTAACATTGTTTTAGCTATCTGGGAAAGGGAACCTCTCTAGAATATGCAAGTCTTCCTCAGATGCCATCCAGATTCCAGAAAATCATCTATTAAGTCTCTGTGACAGTCTGTTCTTAAATAAAGTAACCCACTTCAGCATCAGCTTCCTGGGCTTTCTCACTTTCTAAAATATTGGTTCTCTTCCCCTTTTGTTAAGAAGCCAGATGATTAGCTTCAGGTTCATGACTGATTTCACGTTGTTCATTCACTTCAGCCTCTCTTATTGTACCAACAATCTGAACCCCAGGGAGATTTGTCACAGTTCTCCAATTCTCTGTCTCCCTGGGCAGAAATTTTTTATTTGATTTTTCTTTCCTGTTTCTTTTATAAAAAGAAAATTTCTCACTTTAACACTTCCTGTTAAATTGTCCTTTAGTTAGGAGAGGAACACAGGACCTTGACTTCTTAGAATTCATGCACTGTTGACAGTGACACCGTTGCTCCTTTTGCATGTGTGATGAACCACAGGAAAAAATGATACTTCAAAAAATGGTCTTTCAATCTGAATTAGAATCTATTCATCATAATGACAAAACTTGAATTGATTCACTCATAGGATAATCTATCTTTTAAATCATCTTCCAAGTGGAAACTATCAAGAATTAACTTAGAAAGTAGGAAGAAAGGGGGAGGAAATGAAATCTTAATCTCTAAGAAATAGTGTAACTTTCAAATAGCAAAGTACATGCAGTGACACACCAAACACTCTTAAAACTCATTGAACTGACATTTGTCACTATTTGTTATTATCATTAGTATTACTAACAATGAAACCAATAGCTATCATTTGTTGAAAGCTTTCTGTCATCCAGACATTATATACTGTAGATCATACACAATTTTTAGAGTACTTGGTGAAGCATAGCTTCTTTTTTCTTAGCTTCTTTTTTATACAGTCCCAGAGAGGTTGCTTAATGCCAATGTCACAAACTTCAAACTCTTACATAACTAGAAGGCCAACAATGCTAGAAGAAAGTCAAGTTAACTCTGTATTCAACTCAGTACCATTTGAAATCTGTAAGACTTTTGCCTAGAACAAGAAATGAAAACAAAAATCTTTATTGAACTCATTCTTTTGCCTCTGGAGCAATTTTTGAAACTTTATTGTGTAAAATAATACAAGGGAAAATGCAACACATAACTCTCATTCTATGAATGTAACTATATCCAGGAACTACTGCAGAGGATAAGACAACAAAATTCAGAGGTTTTATGAGTCATTTGATAATAGTTATCAGCACTGTTGTAAACTTTGTCTTTATGTTTGAAAACATTGATATAACTTCTTACCATAAACCTTTCCACATGAATAACTTTTGTTCTCTTTAACTCATTCGTATGTATTTCCATACCAACTGAAAAATTTTAATAATTATGTAGTCACAAAAAGAATGGATTAAACTGACACTATAAATTTGTAAACTTAATGATTAGTTTCCTATAATTCTAAATCTGATTGTCCTACACTAGCAGTAAGATGCAAAAAACAAAAGACTTCTTGTGAAAACAACCACAATGATATAGGCTAATTTTCATCTGCAATTCATTTTTATTTAGCGTCACAAAGGTAAGATGGTCATTCCAAAGATTAATAATCAGTTTTAAATGGAAAATACACAGGTTTCTTGTTGAGTTTACCATAAATATTTTAAGGTCCTCCTAACACTTTTTCCACTTGGTAATAAGATTTTCCAACTTTAGCAAAAGCTGACACCCTACAAATAAAGAAACTAGACTCTTCATTTAATAAAATAATAGAATATAGAAAATTACTTTTTTACAGTCTTCCCCTTTTTCCTTAAGGTTTCCAAATCAAAACAGTGCTGTCGGGATGGGGATTTAGCTCAGCGGCATAAGCACCTACCTTGCAAGCAGGCAGTTGTGGGTTGGATCCCCGGTACCGATAAAAAGGAAAAAGACCAAAAAAAAAAAAAAACAAAAACAAAAAACAGTGCTGTCATTATCCCCTTTTTATTTCTTATTTAAATATCTATAGCATTTTTACTAATAGTATGAAAATGTACTGTCTTATAAATCTCTTGATTTGGAAGATGATAAAAACAACTAAATGTTGAAGAATTCAGGACTTAAAGAGAGAAACAGACTTCCAGGAGAACATGGTGGATAGATAATAGCAGCTCTCTGAGATAGCCAGCTTAGATTCCAGGAATGGTGCGTGTGAGGAATCCTAAGCAAGGGAGATACACCCTGCCAACCTAGGAAGGAACTAAGCTGAGAGAAACAAACTGGAAATGCAATCCCGGTGCTATAACTGGAACAGATAAAATCTCAGCATGGAAGCTGGAACCCGCACCTCTGGAAGCCACGATTTGAATTTCCTGCCATCGCTGCTGCATCTGAATCAGCACAGCAGGGACAGAGACGCGAAAGCTCTGAAAGCGGGAATCAGCAAACAGAGTTGAGAGCAGGACTGGCAGGGTGCCCTGCATCGACCTGCAGTGAGTGAGAGAAAAAGGGACTCCTCCATAGATAAGGAGGCTCCAACAGAGGACATTCTGGAACCGGGCAGACTAGCCAGAACAGGACACTGCAGTGACTTTAGTCACATATTCCCCTCTCAAGAGGGATTGGTGGGGAGCACTTGGCCTGGGTGACACTGTGGACTAAGATCCAGTAGGCTAGCCGAACCAGGTCCCAGTGCCTGGTGGGGTACCCTAGCAGTGAAGCCTTCAGAAGGTGACCTGGAGGGGTGGGCCCAGTAGAGGCTGCCCAGGTCTGTGTCTCCCTAGTACACTGCAGTGAGCAGGAACATGTAGCCGGCGGATTCAAACAAACTGTAACCGACAAAGAAAGAAATTGGGCCTCCTGTATATCCTTGTATGGAAGGAACAAAAAGTATGGGAAGAGGGAACAACACGAAAGGGTCCTCAGTCCCCAATCCTGAGAACACTGATCCAGGAAAGGTAAATGCAAAAGAGAATGAGGACAAAAAACATGCAATATCAGACCCCGCACCAATAGACATAAAGCGATATCTCTGGAGCCTCAAAGATGAGTTCAAAAGTGAAGTATTTAATGAAGTAAAGCAAGATATAAGTGGAATAGTTAGAGAAATGCTAAGCACCACCCAAGAAAAAACAGATGGTGGAATGGAAGAGCAGAAAAAAAGGGGAGAATTGTTTGATGGAGAAAATAGAGAAAACATAGAATACGTGAAGCAGGTTCAAAGAGATTACCAGAAAACTAAAAACTCTATCGAAAACTGGCATAACTGCTTGAAAGAAACTAAGGATAGATTATCTGAACTGGAGGGCAGATTTAATGTGGGAGCATGAAATGAAAAACTTAAAAATAACAAGAAAACAAACAGCAATAATACAAAGGCTAGAAGATGATAAGAGGATCCATAACTTAAGAATTAAGAACGTAAAAGAAGAAGTAGGGACACAACCAAATGAATTACAAAAGCTATTCAGAGAAATAATCCAAGAGAATTTCCCTAATTTAGCAAAAGGTAAAGATACTCAGATGTATGAGGCATACAGAACCCAGCCACCTACAACCCAAACAGAGCTACACCCAGGCATATAATAATCAAAATTCCAGAAATCCAATATAAGAACAGAATATTAAAAGCCATCAGAGACAAGAAACAGATCACTTACAAAGGAACACCCACAGAATTACAGCAGATTTCTCGGCACAAACCATCAAATCATGAAGAGCATGGGGGGAAATAATTCAAGCTTTGAAAGATAATAACCTCCAGCCATGATTGATATGTCTTGCACAACTTTCCCTAGAAATTGATGTAAAAGCAAGGTACTTCCAGGATAAAGAGGAACTAGGGGAATTTGCAACCACCACTTCAACTGTACAGAGACTACTGCAGGATATTCTAAAAAAGAAAAATACCAAGATTCCAGAAACAGTGGCAGAAAGGCCACAATGAATGGAGCAGAAAGCAAAATGAAGAAGACAAACTGACAACTTATGACAGAAAAAGATCTCAACAGAAATGAGGCAGAGAAGGTTGGATGGTAGGAACAGCTATTTTGGGGAAAACAAGACATCATAATAGCTAGTGCTGATTTAATATCATCTTGTTTTGAAGTCCCATCAAGCTTTTGTTCTTCTGTCTCCATAGGTCTTAGCATGTTGTATGTTACTGGATTTTATTATATGTGATAATATAAACAAAAACTTTTATACACAAGGAAATTACACAGAAACCATTGTTCGTTTTCTGTTAGTTGATTCTAAATACCCTGTAATCCTGTCATTCTCTTGAATGGTTTTACATTGTCTTGATATGTTTGATACTACAGTATACCAAGTTATACTCAAAGATTTCAAGGAAAGAGACACCATGGTAACTACTTTTATGTCAGGGTATCTGGTGGTGAAACACTATTTTGCTTAAATGGTTGTTTTGACCTGCGCTGTATTGCTGTTATGCCCTCTTTTATCTCAATCTTCTTTTTTTATTATTTACTTTTTTATTTTTATCTTTTTAATTAAGTGAAAAATAAATAAAAATAGCAGGATATATTATAGTAATATATCCCACTTTGATTTCCTACTAACTTGATTTGAAACCCTGTATTGCTCTCACCATCTTGTTTTGACTACTTTTCCTCTATTCTGTTTTGCTTGATAGTACCAAGTTCAAAAGTATAGGCAACAACTGTGAAGACAATAATATTCATTATGATGCCCATTCTGGTTTACTATTATCTTCTTTTGAAGTCTTGTAATGTCTCCAATACTTCGGTTTTATTGGTTTTGTTCTCTACTGTTTTGTTCAATTTTATTATAACTGATGATATAGGCAATTCTTTTTAAGATAGCAAGAGGCATTATAGTAACCATTGTTGATCACCTTGTATTTTGTTTTTACATTATGCATTATGTCCATCCTTTTTATTTGACTCTGTTTTGTTATGTCACATTTGGTTTTACTCTCTTCAAAAAAAGTAATAAGAACTGAGGGAGTAATAAAACCCAAAATGTGTAATTGTCATTGTACAAAAGAAAGGAAAAGAAAGTGCTCTAAAGGATATAATTGCATGTATATTTAAGTGTATAGGATAGATAACCATATTACTGAGTTTAGCTGGATCATTGAACAGAACTGTTTGCAGTCTCACTGTTTGAATGTCAACTTTATATGCTTTAATTTTATAACTTGAACAATTATTTCTAAGATGACAATATGTAATCTATTAACTAGGGATTTCCTACTGTTTATTTTTTCTGAAATTCTGTATAATTTGTATGCTTTTTCTGTTTTTTTTCTTTTTCTCCTTAAATAAAATTTAAAAAAAAAAGAGAGAGAGGAAAACAGAGCCTCTCTTACTTGCCAAGCCATAACTTTCTGTTACATAATCAAATGAGAAGATTTTAAGTGATGTTTTGGGCACCTATGAACTTAACAGCATAACATTTTGATTTTAAAAAACATGTTGAGAAACATATGGGTTATGTTTCCCTTGGGATACTCAGGGTTTTAAAAATGTAAAGGAAGTGAGTTTTGAGTTTTCCTCTAATTCTTGATTAACTATAACTAAAATAAATCTATACCAAGATATACAATAATCAAGATCCCAGAAATTCAGCAGATGAACAGCTGCTAAAGAAAAGCTGTTAGACAAAAGAAAAAGATCACACATTTTTAAAAGCCCACCAGAATCGTGGCAGACTTCTCAGCAGACCCTAAAGACAAGAAGAGCTTGGAGTGAAGCATTTCAAATCCTGAAAGAAAACAACTTCCAACCCAGACTGATGTACGCTTCAAAACTATGTTTCAAAATTAATGGAGAAATAAGATATTGCCATGACAAAGAACTACTGAAGAAATTCCCAATCCTACAAAGAATACTGAAAGGTATTCTAGATAGAGATTTAAAAAAATTGACCACAATTCCAAAAACAACACCAGAAGGAAACCACAAGGCAGGGCAAACAATTAAAGTGAGGAAAAGCAGGGAACCAACAGCAGGAAAATAATGTGACAAAGACAAGCCAATCCCTATCAGTTATATCCATCAATGTAAATGACCTCAATTCACCAATCAAAAGAAATATGACAGAACAGATTAAGAAGCAAGATCCAACAATAAGCTGTATACAAGAAACACATTTAACTCAAAAAGAAGCTCACAGACTGAAAGACAAAGGACAGAAAACAATACTTCATGCAATAGGAACCCAAAAAAAAGTAGGGGTGGCTATTCTGTTTGCAATCATTGCAACTTCAAATCAAGAATGATCAAAAGAGATATAGAAGATCACTATAAACTTATTAAGGAAAAATTACAAGAAGAGATAATAATCATAAATATATATGAACCAAATAAGGGAGCACTCAACTATATAAGACAAATACTAATAGACATGAAAAATCAAATAAACAACATAATTATACTGAGGGACTTTTACTTTTCCTTTTGTTTTTGTTCGTTTTTGTTTGTTTGACCAGGTCTCTGTGTAAATCAGGCTCACTTTGAACTCACTATGCAGCCCAAGCTGGACTTCAACTCATGGTGATCCTCCTGCCTCAGCCTCCTGAGTGCTGATAATACAGGCATGTGCCACCACATCTAGCCTTATAATTGGGAACAATAATGTCCCATTATAACAAAGAGATAGATAAACTAGACAAAAAATCAGCAAAGAAATAACAGAACTGAACCAAACCTGTGAAAAAATGAACTTAGTAGACATTTATAGAGTGTTTCATCCTACAATATCAAATTCTTCTCAGTTGCACACAACATATTTTCTAAAACAGAATATATATTAGCCCATAGAACATGCTTAAGTAAATGCAAAGCAATTGCAATTATTCTACACATATTATGTGATCATACTGCAATGAAATTGGAAATTAATGCCAAAAGAAACAGCAAAAACTCCATAAACACATGAAAATTAAATAACACCATCTTGAAAACCAATGGACCACAGATGAAATTAAAGAAGAAATTAAACAATATCACACTCAAACAAAAATATAAATACAGTATACCAGAACCTGTGCGACACAATGCAAGCAGTTCTAAGGGGGAAATTTACAGCAATGAATTCTCACATTAGGAAAACAGAACAAGCACAAATACACAACCTAATGCTGCACCTCAAACTTCCAGAAAAAGAAGAGCAAGTGAAGCCCAAAGCTCATACAAGGGAGGAAATTATAAAGAGCAGGGCAGAAATTAATACAACTGAGACTAAGAAAACTATACAAAGACATAATGAATCTAAGAGTTGTTTCTTTGAAACAATAAATAAAGCATCAAAAATGGCAAAGAAGAAATTCAAATTCATGCACTAAGGGGTGAAAAGGGTGAAATCACTACAGGTCGGATGGAAATTCAGAAGATCATCAATACCTATTTCAAAATTCTTTACTCACATAGTATGGAAAACACAGAAGAAACAGACAGATTTCTAGAAACATACATTTACCAAGCCTAGATCAGAAAGGTATAAAACTTCTGAATAACCCAATATCAGTTAGTAAAATCAAAACTTAATTTAAAACTTACCAACAACAACAAAAGCCTAGGTCCTGATGGATTCACAGTTAAATTCTGTAAGAAATTCTGACATGATTTAATACCAATACTCCTCAAATCCTTTAATGAAATTGAAAGGGAAGCAATTCTCCTTAATTCATACTGGGAGGCAAATATTGCCTTAATACAAAAACAGAAAAAGATCCAATCAAAGAAAGAACTACAGGTCAATCTCTCTCATGAACATAGATGCAAAAATCCTCAATAAAATAGCAAACAGAATGCAGCCAATCATAAAGAAGATTATAAACCAAGACCAAGTGGGATTAATCTCAGGAAAGCAGGGATGGTTCATTATATACAAATCAATAAATGTAATATACCATATCAACAGAGCCAAAGACAAAAGTCACAGGATCATCTCAATAGATACAGAAAAAGTTTTTGATAAATTCCAACACTCATTTGTGATAAAAAAGATCCTACAGAAATTTGTAATACATGGTATTCGCCTCAATCTGATAAAAGTCATCTATGACAAACTAATAGCTAACATCATACTAAATGGACAAAAATTGAAAGCTTTCACTCTAAATTTAGGAAAAAGACCAGGATATTCACCATCACCACTCTTACTCAAATTAGCAAGAGCAATTAGACAAGAGAAAGAGTAAAAGGAATAAGGACAGGAAAGAAAGCAGCTAAATTATCATCTATACATGATACTCTAGATAGAAAACCCAAACAACTTCACCAAAAGACTTCTATATTTAAAAAATTCAGTAGCATAGTTGGATACAAACTCAACTTATAGGAGAGAGAAAAAGATGGTGGATAGAGAACAGCAGCTACAAAGGCTGAGATAGTCAACTTAGATTCCAAAAATAATACCGTGTGGGGAGTCCCAAACAGAGGGAGATACACCCTGCCGACCCAGGAACAAACTAAGCTGAGAGAAACCAATTAAAAATACAGTCCTGGTGCTACAACTGGAACAGCTACAGTCTCAGTGCTGCCGCTGGAACTCACGGCTTGAATACCCTGCCACTGCAGCAAATGAATTGGCGCAGGTGGAATAGCCTGCTAGTTTCAACTCACTGGAGATGCAAACACACTGAGAGCGGGAATCAACAGACCGAATTGAGAACAGAGCTGGTGGGGGACCTGCATTGACCTGTGGTGAGTGAGGGTAATAAAAACCCTTCCATAGACAAAGTGGCTCCAACAGACAACATTCTGGCACTGGGCAGACTAGCCAGAACAAGGGGCTGCAGTGACTTCAGTCAGCTGCTCCCTTCTCAAACAGGATTGGTAGGGAGTGCTTGACCTGGGTCAGCCCCAGACTGAGACACAGTAGGCCAGCCCAAACCAAGTCCTTATGCCTGGCAGCACACCCTAATGCAATGAAGCCCTCAGCAGGTTGACTAACCCAGAGGGGATGGGCCCAGCATAGGCTGTCCCAGTCTATATTTCTGTGGTACACTGTAGTGGGTGGGAGCACCTAGTCAGCGCTTCAGACAAACTGTAACCAACAAAGAAAGAAGCTGGGATCCTATATGCACCTGTATGGAAGGAACAAAAAATATGAGGAGAAGAAGAAGAAGCAAAAAGAAAGGGTCCCCAGTCCCCAATCCTGAGAACACTGATCCAGGAAAGGTAAATGCAAAGGAGAATGAGGACAGAAAACATACAATATCAGGCACAGCACCAGTAGACATAAAGCAATATCTTCGGGACCTCATAGACGAGTTCAAAAGTGAAGTATTTAACCAAGTAAAGCAAGATATAAATAGAATAATTAAAGAAATCCTAAGCACTCCCCAAGAAAAAACAGATAGAACAAGGGAAGATCACAAAAAAGCGGAAAGTTGTTTGATGGAGAAAATAGAGAAAACATAGAATACATGAAGCAGGTTCACAGATATTACCAGGAAATTAAAAACTCCATTGAAAGCTGGCAAAACTGCTTGAAAGAAACTAAGGATAGATTATCCAAACTGGAGGACAGATTTTTAATGTGGGATTATGAAAGGAAAAATTTCTTTAAAATGACAAGGAAACAAACAGTAACAGTACAAAGCCTAGAAGACAACAAAAGGATCTATAACTTAAGAATAAAGAATGTGAAAAAAGAAGCAAGGGTACAAACAAAGGAACTGCAAAGGCTGTTCACAGAAATAATTAAGGAAAACTTCCCAAACATAGGAAAGCTAAAAGATACTCAGATATATGAGGCATACAGAACTCCAGCCACTTACAACCAAAACAGAACTATACCCAGGCATATAATAATCAAGATCCCAGAAATCCAATATAAGAACAGAACATTAAAAGCTGTCAGAGACAAGAAACAGATTACATAAAAGGGAAAACCCATCAGAATCATGGCAGACTTCTCGGCACAAACCATCAAACCAAGAAGAGCATGGGGCAAAATAATCCAAGCCTTGAAAGACAATAACCTCCAGCCAAGATTGATATATCCTGCACAATTGTCCCTAGAAATTAGGAGAAACAAGGTGCTTCCAAGATAAAGAGGAACTGGGGGAATTCACAACCACCAATCCAACTCTACAGAGAATACAGAGAATACCACAGGACATTCTAAAGAGAGAGAAAAGCACCAGGATTTCAGGAACAGTGGCAGAGAGGCCCCAATGAATGGAACAAAAAGTGAAATGAAGATGACAAACAGACAACCAATGCTGGAAAAGTAGCACAACAGAAATGAGGCAGAGAAGGTTGAATATAATTTCTAATATAGATGGCCTAACTTAAGGGAATAATTAAGAAAAACTTCTCAAACATAGTAAAGCGAAAAGATACTCAGATATATGAGGCACTAACTTAAGGGGAAAAAAGACAGAATTACAGACAGAGTGGATCAAGAGGTAGAGTCCACCGAGATGCTGTTTATAAGAAATATAGTTAACCTGAAGAAGTGTATATGAACCAAAATCAAATATGAGAAAATGGAATTCAATGTGATAGGGAACCAGAGAGTAAAAGGGATAACTGGACCAGTATTTAGGATAGGTTGAAAAGACAGGTTTTAATAAGTGAAGAAATATAACTAGAAATCAAGCCCAGGAGTGAGAAAGTTCAGAAAAACTTAGGTAAATAGCAGGTTGCCCCCCTGCAATATAAAACCCAGAGTGTTGGGAAGACCCAAAAATACACAGTACATCCTGGGGGAGTGAGAGGGGAGGAATAGTCTTTAAAAAGATGGCAGAAGATATTGCTAATAGTGATTCAGGAATGAAAACCCTTATTACTTGCACCACTCTACTTGGATGGAACTTGTTCTGTCCCAGTTTGTATAAAAGCACTGGATCTGAGGGCACAGACAGCTGTCCTGAAGATATCAGGACACAGCAATGTGGTCATCTTTAATTTCCTTTTATGTCAGTCAGGATCCCTGTATGACTTATACTTTGTTGTATCATGACTGATCTTAGTTAAATCTGACTTGTTTGATTGTTCCTTATTATTGACAGATTTTATTCAAAACTGTTAGGTTTGAATAAAGTTAAGTATAGACAACTATACTGAAAATGACAATGATTCACTATGATATCCATTCTGATTTGATTACTACCTGTTTTTGTAGCTCTACAGTATCTACAAGGTTGTATTTCTATTAATTCTGTTATGCACTGATATATTCAATTATATTTTGTCTGATGATACAGCCAATTCTGTTGATGATAACAAGAGACAGCACAATGACCATAGTAGAACTTCTTATACAGCAGTTTTATATGTCTTGTTAGTTTTATGTGTCTATAGGAATATGTTCTGTTCTGTCCTGCTTTGTTCTGTTTCTCCCTCTAATATAGAAAGGATAGAAATACATGTTAAGATTCATGCTTGCATAAAACCTATAAACATTTTATGGAAACTGATCTTATGACACATGATGAAATGAACAAATACTTTCAAGGAAAAAAAGGGGGCACTGCAGGACCCAGTGCTGATTCTGGAGTGTTATGGTGTGAAATCCAGCAATATTATTAATCTTTGTTCAGAATGATTTTAATCTACTAAGTTTTGTTTGGTCTCAACATAAATGAAGATATGGATAAATGCATACATGTCTAAGTATATAGGATTGATAGCCATATTACTTAGTTTTTGTTGGATAGTTGAACAGAACTGTTTGTAGTCTCCCTGGTTGAATTCCCATTTATGTGTTCCAATTGTGTATCTTGAACAACTATTTGTGGGGGGACAATATGTATGCATCAATTAGTGATTTATTACTGTTTATTTCTTTTCTTTGAAAGTATGTACTATTTCTGCCCATTTTCTGTTTTATTTTGTCTTCCTTTAAATAAAATTTTTTAAAAAGTCAACTTATGTATTTTAAAAACTTAGTAGCATAGCTGGACACAAAGTCAACACTCAAAAATCAATAGCATTCTGATACACAAATCCAAACTTACTGACAGAGAAATTAGGGAAATCAAACCCTTCACAGTAGCATACAAAAAAATTTAAATACTTAGAAATCAATCTAACAAAGGAAGTAAAACATCTATACATTGAAAATTACAGCACTCTGAAAAAGGAGATTGAAGCAAATATCAGAAAATGGAAAGATATTCTTTGCTCATGGATAAGAGGAACCAACATTGTGAAAATGTCCATACTTTGAAAACTCTTATACAGATTGAATGCAATCCTGATCAAACTACCATTAGCACACCTCACAAATTTAGAGAAAACATTCCTAAAATTCATTTGGAAACTGAAGAAACATAAAATAGAAAAGATAATCCTGGGTAACAATGACAAAGCAGGAGGCATCACAATCCCTGACTTGAAATTATATTACAAAGCTACTGTGATAAATCAGCAAGGTCCTGGCTAAAAAACAGACCTGAGTAGAATAGATTAGAAGATGCAGACACAACTACAAACACCTTATCTTTGACAAAGGGACCAAACACATTCACTGGAAGAAAAATAGCCTCTTTAAAAAATGGTGCTAGAAAAACTGGCTTTCCATATGCCAAAGACTAAAACTAGACCCATGTCTATCACCATGCCCTGAACTAACGTCAAAATGGATCAAAGATATAAATATTAAAACAGAAACACCATACTTACTAGAAGACAAAGTAAGTAGAAATCTTGAAGACACAAGGGTAGGCAGAGAGTTCATGGACAAAACCCACACTGCATAGAAAGTACCCCAAAGAATCAACAACTTGGATCTTATCTTATTAAAAAGTATTTCATCAAAAGAAATCACCAACAGAGCAAAAAGAAAACTCAGAGTGGAAAAAAATTTAGCCAACTGTCCATCAGACAAAGAACTTATATCTAGAACATATGAAGAAATGAAAAAAAATTGGAACCTCCCCAACCAAAGACATAATCCAAAAATGGACATGAGATGAATGTGCATTTCTCTGATGAAATACAAATGGCAAATAAATATATGTAAAAATGTTCAACGTCACTGGTCATTCAAGATATACAAATTAAAACACGGATTCCATCTCACTCCAGAAAGAACAGCTATCATAAATAAATCAACCAATGACAAATGCTGGCTAGGCTGTGGGGAAAAAGAAACTCTTCTCCACTGTTGGTGGGAGTATAGACTGGTGCAACCTTTATGGAAACGATGTGGAGATTCCTCATAAAACTAGGATTAGAAGTCTCTTTTGACCCAGCTATTCTCTTTCTGGGTATTTTCCCAGAAGAATTTAAAATATCATACCACAGTGATACTTATACACTCATGTTTATAGCAGCATAATTTATAATAGCTAAATCTTAGGAACAATCCCAATGCCCATCAAGTGAAGAATGAATAAAAAAGACGTAGTATTTTTATACAATAGAGTACTACTAAGCTATAAATTCAAAGTTCTTACAGGCAAATGGATGCAACTTGAAACCATATTCATAAGTGAATAAATCAGACTTGCATGTGTAAACATCATTTTATCTCACCAGTATAAGAAACGGAAAGTAAATAAGATTCAAAATGTACAGTAGATATTGTGAAAAAGAAAGAAACTGCTCAAAAAGAAAGAACAATTAGAATGAGGGAAAGGAAAAAAGAACATTTTGTGTTTGTATTGTTTGATCAATATTTCATGCCTATATCTTTTAATCCAAGCAATACTTTAACAATACACAATATATTAATCATTGTTAATTTCCTATTAGCTTGTTTTGAAATTCTGTATCATTTGTTTGTATTATATTTTTTTCTTTTTAAAATATATAAATAAATAAAAGTGCATAGGATTTAGCACCAGATAAAAAAATATTTTGAGAATTTATGTTCCTGGAGCCATATTACATATCTGATCTCTTTTTAATCTGAAAAACTCTACAACGTAAGTAGTGGCAGTGAGAATATCACTGTGTACATAAAAAGGCCCAGGAGTCCGGCAGGACAGGTCATGCCGTAGTTAAGTCTCAAGATTGTTCTGAAGACTAAGAAATGACATATAGAATCTTCTTTACAAACATAAACCACATGTAGAAATGCTGATATAATAGTTTCAATTCTATGATTAACTCCTGGTTCAATATGCCATAAAAACATCATCTTCCTCTTCTTTGTCCTAAAATCCCTTTGAGAGAACAGTGAGGATAGATAAAAGTAGATAAATCTATAGCACTAGAAAGTCAGGACAGTAGGTCTCCTACAGATACACAATTAAGATATTTGTACAAAATCCTGGAAGACGGGAAGAATAAAGAAGTTAAATTTATAAATCGAGGCTCACAAAAGCAGAACAGCTCCGCTTACACACAGGGGAAGGCGAACAGAGGCGCTGTCACGCTCCTGCGGAGCAGATGCTCAGGCAGGAGGTCTGCAGCATTCATCGCAGCTGCAGCCCAGACTCCCCGCTACACAGGGGAAGCCTTGTCTGGGAAGGACTGTTTGGGCATTGGGGCTGGGGACAGCAAGCAAGCCTTCAAGGACTCTAGCATACCTCCACCGAGCTGAGGAGGAAACAGGCAGGACTTCCACCAAGAAGTAAAACTCCCTAACATCGCTGGCAGGGCGAATTTTATCTCCCCTCAACTTTACGCATTTAATCTTAAATCCCATTACTTGAGTGTGACTGTATTTAGAAATAAGATCCTCAAAGAGGTAAAAAATTCAAATGAAGCCATGTAGGGGGGGCCCTAGTCCAGCATAACTGGCCTTGTTAAAAGAGCTTAGGGCACAAAGACATGCAGAAGGAAGATGTATCACGATAAAGACAGAAGATTGTCACCCACAAAACAAAGACAAAGGCCTCCAAAGAAATGAACCCAGCCAATGCCCTCCTTGTGAGCCCCTGGAAATGTGCAAAAAGTGATTTTTGCATTTAAGTCCCTCAGTCTTTGGTAGTTTATAATCACCACAATATTATCTCTCGTCAAATTGAGCCTGAGTTTGCAAACTGAATTCCAAGCTAGTCTACAAACCCTGCAGACAGGTGTCTAATGGAAAGTCTAAACACAGTCAGTCATCCATCAGAGATAGACCCTCGGCAAAGACGATCCCACACCAGTTATTCACGTGGATCAGTATCGTCTTTGTTTTGAAAAGTATAACTGCACAACAAAAACTCAACATACATCTAAGAAAAACAAGAGGAAATGGGGAAAAAAATGATCCTGTGTGTTGTGTAAAAATAAGACAGCAAGGAAATCTTTTTTAACCAGTATCCTCCGAATGCTTCCATGAAAATGCTATGAAATGAAGTCTGTCTCAGGACAGAGGTCTATCTCATTCGGAATTTCCTTTATGTACCAGAGCAGCATCACTGCCAGCCAGGCTTGAGACCCCTAGAAACAACCATCAGTGAATGAAAGAGAAAACTCAGATGGTAAAAAAGAAAACAATAGACAATGTTTCCCTGGCTATGTCCCCGTAAGAGTTTCAAAAGAATGAGCAGGATTTAATGAGCAACAGAACTATGGTATAATATGATAACAGGCAATACGTGAGTCACAAATGTCCAGTCTCATCACTGTGATGTACAGTGATTATTTCATCTACGATGAGTCGTCCTAAGTTCCTACTCACTGGTAATCTAAAAATATGCAGATGGGTGATGACAGATAGGTAAGTAGCTAGATAGGTAGATAAATAGAAGTAAATATGTTTGCTAAATCCTCAATCTTGTGGAAAATGTAATGTCATTCAATCCAGCAGTGTATACGGACTACAACAAGCTGCTCTGACAGTACACAGCTGGTGACCTCGAAGCCAGGTCCCCTGGCAACTCTGGGTCCTAACAGCCTGGCTCACTGCAGGCCGCTGAGCCTCTGCCTCGCCGGCCCTCAGGCCTCTGGGCCACAAAGCCACCTCACCATGGAAAGTCGTGTGGCAGGCTGGCTGGAAGTCCACTCGGGAAATCTGAACTCTAAACTGCCACTCTGTCTTACCTGATGTTGTCATCTCCTGATTTTCATGTGCCCTGGGCCCCGAGTGTTATGTAGAAGAAACCAGACAACAGCCTTTTTCAGAGCGCTAACAAAGACTGGGGGGAAACATACAGTTCCAAGGGCCCCTCTGTCCTTCATGTCATCCCCCAGAATTAAAGTCCCTCCCTTTCTAAGACACCACACCGAGCCACCAACGATCTCTGGCCTACGTTCTTCCCAGAGTCTGAACAGGCAGGTGCTCCACTCTGCCTCTTCCTGCCTGGCCTTCTTGTATATATAACAGCATGCAGAAGATCACATCATGCCTAGACTTTAACAAGGTGAAAGGAAAGATAAGACAGTTTAGAGAATCTTTTCTGAATAGAATCTTCTCTAAAACTACATTTTAAAAAATATTTTTTGTACTTATTTACTTGCTTACTGCAATATTGGGTATTGAATCTAGGGCCACCACCTTGACCTTTTATTTTGAGACAGGGACTTGCTAAATTTCCCAGACTTGCAATCCTCCTGCCTCAGCCTCCCAAACTGCTGGGAATACAGTTGTACTTTGTCACCACACCCAGTCAAAAATCTTATTCCTTACATGGGTGATGTCATGTTATCTTTACTCTCCTGTATTTATTCCTATTCTTCCCAAATGAGACCCAGACCAACGGATACTTAGGCACAACTAAAACCATATAGTGAAAAAATATATTTTAACATACTTTAAACTTGAGTTCTATTTCATAGTAGAGATCTGAATATTGTGTTGGTTGTTGCATACCAAGTACAGTCTCCCTGTATCTAAAGGCTAAATATCTCTGGAACATTTGTCCTCAGACTGTGGGGTTTCTGGTGCCCTCTAGAGAGTGCCCTCTTCTAGAGAGTTCTGTGAAATCTCTAGACTTTTCTTCTGTGTGCTTTTCCTGCAACTTCTCAATTCTATCTAGTTCTCTTCTCCACTTTGTGTGATCTCTTGCTTACTGGTACAAAGTCGAGCACGGGTGACAGCTCAGTGTCCCCGTCTCAATACGACTCCCCATCAACTATCAGTGACTGACTTCGATGGAGATTGAAGGTAATAGCGGGGAGAGGGGCTGTCCACTCTGTGGAATGATTTGAATTCAGTGTCAGATATTTGTCTTCTTTAAAACATAATTGATTTGCCATGACTCAGAGTCCAATTTTCCCCTCTTTGTTCAATCATTTCACTTTCTGTACAAGTTTCAGCATGACCTTAAAATTTTGCTTTAATTTTATTACAGAAAGAATGCATCTCTGTCCAGCACTTAGCTCCAAATATGTCCACTGACAAACAGATAAATCAGTTGTGATATAGCCATATAAAAGAATATTGTTCCATAATGAAAAGAAAAAGCAGCACTGATATACACATTATGTCACTAAGCTATAGAAACTGTCCCAGGAAAAAGTTGGGCGTGTGCGCTCCAGCGTGAGCTAGCCAGCAGCTACCATGGTTCCCCTCGCACTTCCCCTCGGGAGAATTCCCTAAGAAGGCGGGCGCCGGCTTCAGCCCGGGATAGACCTGCGGCGGCGGCGGGAACGGCCACGCACAGGTTTCTTCTGGTTCCAGATGAATTTTAGGAGTGATTTCTCTAGATCTATGAGCCTGTTTAGCTGCCGCGACTGGCCACAGGTCTGCAGAGGAGGAGCTGGGCAGATCTGGGGTGCCCTCACTGGCCTCTCTGCGTGTCTGGAGGACTCTGGATTTCTGCGCCCAGACTGCTGGAGTTCCCTCAGGCTTCCAGGTGCAGTGAAGGAGAGAGGTGGGTTTAAGGCTTCCACATCAGCCTCCCCCATTCCCGGCTTCATTTGGAGACCTGCTGAGCTCCCAATAGGTGGGCTGGCCCACACTACCAGCCTAGCCCAGCCTGTTTAGCTGCCGCGCCTGGCCACAGGTCTGCAGAGGAGGAGCTGGGCAGATCTGGGGTGCCCTCACTGGCCTCTCTGCGTGTCTGGAGGACTCTGGATTTCTGCGCCCAGACTGCTGGAGTTCCCTCAGGCTTCCAGGTGCAGTGAAGGAGAGAGGTGGGTTTGAGGCTTCCACATTAGCCTCCCCATTCCAGGCTTCATTTGGAGACCTGCTGAGCTCCCAATAGGTGGGCTGGCCCACACAACCAGCCTTGCCCAGCCTGTTTAGCAGCCGCGCCTGGCCATAGGTCTGCAGAGGAGGAGCTGGGCAGATCTGGGGTGCCCTCACTGGCCTCTCTGCGTGTCTGGAGGACTCTGGATTTCTGCGCCCAGACTGCTGGAGTTCCCTCAGGCTTCCAGGTGCAGTGAAGGAGAGAGGTGGGTTTAAGGCTTCCACATCAGCCTCCCCCATTCCCGGCTTCATTTGGAGACCTGCTGAGCTCCCAATAGGTGGGCTGGCCCACACTACCAGCCTAGCCCAGCCTGTTTAGCTGCCGCGCCTGGCCACAGGTCTGCAGAGGAGGAGCTGGGCAGATCTGGGGTGCCCTCACTGGCCTCTCTGCGTGTCTGGAGGACTGTGGATATCTCTGCAACCAGGGAGGGTCCACAGGTTCCTGAAGCACTGCGGCC
Source organism: Cavia porcellus (assembly GCF_034190915.1). Lineage (NCBI taxonomy): Eukaryota > Metazoa > Chordata > Mammalia > Rodentia > Caviidae > Cavia > Cavia porcellus. The sequence continues at coordinate 69,750,234 of NW_026947495.1, read as the reverse complement.
TGTGGTGAGTACCCTAACCCGGCTGCGATTGAAGAACTGTGGAGCTTCCAAGGGGCAGGTGGGCGCACAGTGTCCCTGAGGCCCAGCTTGTCTGGAACTGCGGAGTTCTGAGCAGGCAGAGGAGGGCCACTGGTTCTGTAGGCCTAATGGCTTGGAGTAGCGCGGTGCCAGAGTCCCAGTAGCTCCAAACATAGAAGGGGATTTTCAACAGATCCTGAGGAAGCTTTCAAGTAACACTTGAAACACAGAAATATAGGAAAATGACAAAACGAAAGACCAAATTACAACCTCAAACCTCCAGCCCATCTCAAGAAACCCTAGGAGCGATGTATATAGAAGAAAATATATCCCATCCACCTCATATATCGGACACAATAGCCACTGAAATTGACAAGCAACTCCAAGAAGCTTTAAAGAAATTCAAACTCGAAATAATCTCCCAGATAAAAGAAGAAATGATAAAAGAAATGAAAGAGATTCTAAATATATCTAAAGAAAACACAGATAAAAAATTGGAGGAACTAAACAAAAAGATAGAATCCCTAGACGAGCAATATAAGAAACAAACAGAATACGTAATGCAGATGCACAGAGATATACAGGAAATAAAAGACTCCACTGAAAGTTGTAAAAACCGCCTTAATGAAAGTGAAGATAGAATTTCAGACCTTGAAGACAGGATTGCAGCTAGTGAACAGGAAAGGAAAGATCTTTTGAAAATAACAAGGAACCAGGAAACAACAATTCAACAACTGCAAGACGATGCAAAGAAGAATAACATAAGAATGATAGGGATTAATGAAAGAGAGGGAGACGACATGAAGGATGTCAGGAGGATATTTAGAGAAGTAATAGCTGAAAATTTCCCAAGCATGAGATCAGAAACTGACATCAGGATCAGTGAAGCATATAGAACTCCAAACAGTCATAACCAAAATAAAACTACACCCAGACATATAATAGTCACCATCCCAGAAATCCAACACAAGATTAGATTATTAAAAGCTGTCAGAGAGAAAAGACAAATCACTTATAAAGGAAAACCTATCAGAATCACAGCAGACTTCTCAGCACAAACGATAAAGTCAAGAAGAGCATGGAGTGAAGTATTCCAGATCCTAAAGCAAAATGATTTCCAACCAAGACTGATATATCCTGCAAAACTATCATTCAAAATAGATGGTGCAATACGATACTTCCATGACAAAGAACAGCTGAAGAACTTCATGAACACCAAACCAACCCTGCAAAAAATATTGAAAGACAGTTTAGATACACAAAGGAAAAAACCACTAAGCAAAGCAAATAATTAAACAGAACCGAAAGATAAAGATGCAACAGCAGAGAGATAACATTCCTACAATTAACCAGCATTTAACAGTAATAACCATTAATGTAAATGGTCTCAATGCACCAATCAAAAGAAACAGACTAGCAGAATGGATCAAGAAACAAAATCCAACCATATGCTGTTTACAGGAAACCCATCTAACCCAGAAAGATACTCACAGACTGAAAGTCAAAGGATGGAAAACAATTCTTCATGCAGCAGGAATCCAAAAAAAGGCAGGAGTAGCCATTCTGTTTGCAGACAATGTGAACTTTAAACCAACAATGACCATAAAGGACAAAGAAGGTCACTACATACTCGTAAGGGGAAAACTCCAAGAGGAAGAGATAACTATCTTAAATATATACGCACCAAACTCCAGAGCACCCAGTTATATAAAACAATTATTAACAGAAATGAAAACTCAAATTATCAGTAACACAATTGTAACAGGAGACCTTAATACACCACTGACACCAAGGGACAGATCAACCAGACAGAAAATGAGCAAAGAAATAACAGAACTGAATCACACCTGTGAACAAATGGGTTTGATAGACATATACAGAATGTTCCACCCAACAACATCAGAATACACATTCTTCTCAGCAGTACATGGATCATTTTCTAAAATAGACCATATATTAGCTCACAGAACATATTTAAGCAAATGCAAAAGAGTTGAAATCATCCCTTGCATATTTTCGGATCATAGCGCTCTGAAATTAGAAATTAATGACAAAGGATACTGCAAAAATTCCGCAAACACATGGAAACTAAATAACACACTCTTGAGTAATCAGTGGGTCACAGAAGAAATTAAAGAAGAAATTAAACAATACCTAAAAGAAAATGAAAATGCAAATACAACTTACCGGAATCTGTGGGATGCAATGAAAGCCGTTCTGAGAGGAAAATTTATTGCACTGAGTTCCCACATTAGGAAAACAGAACGAATACAAGTAAATAACTTGATGCTACACCTCAAACAGCTAGAAAAAGAAGAGCAAGTCAAGCCCAAAGCCAAAAGAAGAGAGGAAATTATAAGAATCAGAGCAGAAATCAATGCAATAGAGACTAAGAAAACAATCCAAAGAATCAACGAATCAAAGAGTTGGTTCTTTGAAAGAATAAATAAAATCGATAAGCCCCTAGCCAACCTTATTAAAAAAAGGAAAGAAAAAGCTCAAATTCATGCAATAAGAAGTGAAAAAGGAGAAATCACTACAGACCCAATAGAAATACAGAGGATCATCAACACCTATTTCGAAAACCTCTACTCTCAAAAGTTTGATAACACAGAAGAAATAGACAGATTCTTAGAAGCATATGAAGTACCAAAGCTAGATCAAGAGGATATAAAACTGTTGAATAACCCAATCTCTGCTAATGAAATTGAGAATGTAATTGGGTCCTTGCCCACCAAGAAGAGCCCAGGCCCAGATGGATTCACTGCAGAATTCTACAAGAAATATAAAGAAGACCTAATGCCGACACTCCTCAAACTATTCAATGAAATTGAAAGGGAAGCAATCCTTCCTAAGTCATTCCTGGAAGCAAATATTACTCTAGTACCAAAACCTGAGAAAGACCCAACTATAAAAGAGAACTATAGACCGATCTCCCTAATGAACACAGATGCAAAAATCCTCAATAAAATATTGGCAAATAGGATCCAGCAAATCATCAAGAAGATTATACACCATGACCAGGTGGGATTCATCCCAGGAATGCAAGGATGGTTCAACATACGCAAATCAATAAATGTAATCCACCATATCAATAAAGCCAAAAATAAGAATCACATGATCATCTCTATAGATGCAGAAAAAGCCTTCGATAAGGTCCAACACTTATTCATGATAAGAACTTTACAGAAAATTGGAATAAATGGTCTTTACCTCAATATAATAAAGGCCATTTATGACAAACCAACAGCCAGCATCATACTAAATGGCCAAAAATTGAAAGCCTTTACTTTAAAATCGGGTACAAGACAAGGATGTCCTTTATCACCACTCCTATTTAATATAGTACTGGAAGTACTAGCCAGAGCAATTAGGCAAGAAAGAGAAATAAAAGGGGTAAAGATAGGAAAAGAAGAAGTTAAATTATCATTGTTTGCAGATGACATGATACTCTACATAGAAGACCCCCTAAACTCCATTGAAATACTCTTAGATACAATAAATAAATTCAGTAATGTGGCTGGATACAAAATCAATACTCAGAAATCAATAGCATTCCTATACACGAACAACAAAATTACAGAGAGGGAAATAAGAGAAACTGGACTATTCACATTAGCAAGCAAAAAAATGAAATATTTAGGAATTACTCTTACGAAAGAAGTGAAAGACTTATACAGTGAAAATTATAATACACTGAAAAAGGAAATTGAAGATGATCTCAGAAAATGGAAAGACATCCCTTGCTCATGGATAGGAAGAACAAACATTGTGAAAATGGCCATTCTCCCAAAACTGTTATACAGATTCAATGCAATCCCAATAGAAATACCATCAACATACCTTATGGATCTAGAGAAATCACTCCTAAATTTCATCTGGAACCAGAAGAGACCTAGAATCGCAAAGGCAATTCTAAGCAGCAAAGACAAAGCAGGAGGCATCACAATCCCTGACTTGAAGTTATACTACAAAGCAACAGTAGTAAAATCAACATGGTATTGGAATCAAAACAGAGCTGAAGATCAGTGGAATAGATTAGAAGATACAACCACAACTACGAACACACTCAACCACCTTATTTTTGATAAAGGAGCCAAGCAGGTTCACTGGAAGAACGACAGTCTCTTTAATAAATGGTGCTGGAAAAACTGGCTCTCCATTTGCCGAAAACTAAAGCTAGACCCATGTCTATCACCATGTACTAAATTAAAATCTAAATGGGTCAAAGATCTGAATATTAAAACAGAAACACTAAATCTATTGGAAGACAAAATAGGTAGAAACCTTGGAGACATAGGAGTAGGTAAAGAATTCATGAACATGACTCAAACCGCACGGGAAATACTTCCCAGAATCAATAACTGGGACCACTTCTTATTAAAAAGTTTCTGCATGTCAAAAGAAATCTCCAGCATAGTGAAAAGAAAACCCACAAACTGGGAAAAGATTTTAGTGAACTCTCTCTCAGACAAGGGCCTCTTGTCTAAAACATACAAAGAATTAAAGAAACTCAGACCTCCGAAATTCAAAGATCCAATCCAAAAATGGGCATCTGAGATGAATATGCAATTCTCAGATGAAGAAATGCAAATGGCAAATAAATACATGAAAAAATGCTCATCATCATTGGTCATTAGAGAAATGCAAATTAAAACCACACTGAGATACCATCTCACTCCTGAAAGAATGGCCAGGATCAAGAAAACCGACAACAAATGCTGGAGAGGCTGTGGGGAAAAAGGAACTCTCCTGCACTGCTGGTGGGAGTGTAGACTGGTACAGCCTTTGTGGAGATCTGTCTGGAGATTTCTCAAAAAGTTGGGACTGGAAATCCCATTTATTCCAGCTATTCCACTTCTAGGCATATTCCCAGAAGAACTGAAAGCATCATACCACAGTGATATATGTGCACCTATGTTTATAGCAGCACAATTTGTAATCGCCAGATCTTGGAAACAACCCAAGTGCCCATCAACTGAGGAATGGATAAAAAAGTTGTGGTATTTCTATACAATGGAGTATTATTCAGCTATAAAGAAGGATCACATTGAGATATTTATCAATAAATGGGCACAGCTTGAGACCATACTCATAAGTGAAATAAATCAATCTTGCATGTGTGAATACCGAATAGTTTCCCTAATGTAAGTAATGATTCAAATATATAAAAATATGTGGTAATCATGATTCCCCATTAGGTGGCCTTGAAGCCTTATAAAGTTTTCACTCATTAATTAGAAAGGCTTTATTCTGGGCTTCTTGATATGAAAATATTTGAAGCTAGAGTATATGAAGTTTTACCCAAATATTTCAAGGAAAAAGACACTATGGTAACTACTATTAAGCCAGGTTATAAGGTGGTGAAGTACTAGGTTATTGAAACAGTCATGCTGTGACCTCTATTGTTATATTGTTATGTCCTGTTTTATCTCAATCTCCCCCTTATTGTTTCAAAAAAAAAATTATTTAGTCATTTCTTATGTTTGTCTTAATTAAAGAAAAAATTCAAAAAAATTAGGATATATAAATAGTAGCTCTTTTCGATTTCCTATTAACTTGTTTTGAAGTCCTGTAGTACTCCCACGATCTTGTTTTGACTGATTAGACTCTGTTCCATTCTATATGATAGTATCAAGTTTGAAGACATAGGCAACTACTTTGAAGACAATAAGATTCACTAAGATACCCATTCTGGTTTGATTATTGTCTTCTTTGGAAGTCCTGTAATGTTTACAATGCCTAAGTTTTATTGGTCTTGTTCTCTACTGTTTTGTCCAACTTTATAATATCTAATAAGATAGACAATTCTTTTTAATGAAACAAGGGACAACGTTGATAACCATTGTTGATAAACTTGTACTCTGTTCTACACCATGTGCTATGTCTATCCTTGGTATTGACTGACAGCTTTGTTTTGCCATATTTGACTGTATTCTTCCCCCCCCCCCAAAGAAAGTAATAAGCACTAAGGAGTAATAAAATCCAAGATGTGTAAATTATGTTGTAAAAAAGAGAGGGAAAAAAAAAAAAAAGAAAAGGAGCTCTAACGGATATAACAGCAAGTGTGTTTGAGGGTGTTAAATAGCTGATTTTATCAATGTTTTTGGAACATTGAACACAGCTGTTTGCAGTCTCCCTGTTTGAATGTCCACCTTGTGTTCTTTGATACTGTGATTTGAGGAACTATTTTCAAGAAAATAGTGTGTAATCTACTAGCAGGTAATTTCTTACTGTTATGGTTTTTTTTGTTTTGTTTTGTTTTGTTTTGTTTTGTTTTGTTTTGTTTTGTTTTGTAGTTCTGTATTGCGTGTACCCTTACGCCGCTTTGGTTTGTTTTGTGTTTTTCTCTTTTTCCTCTTAAATTAAAAAAAAAAAAAAAAAAAAAAAAAAGAAACTGTCCCAGAAGACCACATACTATGCAATTCTAATTATGTGAAACACCTATAACAGGCAAATCTATAGAGACACACTGTAGATTAGTGGTTGCCTAGCACCTGGAAATCTGGAGGGAAATGGAGAGTGGGTCTGTTATGAGGTGTCTTAGTTATTTCTCTTAATGCTGGAACAAAATACCTGACACTCAGGACTTAAGGAAGGAGAAGTTTATTTTTGCTTACACTTACAGTCCGTGGTCTGCTGGATGCAAGGCAGGAGGGCACGGCAGAGGGATATAGTAGAGGAAAGCTGCTCATGGCACGATAGTCAGAAAGCCAAGAGTCAAGGGAGGACCCAGGAGGGGAGCTATAACCTCACAGATCACAGCCACAGTGACCCACCTCTTCCCACTAGACCCCACCTCCTAACCAGAAGTCAGCTATGAGCCCCTGTAATCCAATCACCTGCCTATGACTGCATGAGGCTTTAGGGGGACATCTAGATACAAACCATAACACTGGGTGAGGAAAATGTTCTGAAATGGAGTGTAATGACAGTTGTATAACCGTGAATACACTAAAATCCATTCAGCTGTATACATCAAGCCCATGAAATGTATGATATTTAAATTATATAGCTATAAAATTATAAGCAAAGAAGCAAGTACTTGCATCTAGCATCTTCCTGCTGAAAATTGCAGGCAACATTTTGTAGCCAGAGACTCTGCAGTAGGTAAGCAACCATCCCTACAGAAAGGTGTGCCCAGGGGATTTGTCCTCTGCAGGAGGATGACGTGTTAGGATGGATCCCATATTGATTGATATTTGTGATTTACTAACATCTCTCCTCCCTTTGGTGTACCGATTGTAGTTTATCGCCACCTGTTCTCCACTTACCACTTGCTGTGACTTCTATTGTTCTGTTCATTCTATTATTAAATAAATCTGTTTCATTTTAAAAAGCTGTGATTTGGTTCACGCTATGCAACAACAACCCGTTGGAAACTTGGCTCTTCAGACTCATTCCTGATATCATTTTAATAGGCTTTGGCACACACAGGCAAACTACAGGTAGCTTATTTTCTAAAAGGCTTTTCAGAATTGATGTGGCCATATTAAAATGTCAGACAAGGTTTTTTTTTAAGATTAGAATTTCTCTTCAAGCTTGTCTAAACTGAAGGAAAATGAGAAACAAAACAAAAACAACTTGTGGTAAACCTGAAGCACCCCACCAGAAAATATCAATTATGTAAGTACTGTTTGAAAGAACTGCTTTTCTTCATCATGCAAAATATGCAATAAAGATATTTTTAATTCATGTCCAGCGATGTACACCTGCTTACTAGCTAATCTAGGCTAAGAACCTAAGGAGGAGGCCCTGAGCAGAGCAGCTAGAAAAATGGGAGCAAAGATTACAGAGACAGACAGAAAGAACTGAAAAAAAAAGCCTCCAAAACACAGGCAGAATGGATGATTGCATCCCTGAGGCAAATCCCACGGAAATTCCCTAAGGTAATTAGATTCAGGAGGTGAGATATATTGGGGCTGGGCTTTTTTAACAGCTGCTGCAGGCAACTATAAACAAAACATGTGTCATGAAGAACACCAGCAGTCTGATATTTTAGGCTTTATATTTCCTTGAGTTTTGAGATGTAGTAGAGTCTACATCCATGCATATTTTTCAAAATCTTATGTGAGAATGGCAAAGGCACCTCTCAGACTTACACCTGAAAAATTGTTCAACCTCAAAACTCACTGGCCTATCGCATACCATAACTTCTACCCGTTCCCTCCTTGGCCTTCGTTTGAGGCAAAGTGAAGGCAAGGACACCAGGAATCCATCTTGGGCACAATTTACAATAAATCCCAGATAAACCTTTCATACATTCACCATGAGAAAGCACAGATGAGAGAGATAAAGTTCCATGCCTGGTACAATACATAGATGAATGCAGGTCCTCAGTGTTTGTAGAAATAAAGATGGTTATTGGAAGACAAATTAGGTAAAAATCTTGAAGACATAGGGGTAAGTAGAGAATTCATGAACAACCATCAAACCACATGGGAAATACTTCCCAGAGTCAATAACTAGGATCACCTCTTATTAAAAAGTTTCTGCATGTCAAAAGAAATCTCCAGTATAGTGAAAGAAAACCCACAAACTGGGAAAAAATTTTAGTGAACTCTCCCTCAGACAAAGGACTTCTGTCTAAAACATATAAAGAATTTTAAAAATCAGACCCCCAAAATTCAAAGATCCAATCCAAAAATGGGCATCTAAGATGAATACACACTTCTCAGATGAAGAAATACAAATGGCAAATAAATACATGAAACAATGTCCATCATCATTAGTCATTAGAAAAATGCAAAGTAAAACCACACTGAGATTCCATCTCACTCCTGAAAGAATGGCCAGGATCAAGAAAACCATCAACAGCAAATGCTGGAGAGGCTGTAGAGAAAAAGGAACTCTCCTGCACTGTTGGTGGAAGTATAGAGTGGTGCAACCATTGTGGAGGTCAGTCTGGAGATTTCTCAAAAAGCTGGGATTGGAAGTCCCATTTGTTCCAGCTATTCCACTTCTAGGCATATTCCCAGAAGAACTGAAAGCATCATACCACAGTGATATATATGTGCACCCAGGTTTATAGCTGCACAATTTGTAATAGCCAGATCTTGGAAACAACCTAAGTGTCCATCAACTGAGGAATGGATAAAAAAGTTGTGGTATTTTTATACAATGGAGTACTACTCAGCTATAAAGAATGATCATATTGAGATATTTATAAATTAATGGACACAATTTGAGACAATACTCATAAGTGAAAAAAAATCAAACTCACATGTATAAATACTGTATAGTCTCCATAGTATAAAAAATGGTAAGAGTACATAAGATTTTATGGTAATCATGATTCCCCATTACATTGCTTTGAAGGCTTATAATGTTTTCCTTCATTAGTTGGAATGGTTTTTTCCTTGTTTGTTTGATTTTATTATCTTTGATAGTATGAACAGCTATTTTGACAAATATAAGACATTATGGCAGCCATTGCTGATTTAATATCATCTTGCTTTGAAGTCCTACCATGCTTTTGTTCTTCTGTTTCCATTGGTTCTATTATGCTGTGTCTTGCTGGATTTTATTATGTGTGACAGTATAAACAAATTTTCTATGGAAAACGAGATAATATAGTAGCCACTGTTCATTTTCTGTTATTTGGTTCTGAATGCCCTATAATACTTTCATTCTCTTGAATGGTTTTATACTATTTTGTTAAGTTTGATATTATTGTATATGAAGTTATGCTCAACTATTTCAAAAAAGGAGAGATTATGGTAGCTAATGTTAATTACGGGTTGTCTTGTGATGAAATATTGTGTTGTTTACATTGTTCTGTTCTGATCTGCTTTATTATGTCCTCTTTTGTTTTAATCTCTTTGAAATAAAAAAATTAAAATAAATAAATAAAATAATTATATACTGTAAAAAAGGAAATAAAGATAACTAAATACATGCCCAGACTAAGTTCCATTTCCAAACTCCACCACAAAATATAAATTTTAGTTAGTGTTACAGATAGTACTACAAAAGCAGCCACCTTAGTGGCTGTACTGGATCAAAACAAAGAACTCAACTGAAAGTCAGACATGCTGTAATTATGTTGACCTTGGTTTTCAATAATTCCCAGAGCTCAGTAATGGGCCACCTTCACCATTTAATCATGCAGTTAATTAGGGGCTTCGAGAAGAATGAGAAACCCATCATGAAAGTTCAGCAACACTTCATATCCTAAACACACAAAAACTTAGGGCCCGGTCAAAGATGTCAAAGAACACCTGTGTCTTTCCCACATCCTAGATGGAAATGTTCCTCACAATAGTAATTATGAATGGCAACTGCAGAACAATTCATTTAGAAAAGAGCTGTATTCTTCTCTTAGTAAATTAAGAGATGACAGTTATTAAAATAATGAGTTACAAAGTACCCAAAAAAGTAAAGTGTTACCTCTACTGGTAGTTTCAACCACTTAGGCACAATGAATCATTCTCACACAATATCCTTTTGTGACATTCTTCCATATTCCAGAAATGTGAAGAATTTCCAATGATCAGTTTTCAATACACACTGCTTTTTTCTAATAAGTGCTGATAAAAGACATTTGAACCACTGCATATGGTAATAAATAGCCTTGCACTCCTCAAAATTAGTGAACAGGGGCCATATAACAAGAGATAAGATGGAAAAACCTTTCAGAAGAGAAGGAAATAAAACTATGGAATTGTGAAATGATTATTTTAAAAACAGATCAGTATTTAACATGAGTAATTCTAACTACCCACATAGCATATATTTAATCACAGAAAAAATAAAGTTGAGAATTTATAGTGAATAAGGACACACAACTAAAACTCTTCAATGTGTCAGTGTTTAAACTATAGATAATACAATTGGCTTACAAGAGCAATTTGAACAGTTTCTGACATTTTGGTAAAAATTTAATTTTATTGAATGCTGCTGCCAAGGAATGCTTCAAGTCCAAATGGAAATGTCAGACAATGTGTCCTTCAGTGTAAATCCACCAAAGCGTTCTGTGTTAACAACAAGCACTTTTATTATTCATGGAGAACTTTATCTCAGTGACTCTGAAGGCAAAGGGGTTAACTTAGTGAACAGTGTCCTCTGTTTATTGCCTACTTTTTCGAAAGCCCCGAACATTTCCAGCTGACAAACACAGACACACTTTTCATTTTCAGAAACAACATTAGTTTGCTGCACCACTGGGTGAAATCCAAGCATTTAGTCAGCCTTGTTTCCCTTACTGCCTGGCTTAGCACATGTAATGAGAATTATGTCTTTCACTTCTATGCCAACTTGAATACATTAGATGCAAGAATAACAGAGTCAGCACTGTATCAAGATAGACACGCCTGCAGAAAATAATCTAATGCATCCTTACTCGGGTGGCATCCTCAATAAGCACTGTAACTAATGAACCACAAAAACTAATGATGGACTACAGCGCTGTACTAGTCTCATCAAACTGCATAATTTAAACTACTCAATCCATTTGCTCTTTTAAGAAAAAAAAACATTTTTTCTTTTAAGCTGCATTACCGTAAGAATACCTAATAATATGCTCCGGGTTTTTTGCCACTTCGATAATAAGTATATAAGGAACATGGAAATATGATTTGATTTTTAGTTGAGAGATTTAAAAGACTGAATGTCACATCAATCAGAATTTTATTTTCTAAAGAATAGTTAGGATCATAAAATTAGATACTTTCATATAACCATATATAAATCTGGATAATGTTAGTTTTTAAAATTTAGATATACATATAAATTTTGGACTTTTTGTTCAGTGAAGTGGGAGGTGCCAGATTATGCTATTTTACATATAATTTCTAATTTGAGATTTTTAGTTGTAAATGAAGTAGATATTTTTCATTATCCTCATTTTAGAGATAAAAAAAAACTAACACTTCAGAAAATTAGGCAACTTACCTAAATAGGCCGGGTTTCAAATTCAGGGCTGATGGGTCATTTAATCCCTAGGCTATATAATCTTCCTAGGAAATTTTGCTTTTATAAACAATGACCACAAGTTTGTATCATTTTTCTTATTATTTTATTTCATTTTATGCATTTTATATCATTTGTTATTTTTCATTGTATTTGACTCGAGCTAATTATAGTCTCTATGGGTCAAACTGACAATCCATCAAAAAGTCCAAGTCCAGAACCTAAGCTGCTTTTTGCATTCCTGAACAAAAGCAATTCTCGCCTTTGAATAACATCCATTTATTCGTTCAGTAGATTCCTTTATTACTATGATAGGTATTATTAACTTGCAATCTTGATGGCACTGCTAAGCCCCTTTCCTTCCTCGCCTCTGCTTCTGAGCCTAAATATTTTGAATACTCACCTTCCAGGCTCCCTGTCCACTAGGGGGGCTGTGTAACACCCTTCTGTACAGAGCAATGTAGGGTACATGTCCGTGGCAGTCGGTGGAGACATCTATGCGGCTCAGTGATAAAATGATACGCTACTATCACCCTTCCTCCTTCCTGATTAGCTCAAAAACACAATGCTTAAGACTGTGAAGCCTGTCTTATGGAAGAGACAAAACCCAAAGGGACACAGCAACACAGTGCACACATAGAGAAGTCTTGGGGTCCCACTATAACTCCATGACAGTTGACATTTAAGCTTCTTGTATCAATAATGTCCTGCAGGTAAAGGCTCTTGCAGTTACATCTTCTGTTACCTGTAATCCAGAAACAATCCTGGTTCTATCTCGTCTCAGGTACGTGAAGCCTGTGTACAGAGAATATGGTGAATGTTGCCATGAAGCTCACGTTCCCACGGAAAAGACATTCAGCAAAAACAGAGAATCTGGGGCGCTGTGAAGAACAATACAGCAGGGCAAGGAAATACAGCGTGGTACAATGTGCCCATGTTAGCCTCTCTACGGAGATGCCACTTGACCTGAATAAACGTGAGGGGAAAGATCTTTCAGGGGAAATCACTGCAAGTTAAGGCAGCGATGTGCAGAGATACTGAGAACACACTGGATATTCCCGAGTGCACAAACAACGGATCCAGTTAAAGCCAGTAAATTAGGAAAAACACAACACTGCCTCACAAGGAAGCAATTCAGTCAATATCCACACACTTTCCGTTTAAAGCCTTTTATTTATACGTTATCATTTAACTTCTTAAAAACCATCCATTTGACATTTAGCAATTTTCTGCCCTTCATTAAAAAGATTTTATGGTGTGTTATTCTGTCTGAAATATCATTGAGCCATGAAAACTTTGGAACAATTTAAAGCAAATATATACATTTACCTGTTCATAAGGACAATGATGATCCCAAGGAATAGTAAATTTTCTTATAAATTAGCTTTTAAAAAGGAAAAGAATGAGCTGGAAACACAGAATTTAGCTCTCTAAAAATTCTGGCACATTTTTCACACTTGTTTTCCTAAAATGCTCTCAAAGCTAACCTACAGCACTCTCTTTTTAACTGAGTTAGCATGAAAGAATAGGAAAAATTAAACAATTTCCTCACAACATGTTCAGAATTGTTGACACCTACACTTAATGATGAACTATGGGGTTCCTTCAAGTCACCATCTGTTAGCAGGGCTGCCTTAGGAGCAGTGGTGCAAAGATGTTAGATATTTCCCTCCATGAGGAGACAGCTGGTAGGCAAAACAAAGAAATGTCAGATGCTCGAACAGCCAATTAATCTGGTTCCCACTTCCCTTTGTATAAGCATTATGGCAATAAGTTAAGGATGATTGCTTTTCACCTTGCATCGAAGGGAAAAAGTGATGTATCTACAAACTGAGTCCCAGGAAACAGACCCCAAGGAGCAAGACTAAATTTTCTTTTAATGTATTTTGAAATTCTCATTTTAGTATGTAATGGAGTTCATGATCAAGTAAGTCTTCAATAAAATCATCATGAATCTAAGTGCTGAATAAGAGGATAAACATAGCCATATTGGAAAAATTTAAAAATGCTTATCTTCACACCAGACTGAAATATTTATGAAAGTTCTATTCAGTCACGAGAAATTTTTCCCTTATGGAAGAATTTCAGATAATGACTGAAGAAATGATGACAAAAGAATATCACCTATTTTGGAACTCAAGTGAAATCAACGGTTCATATCATAATTATGAATGGATGAGATCATTAGGTAGTAGGTTGACTGTTAACTTTTCAGTGGGAAAGATCAGATGGTTACCACCAAAAGCTACTGATCAAGCTCAGTATTACAAGTAGGACAACCTGACACAGTGCCTACTGATGTGATGGAACGGAAGTTTATTTGATTCACCTTGTAACATAAGTAGCTTTTGACTTTTTAAATTTCTCTAATTTTTCTCTAATTTATCAGTTTGCTCTTCACTTTTTCTTTTGCCCTCTGGGTTTGCTCCATTATTCTACTTCAGTTGATTTGTGGCTTTATTGTTTTCTCCAATAAGTGGTTAAAAATAATTTAGACACTTGGATTATCAATTTGTTTTGTTCTACTGTATGTAGTCAAGATATAAATTTTTCTTTCAGGGCCATTATAACCAAACACAACAATTTTTTGATATGTGATTTCACTGCTTTCCGGTTTTAAAATTGTGTTATAATAACTTCATTGGTTTTTAAAGCATTTAAATATTTTTGCATTTTTAATCATAAAGAAGGATTGGTTATCTCCTTTTTTGGTCTTTAACTCCACTGTAGTCTAGGGTTCATCAACTTGATGTTGATTCTTTGTTATTTGTTAAGACTTAGCTTATGACTTAATAGTAGATAGTTTATATGCACATGAATTCTCTAATTTTTTGATACAAAATTATACTTACAACCACTAGATTAGCCTAATAATGTGTTGTTCAAATTTTTAATATTTTTGGTGCTACTGACCTCATGCCATGAGTTTGTTGATTATTGTTATTCTGATAATTCTATTATTATTTACTATCTACTTAAAAATACACATAAAGAGATGTGTCTATGTATTGTAACTGCTAAATGTGATACATAACTTGACTGTAGTACATGCACAACACCAAACTGAGGGAAAATACCCAACCTAGTTATGAATGACACCAACCAACAGGCTCGTAGCCTTGATGGAATAAGAAAATATAAAGAGGAAAGTGTGCTCATTTTGAAGAGCACCAGTCTTCTTAAGTAGGTGCTGTTGTCACTTTGGACGTGGGTCTCCAGGTCTCCAGTTTCTTCAGCCGTTCAACTCATACTTCATCAGGATCTCTCCAGTGAATTTCCCGGCCTCAACCTGGGGCTGTGTCTGCATCCATTACCGCTCCTGTCCTATGGCTTCCATCTTTTTGGAGTGAATAGTTACTGGATACTCCAGCTCTCCACATGCAAATAGTCCCTGAGGGCTCTTCCAGCTCTGACCCTGTAAGCCCACTTAATGAATCCCATGCATAACTATACATATACTTTCTATTCTGCTCCAGTCCGGTGGCCTGTTAGAAACAGGGCCATCCGGCCAGAGGTGAGTGGGGGGCAAGTGAACAAAGCTTCATCTGTATCTACAGCTGCTCCCCACTGCTCACATTCCTGCCTGAGCTCCACTTCCTGTCACAGCAGCAGCAGCTTTGGATTCTCATAGGAGCGTGAACCCAATTGCTGTGTATACGAGGGACCTGGGTTGGGTGCTTCCTACGACAATTTAATCTCAAAACTATGCCCCTTACACCACCACCATCACCACTGCAAGTCTGTGCAAAACTTTTCTCCCTTGAAACTGGTCACTGGTGCCAAAAAGGTTATGGACCACTCTTCTGGGAAACTGTAATACATACACAAACATATATACATGTACATACACATATACATATACATATACACATACACATAGACACTGATACATAGTGTTAAATGCATTACAGGCCAGGGATTTAGTTCGGTGGCATAAGCACCTGCCTGGCAAGCATGCAGTCATGATTTTGATCCCCAGTTCCAATAAATGAATATATAAATAAATGCATTACAGGTAAAGAATCCAGAAAATTCCTGGTGAACTGACTCAGGGTAAACTCTAAAGGATTTTTTTCCCTAAAAGTTTTCTCTTACTATCAATTTTATATGATATTAATATACTTTATAGCTGTTTTGTCTGATTAGCAGATAACTTTTTCAGTTATTTTGCTTTTAAACTGTGCACTTGTATTTATATATTGCTTTAAAACCACTCAGGGATGCTGAGATCTCTGTGTTTTAACTAGAAAGGTTACTCTATGTCAAGCTATTGTTATTAATATACTTGCAATTTCCACCACTGAATTTTGTGTTTTCCTTTTAATATGCTTTTTCTCTGCTTCATTTTTCTTTTTTCCTGACAGATATTAAAATGATTGAGATTTTCCTTTTTTAATATAGATTGTATATATTCTATTCCCAAACTTCTGAAATTTTCTATCTTCACTGTCTGCTATTATGATCTTTATGTCTTTTCCATTTTCTTGCCTTTGACAGTTAATCTGCATAACTGGATTGCCACTCCTAGAGACATGACTGGTTCCTGCAGGCAGGACTCTCACCAATAGTTAAGCCACTGATGTTCCTAGCTGAGTGTGCTGTACGGAGGTGGAGTCTGTTGGAGGTGGGAGTCTGGGGCTATTCCGCTGAAGGATGTATCTCTCATGGGCACCCCTCTCTGGACTCCACTTCCCGACCATCATGAAGTGAGCACACTGCCCTACCACACCCTTCTACCATGTTGTTTCTATACCAGAGTTGGCCTACTATGGACTGAACCCTCTGAAACCATGAGCCAAGTTAAACATTTCCTCCTTAAAGTTGTGAATGTCAGGTCTTTTTGGCTGAGCACTGAGAATGGTGACCAAAACATTGCCTCTCTGAGGTCATTTGGTTTATTCATTCAAATCTAATTTCTATTCTGTTGAATCTCTGTCCCTTGCTTATTCTGTTCATTAAATTTTATTTAGTGACACTTTTCACTCTAAAAATCCTACATTTTAGCCAGATGTGATGGCACATGCCAGTAATCCCAGCACTTGGGAGGACGAAGCAGAACTGCCTTGAGCTTGGGTTACACAGTGAGTTCAAGGTCATCCTGACTACACATCATTCTGTCTCAAAACACACAACCCCAAAACTCTTATACTTTTACATTTTATCTCTTTTATCATAAATACCTTCCACTGGAATAAACTGAAGTTTAAATTTTTCATGGGAACTTTTCCTCTAACCTAAATAAGCAAAATGTAACAATCCTTTTTCCAAATAAGCAAAGTGTAACATTGTTTTTTCCTTCCTTCAGCCTCCAGTCTACTAAATAGACAACATTATTCTTTTTTTCCTTGGAGTATACTGTTTTGATAGCTCAAGGCTGTAGTCCTGGTTCATCTCAGCTGTGCACCTCAAGGGTCCAGTGCTGGTCACCAAATCCATTTGGTCACCAAATGGCAAAACCCAATCCTCTAGTTGCTACTTGGTCCAAAGTCTTCAAGTGTGCCCCAAAGCGTACCTCTGCACCTCTGATACTTATATTTCACACTTATTGCCAAAAGGCTGAGAAGCAATATTCATATTCCTTCTTGATCTGGTACCTGACATTTCCCCTTAAATTCTTTCAGGTTTATCTATGCATATTCTTAAATATTTTTTGCTATATTTTCCCATTCTTGTAGTGGGAAATTTTTTACCCACTTTCCTGAAGCAGAAATAGCAATCCTTGACACTTAATAAGTTCATAAGCATGTCTGGCTGCCATAAAGTTGGCATGTCTTACGTGAAAACAGAAACAATCATTTTGCTTTTAACTCCAGATTCATGTGGAATTATTCCCTTGGTTATAACATCAAATATTCACATTGCAATGACAATTCACAGCTTAAAAAAATCTTAGAAAGGCTTATTTTCTATATAGTTAGCAAAACAAAAATTGGCTTTGTTGTAAAAAATATATAGTAAAGTGGGGAAAAGTGTTGTAAAAATATATAGTAAAGTGGGAAAGTAGGACTTTAATTACTATAGAAAAAAAGAAAGGAATAAGAGTAGATTTAACAAGCCAATGATTCCAAGTGGACCCAATGGAATCACAGAGTCTCTGCATGAATGCAATTTCTGAGTGCTCAAACAGGGGAAACAAGGTGGTAGAAAAAGTATGCATCAATGTCATGTGACATCCTAGTCATTCTTATCAAAATTCTTGTTATAAAATGTGGTTTCAATTTAGATTAACATTACCTTCTATAACATTAAATTAATATTGCTAATATGAATTTTATTTACCTTAATGGTTTGACTGGTACTGAATGTGAATTTGTCAGCATTTTATACTTTAGTGATAGCTACCAAAAAAAGCCTAATTTTACATTTATAGATCAAAATATAATATCATAAAAGTATAAGAAAATGTTAGAGGGTATGAATTTTTCTTTTAAAATATTTAGAAAGTGCAAACATTTTTCTTTCAGATTGTGCAGTTGTGAAATATTAGAAACAACCTAATGCTCACACTTAAGAAA
This sequence comes from Cavia porcellus, assembly GCF_034190915.1. Taxonomy (NCBI): domain Eukaryota; kingdom Metazoa; phylum Chordata; class Mammalia; order Rodentia; family Caviidae; genus Cavia; species Cavia porcellus. Next base: position 69,731,791 of record NW_026947495.1, on the reverse strand, counting down.
ATAATATAAACTGACAGCCGGCAGAGGGACTCTGGTTCAGCCCCGCCCGCCGCCTCTCCCGCCTGAGAAGCACACCACAGCTGCCGGGTGGAAGGAGGGAGCTGGGCCAAGCCGCTGGAACTGCTCCGGCCTCATCTGCGACCTTCTTTTGACCTGGAGAGCACCAGCACTACTGCCACTGCCTGGAGGAGGGAGCAGCCCTGCTGAGGAGGTTTGAGGCCTACCTAGGCCATAGGAGGACCCTCTATCAGCCTGGGGAGCTTTGCCATCCAAGGAGCTGGATGACTACACAACATCCAATCCCTGGGAGAGTATGAGATCCTGGATTTAGGGGTTTGGGGTCTGCTGGGCTTGCAGCCACACTAGAGTGGGCTTAGCAGGATTTGGGATTGCCTGGACCACAGCAGATGGCCTTCTTTCCCTCAGGGGAGCTTTGCTACCAGAGGGGGAAACTGTGCAACTTGAAGAGGCTTTAGGTCTATCTGAGAGGAGCCTGGCAACCCTCTTTTAATCCAGGGGCTCTGCTGCCCAAGGAGGGAGGAGCTACACTACCAGACGAGTCCCAAGAGCCCAGGACATAAGAGACAATTTCCAACACATCCAGGGGAAACTCTGGAACAACACTTGAAACATGGAAATATAGGAAAATGACAAAATGAAAGACCAAAACGCAATCTCAAACATCCAGCCCATCCCAAGAAAGCCTAGGAGCCATGTACGTAGAAGAAAATACATGCCATATACCTGAAATACCTGAAACAATAGTAACCGAAATAAAGAAGCAACTCTGGGAAGCTTTAAAGAAATTCAAAATAGAAATAATCTCTCCGGTAAAAGAAGAAATGATAAAAGAAATGAAGGAGATGCTGAACATATCTAAAGAAGACACAGATAAAAAATTGGAGGAACTAAACAAAAAGATAGAATGCCTGGATGAACAATATAAGAAACAAAGGGGCTGGGGATTTAGCTGAGCGGCATAAGCGCCTGCCTTGCAAGCAGGCAGCCGTGAGTTTGATCCCTGGTACCGATAAAAATGAAAAAGACCAAAAAAATATAAATATAAGAAACAAACAATATATAAAATAGATGCAAAGAGATATACAGGAAATCAAAATTCCATTGAAAGTTGTAAAAATCGCCTCAATGGATGCAAAGATAGAATTTCTTACCTCGAAGACAAGATTGCAGCCAGTGAACAGGAAAGGAAAGATCTTTTAAAAATAACAAGAACTCAGGAAATAACAATTCAACCCCTGCAAGATGACGCAAAGAAAAACAACAGAAGATTGATAGGGATAAATGAAACAGAAGGAGACAACATAAAGGATATCAAGAGGATATTTAGAGAAGTAACAGTTGAAAATTTGCCAAACATGAAATTAGAAACTGATATCAGGATCAGTGAAACATACAGAACTCCAAATAGCCATAGCCAAAATAAAACTACACCCAGACATATAATAACACCATCCCAGAAATCGAACAAAAGAATAGAATATTAAAAGCTGTCAGAGAGAAAAGACAGATCACCTATAAAGGAAAACCTATCAGAATCACAGCAGACTTCTCAGCACAAACAATAAAAGCAAGAAGTATTTCAGATCCTAAAGGAAAATGATTTCTAACGTAGATTGATGTACCCTGCAAAACTGTCCTTCAAAATCAAAGGAGAAATAAGATACTTCCACGACAAAGAACAGCTGAAGAACTTCATGATCACCAAGCCAATCCTGCAAAAAATGTTGAAAGACAGTTTAGATACACTTAGGAAAAAAACCACTAAACAAAGCAGACAATTAAACAGAACAGAAAGATAAAGATGCAACAGCAGAAATATAACATGTCAGCAATAAACCAATATATAACAGTTATAACCATTAACGTAAATGGTCTCAATGCACCAATTAAAAGAAACAGACTGGCAGAATGGATCAAGAAACAAAATCCGACCATATGCTGTCTACAAGAAACCAATCTAACACCAAAGGATACGCACAGACTGAAAGTCAAAGGATGGAAAACAATACTTCATGCAACAGGAACCCAAAAAAAAGCAGGAGTAGCCATTCTGTTTGCAGACAATGCAAACTTCACACCAATAATGATCAGAAGAGATAAAGAAGGTCACTACATACTGGTTACGGGAAAACTTCAAGAGAAAGAGATAACTATCTTAAATATATATGCACCAAATTCCAGAGCATCCAGTTATATAAAACAAGTAATATCAGAAATGAAAAAACAAATTAGCAGTAATACAATTATAACAGGAGATTTTAACACACCATTGACACCAATGGACAGATCAACCAGACAGAAAATCAGCAAAGAAATAAAAGAGCTGAATCACAGCTGTGAACAAATGGAATTGATAGACATATACAGAGTATTCCACCCAACAACAACAGAATACACTTTCTTCTCAGCAGTACATGGGTCATTCTCTGAAATAGACCATACATTAACTCACAGAACATATTTAAATAAATGCAAAAGAGTTTAAATCATCCCTTGCATGTTATCGGATCATAGCTCTATGAAATTAGAAATTAATGATAAAAGATACGGCAAAAATCCCACAAACACATGGAAACTGAATAACACACTCTTGAGTAATCAGTGGGTCACAGAGGAAATTAAAGAAGAAATTAAACAATACCTACAAACAAATGAAAACAGAAATACAACTTACCAGATTCTGTGGGATGCAATGAAAGCTTCCTCAGAGGAAAATTTATTGCACTGAGTTCCCACATCAGGAAAACAGAACAAATACAACTAAATAACCTGTTGCTACACCTCAAACATCTAGAAAAAGAAGGGCAAGTCAAGCCCAAAGCCAAAAGAAGAGAGGAAATAGTAAAAATCAGAGCAGAAATCAATGCAATAGAGACTAAGAAAACAATCCAAAAGATCAATGAATCAAAGAGTTGGTTCTTTGAAAGAATAAATAAAATCGATAAGCCCCTAGCCAACCTTATTTTAAAAAGGGAAGAAAAAGCTCAAATTCATGCAATAAGGAAAAGGTGAAATCACTACAGACCCAATAGAAATACAGAAGATCATCAACACCTATTTCCAAAACCTCTACTCTCAAAGGTTTGATAACACAGAAGAAATAGACAGATTCCTAGAAGCATGTGAAGTACCAAAGCTAGATCAAGATGTAAAACTGTTGAATAACCCAGTCTCTGTTAATGAAATTGAAAATGTAATTAAGTCCTTACCTACAAAGAAGAGCCCAGGCCCAGATGGATTCACTGCAGAATTCTACAAGAAATACAAAGAAGACCTAATGCCGACACTCCTCAAACTCTTCAATGAAATTGAAAGGGAAGCAATCCTTCCTAAGTCATTCCTGGAAGCAAATATTACTTTAGTACCAAAATCTGAAAAAGACCCAACTGAAAAAGAGAACTACAGACCAGTCTCCCTAATGAACACAGATGCAAAAATCCTCAATAAAATATTGGCAAATAGGATGCAGCAAATCATCAAGAAGATTATACATCATGACCAAGTGGGATTCATCCAAGGTATTCAGGAATGGTTCAACATACGTAAATCAATGAATATAATCCACCATATCAATAGAGTCAAAAGTAAGAATCACATGATCATTTCTATAGTTGCAGAAAAAGCTTTTGATAAGGTACAACATTCATTTATGATAAGAACCTTGCAGAAAATTGGAATAGATGGTCTTTACCTCAACATAATAAAGGCCATCTATGACAAACCAACAGCCAGTATCATACTAAATGACCAAAAATTGAAGGCCTTTACTCTAAAATCAGGCACAAGACAAGGATGTCCCCTGTCACCACTCCTATTTAATATAGTACTGGAAATACTAGCCAGAGCAATTAGACAAGAGAGAGAAATAAAAGGTGTAAAGACAGGAAAAGAAGTTAAATTATCACTATTTGCAGATGATATGATACTCTACATAGAAGACCCCCAAAACTCCATTGAAAGACTCCTAGATATAATCAATAAATTCAGCAATGTGGCTGGATACAAAATCAATACTCAAAAATCAACAGCATCCTATACACTAACAACAAAATCACAGAGAGAGAAATAAGAGAAGTCACACCCTTCACACTAGCAACCAAAAAAATGAAATGCTTAGGAATTATTCTCACGAAAGAAGTGAAAGACCTACAGGGAGAATTATAATACACTGAAAAATGAAATTGAAGATGATTTTAGAAAATGGAAAGACATCCCTTGCTCATGGATAGGAAGAATAAATATTGTGAAAATGGCCATTCTCCCAAAACTGTTATACAGATTCAATGCAATCCTGATAAAAATACCATCAACATACCTCATAGATCTCGCGAAATCACTCCTAAAATTCATGTGGAGTGAGAAGAGACCTAGAATAGCAAAGACAGTTCTAAGCAGCAAAGGCAAGACAGGAGGCATCACAATCCCTGACTTGAAGTTATACTACAAAGCAACAGTAGTAAAATCAACACGGTCCTGGAATCAAAACAGAGCCAAAGATAAATGGAATAGATTAGAAGATACAACCACAACTACAAACACACTCAACCACCTTATCTTTGATAAAGAGGCCAAACATGTTCACTGGAAGAACGACAGTCTCTTTAATAAATGGTGTTGGAAAAACTGGCTCTCCATATGCCGAAAACTAAAACTGGACCCATGCCTATCACCATGTACTAAAATAAAATCTAAATGGATCAAAGATCTAAATATTAAAACAGAAACACTAAGTCTGTAGGAAAACAAATTGGGTAAAAACCTTGAAGACATAGGGGTAGGTAGAGAATTCATGAACAAGACTCAAACCGCACAGGAAATACTTCCCAGAGACAATAACTGGGATCACATCTTATTAAAAAGTTTCTGCACATCAAAAGAAATCTCTAACACAGTGAAAAGAAAACCCACAAACTGGGAAAAAATCTTAGTGAACTGCCCCTCAGACAAAGGACTTCTGTCTATAACATATAAAGAATTTAAAAAAATCAGACCCCTAAAATTCAAAGATCCAATCCAAAAATGGGCATCTCAGATGAATAAACAATTTTCAGATGAAGAAATACAAACGGCAAATAAATATATGAAAAAATGTTCACCATCATTAGTCATTAGAGAAATGCAAATTAAAACCACACTGAGATTTCATCTCACTCCTGAAAGAATGACCAAGATCAAGAAAACCATCAGCAACAAATGCTGGAGAGGCTGTGGGGGAAAAGGAGCTCTCCTGCACTGTTGGGGGGAGTGTAGACTAGTGCAACCATTGTGGAGGTCAGTCTGGAGAGTTCTCAGAAAGCTGGGACTGGAAGCCCCATTTGACCCAGCTACTCCACTTCTAGGCATATTCCCAGAAGAACTGAAAACATCATACCACAGTGATATATGTGCACCCATGTTTATAGCTGCACAATTTGTAATAACCAGACCTTGGAAACAACCTAAGTGTCCATCAACTGAGGAATGGATAAAAAGTTGTGGTATTTTTATACAATCGAGTACTACTCAGCTATAAAGAATGATCACAGTGAGACATTTATAAATAAATGGACGCAGCTTGAGACCATACTCATAAGTGAAATAAATCAAACTCACATCTATAAATACCAAATAGTTTCCCTAGTGTAAGAAATGAAGAGAATACATAAAAGTACATGGTAATCATAATTCCCAGTCGCACTGGTTTGAAGCCATATAATGTTTTCACTCATTAATTGGAATGGTTTTAATCTGGGTTGTTTTATTTTATTGTCTGTGATACTACAAATAGCTATTTTGAAGAAAATAAGACAGCGTAATAGCTAGCGCTGATTTAATATCATCCTGTTTTGAAGCCCCATCAAGTTGTTGTTCATCAGTTTCCATTGGTTTTAACATGTTGTGTCTTATTAGATTTTAATGTATGCAATAGTATAAGCAAAATTTATTATAGGCAAAGAGATAGTATAGAAACTGACGCTCGGTTTCTGTTAGCTGGTTCTAAATACCCTGCAATACTTTCATTCTCTTGAATGGTTTCACACTGTCTTGATAAGTTTGATGCTATAATATACGAAGTTAGACTCAAATATTTCAAGGAAAGAGACACTATGGTAACTACTATTAATGTCAGGCTATCTGGTGGTGAAACAATGATGCTTAAATTGTTCGGTTCTGAACTGTGTTGTTCTATTGATATGTTCTTTGTTATCTCAATCTCCTCCCTTTTTTTCTTTTTTAAAAAAATTAATTTATTTCTTAGTATCTTTTAATTAAGGGAAAACAATTAAAAATAGCAGGATATATTATAGTAACTTTTTTGTTTTCCTATTAACCTGATTTGAACCCCTGTATTGTTCTCCACATCTTGTTCTGACTGATTTTATCATATTGTGTTTTGTTTAATAGTATCAAATTTGAGGGTAAAGGCAAACACTTTGAAGGCAACCAGATATTCTATGATGCCCATTATGGTTTGACTATTATCTTCTTTGGAAGTCCTGTAAGGTCTCCAATGTGGGTTTTATTGGTCTTGTTCTGTACTGTTTTGTTCAATTCTTTTATACCAGCTCATATTGGCAACTCTTTTTAGGATAACAAGAGGCATAATTGTAACCATTGTTGATCACCTAGTAATCTCTTTTTGCATTATATACTATGTCCATCCTCCTGCTCTGACTCTGTTTTGCTTTGTCACATTGGGTTTTTCTTTGTTTTGTTTTGTTTTGTTTGTTTTTGTTTTTGTTTTCTTTTCCTCTTCAAAGAAAAATTTATAAGAACTGTGGGAGTAATGGAACCCAAAATGTGTGATTGTTATCGTAAAAAAGAGAGGAAAGAAAGTGATCTAAAGGACACAACTGCAAGTATATTTAAGTGTGTAAGATAGAAAACCATATTACTGAGTTTTTGTTGGATCACTGAACAGAAATGTCTGCAATCACACTGTATTAATGTCCACTTTGTATGCTTTATTTTGTAACCTGGACAACTATTTCTGAGATGACAATATGTAATCTATTAACTAGTGAATTATTACTGTATATTTTTTCTTTTGAAATACTGTATTACTTGTAGCCTTTTACTGTTTTGTTTTATTTTGTTTTTCTCTTTAAATAAAAAAAGAAAATAATATAAACTACAGAATTCCCACAAATGGAATATTATACAGATACTAAAAAGATAGGAAAAGTATACACATGCTGATACGGATGATTTCCAAGGACCATCATGTGAAAAATGACAAACTACTACATATACTATGGTATTTTATCAGAAAGACACAGTATAACAGTGTACCATAATATAATAACTGCAATAAAAATAAATCACATAAAATACAAATCACATTCTAGTGACATTAGTAGAATATGTATAAAAGTAGCTATCCAAGTGTTGTGGTTTGTTTAAATGTCCCCCCAAAGCCTTATGCAGTCATGGATGCAGCTGAGTCTAGCATTTGTGATTGGCTCATTATCTAGTGCTGGGATTGCTGGCATGAGCATTGCACCCGCCCAAAGATGGGTAGCTGGCATGTAATATAAGGGATGGAAGGAGGCATGTTTTTCCCTCTTTCACTCTTGTAAGCCACCTTGAACGGCTACCCCTCAGCCTGCCACCCTACCTTAACATAAAAAACTTTCCTTCTTTCACGTTGGGTGTCACATATTTTGTCTCAACAATGAGAAGAAAGCAACCAAGACACCAAGTGTTATATCATTCTAGTTATCCAAGCTAAAACCAAGTCTCAATTTGCTTTACACCAGCTGATAGGTAGGCTTCCATTTTACATATTAAAGGGGATAATTCTGACTATCAGGATTTCAGGATAGTGACTGTGATTCAACGATTCTCCTAATTAGTGCCAACTTTGTCAACTTAATCTGAAAAAAATTATGCCTGGAGAAAACTAGAGACTCAAGCAGACCATTCATATACGTAGTTTGCCACCTACATTCCCCACAACCTTTGCATCTGCAAAAAATATGAAAAAACAACAGCCAGTTAGCAATTGTATTCTCTCCAAGGGTGCATTACTGTGGGGTAGAACACAAAAACCTTTTGCTTTTTAAAGAGAGTTCAAGAAACTTGAAAGTATCAAATTAAATGTTATGCTTAATAGTACTATTCATTTGACATTTAATCACAAAGTGTCTTGTAAAACCCTTTCTGTTATTTCCCTGATTAATATTTTGCTTCTCTAATTAGTCTTTAAGATGCTTGTGATTTTTTCCACAATTATATTTTAATGAACTTGAATCAAGGATAATGATGTTATGCCCGTATCTCTTTCATTTCACTGGATAGTGAGACATTCAGTAAATATTTATAACTGATTGAAATGAGAGTTATTTGTTTGTAAGAAAGAAGATCACACTGCATTCGGACAGATGGAACAGAATGTGAAAATTTTCATGCTAAAGGAGTACACAGAAGGTTGTGTGAAGGACACATGAGAAAATGGTCAATAAATAGGAAGAGAAAATGTAATTCCTAGAACTGGATGTCCTAGTGATGACTTTGCCCACAATACTATGAGCAATGGAAACCAGTAAGTATTATTTGCATTAAAGTACTTTAGACTGTCCCTTTCTTAGCCATCCATCTCATATTCACTTTCCCGCCTGGTTTTTATAAAAGGTGACTTCTTTGACAGGGTCTGAATCCAGAAGCGTTTAGAGGGTTTAGTTTCCTTATCATTACTTCAGATTTTTCAATTAACAAGACTGCCAGAGCAAATGAAATAGTATTTGGAAATACTAAGCTCCTAAATCCTTAAGCTCCTGTCAAGCCTTTTTACACTTCCTCCGTCCAGTCACGGCCTGTTAATATGTTCACTTGCTCAAAGAGTGTCCTACATCTCCATGAATGAATGAACTCTGGATACCAACATTGCATATAGGAAGTTGGGAGTGTCGTCAAGCTGGGGTAGGAGTACATAAATAATTAGATCCCTGACAAGTTCAAGGGATGCATACAGTCTAGTATAGAAGCAAGACCAAATGTGCAAATAATTATTTTTAGTAAAAGATACCTTAAAAGTATAAGGTCGGCATTTATCAGTTCAAAAGAGTGATGTCCATTTGGTACCATTAGGAATAGCTTGACAAAGAAAGAAGTCAGAGCAGGTTCAAGGGGATAAAGACAGAATACATGCTGAGGTTGCCTGCAAGGATCTCAGGCACATTTAAAAATCTAGTGCTGGAATGCAGCCTCTGTTGCCCTGGTAGCTTCAGTGATGGGAGTTCACAGGGGAAATTGTGGACACCTTGAAGGTAGAAAATGCTATAATTTCAGTCTTTTATGTGACTCAAAGAGCAAAGAAATTAATACATCTATGAATACTGCAATCTCCTTGAGATTAAACCTAGATCAGCTTGCTGGAAACAGGAAATAACAGAGAGCTCCTAATCAAGGTACCGTAGTTTGTAACCAGTTAACCCTCCAAAACTGTTACCTTGTCAACCATCATTGTACCAGGAGATAAGGGTGTTGGACACCTCCGTAGCCAGGGAATGAGTTCTATTCCATTACTGTTTTAAAAGAACCAATATTTAGCATTGCTCACACTTTTTAGTGCACAGTACTAGAAAGCCTAGTACTATAAATAGACTTGAGTAGGTGTGAATAGGTTGAGTAGTTGTCCTCACTCTGAATCATTCTCAAAGCCAAGCACACATCACAAAAAGAAATCCTCTTATTAAGGACATCTCTGCTATAATGACAGAGATTTCTCTACCATCACATCTACAACCTTCACACAAAAACAGATAAGTATGAGCAAACAAGATGCTTCCAAAAATTCCTAACTCCCCCAAAATGGATCTCATAGACACTGATGTGGATGAATTTCCATACAAAGAACTCAAAACACAAAGAGTGAAGATATTTGTCCCCTTTGACAAAGATAAGGTAACTGAGGGTGTCTGGAGTTGTTTCTGCATTTTCTATTCTATTCCATTGATTCTTGGGTCTGTTTTTGGGTTTTGGTTTTTACTTTTGATTTGTTTCGCTTGGTTTTGTTGCCATTACCACATTGTTTTTAATCAAAGTAGCTCTGTAGTATAATTTCAAGTCAGAGATTACGATGTATCCTGGCATGTCTTTGTTGCCCAGAATTGCTTTGCTATTCTAGGTCTCTTCTGGTTCCAAATCAATTTTAGAAATATTTTTGCTAGTTCTTTGAGGCATGCTAGAGGTATTATGATTGGGATGGCTTTAAATTTTGGAAGTATGGCCATTTTCACAACATTGGTTGTGATCAAGAGATATCTTTCCATTTTCTGATATCTTATTTAATCTCCTTTTTCAGAATACTGTAATTTTCTTTCTTTTTTTTTTTTTTTTTTTTTTTGTCTTTTTCATTTTTATCGGTACCAGGGATCGAACTCACGACTGCCTGCTTGCAAGGCAGGCACTTATGCCACTGAGCTAAATCCCAGCCCCCAGAGTACTGTAATTTTCAATATGCAAAGCTTTCACTTCCTTTATTAGATTGATTTTTAAATATTTCAGTTTTTGCATTCTATTGTGAAGGGTGTGGTACCCCTAATTTCTCTCTCAGTGAATTTGTTGTTGGGGTACAGGAATGTTATTGATTTTTGAATGTTGGCTTTGTATACAACTACATTATTGAATTTGGTTATTAAATCTACAAGTCTTTTGGTGGAGTTTTTGGGGTCTTCTATGTAGAGTATCATGTCATCTACAAATAATGATAATTTAATTTCTTTGTTTCCTATATTTCCCTTATCTAATTACTCTAGCTAATGTTTCCAGAACTATATTGAATAACAGTGGTGACAGTGGATATCTCTGTCTTGTTCCTAATTTTAGAGTGAAAGTTTTCAGGTTTTAATCATTTAGTATGATATTGGCTGTTGGTTTGTCATAGGATAGCTTTTATCAGTTTGAGATAAAAAAAATCTTGCATTCCAAATTCTGTAGGGTTTTTATCTGAATGGGTGTTGGGATTTGCCAAATGCTTTTTCTGATCTATTTAAATGATCATTTTTTTTGTCCTTGGCTCTGATAATGTGGTACATTGCATTTATTGATTTGCATATTTTGAACCATCTCTGGATCCCTGCGATAACACCTATTTGGTCATGGTGTATAATCTTCTTGGCAATTTGCTGCATTCTGTTTACCAGTATCTTACTAAGGACCTTCACATCTATATTCTAAAGAGACTGGCCTGTAGTTCCCTTTGTTTAGGTGGGCCCTCTCTAGTTTTGGCATCAGGACGATGCTTGCTCTCAGGATGAGTCTGGGAGTGTTGCTTCCCTTTAAATTTTATCAGAGTTCCAGGAGTAGTAGGATTAGATCCTTAAATTTCTTGTAGAATTTAGCAGTGAACCTGTCAGGATCTGGACTTTTCTTTGTTGCTAGTTTTTAAATTATTTCTTCAATTTCATTGACTGATACTAGTTTATTTAGAATTTTTATATCTTGTTAATTCGGTTTTAGTAATTCACATGTGTCGTTTATCCTGCATTTTCCATCTGTGGTGATTTCACCCTTTTCATTCCTAATTGCATAGATTTGAGATGATTTAATATTTCAAAGAACCAACTCTTTGATTTATTGATTCTTTAATTTTGTTTTCTTAGTCTCAATTAATTTCTGATTCAAATTTTATTATTTCCTCCCTTATACATGCTTTGAATTTAATTTGCTCTTCTTTTTCTAGAAGCTTGAGATTCAACATTAGGTTGTTTATTTGAGCTCAATCTTGTGTTAATCTTCCTTGTATCAGCTAGAAGCTATTGGACTGATTTTTGAGGTTCCTTGATATTTTTAAGAAGTCTTTCATTTGATGACTGCTAAGTGCAAACCTATCTTCTAGATCTGATATTCTGTCCTCACTTTGGTTCATTCTGTTGCGTACACTTTTGTTTTGATTTGGTTTGGTTTGTTTCATTTTGTTTTGTTTTGTTTTGTTGGTGCCGGGAATTGAACTCAGGACATCACATTGGCCAGGCAGGCACTGTACTGCTAAGCTATATCCCTAGGCCCCAATAAAACTTTTAATCTTCTGAATATCTGTTTGAATTTATTTCATGGAATTCAGTTCTTTGCTATGTTGGGCATTCATAATTTCCATCACTTTCCTAAGCCTCTCTATTATTTTTAAATCTGTATATACTCTAGATTCACTAAATGTCCTTCATCATGGTCAGCATTGATAGGATTATTTCCAAAAGATGGGAAGTATAAAACAAAAGAGGCCTTCATTCTGAGAACACGGAGAGAGATAACCGACACCCCCCCACATCCCCACCCCCAACACCCCCACCCTCCCCCCCACACAACCCCACCCCCATCCATCCCCACCCCCCCACAGCTGGAGTCCGGCTTTCTCTCTGGCTGATGCGGTGTGTGTGGGGGGGGGTAATATAAGTAGCCTAAGCTTAGGGTGGTGCCCTAGGGCCATTAGAGATGCACAGGTATCTCATTAGCACACGTTTGGTGCCAGGGGCAAATTCCTAAGGGTGGGGGGAGATAGAGTCACAGGTAAATCCCTAGGTGTGGGGGGGGGGGTGGAGATAGGAGCTTCCTGGTTCCGGCTGAGGCTTTCCTGGCTACAGTGTCCCGTCTGGGCCAAAACCCTTTCAAGCATCTCTTTAATTATCTGTGAAATTATTTCTGATTTGTTTTTTCTAGTCTCATTCATTGGCTTTGTTACTTCCCCTAGTACCATTACAGAAGGTTCATTTGGATGGCTTTTGCTTTCTTCCACCTCCATGCCCCCTGGATTTGTCCTGGGGAGGCTGGAAGCCTGGGGGTGCATTTTGCTTCCATCTTCTCATTTTCTGTTTCTTTTCATGTGCTTTCTGGGGCAATGCTTGTAAATTGCTTACTATAGGTAGTTTTGTTACTGGTATTAAAACCACCTTAGGAAATTACTACTTTTTAGAGATGTCTTCTACATGTAGCTGCATTTTGGCTTTTGAGTCCATCCCAAGATCCTGCCTCTCCAATTTATTAGGGATAAATACATTTGACCCAGTACCCAGTGTTTGGTCCTGCACTATGGTACTCTTTATGAGCTCCACACAATCTCAGTACTGGCATACAAGGAAGAACAACTAATCATGACAACTATGCCACCTTGGCAAAAGTAGTGTAATTAGTGATAACAAAAGCATGAAGCACAATTAGAAAACGTCACTGTTGTAACTTTTAATTTGCCACTTTGAACCACAGGTAAAAGATTCATAGTTATACAACAAAATCTAAAATAAACCTGAAAATTATATACAGTAAATATTCTCTCAGGAGAGCAATTGTACCTTCAGAAGAGAAAATTTAAAAGGGATAAGAGAAATAAAAGAAGAGAAAGAAATTAGAAGCAAGGACAAAGGAAGGTTACCTAAGTTTTTGAAAACTGGTAAAGAAGGCAAGTGAGAAAGAAAGAAGGAAAAAATAGAAACAACAACTAAATGAAACAAAAACAAACTAAAAAAAAAGTTCACAGTCATGAAAAAATAAAAGCAAACAATCACAGAAAAAGAAAAAAAGAAAAGCAAAGAGAGAAAAGAATAAAAGGGTTTTCTCTGTGATTTTACTCCTGTGGTTTTTTGGGGTCTATAATTTTGTGGTCATGTCCAAATCCGGATGACTCTTCTGTCTCCAGCACACAAGAGGCAGACAGAACCCAGACTCATCCTGGATGGTCCCAGCAAGCCTGCAATACGAATACGCCTGTGGTCAGGAATATAAAAACAACAAATGCTTAGGAAAAGCAACTATTCTAAACTGATGGAGGGAAAATAAGTATACGTGTTCCTCAAAAACTAAGACCAGACCTGTCATTTAACCCAGCTATACAACTAGTTGGTATATACCCAAAGGAATTAAAGTCAGCATACTGCAGGGATAGCTGCACACCCAGATTATCATGGTACAATTCACAGGAGCCAAAATATGGAATCAGCCTAGACAGGCATCAACAGATGAATGGATAACAAAAGGTGAGCACAATGAAGTATTGTTTAGCCATTAGGAAAATTTTTTGTTTTTCAGAAAAATGCATGAAACTAGAACCTGACAAATTAAATGAAATAAACCAGGCTCAGATAGGCAAATATCACATTTTCCCTATTACGTAGAATCTAAAAACAGATGGTAAAAATGTAGAAGAGATTTTATTAGGCAAGAGGAAAAGAATAAAAGAACAGAGAAAGGGATGTTTGGGCAGGTGACTGGAAAATATAAGAAAAATATATTATACACATTGAAATCCCCTGAAAAAATGCGGGAATTAGGGAAGGGGGCAGAACAAGTGAGGATATGGGGTAAAAGAATCAAAGTACTTTATTGTGCAAGTAGGAATCTGCCAAAACGAAACTTATTAATCTGTATAACCAATAAAAAGGAGTGAATAAATACATCTAGATAACACAGATGTATATGAATCAACAAACCAATATTTACTGAAGATCTATTTTGTGTAAAATAATGTGATATAATAATTTGCTTAAATCATTTTGATGAAATTAATAATGCATCACATTTTAAATCTAAAAATTGTCAGGAAGCCATTGTATATCTTACTGGGCATTATGTCTCACTGCCCTCCCCCATAAAATAAGTAGGTGAATGAGATAGTGAGATTTTAATTTTCTCTTACTCCCTTTTTAATTCCATATTAGAAGTGAAAATAAATGAACTCAATAAAATGCTCACTAATCCTTATTAATAAAAAGTTCCTTTGCATACAAGGAGGATTACCTATGGAGAAGCAAATCCATTTTATATTTACCAATAATAAAAGCTCATCTAAGTGATTAACCCCCAAAATCTAGCCCAGGAAATAAGATACATAGAGACACATTTGCATATATCAGAAGCACTACACAGGACTTTTAATGCATATTTAAAATAAAGCTTGAAAATGTTCAAAAGAAAAAAAACATGCAAACAGTTACAACTATATATGTATATTTTATATGGTTTTATATACATATGTAGTTATATACAGTTTTACCGCTTCTAAATTATTCTGTTATTTATGAGAAATAAGACGCTAAAAAATAAGTCAATTAAGAAATAGCACCACATTTATCCAAAGTTTTGTTCCCTATTAGAGATTTCTTCAGAAAGAAAATAGTTTCAAAGCTAAACTTATTACTAATTAAGTACACATTTAATGGTAGGAAACAATGCTTTATGGTGAATAATTCAAAATGGGGAAATGGATAGAAAAATCTAAGCCATCTAAGTTATTTCATTAAGTGTTAGTAAATTCAAGTAAAAAGCAACATTGAATTTGTGACATTGGCTGATGCAACGAACTTGTTCCTTTGCTTGAAGCCCATGAGAAATATAAGTAGAAAAAGAGTGGAAATTTTTACAGTGACATGAGAAAGAACTCAACCCCGATAAATGCTAGACAAGAAAAAAATTATAAACCTACATTCTGATTCACAATGACAGCTTCTTAAACTGTAGAATTTCAACACAGGGCTTAGAAGCCATTATGTGTCCCAATCAATGTGTTGTTTAACAAGTGCATTCAGTCCTTGTTTAATGACTTTCATTAGTACCTGAAAACCCTGCTGGTTAATAAAAAGCTTTTAAATAAGAAACAAAGAGAAATTTCAATTAAACTTAATAGGAAAATTAGGATGTGTTTCACCTCCAAACAAGATACCCAAACAATTTTCACAGCTAGAAAAAATATATCCATTTCTATTAGAAATGATCAGCAATGGGAAAGAAATGAATATTTGCACATAAAATATAAAGTTATTGTACTGTATTTCTGAAAAATTTTCCACACATCTTTCAAAATTGCATGTCCATGATTATTCTTCACTTAGACTACACTTAATAAAATTGCAGCCAGGGACAGTGGTACACGTCTGTAATCCCAGAAACCAGGAGGCTAAAGCAGGAGAACACCATGAGTTCAAGGCCTTTTAATTCTGTATCAGGTAATTTGAGGGAATAATTCAGGTTCTCAGTGAGGAATTCAGAAAAAAAACATGAAAATCATTAAAAAATAGAATCAAATAAATTTTAGAGTTAGAGAATTCAATGATTAAAGTTTTAAAATGTGAGCGAGAGCTTCAGAAATAGACTGGATCAAGCAGAAGAAAGAATTGTTAAAACAGAAAACAGATCCTTTGAAATAACCCAATCATAAAAACACGATTCACATAATAATCTCTGACTGCATACTGTCAAGTACATTGTCAAATGTCTCAAATGTGTCTTTGCCTAAAACCATAACACTGAAGAGTCATTTTGATAGCATATGTTTTTGGTGAACAATTTCTTACACAAAAATTTTCTAAAAGTCATTGTGCAAAATGGTATCTCTTTGCAAGAGGTATTATGGCAAAAAGTCATTTCTTTAAAAGGTCATTATAGAAATTAAGTTCAAACAAGTAGAAAACAGGCTATGTATGTAATAATTTTTTAAATGCTTACTTAAGGCAAGTTGGACTGTTCATGTGATTTAACCCTTAAGATTATCTATGTAGCTTGTATTTCACAGAGATTTTAATAGAAGAAATGCTACTGGCTTAACAACTTTAGGTTCAATTATGGATTTTCTCTAGAAAACCCCTACAAAACATAAAATATCATTTTGCTATAACTTAGCCTCTTTCCTTAGAACAAAACAATACCAATTATCACTATCAACCACATCACATTGATATAGGGGAATGAAACTCCCAATCTGTATGTGTGTGAGCTTGTGTTCTCTAAAAGGCCGAAGAATGAATTTTAGGAACAACGGAGGTGAAGAGAAGAATATATTTATTGAGGGAAAGAAAGCTTCTGTCTGAAGAGAGACAGAAGGGGGTCCCGAGAGGGTTGCCCAAGACTCTGTCTTTTCCAAGGACTTTTATAGAGTAAAACCATGGTTCATGGTGGGACATAACTATAGTTAGGCAATAAGATCAATAATTTAAGTAAAACTGATTAAATTGGGGACAAATGGGAAAGCAAGTCATGTAGGAAGTGGGCTTCTTAGGGATCAGTGACTCCTATAGGGGATTGGGGTGGTGACTCTTGGCTTCTCAAAGTGATCCAGTTAATCCCTAAGGATTATACTTAAGGGTGTGGTTGCATTCGTTTTGCCTTCTGTCTTGAGATCTGGCCCATAGCAAGAGGTGTGTGTGTGTCTCCTCCAAGGTCATCAGATATCTGGTCCTCTGCGCCAGCTTCCTGGAGGGCCTAGCCCTGTCTTGACTGCCTGTAATATTTCTAACTAATTCAGCTGCCTGCAACAGTATCTACTTTAATCACAAACACCAAAACAATTACTTCTAGAGCATTGGCAAAACAATTGTCTGCTTCATGAAACTTCCTTTACTGGGAAAGTCAAGAATGGCATGGGAAGCAATGGTTATCTATTATCTTAGTAACTTTTTTTGTTGATGTAACAAATACCCAACACCTACAATTTAAAGGAAAAAAAAAAAAAAAAGATTTATCTTGCCTTGCAGTTTTAGTCTTTGGGCATCTAGCTCCAAGGCAGAAAGCACATGATAGAAGAGTCTTTCAGAGGAAGGTTGCTCATGTTGTGGTGCCCAGGAAGCAGAGACCAGTACAGGAGCAGAGAGGGAGATACGTACACTTAAAAGTCATAGCCTCCATGTTATCAGGCCCAGATTGCACAGCAGCATCCTGGGCAAGTGTGAACCAGGAGGCCAAAGGGTCTGTGACGTAAAGACTGAAAGTCTATGCTAGAGACTGAAGGGTCTGTACTGGAAGCCAGGAGAAGACGTTCAAAGTGAAAGTGATGACTGGAACTCAGACAAAAAAACAGAAGCAATCTGTCTTTCTCTGTTTGCCTTTCACACGATTCTGGAGACAATCCTCCCTTAAGTGGGTCTTCCACACCCAGAACTATGCTGAGCCAACATAGTTGGGTGTTTCTTACTTAAATTCACACAATCAGTTAACTATTGTTGTGGCCTAGTTCTAACCAATGCACCTCCTTCCTGTTCTTTATGCACCATTTCAATAGAGATTAAAATTCCATTTCCATCCAGTAAAGACTTAAGTTTCAGCTCCTTGTAAATCCCTCCAACCCCACATGTTTCTGCAAGGTGTACCATTCCAGGAAAATGTTTAACCACAGAGAGCATCAGAATGTATCTGAAATAGGTCAATAGCTTTGCAGTTTTTAGCTACCCCACCCCCTTCTGCATATCTGTAATAAAATATGCTGTTCCTTAAGAAACGTTTAACTACAAGGAAGTTATAGGAAATACCAAGAAGCCCAGGTGCTATCAAACTGTGTCAAAGTTCGCAACATTCCTGTGGTTTTTCGGCTTTAAAAACCCAACCCTTTAGCTGTAAGGTGCGCAGTCTTCCATATTGGCTCCCAGAGGCTGCGTTGCCAGGTCTGGCCTAAAATAAAGCCTTTGCTCCCTAAATTTTAATTTCTTACTTCCTTGGATTTTATTCCGGGGTCCGAGCTATCACACTATCACTCCCAGTGAGCCACCTCCTTATGACAAGTCTCATCTCCATAATTCAGTCACCTTCCAAAAGCCTTCCTCCTAGTCCATGAGGCTTTGAGGGATATCCTCCATCCAAACTATAACACCTACATGGCTAACCAGGGTCCATCGCCTCAACCCAGACAGATCTGCAAATGCCTGCCCCCTCCTCTGAACGCTACATTAACATCATCCCTCCCTGTTTTAGCCTCGCCAAACTCCTGCTCCCTAGTGCTTTGAACTCATAGCTTACTATTTTCACAAGTATGTGACAATTATATATGGATTATTGTTCTATTAGCTGATCCCACATGTCTATAAATTTCAATATACCCAATTGTGAAAGTCCTACTGCCTAAGGCAGTGCTATGCAATAGAACTTCCAGCAGTGAAGCATGTGTTCTCTATCTGTACTAACATGGTAACCATTAGCCAATTTCCATTAAACTTAAATTAGGCAAGTTAATTTAAACTTCAAAGCACCAATTTGACAAAGGTAAGGGGCAGAAAGTGAAAATTTGAGAGATCCTGCTAAATGAGTGCATGCAATATAACAAAGAAATATGGTTAAGTCTTCATGCGAGGTAAACAGAAGTCTCAAAGTTGGGACTACCAGCAGCCCTCATCTACTTAGCAGGAAATCAAGAGCCACAACTCTGATCACTCATAGAAAGGGGGCGCTCATCTAAGACTTAGAAATATAGAGGTAGACAAGGAAAATTTTCCTTATTTCAGGTTTAGTAGGGGTCTGAAATCAAGCCAACAAAAGGCAGGTTACAGAGGAAAAGAAAAATTAAAGTACTCACATTAAATAATAGTGAAAATAAATAAGAACCCAAAGAGGCAATTGCACCCATGGGGTGCTATACCATTCTAACAAAGGGCAGTACATCTATAGAGAAGTGACGTAAGGAAGGAAACACTTGGCCCTATAAGCTGAGCAGACTGTGAGAAGGCAAATACGAGGGAACTCAGGGAAAGTGTCATTTTAGCAAGGTTTGTTTAGATCCACCTCATGCAAAATTTCACTTACCAGGGATAACAGTTATTCTCCTCGTTCTACTGCGGGAGGAGGAGATGGAAAGAGGAAAACAAAGAGCTCTTTCTTTAATTGCTGCTTCTTAGTTGCCTTCAGCTCAAAACAATCCTTATAGCAGAGGGCAAATTTGGGACTGGTACATTCTCATCTCCTCCAGCGTAACTACTGGTTTTTGTATAAGCAGAAATCATTTGTCTTTCATGACAATTTTCTTTTTACTTTATTTCCTATTTAAAATAATTTGTGCATAAATATAACTATGCAGAATATAAAGTTTAGCCTCTTAAAAAACATAGCCCTGCCTTCACCATTTTTAAGATTTTTGTATTCTCTATCTCTACATCACCTCAAATGTAGATTTTTAATCTCTTCTTAGGTTCATGCCTCAACTGCTGTCACTGAAACATATTAAAATATATTTTCATATCCTATCTTCTAATATTTATTGAGAATCACTATGTGCATATGACTTACTAAGCAATAGAAATACTCTGGTGAACAAATGTCCAGGGTGCCCTTTCTCCCCGAACTTACAGTTTTGAGATAGGAAGATTATTTAAGAAGGAAACAAATGGGTAAATATAGAATCATGAACTCAAATGAGAACCATGAAGGGAAAGAACTAAGCACCTCAAAAGAAGAGCAGAGAGCAGGACTTTTGTCAGCAGCGTGAGGATTGCCTCTCTGCAGAAACGAGATGAAGTGTGCAAAGGAGCTAAGGGGTTAAACATGAAAAAGGAATAAAGAAGAAGAATAAAAAGGACCAAGAAGACAGGCATGCAACAAGACGGAGCCAAAGGAGTAAGGACCAGCTTACTTTTGGTTTTGAAGACTTAAGTAAGAGCTGGGATTTTATCCTAAGTACAGTGGAGAGCTTTAAAGGATTTTGGAAAAGAAGTGACATGATCCAATTTACATTCTAAAATAGGAGTTCTGGCTGCTGTATAATAGAGAGCAAAATAGAAGAAACGAGACTCCATGCCAGAAAACCATTTTGAAGATTAGAAAGTGGTCCTGTAAGTGCTAATAAAGTACCGCAAACAGTGGTTCCCGCAGCTGCCCATGAACAATCGCCATGGTGCAGGAAGCGTTTTCTTTTACTCCAGAACTAAATCAATAAGTTAAAATAGCAGATGCTGAAATTTCATTACAAATCAGATCAAGACTTCAGACTGGTGCCTGATATTTAGGAAACTATGACAGTATGATATAGATGGTCGTTCAGATATAAATAGAGAAACCCGAAAAGAAAACAGAACAATTACCAGAAAATGAGGAAATTATTGCATTTGGTGGGAGAAAGACTATAAGAAATAAGGACTCAGAGCCAATGACAGAGAATTATTAGAAAGTGTTTGTTGGGCTGGGGATTTAGCATAAGAGCCTGCCTTGTAGGCGTGTGGTCATGAGTTCGATCCCTGGTACAAAAAAAAAAAAAAAGTATTTCTCCACTTGGGGTTGTGACCTGTACTTGCCTTAGTTTCTCTTCTCTTTCATGGTTAAAAAAAAAAAATCAGAGTTTCAACCTTGTTGTGTTGTGAGAATTAAGTAAACTAACAAACAGAAGCACTTAGAAGAGTGTCTCAAAAATTGTAGCTGGTTGTTGCTATTCACTTTGACTCTAAATTAAAATGGATTATGAAACATGTCATAGATTAGTGAAACACATTTCAGGATGTTTTCAGTCAAGACTGGCATGTAGACCAGCAAACTGCGGGAGAAAGTGGCCCTGATTGGGGAGATACCATCTAACAGGCTCACAGCCCAGACAGAAGGAACAAAAAAGAAAAACTGGTCTGCCCTGGAACCCCGACTCAGCATGAGCACACCCCTAGTGCTGCTTCACTAACCTGTGAACCTCCTTATGGTAGATCGAAGATGTCCCCTCAGAGGTGTCATATTTGGAGGTGGCGCCTGATAAGAACCGGACACTGAGGACATGTGGTGGACAGGCTTATTCTTATTCCAGCTCCTCCCTTGTCCTCCGCTTCCCTGCCTCGCATGATGAGCAGTTCCCACCGTGCTGTTTCTGCCTTGGCGTCAGCCAGCCATGGGCTGAATCCACCAAAATGTGAGGCAAAATAAACTTCCTCACTTTAATATGTAGATGATAAGTATTTTTCCTAGGAACAGGAAAGGGACCGATATACAATTCAGACTCCTGCCTTTTCAGGCTTTCAATATGAATGCTTCCCGATTGATTCTGTACCTCTAAAGAATTCTAAATAATACGTTGGATCAAAATATATACAAACTTTATTTAAATAAATTTAAGTGAAATGTCGATATGCCCCATGTTTTTGTGTTGTCATCTAACAATGAGCAATTCTTCATGACAATCTAGGAAAACTGAAGTTAATGTTTATATCTTTGCAGTATAAATTTTGTTGATTTATATGATTTAGCTATCCCATTTCAATTACTTTTATTAGTTATTTTATATTCAATTTTATCTTCTTTAGAAATTATGTTTATTCATTTAACAGTCCTTTATCGAGTTTAATAATATATTTACTCTTAATATAATAATGCTAAGTAAAAGAACATAGATAGCTTGAAATTTATTTTATATAAATTTAATATATATATGTTATATATATATTATAATAATATAATATATATAATAATATAATTAAGTCTATAGGTATAACTTGTTTGCAAGGATAGGATCAAGTTATAAAATACAGAATTCCCTTTGAGATGAGGAGCAAAGGTCTGAGACATGAGGAAAATAAAAAAACCATCTTTTTTATGCTTTCAAACATAATTTGAGAAAGGTCAAAAAATAAGTATTTTCATAGAATGGATTATGGATTATACTTGAAAATACTTCCAATGCTTGCAAGTACAGTAGAACATATTTCATTTTTTTCCAGCACTTAAATTTTTATACATTAAATAGTTACTTGGAGACATAATTATTTACATATACAATTAAGTTTTAAGTCAAAAGTGCTGATAGAAATTAAAATTAACATTTTTATACCTTTGCTTTTAAAATGGTTACATAATAAATACAGTTATTACAAAAGATTAAGAGACTGAAAACTCTTAACTGTTACTAAATCCTAAACTGTGTTCTGCACTTGAATTTGCTCTCATGGAAATTTTAAAGCACTAGCAGTTTGAGAACATTCTGCTTTATACATAAATGCCATTTATTTATTGTAACTTGCTTTTAATAATTGTTCCAATAACTTAAACTCATGCAGACTTCTTAGAAGGTACTAAAACTGTATACCAGAATAAAAGGTAAAATTAAATGACTCAGTCTCTTTATGATCAAAGCTGAAACCTTGTCTTGCTATTGTGCTGTGAATTCTACCAAAAATGCCACAATCATTTATTGAATTTTTCTTCTTTCAGACATTCACTTTCTCAGCTATTGTATAGTAAGTGAGCTGGTAACTTTTTTCAATGTACCTCAAAATTTCATTTTAAATACCCTGCTGCAAAGACAATGCTGGCTATTACCTCACAGAGGGGTGAGCAGTTTATCCTTTCTACAGTCTGACATTTAGAATTAGACTGGCAATGCATACTAAGAATATCTTAAATTGATGCTATAGATTAACATTCTGTAAAGAACACGTTTGCTTTGACCAATTTTGAATAAATATTCTACTTGGAAAGAAAAAATAACTGTCTTTCTAAGCAAAGTATTCTTTTGATGTTATGTAACCTTGAAGTATAATTTCCAGTCACAAAGAATATTTGATCTTTTTTTGCTCATATAAGAGCTTTTGTGCCTCTATTATAGCATTCTAATGAATAAGATTTTAAAAATCAAAAACTTTATAACCACAACAGTAAAATCTTGGCAACTGCTGAAGAGCAATTGTCAAGAGTCAGAAGCAAAATATCAGTAAGAAATTTTAAGAACTGTTTTAGGAAAAAAGTCTATGAAAGCTTTAAGATGACTACGTGATGAATGTTTGTAACATCTTTCTTACCTTCTTTAAAAATCTTACTCGAGACCACTGTAACTTTAGATGGAGAAATATTTTAACTCCTCAATCACTAATACAAACATTACCTTTACATGTCGGCAAATTATATTTCTGGTTTCTAGTCCTGATAAAGAAAGACAGCAACGTATCAGTCAGTTGACAGGCTTCCCAAAGACACTGCTACCAGATGAATCAGAGCAAGGTCACGTGCAATGCTGACAATTAAAAACTATGCTGGATCACAGTGTAACCTGTGGACATCATTCGCCCCTTCTCTTCATCTTCTGTACTTAGTTTATCATCAGGTGATTTCATGCTTCCATCACCTCCCTCTCTCTGTCATCCTTTCTTCTCCTATCTCAGATTCCCATTATGAATAATTTCTGCACATTCTTTTTGTGTGTGTGTACTCTTTTTTCATTAACTAAGTCTATGGGTACACTCTAGGTATACATAACGGTCGCAGTCATCACAGGGAATTGCATATGATATATCTTCATTCTTTTTTCCCCATCCCCCTCGCCTCCCTTCCATCCCTCTTCCCCTCATTTAAAAAGCTTTCATTTTTTCCTTCTCTTCTCGTCTTCTCTTTCCCCTTCCTTTCTTTTTCCCTTCCCCTTCCCTAGTCCTCCTTCCCATTTGAGCATCTTATTCCTTGTCTCACAATACCTATGATACATTTTGGTCCTTATTTACATTTTTGGTTTCTCACACCAAAGAACCAGTGCAATATTTATATGTGTCTGATTTATTTCACTTAAGAGTATGATCTCAGGCTAGGAAAATAGCCCAGTAGCACAGCAAGGTCCTGAGTTCAATTCCCGGTACCAAAAAAAAAAAAAAAGTATAATCTCAAGGTGCATCCATATATTGAGAAATGTCTCAAGTTAATCTTTCTTTATGGCTGAGTAGTACTGCATTATATTAAAAAATCTTCTTTATCCACCAGCTTATGAGTACTTGGGCTGTTTCCAAAATTTAGCTATTATAAACTGTGTCCCTATAAATATGTGTCTGCATATATCATGGTGGTATGATGCTTTTAATTCTTTTGGGAAGATACTAAGAAGAGGAATAGTTGGCCAATGGAAATTCTAGCCCTAGTTTTTTGAGAATTCTCCATTCTGATTTCCACAGTCTTCCACATCAACAGTGGAGAAGGGTTTCTTTTCCCCACAACCCCACTAGCATTTATTATTGGAGGATATTTTGAAAATAGTTATTGTTTCTGTAATGATGGAATCTCAGTGGTATTTTAATTTGCATCTCTTGAATGATCAGTGATGCTGAACATTTTTTAATATATTTGTTTGCTGTTTTTACTTCTTTATGAGAAGTATCTATTTCAGATTCTCATTTTGGAATTGGGCCTTTAAATTTTGTAGGGGGGTAATTTTTTTTTAGTTCTTTATACATTCTAGATAGTAATCCTGTGTCTGAGAAACAGCTAGCAAACTTTTTCCCCACTGTTCACTTGGTGGTTTCTCTTGCTGTGTAAAAGCTTTTTAATAAAGCTCAGTTGCCGACTCTTTATGAAGGTTCCTGTGCAATTGGGGTTTTGTTCAGAAAGTCTTAGCTGCAGCCAGTAGCTTCAAGAGTTCTAACCATTCTACTGTCAGAGTTGTGTTTAGATGTTTCCTGCAAACTCATGTAGTCATGGAAGGCAGGCTTTCCAGAGGTGGCTGAACCTAGAGTGTATGATGCTGGGATTAAGGGTGTGTAATTAGTAAATCAGTCCACTGATTGTTTTGGCATAGTTCTGGCAAGGTTGAAGAGTGTGAGTGTTACACCTACCCTAGGCAGGCAGCCTGCATACAATCTAAGAGACAGAAAGTGTATTGTCTTTTTCGCCCTGCTTGATTTGCTACCTTCTGGATGCTGTAAACTGTTTTTCAGATTAGCTACCCTGCCTTGGAGCCAGCTGAGTATGGACTGAAACCTCCACAAACTGTGAGTTAATAAGCCTCTTCTTGAACTTTGGGTGTCAGGTATTTTGTCTCAGCAACAAAAGAAAAGTAAGTAAGACATCTTGTTTCTGTTTCTGGCTCTATTTGATCCACTGCAATTTCAGTCTAGTGTATGGTGAGAGAAATAGGTCTAGTTTTAATCTTCAGCATGTGAGAAGCCAGTTTTTCCAGCACCATTTATTAAAGAACCTATCTTTCTTCTTGTGAAGGTGTTTGGCTCCTTTGTCAAAGATAAGGTGACTGAGTGTTTGGAGGTGTTTCTTCATCTTTTAATCTGTTCCATTGATTCTCAGGTCTATTTTTTTTTGTCAGTACCATGTTGATTTTATCTCAGTAGCTTTGTAGTACAGTTTTAAGTATTGTGGTACCTTGAATAGCCTTTATTCCCAGAATTGCCTTTGCTATTCTAGGTCTCTTCTGGTTGCAAATGAAGTTTAGGATTGTTTTCTGTAATTCTGTGATATGCTTTTGGAAATTGAATCAAAATTTATAACAATTTTGACAGTATGGTCATTCACACTATATTGATTTTTCCTACCCAAAAATGAGAGATATCTTTCCATTATGAAACTGTCTTAGGTCAATAGTTTTAGATATTAATCTGAAGATCTTTGCAGGTATATGGGAAAGATTTACAGGTACAGTATAAAACAAGAAAATAACAGCAACGCTTTAATTCTTTAATAGCATCAAGTTTATTCATCTTAATATTCTGTACTGTGCTCTGGGAATATGTCACTCTATGAATTTAATGTTAAAATTCCAGTCTTTTATGAATAAATAGTACATAATAATTTACTCTTTATTTTTTGTTATGCATTTTTAAAATACCCTCCCTTACCACAACAAAATGTTGACAATTACATTTTAGTCCTCAAGAATTTTTTAGAAACCTTATTGATTTATGAAATCCAAAATTCTGTAAAATAGTAGTATAGTTGATCTCTGAGTCCGGTGACTTCCATGGTCACCATTTGTTAAAGCTGTAGGATATTTTGCCTGAGCTCTGGGACCAGGTCAGTCTTGCTCAAGAATTTCAGTAGCCTTTGTTGCATTGCAGGAGCTCCCCAATACCTGCAGCAGCCTCTAGTCAAGCAAGGGGCCTCATTTTATTACTCTTTCAGCTCCAGGATTTTGATCATATTCAGCTCCAAACTAACGCTAACTCATTTTCTCTGTCTTTCTGTTTCTCTCTCTCTCTCTCTCTCTCTCTCTCTCTTTCTCTCTCTCTCTCTTTCTCTCTCTCTCTCTCTCTCTCTCTCTCTCTCTCTCAAAAAATTTAAAGATACATGGCACTATTGCAATAAGTAGTTGCTTGATCTAGTTGCTTTCTAAAACCAAACTCTGTGATTCATTTTTCTTGGTGAGTCAGCTAGTTAATTTTCTTCACAATTTAAACTAGTCTGTACGTCTTCTCAAGGAGGTGACTCTAAAAAGATTAATATAAATTTAACTATGAAAGGCAAAACCATTGCTTTAATCTTAAAAGGTGTCTAGAAAGCCTAGATTTTTATTTACCACTTAAGTTTCAGCATTACAAAATCAGTAGGATTTCACAAACTCACTGATGAATGAGGGATGTCAATGAAATGTTGTTAATATTTTAAGACTATATATAAATATGAATATGTTTGTGTGTGTGCATGTATATTTGCTAAAATTTTAAGACTATATTATAGGTATATATGTATATATATATGATATGTGTATATGTATATGATAATATGTATATGTATCTAATTACTCTTCTCAGTAATTTAAACTCCTCTCACTACTTCCCATTGTAAGAAGGTATTAATACCCACATTTATGTTAAAGGGAACAGAACTAAATTTTCAAGGCAGAGCGATATAAAAGAACTTTATAAAGCACGTAGCACCTCCTTATTCCTAACCTTACAATCAGTTAATACAAACGACAAACAACTTTTTGACAAGGCATAAAATAGCTTAAAATTGTTGGAAATGTTTGAACAAAACATCTAGTAGGAAAAAAAATTTCTCCTGAAGAGTCATTGTATCTGTTACTGCTGTATATACATGCATGGCATTGAGGTAGCTGGTACATAGGAAAAACAGCTCCAAACTTGGAATCTGAAAAAAAATCCAAAATATGAGGCATACATAGACTCATGCTCTGTGGCCACGTGAGTGTGGCAATTGATTTGTCTCTCTGAGTTTCAATTCCTTCATCTGTAAACAGGAGGAAAATTAAATAGACTTCAAAAGTTATTTGAGGATTAAATGAGAAAATGTCTATGAAGAAATCTTTGTAATATTATTGCAGTACTACAGGGAAGTCACAAGTTGAACAAAGTTTCATTAAATTTGTGCTCAAAAATAGGAACTATAAGCCAAAAAAGAAAAAAGACAAAGAAAAAGCAAGCTGTCAATAGCCAAAACACCTACTTTTTAAAAAGGAAAGAAAGCACTTTGCAAACATTCAAAACTTGCAACCAATGGTAATACTTCAAGTGGCGTTACAACATTTTTATTTGTAAGTTTCTATTCACCACTAATAAAAAAATATTACTGTATTTCTTACTCCAGACAGTCTGACTGGCAGGTTCCATTTTCTCTTGAGCTAAGGCAAAATGAACAACTCAGCAAATAATTGAGCACTATGTCATAACATAAAATTAAAGAGATTTACGGAGAACAGTTTTAAAACTAATTATATGTGCTTCTTACAAAAAGTCTTCTTGGCATGAATCATTCCAGTATCTTAATGAGGTCAGAAGTCAGTCTGCAGTAGGGAGGAGTGGGAAGAGGTAAGGAAGTGTAAATGGCAATTAGATGCTAAATGTAGAAAGACTTGCTGGAATCTAAAAGGTCATAGAGACAAGAAGAAAGGGAGGAAGGGGTGGAGGTCCGGAGGCTCCAAGTGAGCAGGAAATGGGGGAGGAGACACTGCCGGATCCGGAAGCCAGATGGCTGAGTTTGGGGACACAAGGACAGGTAAGGAAACGGTAAGAACAAACGCCTCACCAGCAAGTCTACGCACAGTCTTGTATTTTTCTCCTTTCCTTGCTGACCACATGAAGGGAACTATTTTTCACAATGCATGATTTGCTGAAACCACAAATGTCCTTCAGATGCTAAATTAAGTGAACATTTTCTAATCTATAGCTTACAGCGAAGCATTTGACATCTTCACGGCCCTGCCTTTCTTGCACTGTTCTATTTTAATCTCCTTGGAAGTCTCCTTTGCCTAAGGCTCTCCCTGGATCATCAGCATAGACGGGGATACAGGGTGATGACAAATGACTCATTGGCATAACCCAACGCAAGTGTCACTCACACTGCCAATCCAGGAGGGGCTTGGATGTTGGGAGTCACAAAGAGAAAGGGATAGGAAGAGTCCCCTTCTCAACACATTTCCTAATCATCAAAGCAAGAAGGGAACCAGCTGGCACATGTTTCACTTCTTACTGCTCCTGTCAAGACTGGGTGAGGCGCTGCACACCTACAATCCCAGCACTTGAACACCTGTGAATGTTCACAAATTCAAGTCCCACTGGGCAATTTAGTAAAACCTTGTACGGAAACTAAAAGGGCCATGCAAGTAGCTGAGTTCAACCCCCAGCACCAACCACACACAAAAATCTTCCCAAGAAGCAATGCACATCACAGATTTCACTGCCCAAAACAAGTAATATAGGCACAACTTGAAGGGACCAGAGAAATGAAACCCTACCCTATGCCCAGAAGCAAAAAGACAGGAATGTTTGTCAACAGCTGCTGTGATTACATCTTCTACCTCCACCGCAGTATTTCATAAGATTCAATTCTTTTTTTTTTTTTTTTTTTTTACTTTTTATCGGTACCAGGGATTGAACTCACAACTGCCTGCTTACAAGGCAGGTACTTATGCCACTGAGCTAAATCCCCAGCCCCAAGATTCAATTCTTAACCTCGTCTTTCCATTGTATATATTCCTTCCTGAGCAAACTCATTCACTACCTATATGACAAGGATCACCAGAATCCACCTATTACACAAACCTCTCTCATAAACTCCAGGCCCATATACCTCCACTCAGATATTCTCAAATCACCACTAACATGGTTAAATATAAACTAATCACTGCTCCTACTCTAACTCCATCCTCTAATGTGATTGCTGTCTTTCTCTTCCTATTCAGCTATCACTTTCTTTAGCTCCAGGCTGTATTCTACTGATGTTTCTATGCCCAGTACTAAACAAAATATCTTTCATCTAAGAATCACACAAGAAAATATTTGTTACATGAGTTACTGAATGATGAAGGCCACACTTGCAGTATTTGAATATATTTTTCAGTCTCCGTTTATATGTATTCTAAAACCACAGAGTGATTGCACAAATCTTAAAATTCAGCATCTTAAGAGAATGACTGCAGTTCAGAGATTAGTTAAAAGGCAAGATTCCAGGAAAGAGAAAATCATCAAAAACAAATATATAAGGGTTGATCAATATGTCATGGATATTTTAAAATTTTTTTTTTTTTTTGTCTTTTTCCTTTTTATCGGTACCAGGGATCGAACTCACGACTGCCTGCTCTCAAGGCAGGTGCTTATGCCACTGAGCTAAATCCCCAGCCCCTGATATTTTAAATATTTTTAATTTATTGCAGTAAAAGACACATTGCCATTCATCTCCTTCGAAATACTCCCCTTGCTTCAAACACAATTCTCTCATCATTTCTGCCACTTTCCGCAGCACTTCTGGACGTGCTCTTTCGTGAGTGTCCTTACACAGCACCGTAAAAATTACAGTGAATGCTGCTGCTGAGCATCGTTCAACAAAATGGTAGACTTGTAAAAACACCATGGTGTGTTGTCATCCACCTTATTCACCAGCTCTGGCACCATGTGACTTCTGGTTCTTTCCCAGAGTCAAAATAGCCATGAAAAATAAATGACTTCAAATGATTTAGGCATCAAGGCAGTCACAACACCAAAATTCCCCCACAGCATAGCAGCTTAAGATAGTGACTGTATTACTGCCTGGTTCTTGTGGGTCAAGAGTTTGATGATGTGACTCAGGCTCAGGTGTTACCACGGAGACACCAGCTGGGGCTGCTGGCATCTCACAGACCAACTGAGGCAGCGGATTTGTTTCCAGGATGTGTCATGCACCTGTTGTCAAGACGCTTGTTTTTGGCTTGTGGAGAGAGCACATGGATCTCTGTGCCGGGTGGCTTGACTGTCTTCCCATGCTATAACTTAATGGCAGTTGGTTTCCCCCAGAGCAAGAGAAAAAGGCAAAGCCGCAGGTCTTTTATGACCCATTTCTCAGAAGTTGTTGCATCACTTTTGTTTATATTTCCTTCTTGCCCAAATTTTCTGCTTTCGTGAAGTTCACTTTTGCAGAAAGTGTTCACTAAGTGAAACACCATAATTCGGTTTTTAATCAATCTATCACTATTTTTAAATTGTACTAAACCCCAATGATTTTTTTTAAAATGAAAATGTAAATGTAATTATTTTCAAAGCATCAAAATATAGACATATTTGCACTAAGTTTTTAAAAATTTAATTTTTATTAGTACATTTGCAGTACACAATGAGTACATTCAGTGTGAGAAGTTGGCACATGTTAATTCTTTTTACTTCCCCTTCTCACCCCTTCTCTTCATCTTTTATTACCGTTCCACTTGCATAAAATTGTGAATTAAAATGAATGCTAAAAAAGAATTAAAGTATCACTCCTATGTTTTCAAATGCAGTCATGTACCATGTAATAAAATTTTCGTCAAGCGTCAACTGCATGCACAGTGCTGGGCTCATAAAATTACAATGGCACTGAAATCTTTCCTTGCCCAGTGATGATGCAGCCCTTGTTAGCAGGGCAACACTACTCACGTGTTTGTAGGGGTGCTGGGGTAAACAGACTTACCACGCCACCGCTGCTCAGATAACAGTGAGACACCAATGATGTATAGTCTGTCATATTCCATAATGATAATGAGTGACTTTGTCACTGGTTCATGCCTTTTCTGTGCCATACTTCCTACCATTGTGTTAGCATGCACTTCTATTTATAAAAAATGCTATTGTAAAATAATTTGCCACATTGTATCAGCAGCAGCTTCACACCTCTTGTGTTCACCATGTCTCTCATTTGTAGCAAGGGGCACAGCAAGTTACCCATGTAGACTTGTCTGAATGCACCCTGTGATGTTCGCATAGTGACACGTCTTTAAGAATACACCACTGTCACTGAGATATGACTGTAGGCTGGTTCTCTCTTAAAATATTCAAAACTATTTCTAAAACTTAAAAGGCACAAGTATTAACAGCATCCATTTTAAATCATTATTATTTAAAGTGAGTATTCAGTTTTTTTTAAATTTTAATATTATATTAATTCTTCAGGAAAATAAAAGCACTCATAATCCAAAATCCAATACCCAACTAGTTATCCATGTTCTACCACGTTTATTGGACATTGCAATTAAATATATATACATACAAATTTAAGAATAAAATGAACTATTTAACATTGCAAAATACATACTACCACCCATATGAAATCACTGAGAATATACTACTATGCATTAGCACTTAGGTATACACATAACTGTATGTATGTTTAAGTGTGCAAGATAAATAACCATACTACTAATTCTCTGTTAATTCAAAAAGGGTAGTGTCTGCTGCCATTGCTTGTCTGTCCATTTTTTATACTTTGATTTTGTAACTTAAGCAACTACTTCTAGGATAACGATGTGTAATATACTAACCAGTGTTGATTTCTTACTGTTTTTTAAACTTCTGTATTTATTTTTAATAATTAAAAAAATAATAATAAAAGAAAAAAAAAGACCACACATTGGACACAAAGTGATTGAAGAAAATATCCCATGAGGCACAGCGAGGTCTACTGCATTCATTCATACTGGTCAGAACTGTTGGCAAGTTATTTGGTCTTTCCTGTCACTTGAGTGTCTCTTCTCACATTCTCCTGTGCTTTGAGGCCGTGTCCTTCTCCACTACCACAACCCACAACCTTCACAAATGTAGTTGCATTTTGTTCCAATGAAGTAGGGAAAGAGACCATAGGAAGTTTTTCCTGGGGTCTGAAAAAAGAGTCATAAATCAATGTGTGATAACTAAATTTCACTGTGGGCACTTTCCTCTCTCCTCTCCTGCCACGGGAGAGTGACAAGGACACACGTGTGCTGTTTTGTTGCAGTAGTAGCCTGCACCTTCTTGCAGGCTGCTAGATGAAAACCACACTCTTACTTGGTCCCAGTCACCAATGAGTAACCTGAGCTTTGGAACACGAGATCTTCAGGACAGGTAGAGACTGTTCCCTTCCGGTAGGGCTGAAAGCAATGTGATTAACATCTATTATTGGGAACATCAGAACTGTTGAGAATAAAGGGCAGGCAAGAGCTTTACAGTGACTTGTCTCTTTTAGCATATTAAAACTTCTACTTCATTTCAATGGAAAGGAAGAGCTAGCCTAAGAAAGAAAATCAACCGTAGTTTTGGCAAATTATTTTCTATTTAATGATCTTTCAATTTTATTTTTAATATCATTGCCCTATTTAATCATAGTTTCCTTTAGTCACTAAAATTGAGTTAATTTATGTAACTATGGTATACCTTCTATTGGTTGTCATTTACAGAGAAATTTTCTACAGTTTCTTATATAACCTGACAAGTGAATATAATCATGTAGAATGATCATAACAGTTACAATCTAAAATTAAGCACTTTGGGGGAAAAAAAGGTGGTGCGTTTCCTTTCTTTCTTTTTTTTTATTTTTAATAATCACAGCATTCCATAGCTAGTTTCATGGAGGGCTTAGTCCTGCATTAGGCACATGATAAAACGGATCCCAGATGCAGGTTTTATTTCACTAAA
The DNA here is from genome assembly GCF_034190915.1 of Cavia porcellus. Classification (NCBI taxonomy): domain Eukaryota; kingdom Metazoa; phylum Chordata; class Mammalia; order Rodentia; family Caviidae; genus Cavia; species Cavia porcellus. Next base: position 69,698,519 of record NW_026947495.1, on the reverse strand, counting down.
TGCACCCTGAATAGACACATACGCTTTTATTTGAGAACAAAATTCAGTTGTAAAGAAATGGAAAATGCAATCTGAGATCAATAGCCCATTAGAGTGCCAGCAAGAGGGATAATTTCAGCCCAGTTTAATCGACTAAAATGTGTGGTGACATTGTTTATGCACTAGCGCATTCCTACATGTGAAGTGACATACATTTAGCTTAATTTTATTGAAATATAAAAGATAGAATTGAGTAGTATTCAAAAGTATAATAGGAAATTCAAAATTGACAAGCTAACAACCTGAGGGAGAAAAAACTCAATATGAAACAGATTCTCCTTGAAAGTAAAGTTGGAATTTTAATATACAATATTCTCAATTAAATAATCATTTCACTTTTAAAAAGCTGATTGGTAAGAAAACAGAAGTGGACGAGGTGAACTAGAAACTAAGTTTAAAGATGCACATTTTTATGTCTTAGATTTGGGGTGGGGCTGTTGCCACTTTTATTTTTGATTTCTTATTTTGATGCAGGACTTTGTCATACAAAAAATAATCTTCCACAAAAAAATAAATAAAAACATTATCTGGACCACTAGTCTTTCGGTCCTAACAAAACACGAAATTTTCTTGATGTTCCTTTCAGCTCTCTGCTATGTGATTCAAAGACACCAGGACACTCGCTGGGCAGCTTTCCACAGCAGAGGACAGATGAACTCCCACAAGGATATCAGCAAAGGGGCACCAAAGCTCAGATTCCCGGCCTGGCACCTCACCCTGTTGCACCTCAATGGTGCCTTACAGTAGAACCCAGAATGATGCACTTTGAACAAATGTGCACCCATACATTGCAAACTACAGATTCCTACCCATAAGAAGCCATTAAGAACATATTACCAGCCCTACAGCAAGTGATTCTTAACTGAATTCTGAGAATCCCTGTGGTTTAATAAATCTTAGCTACAATCCCAAGTGCTTCCTGGTCCGGACAGGATATGGTATCACTAGGACAAGGCTATGTAGAATTTCTTGAGACTCTTGATGCCATTGTAAATGAGATTATTTTTTTGAGCCCTTTTGTGGGTAGTTTGTTATTTGTGTCCAGAAATACAATCAGCCCTTAGTATCTATGGGTTTCACATCCATGTAGTCAAGCAACCACAGACTGAAAGTATGTTTTATAAAACTCATATTTGTACTGAACATGGGTAGACTATAAACAACACAGTGTAACAATAATTTATATAACATTGGTTTAGGTATCATAAGTAATCTCAAGATGCATTAGAGTATATAATAGAAAGTCTATATATATACTCTGCTTAGCTGCCCTGGTCTCCTGTTTTTCAAACACATTGTGCATACTCTGATACCAGAGCTCTTGCGTTTGCTCTTCCTTCTCTATACAACTGAACTCTTAGGACCTTTGCTAAGTTGAAAAGATGAGAAGGTACCAACAAGAGCGTGACAGGTACCAGGGAGAGAAGAGGAGGAAAAGAGAAGCAACAATGGGGTGAGATGCCAGAGGTGCCTCAGGGAGGGCGGGATGCAGACTCAGCCACTGTACCTTCAGAAGAACAGTATCACTGGAATGGCTGGGGCGAAGGCACACTCTACAGAGTCTGGAAAGCACTGGAAGAAAGATGGTGCAGGGAAGTGGAACTAAAGGAATTGTGTTCAAAAGACATTGGTGCTTTCAATGGGAAGCGATAGCACCAGGTGCACTTCATGACGGAATAAGGAATAATCAGGAGCAGGGGAAAAATCAGTAGGTCTAAAAGAGGTAAGAACTGATGTAGTAGGCAAGAACGGTGCCCGCGTAGAAGAGCTGCCCTTGTGTGGGAGATAAGACAGCTGACTCCTCAATACTCAGAGAAGTGATCACCCCAGAGTGTAGGTAATTAGATGCAGTGATTAAATTTGTGGAAGTTCTCTCCACATTATCTCAGCTTTCTTACCGAAAAATAAAGCCAGCTCAGCCAAGAATAAGGGCTAAGAGAGGAAACAAGGAGAGCAGTAAATTCCCTAGCAAACTCTCATACATACCCTGCTCCCGAAACGTGCACAAGAGAAACCTACCTTCTTCATATAATTAATTTAATATTTTTATAATACTCCACCCCATTTGTAGGAAGTAAAAATACTCGATCAGCTCAAACTTTGGCTCCCTGTCAACCATTCCTAGATTACTTATGATACCTAAAACACACCTCCCTGTCTACCCCATTTGAGGAGAGGGGCCAGCTTATAGAATCAAGGGTTACCTCTTCCATGGAGCCTGGCATCCTGGGGCTGGCCTTCTCTTTGAGGTGGCTGATGGAAACCTTGGGGAGGGCAAACTGTTGGACTGAGAACAACGGTCGTGTCACCTGAAGCTACAAGGTGTTATCTTTGCCCGGCCACGGCCTCCATCCCACACAGCGCTGACTCGACTTCCCCTCAGCTCTTGCTTCACTGTTGATACCCTCGTGAAAACTAGAGGTGACTCTCACGACGCGTCTGCAGCAAACCTCTTTGGTCATTTCTCCAACAAGGCCCTTCCAGACACAACTGGACAGGGAAGAGGAATGGTGCCTCCCACTCTTCTTTCTGACTGCCTTTACCCACCTTTGTCATGCCACTGTCACCCATGCTGACACACGCCATCCTAGGGGACAGCCTCATTTCAATATTCAAGAACAAACGCTACTCAATTTTTGACTTTCTTGCAACTCTGTCATGTTAGAGACGAGAAGTCGGAAATCTGTCTATTTCTGTCCCACACATTCCCAGACCAGAAGGTGCAGGGTCCTCCCGGTACCACATCCAGCTTCTTTTCTTTCAGGTACTAACTGTTCTGCCTGAATGGGAAAGGGGGTGGCTTTGTTTAGCACCAAAGGAAATGTGTGGTTTGACTACTCTTGGCATGATGCTAAATAACAAAAGCTTCGGGTCAATGAGGAACAAAAGATTACTTAAGATTAAAATAGTTTGCCAGTCCTAAGGTATTACGTCTTCCACAGGAATGATCATAAACACTGGTGTTTTCTGCTTGCTTTGGGTAACTTGCAGGTGAGATAAAAAGACCTCACTTCGCACATTGGTAGGGCGCTAAAAGCATGACTTTCAGTATTTCATTCTATGATTATTTTAATTATTCACGTTTTGTTGGTATTGCTATCTTTTTTACTTTAATTCTGCACTGAGATGATTACAAAGAGCACAATTTTTAAAAATCAAGTCAGTCAACAAACATGCTTTATTGTTATCTAAACCACAAACCCAAAATATTATGTCAACTGATTATGGGGGCTATTAATGCATTCCCTTTTAAAGGTCACTCCTCTAAACTGAAGGGTTTCTATCAAACTGGCAGTGCCTGTGTTTTGCTTAACCTATAACAACCTGTTTTCCTCTAGGGAGAACAAACCCTCATTAATACACATAGGTTTGACAGTCAGTGCTGTAAGGTTTCCAAAGCTTATTAGCACTTCCACACTACAACCTTGCTGAGAACTTTCCTTGTCAAATAATCCACAGAAAACATTATATAGAAGAATAGCTTCACCAAAGAGTCCTGCATATTAACTTTGTACCTAATGGACCAAAAACTTCTACTTTGTTAATTGTTCCCATTCGATGTTTAGTAGATTAATTTCTCAATCATGCAATTGTTTATGAAGGAGGAAGTCAGTTCACTGGAGCAAAATGTTTTCCTTTAATTTGACTATGTAGATGTTTTTGAGCTAAACTACAAATACATTGGAGATTAGATGAAATGGTAAGATAGTGGTAGTAATGATTTTTATTACACACAAGTTTTCATTTCTATGGAGGAAATAGTTAATGATATTGAGTCCATTCTAATCCAAACTTTTACAATTGCAGTTTTATCTTGTACTATATTAATTAGAATTTTTCTATTAATATTGTATGTTTTACTTTGCTTCACATTAATACAGACTTTGGAAGATACTTACCAATCTAGTAAATTGATAATAAACAACTGACAACTAAAACTGTTTACAGTTATTAGGTTCCCATTTTGTTCCAAATATTCTAGGGAACATTAAGAATAATTGATGAGGGGCTGGGGATTTAGCTCAGCAGCATAAGTGCATGCCTTGCAAGCAGGCAGTCGTGAGTTTGATCCCCGGTACCGATAAAAAAGAAAAAGAAAAAAAAAAAGTAATTGATGTTTCTTATCTTCAAATATAACTTCTAGTTCTCTGGAACCAGACATCTCTATTCAATGAAAGTATGTCTGTACCAACTTGGAGTCTATTTAATTTCAGCAAATTTAATAAAGCCCTACTAAATGTAAGTCCTACTACACTAAATGATGAAGGGCATAGGTGATTAATTATTTTTAATTTCCTTTCAGTTCTCAAGAAGCTTATAGCCAAGAATCAAAGAAGCCAATACATGTGTATGACTAAATAATAATCAAATAGATTTCAGTTTGTGTGACCTAGTCATCCTAATATAAATAATAAAATGAATATTAAAAACATTTAAGTTGTATTTGAAAGTTGCCTCATGTGAAAGCCGAGTATATAAACACATAAAAACAGATATGCTGCATTAGTCAGCTTTTCATTGCTGTGACCAAGCTACCCAACAACCCAAAAGGGGAGGGTTTATCTCACTCACAGCTTCAGTGGTTTCAGTCCATGGTCAGCTGACTCCAAGGCCCAAAGGTCATGGCAGAATGGCATGATGGGACAAAACTGCTTACGTCAGGGCAGCCGGGAAACAGTGGGAATAAGGAAGAGTCAGAAGTGGTGGAGGAGGGGGAGACAGACAAGAGGGCTGGGAACGTATATAACTTTCAAAGGCACACCTCCAATGACTTACATCCTCCAATGGCCCCACCTGCTCATAGCCCATTCAGCCATGGACTCATCAATAATTTAATCCATGACATTATCAACCCTCATGAGTACAGTCCCTCTCTAGCACCACTTCTGAACATTGCTACCTTGGGATCAAGCCTTCAACACAGCCTTTGGGACACACCTCGTAGTTAAACCACAATATATGCTTTGGTGAGGTGCCTGCCTCAGGATACTGTGGAGCCAACTTGAAAGCCACCAGTGTAAGAAGCATGGGCTTTAGAGCTAGACAACCTTCGGTTTGAATCAAAATCTGCTCCTCTCTACTTAGATGGCCTAGTGCAAGCTGCTTAACTGTCCTGTCTCAATGTCCCTATATGCAAAATAGGGACAATCTTACCTAGGTTGTTTTACGGACAGTGTTTTGTAGTGTCTGATGGATGGTAAGTACTCAGTGGCACATGTCTTGAAAGAATCATAAAGCAGGAGAAGTTGAAGGCTAGATGCAGAGGAAGTATGAAGTATTCCAAAGAGGAGGTTATACTCAAGGTCTCAGAGACAACCAAACCAGAAATGTAGGCTGCTCTTTTCTCATGTTTTTCATTGTCGCCATCACGAAACACTTAGGCATAATTTGAACAAAGTAGCATAGTTTTCACGACAGGCACACTTCAAACAAACACTCAAATTAGCTTCTTTAGATGAGGGACTGTTTTATTTAACTCTGTATTCACAGTAACTCAAAGTACATCCCAAGGGGTGCACAGTACAAACGAGGTGCTGAGTGAACAGACTGATGAATAAAAGTGTCATATTTACACATAAATATAAAGTATTTTTTGCACTCTTTATACAGTGACCACAAATATGTTACCCTGTAATCAAGGAAAAACATACTTATTTTATTCAGAACACAACCAAGAATTACTCATCACTTCTGAAAATAGGCCATTTTCAATCATTTCTCAAGGTATCTAACCAAAGGAGCAACAGAATACTTACCTGCATCATTAGCTATTTTATTCAACATGTCTCTAGTATACATGCATATTAATATACTTTTAGATGCATTATCTTTTACATGCATATCATTATGTCTTCTAGTGAAATGTGGCTAATGGATTTGCATCCTGGAATATATTTATTATATATAATTTATTTTTATTTCTTTTTATATTACAATTAGAACATTACATTCATCTTTCTAAAATTGTGCAAGAGGATTAAATTGCCTATGATTTCTGTGTTAAGACAGGAAGGAAGGAAGGGATAATATGCATTATATAAACGAGACTTGGGGTTGTGCTGTATTGGGGGATATGATTAGCACTGATCCTCAGTTTAGTGTTCATTTCATGTGGTCTTTGAAAATTACTTCAATCGGGGCTGAGGATTAGCTCAGTGGCATAAGCGCCTGCCTTGCAAGTAGGCAGTCATGAGTTCAATCCCCGGTACCGATAAAAAAGAAAATTACTTCAATCACCAAATTACTGTGAAGAAGTTGCTTAGTGTTTTTATACTTCAAACAATTTCACTGCTGCTCAGTGCTTTTGTTATATCTAGTGGTCTACAACGTGTTCCATGTCCCAAGGATGCTTATTCTAAATTGGAAGATGCAAAAATATGAAAGAATTTTATTACATTTTTATCTATTTTTAGCATTCTGGATAATAACAAAAGCAATTCTAGTTTTTAAAAAATGAAGTATTATTATGATGGTTTTCTAGCAAATTATAGATTTGGTTTGTTTAGAAAGTGTTTCTTATTTTAATACAATAAACGATGTGCTCATAAAAGAAATTATGTGTAGAATGTAAGGCAGTAGATGTAAAAGAAATAATGATTCACTCTTTTTTAAAGAATGAATATTTTATATTCCTATCTCCAAATTTAGGGAACTGTCTACCCACGGAGAATTCTTAATGTATATATCTAGTTTTCAGAAGAAGGAATAATTCCTTTTAAAGGGAATACACTAGATAAAACTAGATAGAGGCGATATAGACATAACCCTAAAAAAATGCAGAAATCTTGACAATGATACAGATATTTACTGTAGTCACATCACACAAAAAGTTGCCTAAAATTCTTTTTGACATTTCTCCCTCCTCCTGAACCTTAAAAGTGTCACAATGATGGCTATTGTTGATATTTGTTCATCAACCACTGTGTGTTTTCAGATTTTAACCTTCATACCAACTTCTCGGAAGAAGGGTTTTATACCTAAGAATCACTGCTTTTATTAAAAGATGAGTCCTTCGAAAATTTTTCCTAGTGGGGTCAGGGATGTAGCTCAGCAGCACAGCACCTGCCTAGCAAGCATGAAATCACGAGTTCAATTCTCAGTACCAAAAAAATTAAAAATAGAGGAAAAAAAGAGACAAAATTCTTCCTAGTAAAATTTGTCTCAAATTTTCAAATTAAGATATATTAATCATGCATCTCAGTTGGTTTCCGAGGCTGTTGACGCGCCCTTGGCTCCCGTCTAATGGACCGTCTTACTCAGATGCTCTGGCTTTAATGCCCAGTCGGCCTGTGACGGCACTTGTAAACTGTGAAATCCCACACCAGGCCAGAAACTGCTAGACATAGTATCTACTGACGCATCTGAGCCATGGTAGTTACACATATAGTATATTTGCCCATCCTCTCTGCTTGTTTTCTCCACTCTCAAGTGTTTTCTTTCTTTTAAACCTTAACCCAACTTCCTCACTTCCAAAATCCTTCCAAGACCAACTCTGACTTCAGCAGTTACTCTTACTGAAGCAGGTCAGGAGCCACAATCATTTTGAACCCCTTTTCTAAGAAGGTGGTGCTTTGATTCCTTAACTGTGAGACTATCCAATATTCATGTTTTAAATTTTCTAAAATATTATTATGAAAGCATACCATCTTTGTTGGAAGAATTAAAGAATTTAAAAAATTATAACTAGTTTGTGACTCAGTTGTAAACAAACACCTTTCTGGGGGAGCTTCGTTTGTTGGTTCTTTTTTATTTTTTTGCTTGTGCTACTCAATAATATGAATATAATTATGTTATCTGTCCAATACCGCCAAAAAGAGACTTTATATTTGGATGGCATGACTTTGGATGTTTATACCTAGAAATACGTACCTATAGCCAGGCATGGTGGCCCATGACTGTCATCCCATGAGAGAACTGCTGTGAGTTTAAAATTCACCTGGATCAAAAAGCTCAAAACACAGCCAAGCGCAGTAGCATATGCCTGTAATCTCAGCATTTGGGAGGCTGGGGAAGGATTGTTCTGAATTCAAAACCAGCCTGAACTATACAGCAATGCCCTATCTCAAACAAATGCATGCTGGCACCGTATAAAGGAATTCTATGCAATCTACTATATATTAAAGAAACCACAGAATTCACTAGCCACTTGTTCTGATTCAATTTGATCCCAGAAAAATTATTATATTATATATATACATATTTTATATACATATTTTTTTACTTTTATTAGTACATGTTTGTAGTATATAGTGATTACACTTATCATGGGAAGTCGGTACGTGGACATAAAACATCTTAATTTTTTTCATCCCCTTCCCCTTCACTCCCTCTCCCCTCCCTCTATCTCTTGGTGCCCTTCCCATTTACAAAACGTCTTACTATTTATATTAAAGAGCAAAACAGAAAATATATATTCATATTTATATAAGCTTGGTAATTCCACTACCAAACGAATCTACCATTTCCCAGAACTAGGGTACAGCCTTCTTATTACTAATTTAGTGATACCAGCTTCCCCACATCTACTGACTGACTTTCTGTTGTATGAAAAACTCTAAAAGAAAAACCAAAAAGAGTATAAGAGCACAAAAGAAATAAGCAGTTTCCTTTTTATGTTCTTCAATCAAACAATTTTCATCCTGTTATACTGTATATATTTTTAGAAGCCACTTCAAAGATTTGCAGGAAAGGACCAGAGTGCAAACATAGATACACATACTTAGACAATACGGCTATATTACACTTCCTTTACATTTTTATCTCTTTAAAATATATTTTTTCCTACTTTGGAAAAACCTCCTTTGCAGAGCACGGTTTTCAAAGACGGCTAAAAAGCATTGTGTGTCAAGTCTAATAAAATTATAAGCAAGCATTTTAAGAGCCCAAATACCACTATCTTTAGCAGGCAAAGGGCCTGACAGGTGTATAGTAACATAATTAGCATCATGTCTAGCAAAGAACGGAGCTAACATTAAGTATATAGTTTTAAAGAAAGCTGTAAGAGTTCTTGTTTTATGTATAGTCATAGAAATGAGAACCTTGAACTTTACAGCTCTAAAAACACTCAGAGAAAGTTGTTTTGTAACTCTCCATGGTGTACATTTGCTACTTGAATGGCTCTGGGAGGGCTATTACTTCTCTGTTGACTGCCATTCTCCAAGAGCAAGCAAGCCTAAGCAGCACATTTGAGTACAGGCATTGGAAATAAAATATTCTAAATATATTAAGATTTATCCAACTCATTAGTAAAATTATTTCCTCAAATTTTTTTATAAAGGTAATTTTATAAAGGTAATTTGTTACCTGGGTATGGTGCTACAAGCCTGTAATCCCAGCACTCAGGAGGCTGAGGCAGGAGGATTGCTGTAGGTTTGAGACCAGCCTCAGGTACAAAATGAGTTCAAGCCCAGACTGAACTGCATAGCAAGACCCTGCCTCAAACAAACAAAAGAAATTTAAAAAGCAATTTATTAAAAGACTAAAGGAAGCTAGGGGATCAGGGTCATCCAGCATCTCCTGCCTCCACGAGACACGAAGCCAAAGCAGCAGCTGAAAAGCTGCTCAGGAGGTGAAGTGTCATGGGGAAGCACCGCTGTGCAATGGTTGGAAGTCAGGGACCAGGTAAAACCCAGAAAAGCACTTAGAATCTAGAACTGTGACAGAAAGGGAGGCCAGCACCAAGTGTATGGTGCGCAGTCAGGGAAAGGGAAGCTGCCCCTCGGTGAAGACACAGACAAGCGGAGACTAAGAACAAGTCTCCGTGATCTCCACAAGCCCAGAACCCAGCTCCATGCCTCCCACAGTCCGAGCGGACAGGTCATCTGGGGTCTTCGTGCCAGCGGCTCTGGAGAAGAGGGGCCCACACTGAGTACTAGTGACACATACTGTGGCCCTAACAAGGGATCATCTTAAGAAGGGCCCTATGATCTGTCCATACTGCTGTTGCGATCCAAAGGCCCAGCATTTTTAAGTATCTAAGACCCCAGTGGGTTCTCCTCTTCACCGGCTCAGCAGGCTGCCACCCTCAGAGACAGCATGGACATAGACATTGACGGTGGCCTTGACGCAAGCTCAGAGAGCTGTTCAGAAGGTGAGGTTCACAGCTGATGGTGCAGGAGGAAGCAGAAGCCACTTCCATTTAAAACAGGCGTTCTGACCTCTGTGAAGAGAAACAAGACCAGCTCTGTGTAGATTTGCGTGGCACAGGGGCTGAGAGCAAATGTTGCAGGGCCTAGCAGGTCCCTCAGTTCCTGCAGGTCCTCCAGCCTGGGCCAGATTGTGGTGGCTCGATCACTTCCTCCATGGTCAGAGGCCTTGAGCACATCTGCAGCTGAAGCTTGGGCATTTGCTTCACTGACACAGGGGCTTCGGAGCAAGGAGGCATCCACCTAACTCAGTTTACAGGTTGGGGATGGTGCTTGTGGGCACCTCTGATGGTTGCCAAGTCCCTGGGTGCACATATAGAGCCCACTAATGTGAATGTGGTCACAAAATACAGTGAATGGGTAATTCTTAAAAATGTGTTACAGTGAAAGACACATTACCATTAATTACCCTCGAAATACTCCCACTTGCTTTGCATGCACTTCTCCCATCGTCCTCGCCATGTTCTGAAGCAGCTCTGGAGACGCTCTTTTGGGAGTGTCTTTCATAGTGCTGTCACGGCTGCCTGGATGTCCTGAACTGATTCAAACCATTTACCTTCCGTGATCATTTTAACTGGGGAAAAGACAGAAGTCACAATGCCAGACATGGTGAATAGGGAGCACGAGCACACATACTGCTTGTATTTGACAGAAATTGCCTTATAAGAAGTGATGTGTGACACAACACATTGTCATGATAGAGAATAAAAACATTTGCTCATTTCTCAGGCTGTTTTCTACACATACAGTTTCTTATATGTGTTTGAAGAGAGAAATAAAAAAAGAAGATTTATCATGTTGTATAGGTTCAAATTCCCTATGATGAATATGATTATGTATTTCTAAGTTGCACCGATAAACTTACTTTAAAAATTATCCCTCATAATATTCACAGTTCACCATAGTGTGCGTGGATATCAACTCAGGTCACATAATTCCATCAAGATCAAAAAATAATTAACATCACCTTGTTGGGATATTGAAGCTTTTTCTCGCACTGATGACTTCCACTGAAATCTCTGAAGCTTGGTCTCAGGAGCACAACCACAGACCAATGCTTCATCCCCCATGATGACTCTTTTTTTTTAAATTTTAAAAAGCAAAACAGTAAAAATGACAGAAATGATACAGCATTTCAAAAACAGATAGTAAGAAATTAACACTAGCTAATATATTGCACGTCATTATTATAGAAGTACTCAGGTTACAAGATCTAGGCAAAAAAATGATCAATCAAACAATGACAGCACAAACTGTTCTTTTTGATGAACCGAGATTAGTAGTACAGTATGTACTGTATGTACTGTATGCATACACATACAGTCATACATTCATATATGTGCACCTGCATACATAATAATTTTTCTTTTCTTCCTTTTCTCCTTTCCTCTATGCCAGTTGTTCTTTCCTTTTGAGCACTTTCTTTCCCTTTTGTTATCACAGTATCTATTGTACATTTTGATCTTACTACTCTTTCAGTTTTTTATTTTTTACACTAGGGAGACAACAATATTTATAAAAGTGAGTTTATTTCACTTACAAGTATGGTCTCAAGTTGCCTCCATTTACCTACAAAAGCCCCAAGATTATCCTTTTTATAGCTGAGTAATACTCCCTTGTATAAAAATAACACATCCTTTATATCCATTCTGTGGTTGATGGGCATTTAGGTTGTTTCCAAAATTTAGCTATCGTGCTGCTATAAACAAGGGTGCACATATATATCACTGTAGTATGATGTTTTCAATTTTTCTGTGACAATACCCAGAAGACGACTGCTGGATTGAATGAGATTTCCAGTCTTCCTTTTCTGAGGAATCTCATGATTTCCACAGTGAGTGCACCACTCTACACCTCCCCCAACAGCGGAGGTTTCCTTTCTCCCCACAGTCCGCCAACGGTTGGTACCAGTTGATTTCTTGACGGCAGCGATTCTTTCTGGAGTGAGATGGAATCTCAGTGTTGTTTTAATTTGCATTTCTCGAATGACCAGTAACATTGAGCATTTCTTCATGTCTTTATTTGCCATTTGTATTTCTTCATCTGAGAAACGTGTGTTCACGTGGTGACACTTCTTAAAAAGCTGGAATCTGAAGCAGCATGACTGCACAACTCCAATCAAATGCATTGTTCACGACCCATCATTTACACATAGCGCGTTGCACTTCATGTGCTAAAGGTCCATGCCTTTATGTTAGATGGCACTCAAAAGCATTTGCCTGGGATCCGTGTTCTGGCCAGTAGCAACCAGCAAAGCAGGGCTCAGCCTCCATACAGCCTCATCTTGTTTGTCCTGTTTTCCTGTTCCTGAGAAGGAACACACCTGTCTATAGCTGCCTATTACCCACACTCTGCCATTTCTGGTGGACTCCAAATTAGCATCCCCTTGAAGCACTATCCCCATCTTCATTTCAAAGACCTCAGCAAAGAGAAATTTTTTACTTGTTTGTGGATTGTGCTTTGCTTTCCACATTTTTTCCATATTTTTATATTTCTTTTGTTTGTTTTTGTCTTTTTCTTTTTTATCAGTACCGGGGATTGAACTCAATATTTCTTCTTTTTTTATGATATTTCTAAGCCATTTAGAATTGGATGTGCTTTCTCATTATTTCCTTTTTATACTAATTTTACTTTGGTATTTTTTAGTCTATTTTATCTTCCCTCTCTCCTTCTCATCTCTATGGTTATCAGTATAGATGCTATTATTTTTAATGAGTTTTTTGGTACATCTGTATCTGATCTGTTTACAGATGGTCTGTTCACTACTGGTTGTGTTCTTCTCTCAAAGCAGTGCTGGGGATGAAGCCCAGCACTCTGAACATATTGGGAGGTATTCTGCCCAAAAGGTGAGGGGAATTCACCATATAAGACTAGCTCATCTAATCCTATATCCTCTGAAAGTCTTTGAGCAAAGGTGCAAGATATATACCCATAAAGGAAGTCCCAGTATCATTAACACTTTCTGGTGCCTGTAATCTGCAGATTGGGAAAAACGGGAAACTGCTGTCATCGAACTGAATTCTGAATTTCATGAGAACATGATTGAGCTAGTTGATATGTTGCCATAATGGATAGCAGCACTGAAGCATGAATGTGAATGTACTGACATACATAAATATCTTTAGCATAGTTAATTTATCATGATGTCCCTAGAATGAAACTAAATGGGCAGCCTAGTGAAGTCTTATTTGATTTGTAGAAGCAGAACGTTCTGACTTAACTACAGTAAAGAATTTGGGTCACCCAACAAATTCCCAGAATGATACTTCTTAACTCCTTTAAAATTAGCTTACTACCTTTTCCTTGACTCTCAGTGCTACACAGTATTAACTTTTCTTTCCTAAATTAATCATAATATTAACCACTAATATTTCAAATGTTTTAACTTAAATCTGACAGTGCTACATTTGGGCTGGGGTGTCAGTAACAATGGAAACTTCCTGCTATAATAACACCATTATATTACTGATTCAACGTTAACAAGCTTTCTTGACACGGGGAGAACCAATTGCCTTAATGTTTGGTGCAATATACATCACATAAGTGAATTTAATCTTAGACAACTTCAGTTTTTTCAGTTTAGAGAGGATTGTGACAGCAGTGTATCTACTGTGCCCACATTCTATTCAAACAGGGACTGAATTTTTCCTTTCCAAAGTAATGGCAATTTCTTCTTTAAAATACTTGCTTTATTTTTTGGCTGTTTTGCTGAGACAGGATCTCCCTTTTAGTCTAGACTAGCTTCAGCCTCACGACATGGCGCACGATGACCTCCAAGCTGTGATGTTCTTCCATCAGTCTCCCAAGGGCTAGAACTGTCTGTATGTACCACCAGGCCGGATATGTTTATGTGTTAAGAGTTTTATCATTTAAATGGAATTCCTTTAAGTTAATAGCCTGTTAATTGAGAAGGAAAGTTGACAGCAGTAACTCTATTTTGTAACCCAGACTCTGCCTTATGGTATCCACTTTTGGAACTTTGCTGAGAAGAATATCCTGAAGAGTGTATAAACACTTCCCTAGAACACTGATATGCTCTCACTGGTCCATGTTACATCAAAGCTAAAGACATAAATTCATTCTCCAACCATAATTCTTGACAAACGATCTACATAAACTCTTCTTTGTACCTTTAAAAGGACCTTATAAACCATTTCCTAATAGGACATATTTTGGTTTTTACTGGAACTGCTGCTCACTGAATTACATTGCTAGGTACCTCTATTTTTTCCATCTAGAGATTGTCTGAGCCTGCTTAAATAACCTAGTTTGGTCAACTTATGTTAATACAAAAAGATAAAATAGTTACCATCAAAGTGTATATTGTGTAATATATATATATATATATATATATATATATATATATGTAGTATTTTAAACAGTGTGTACAATGTAAAATGTACAGTGTGTATATATATACATATATATTTATATCCTTTCAAGGAATCTCCTTTTTAAGAACAGCTAGAAATTGCTAACTTCCATACCTTGATTTTCTGCATGTTAGCAGAAGTTTTCCTTTGTCTATTCAATAGTTACACCTCCTGAATCATGGCTGAAAGGAACTCAACCCAGAGCTGAAAACCACTGCCTCAATGGAGCTTGGTTTTATTGAACAACTATTCCACATAAATTTAGAAGACACTTGTTTACCGGTGATTGATTCATGACTCACATGCTGTCACTGCCTTAGGCAGCCAAAAAGTAATATTATAGAAAATATATCCACATTTTAAACATTGGAATATAAGCTTAGAAATAATCGTTTATTCATAATTTCCAGAAACTTTGGTTTGAACAACAAAATAAGTTACAGAGAAGCAAGTAGAAGATTAGGGTTGGCTTCAGATTCAGTTCAGGTTAGCTTTGCTACAGATTGCTGGTGTCCTGTATTCTCCCGTATGGAATTAAATCTAAATTCATTTCATTGTTCTCGAGCATATTGATCTGACTTTCCTAGAATACATAGTAATGCTGCAATCCAAAAAGTATAAGAGGCTTTCAAACTGTCAAAATGCAGTGTCTAACATCAAAGATACAAAACTCTTTCACTTTCTACTAAAGCTGAAAGTCATTTACTCTAGCACAGAAATTTACATGACACAAAAGTCTTACCAAGATAGACCCCAAAAGTATACAACAACATGCTGATTCGTTATCAGTTATCTATTATTGCCAGAAAGAAACAGCACAAATTCAGTAGCTTAAACGGTGCAAACTTACTATCTTACAGTTCCTATAAGTAAAAATCAAGCTGGTTTCCAAAATCAGGAATAAGGTATTGTCAAGGTTTATGTTGGTGGCCCTCAGGCCTCGTGTGTTTACATTATGCTTCTGTGATTGGTTCATTGTATAGCGCTTGGATTGATGGCATCAGTGCTACACCCACATAGGGGTGGAGCCAGGATGTGATGTAATGGCAGGAAGAAGGTGTATCTTGCTCTCTTTTGCCAGTTTCGGCCTTGCTGTTTGCAGGTGCCATGAACTATGGCCCCACCATGCCACCCAACCTTGGAGCCAACTGAGTATGGACTGAAACCTACAAACTGTAAGAAATAAACCTTTCCTTTCCCAACTTTGGGCATCAGGTATTTTGTCTCAGCGACAAGTAAAAAGTAACTAAGACAGGTTATATTCCTTTTTGAAGATGAAGGGAGAATTCAATTTGCTTTCTCATCAGGTTGCTGACAGAAGTCAGTTTCTTGCAATTGGAGGGTTGATGTCTCTACTTCCTTACTGACCGTCAGCAGAGGGCATTCTCGTTCTAAAGGTTCTATCTCAGGCCTAGAGTTGTGGGAGTGGGGTCCATGTCCAGGGTAAATAGGATTAAACTAGGCCTACCTAAGTAATCCATGACAATCTCCCACCTCAGCGTGCACGCCCTCATCAGTTCTACACAATCCTTTGTCCTGGATGTTCTACTGTCCCGTTGTACTCTGCTAAGCATCTTCACCCTGAAAAGCTTCGTTCAAACCCCAGCTTCTGAATAGCCTTATCACAAATGTCTTATTAACAGTCCAGCATTTCTGATCATTTCTCACGGCACCTAAAACTCTCCAATTATACTATTTTACTCACTTATTTCCTATTGCTGTTCTTTCTGATACAATATTAACTCCACATAAGCGAGGAGCAACTGTCTTTTTTCTAGGATGTATTTTGAGGCCATAGAATATTTTAGGAGCTCAATAAATATTACTTGAATGGGCCACAGAACAAAGTTTTCCAACTTCTGGCAGATGGAATCACAGGTATATATAATCTATGCTTTCTTGGAGGTCGTATAGACTCCAAAACAGCTTCTTGAAACGCTGAATTGTATTTTCTTGACTCTTACTCATTTCTATTTTTTTTAAATCAATGGCATAAATCAATAGCTCCATGTTTTAATTCATCAAGGTCAATATTCCTTTTATTCTGTTCAAAAGAAAATTTTAAAAAAGAAAAATGATTCACGTATCTCTCTTTGCCCATTCCCTCTCAGAAACATTTTTGATCCTTTACAATAAAAGTAAATATGTATAATAAGACTAAAAGCAAGCCTCAGGAAAATCAGGAAGGAACAAAGATGTAAAAAAGATGTCAATATTTCCAAAAGCTTAAATACAGCACTTGATGTGATAGCTTCCGCTTTCAGTGTCCTCTAAAACCTTTTCATTTTGGACATTTCCGACAAGTCACCACAAGATGGAGGTACATCTGTAGTTTGAAAGGTCTGTTTTTCTGAAGAACTAGGAATACAAACAGTGTCTAGACAATCTATTTAAGTGTCACTTAAAATTATGCTTCAAAAATTGCTTCTGTCAGACTTACGCCTTGAAATAAGAAACAGCTAGGAAGAGATAGTTTAAATTTTAGAAATGCTTTACACTGATTAACCAAGAAATAACCTGATAATTTATGAAGGGACTGAAAAGCTCCAAAGAAACACATTTCACTGACTTCTGTTAGAAAAAGAAAACGCTCACACCTCCCCAGCCTCACTGCCCTGACCTCAGCACACACTGCAGTGCGGTTCCCTCAGTTTCCAGAATCTGTGAGCCAAAGAAACCACTGTGTATCCTGAGTCAGGGCTGCCTTTTGTCCAAGAACGTCACCATGCTTCAACCTAATAGCAAATGCTAACACGAGCCAGGTACATGAAAGTCAGCAAACTTTCATGATATTTAAATATTCACAATTAACAAATGAGTCTGCTGATTACATTGAAACAATCCTTTGCATATAGAAAAGTTTAAATACATTTTATTTTGTACAGTTCAAAAAGAATCTATTTGGCTGCATTTGTTTTGAAATATTTTTAAGCGCTTTTAAAGAATGGTTTTCAAATACTTTAGGAAGTCATTAATTCTACAGTTATAATTAGAACCCCGGAAATTCATTGAAAATACTTCTGCTGTGCATTTTAAATTCAGACGATTTAACAATCAACCAAAATGTCAAAGAAAACACACTAGAGTTCACAATCCTGTATTTAGAATAAAGGGTCTCAGTTTCTGACCTCGTGTACATGTATCATCTCAGACATCTGTGTTTTCAGTATTCTTACTCTGTTTCAGTTGCTGTAGAACCTTTTATCCTGAAACTTAGTAGTGTAAAACAAGTCATATCATCATAGCTTCCACTCTTGAGAAGGAACAGTGCAGGCAGGCAATTCTCATGTTCCACGCAACTCAGTGCTGGGTGCTCGGTGCGACTCAGCAGCTGTGCTGTCCTGAAGGGGCTGAGAGCCCCACTGGCATGCTGGCTGCCTTGGCCAGTGAGGCTGAGTTCTCCCACTGCAAGTAACTAACTTCAGGACCTAAGTCATTTCTCCCACAGGGTAATGGGCTTTTTGATCCGACAGACCAGCATTAAGAGACCAAGGTAGAACTTGTCTGTTCTCACATGGACCAAAGCACAGCATCACTTCCACTGTGCTACAATGCTCAAAACCAAAGCGAACCGAGAATTCCGGAAGAACATGGCAGATAGATAGCAGCAGCTATGGAGGCTCTCTGAGATACCCCAGGAATGGTGCGGTACGAGAAGTCCTAAGCAAGGGGAGATACACCCTGCCAACCCAGGAATGAACTAAGCTAAGAGAAACCAACTGGAAATCCAATCCTGTTGCTATAACAGGAACAGATAAAATCTCAACGTGGAAGCTACAACCCGTGCCACTGGAAGCCACGATTTGAATTTCCTGTTGCCGGTGCTGTGTCCAAATCTGCTGGACAGGGAGAGAGATGTGCAAAAGCTCTGAGAGCAGGAATCTGCGAACAGAGTTGAGAGCAGGACTAGCAGAGAGCCTCATCAACTTGCGGTGAGTGAGCGGACGGGGATGCTTTCATAGAGTAGGAGGCTCCAGCCAAGGACATACTGGGACTGGGCAGACTTGCTGGAACAGGACACTGCAGTGACACTAGTCCAATATTTCCCTCTCAAGCAGGATTGGTGGGGAGTGCCTGGCCTGCATGATGCCACTGACTAACATCCAGTAGGCTAGCCCAAACCAAGTCCCAGCACCTGGAGGTGCACCCTAGTGGTAAAACCTTCAGTAGGTTGACCTGGAGGGGCAGGCCCAGCAGAGGCTGCCCAGGTCTGTGTCTGCCTAGTACACTGCAGTGGGCGGGAACACCTAGCTGGCACAATTCAAACAAACTGTAACCGAAAGAGAAAAAAATTGAGCCTCCTACATTCGCTTGTATGGAAGGAACAAAAAGTATGGGAATAGGAGGCAACAAGAAAGGGTCCTCAGTCCTCAATCCTGAGAACACTGATGCAGGAAAGGGAAACTCAAAGGAAGACAGAAAACATGCAATATCAGACACGGCACCAATAGACATAAAGCGTTATCTCCGGAGCCTCATAGACGAGTTCAAAAGCGAAGTATTGAACGAAATAAAGCAAGATATAACTAGAATAGTTAGAGAAATGCTAAGCACCACCCAAGAAAAAACAGATGGTGGAATGGAAGAACAGAAAAAAAGGGGAGAATTCTTTGATGGAGAAAATAGAGAAAACAGGGAATACATGAAGAAGGTTCAAAGAAATTACCAGGAAACTAAAAACTATCGAAAGCTGGCATAACAGCTTGAAAGAAACTAAGGATAGATTATCTGAATTGGAGGGCAGATTTGTAATATGGGAGCATGAAATGAAAAACTTCTTAAAAATAACAAAAAACAAACAGCAATAATACAAAGGCTAGAAGATGATAAGAGGATCTATAACTTAAGAATTATGAACATAAAAGAAGTAGAGACACAAACAAATGGACTACAAAAGCTATTCACAGAAATAATCCAAGAGAATTTCCCTAATTTAGCAAAAGGTAAAGATACTCAGATGTATGAGGCATATAGGACCCCAGCCACTTACAACCCAAACAGAGCTACACTCAGGCATATAATAATCAAAATTCCAGAAATCCAATATAAGAATTGAATACTAAAAGCCATCAGAGACAAGAAACAGATCACTTACAAGGGAACACCCATCAGGATTACAGCAGACTTTTCGGCATAAACCATCAAATCACGAAGAGCGTGGGGAGGGGGGGAATAATTCAAGCTTTGAAAGATAACAACCTCCAGCCAAGATTGATAAATCCAGCACAACTGTCCCTAGAAATTGATGGAAAAACAAGGTGCTTCCAGGATAAAGAGGAACTAGGGGAATTTGCAACCACCAATCCAACTGTACAGAGAATATTGCAAGATATACTAAAAAAGGAAAATACCAAGACTTCAGAAACAGTGGCAAAGAGGCCACAATGAATGAAGTAGAAAGCAAAATGAAGAAGACAAACTGACAACAAATGACAGAAAAAGAGCTCAACAGAAATGAGGCAGAGAAGGTTGGATGGTAGAAACAGCTATTTTGGAGAAAACAAGACATCATAATAGCTAGTGCTGATTTAGTATCATCTTGCTTTGAAGTCCCACCAAGCTTTTATTCTTCTGTCTCCATCGGTCTTAACAGGTTGTATCTTATTGGATGTGATAATATAAGCAAAAACTTTTATAGACAAGGAGATTTTACAGAAACCATTGTTCATT
Organism: Cavia porcellus; assembly: GCF_034190915.1. Classification (NCBI taxonomy): domain Eukaryota; kingdom Metazoa; phylum Chordata; class Mammalia; order Rodentia; family Caviidae; genus Cavia; species Cavia porcellus. The sequence continues at coordinate 69,678,292 of NW_026947495.1, read as the reverse complement.
TTCTGATAGTTGGTTCTCAATATCCTGTAATACTGTCATTCCCTTGAGTGGTTTTACATTGTCTTGATATGTTTGGTGCTACAGTATATGAAGTTATATTCAAAGATTTCAAGGAAAGAGACACTATGGTAACTACTTTTATGTCAGTATATCTCGTGGTGAAACACTATTTTGCTTAAATGGTTATGCTTTGACATGTGCTGTTTTGTTATTATGCCCTCTTTTATCTCAGTCTCTTATTTTAACTTGATTTGAAACCCTGTATAGCCCTCACCATCTTGCTTTGCTTGATAGTACCAAGTTCGAAAGTATAGGCAACAACTGTAAAGACAATAAGATTCATTATGACACCCATTCCGGTAGACTATTATCTTCTTTCAAAGTCCTGTAATGTCTCCAATGTTTTGGTTTTATTCTTTACTGTTTTGTTCAATTTTATTATAACTGATGATATAGGCAATTCTTTTTAAGATAACAAGAGGCAGTATGGTAATCATTGTTGATCACCTAATATTTTGTTTTTACATTATCTATTATGTCCATCTTTTTGATTTGACTGACTCTGTTCTGTTATGTCACATTTGGTTTTACTCTCTTCAAAAAAAAAAGTAATAAGAACTGTGTGAGTAATAAAACCCAAAATGTGTAATTGTCATTGTACAAAAGAAAGGAAAAGAAAGTGCGCTAAAGAATATAACTGCATATATATTTAAGTGTATAAGATAGATGGCCATATTATTGAGTTTTGTTGGATCATTGAACAAAACTGTTTCCAGTCTCACTGTCTGAAATTCCACTTTATATGCTTTAATTTTGTAACTTGAACAACTATTTCTAAGATAACAATATGTAATCTTTTAACTAGTGATTTCCTATTATTTTTTCTGAAATTCTGTATAACTTGTACCCTTTTTCTGTTTTTTTTTTTTTCTTTTTCTCCTTAAATAAATAAAAAAAAAAAAAAAAAGCGAACCAATTCAAAGCATCACAGCAGAGGAGAAACCAATGCTGCTTCTCACGGGAAGAAGTGCCAAAAATCAGCAGGAATCTTAGTGCAACGCATACTCATTTTTTAAAAATCAGGCTCAGAGCAAGCATGTTAACTGAACTTGTTAATGATTTAAGAATGAGTTAAGGTTTAATGGGTGCTTGGTGCACAGAGGCATGACTCTAATAATTTACATTTATCAATTTAATCTAGAAATCCTGTGAAGATGGTCAAATTATCACCATTTCATTAATCATGAAACCTAAGCACAAAAAGACCTTGCCCAAAGTGAATAACTGGTACACAGAATTTGAAGTCTGACACAAAACTCTCTGCTCTTCATCACTACAAAAAGACAATTTTAAGAGTCTAGTAATTTTGGCCTGGGGATTTAGCTCAGCGGCATAAGCACCTGCCTTGCAAGCAGGCAGTCGTGAGTTCCATCCCTGGTACCGATAAAAAATTTAGAAAAATTTTTTAAAAAAGAGTCTAGAATTTTAATCAGTACTTTTAAGTTAACTAGTTAGTACTATGGTTATGTAAACTGAATAAATTAACAGACTGCTTATGAAATTAATGTAAGGAAATCAGTTCAAGTGAGTATTACAGTCAGTCACTTTGGAAAGCTATTAAAACTGTCAAAGGGATTTTCACTCCAAGTCATTGTTGTTTAGTATCCTAGTTTAAAAACCGTAAGTTGAAATATTTTGATTCTACTTATTGACCTGCAATTAATTTCCAAAACTGAATCTATGATACCCACATCCTTCTTAAAGATACAAGTCTTACAAATCCACTAAGGAGATCTTGGAAACAACCCAACTGTCCATCAACTGAGGAATGGATAAAAAATGTTGTGGTATTTCTATACAATGGAGTATTATTCAGCTATAAAGAAGGATCACATTGAGATATTTATCAATAAATGGGCGCAGCTTGAGACCATACTCATAAGTGAAATAAATCAATCTCGCATGTGTGAATACCGAATAGTTTCCCTAATGTAAGTAATGATTCAAATATATAAAAATATGTGGTAATCATGATTCCCCATTATGTGGCCTTGAAGCCTTATAAAGTTTTCACTCATTAATTAGAAAGGCTTTATTCTGGGCTTCTTGATATGGAAATATTTGAAGCTAGAGTATATGAAGTTTTATCCAAATATTTCAAGGAAAAAGACAGACACTATGGTAACTACTATTAAGTCGGGTTATATGGTGGTAAAGTACTAGGTTGCTGAAACAGTCATGCTCTGACCTCTATTGTTATATTGTTATGTCCTGTTTTATCTCAATCTCCCCCTTATTGTTTAAAAAAATTAGTTATTTCTTATGTTTGTTTTAATTAAGGGGAAAAATTTAAAAAATTAGGATATATAATAGTAACTCTTTTTGATTTCCTATTAACTTGTTTTGAAGTCCTATAATACTCCCACGATCTTGTTTTGACTGATTAGACTCTGTTCCATTCTGTATGATGGTATCAAGTTTGAGGGTATAGGCAACTACTTTGAAGACAATAAGATTCACTAAGATGCCCATTCTGGTTTGACTATTGTCTCCTTTGGAAGTCCTGTAATGTTTACAATGCCTAAGTTTTATTGGTCTTGTTCTCTACTGTTTTGTCCAACTTTATAATATCTAATGAGATAGACAATTCTTTTTAAGGAAACAAGAGACAACGTTGATAACCATTGTTGATAAGCTTGTACTCTGTTCTACACCATGTGCTATGTCTATCCTTGGTTTTGACTGACAGCTTTGTTTTGCCATATTTGACTGTATTCTCTCCCCCACAAAAAAGAAACAAGAACTAAGGAGTAATAAAATCCAAAATGTGTAAATTTTGTTGTAAAAAAGAGAGGGGAAAAAAAAAAGAGCTCTAACAGATATAACAGCAAGTGTGTTTAGGGGTGTTAAATAGCTGACTATATTAATGTTTTTGGATCATTGAACACAGCTGTTTGCAGTCTCCCTGTTTGAATGTCCACTTTGTATTCTTTGATACTGTGATTTGAGCAACTATTTTCAAGATGATAATATGTAATCTATTAACAGGTGATTTCTTACTGTTATTTTTTTTTTTGTAGTTCTGTATTACGTGTACCCTTACACCACTTTGTTTTGTTTTGTGTTTTTCTCTTTTTCCTCTTAAACAAAATAAAAAAAAATCCACTAAGGACTTTAACTTCAATAAGTTTCCTACTTAAGTAGAAATCCTAACCCTTTTCAAGACAGTCTGAGCCTGTAACATCTAAACATGTGTGCTCACTTATTTCACTTCATGAGAATATTGTAGAAATAGAAAATGTATTGGGAAGTATTGGAGGGCTTTTGTTGTTCTTTTTTGTTTTTTGTGCGGGTTTTTTGGTGGGGTTGTTTGGGTTTTCTTTTTTTGAGACAGGGTCTTACTATGCAGTTCAGGCTGGCCTTCAGCTCACTTTGTAGCCCAGATTGAACTCAAACTTACAGCAATTCTCCTGCCTCAGGCTCCTGAGTGCTAGGATTACACCACCAAACACAGCTTACAAAGTATTGCAGATAAAAAATTTATTGACCCTTTGCATGTCATCATACCCAAATCACAGAACTACTGCCAATCAATTCCCAGGAAGGGAGCAAGATGGAGACTCGCCGTTCCTCATACTATCCAAACACGAGAGCATTCGGCGGTACTATGAACAGGATAAGAAGTATTTAAAGTGCTTGCTATTTAAGTTCTACAAAAAGTTTAAGATATGGATGAGCCAGAAAACAAAGGCTGGGAAAACATACACACTCTCTCCTTTTCTCTCCTGTGGGACCAGAGCTGAGTAGACATGAAGCCCTAACACTGGAGCTCATTATATATCCTCCACTTCAGAATCCGTTATGGCTTCGAGTGGTAGCCACCGCAATATCTATATACATACATACAGTAACATTCAAATTTCCGTGGCAGTCTTCAAGAAATAACTTATACTAAGGAATGATTAGGTCAAGTAAATTTGATCTATTATCAAAGTCCATTCCAAGTACACTATGATATTGCCACTTAAATTTGTATTGAAACTCTATCCCTTATGAGCTCAGGTCTGAGTCCTAAGACGCTTTGAAAGAATATAGATAGAAGCGGAGGTGAGTATGTCTTTAAAAATTGAGACTGGTTCAAGGCAATCATTTGAAAACATTTTTGTTTCATCTCTGCAGACAGTCAAGCTAACTAATGGAGAAAATATCAACATATATACACAGTGTGGAGGATATAAGGAACAATTGGCACAAAGGAGCTTTAACATATTTCTTAAGAGAGTAGTCGTGTACACACGGAGATGGTAATACAGAGTACGTAAGTGAGTGGAATTCAGTGAAAATGGAAGCTTCTCTTCAAAGCAGAACCTTGGTGTGCAAATAATTCACTTCCACTCAACTCCAAATCTACCTTGTGCAGCCACCTTAGTGATACTGGTACTTCTGCAGACTTTTCAACTACCTTAACTGGATTTGATCCTGGACTCTGCCAACAGAGGGTGCCGAAGCAGCACAGTAAACATGGAAGAGAAATAAAGAATTGTTCCTTCTTCCCAAGATGTGCTTTTGATGCCGTGTAGAGTAAATTAAAATGAGCAGAACAATGACAAAATAAAGAGAAGATTCCTATAAAAGTAGGGAGTGAAATAGAGCCAGGAACTACCAAAGGCCAGCTGCCAAAGGTGTGAACACTGTAAGAAAAGGAATTACTATGAAGTCAGAAAGGTTTCACCCAAGTTTACCCTTCCTAGAAGTTCAAGAAAACTAATTCCACATAAAAATGAAGAAGGGCGAAGTGTCAGGGTCAAATCTCTAAGTCAGCCGGATAAACAGAGAATGACATCAGTATAGACGAAGGAAGCAAGCCAGAGTCATGCTCCTGAGCAGACCACAGCTATAACCTGCTACTTCAAATGGAGCTGAAAGACACCAAGAAAATAATATGAACGTGAAAGAATGACATACATCACAAATAGAAAAACTAAGGAGAGGTGTAGAATTCAGATTAGAATCAAGTTAGAAATCATTTCAAAATGAAAACTCACCTGAAGGAACACAAGTCTGAGTAAATACAAGAAATATTTAAAAGAATGAGTAAAAAGAGTATTGAAACACTAAGAAATAGATGTAAAAATATTTAATTCAGTTACTCATATACTTTGTTTTTGTTTTGTTCTGCTTTTTCTGAAACAGGTTTTCACTTCATAGTCAGGCAGGCCTTTGACTCACTAGATAGCTCCTGCTCACCTGGTCTTGCAGCGATCCTCCAGGATCACTGCATCAGGCTCCCTCACACGTTCTCTATTCCACTAATTTTTCCCTTTCCTAGTCAATGAGACTAGATTACACAGTCTAGGAGTTTCAGGACAATGCTTTTGTTGCTTTTTAACTTATAAATAATAAAATGTACTTTCTACCACTATTTTTGTGCTTCCAAATACTTTTGTGTACCCAAACTCAGCTTGATCGAATAATCAAGCTGAAATACAGCTAATTTTCTTATGAGCCTTTTTTGGGGAAAAAAAGTTGTGAAGCTAGAGTAGAGCATTTGTCTAAAGGCTTTTATTCACAAGGTTTTTCTAGAAAACAAATCTGTACCAGAGAAGTACAAAATTAAGTAGATTCTTATTAATGTTAACAACAAACAATATTATTACAAGTTATAAAAAATGTGAAGATGAATGAGGATAGAACAGAAGTCACATCCATTAAAATGCACTTTCAAAAATCTTTTAAAAAATACATTAAGAGAAAATGATTAATATTGAAGAAAAGCAATTAAGATCAAAGATATATAGCATGGGCTTCTAAAAGTAAAACAAACTACTGAACAGGACAAGCAGTAAAAACAATTCAAAACAATTTCCTCAAAATTAAAATTTTTTTTTGAGTTTACATATGAAAATTTCTGGCTCTATAGTCTTATCATGCAGTAGAAAGTTCTCAAATTCTCAGCTACTATATTGACTATTTCAGAATGCTAACTCATGATAACTAACTAAGACATAGTTAAGTAAAATTACTTAATTTTAAAATATATGCATTAGGCAAAGCAAGCAATTTATAGAGGACTAGATTACCATCACCTGTTTTAACAGTATCTTTATCTGCCAGAATAAAATAGAGGTATACATTTATTTACATTTGAGAAAATATAAAGACTTAACATACAGTACCACTGTCAAGATTTTTAAAGGGTAAAAGGTAAAAGGTTTATATGCAATAATTCAAGAATAATGAAGAATGTACTAGGGGAATTAGTTTCAACAATCAAAATGAAAGGGAAAGGTAAGGATGAGAAGTAGGCACATAGCCACAGCCAGGCGTGGCGGCATACGCCTGTAATCCCAGCATTAAGGAGGCTGTAGCAGGAAGACTGCCACGTGTTCAAGGCTAGCCTGGGCTAAATAGTGAGACACTTGCCTGTTTTCTGTACATACATGTGAAAAATAGATGATCAATATTACCACTGCCTACTTCTTTTTAAAACCAAAATTCTAGGAGATACGACTACAGAAAAAAGTTTGCAGAAAATAAAAACTAGAGCCTTCAATTTGAATTCTGTTAATATGAACTCATGAAGTACTTTATGATAACACATTTTGTAGCAATATGCAATTTGAAACAGCGAGATTATGAGACTGAAAAATCATTTTCAATAAAGGAAAAAAAGGAGCTAAAGCATGGTGAAGACATGGCTGGTTCTAGATTTGGGGTACAAAATTCATCATAACTATTACTATGGCTGTGTCCAGATGTTGCCCCCAAAACCTCATGAGATCATAGGTGGGGCTTTTCAAATGGGGCTGGATCCAGAGTGTGAACCCGGGATTAGGTGTGGGATTACTGAATTACTCCACTGATTGTTCTGGCTTAGTTCTAGGTGTGCGTAACGGCATGGAGCCTGGACAGAATACAAAAGAAGAGCTGCTGTCCCTACCTGCTACTTGTTGCTTGCTTTGCTGCTTCATTCCCTGCTGCCTTCTGCTGCCGTGACCTGTTTCTCCTCTGTGATGCCCCTCTGCCATGCCACTGCCTTGGGGCCAGCCAACTATGGACTGAAACCTCTACAAACTGTGAGCTAAATAAACCTTTCCTTCATTAACTTTGGGTGAAGAGTGTTTTGTCTTAGCAACAAGGAAAGTAAGACAACTATAGAGCACTGGGTCATGATAATGAAGAAAACTATGGAAAACTACTGCGGTCTAGTTGAGTTAACCAGAGGCAATGAAGACATTCCCAAACATGGGAACATTTGCATTTCATTGCTTATATGTGATAATGGATAGAAACCATAAAATATAAATTCCAAGAGTTTATATGGAACAAAAGTTATTGGTTATCTCAAAAGATTCTATTACCTTAAAAATGTGTAAGTAATGTTCTGCTTTTTCTTCCATAAATTATAGCACTAAGTAACAAAATACTAAAGATATCATTTTATAAAAGCACATTTATCAAATAAAACTAAGCTATTGCCTTTTGTTAAATCAAAGTGAACCCTGATGAAAGAATATAGTTTTAGCTATAACCTGAGATCAAATGTGAGCCCTATCCAGTTAACTCCAGACCGAGCTTCTAATGTGCAAAGTACAGAGAACAAAAGACCATGTAGAATCCACAGTACACATCAGCAAATTCTCAGTGCCAGCAGCTCTGTAACTCAAACCACACTGATTTTTCAACAATAAATTATAGCCACATCACTTAGCAACTGAGGTATATCATTGGAAAAGCATTATCAGGTGATTTATTTCACTGAGAATAGAATGTATCTAATCTAATACAGGTGCACTATCACTAGATAATAATGTCCTATAGGGCTACTACCATATATGTGATGCATCAACAGCACAAAGTGCTATTTAGCACAGTTATAAAAGGAGGAGGATTTAAGAACCGATAGATTAAAAATGACTTAAAAGACATCTTTAGAAGTAGCTAACTAAATCGGAGTTTAAGTATGTACATTTGGATAAAATAACAGCACTAAAAATTCATAATAGTACGTAATTTTGTGGACATATTAGACCTGTCACTGGAACAAAATACTCAACATCCAAAATCTAGAGATGTTTATTTTTCCTCACCGTTTCAATAGGCTCTAACCATGGTCAGCTGCCCTTGAGGCATAAAGGTACAGCAAAAAGGCCTGACAGCAAAGCTGGTGACCAGAAGCACCCAGTGCTGGGAACATCCAGGGTCGAGAACACACCCTTCTCAGTCACCCTAGTGACCAAACCTTCCTCCCAGCATGAGACTTTTGGGTATATTTTAGATCTAAACCATGACATTGGAGAAGGACAGGATTGCAATTAGAATAGGATACATGGAAACAGTCTATAAAACTCTATTTCTTGACTGGGGAATATTTATAAGGTTGTTCACCTTATAATCTATTAAAGAGTTTTCATTGTGTTTTATTTTGTAACTTAAATGTTTTTAAGCAAGAAGAGAGCCCAGGTGTGGTGAAGCATGCCTGTATACTACACACTTATGGGGCTGAATCAGAAGGATGGTGAGTTTGAAGCCAGCTGAAAAATAAAAGAATAGAGAAAGAAATTCCTTTAGAAACCAAAAAAGTACTCTAAATCAAAAAAGAAACAATTATATAAGAAACTCAATACAGTAAAACTATAAACATCCCTGCACATGACAGACCATCAAAATATATGAAACAAAAAGTGAGAATTAAAACAAATCCTATTTCATAATGAATATAGAACCAAAGATAAATAAGACAACTTCACACCAGTAGATGTAGCAGACGTACACAAAACACACTGTAAAGCAGTATACACAAAACCTCAAACCCAAAACAAAATGGATATAATCTAGAACAGCAGAGATAAATGAATAGAGAATGGAAACACAATAGAGCAATGAAACAAAATTTGCTCCCTTCCGTTTCTGGTGGTATTTATCAGGGACTGAACCCAGGGCCTCTCTTACCTTATTTGAACATCTACCCCTGAGCTATTTCTCCAAATCTTTTCATTTTGAGACAGGGTCTTGCTAAGGTACCCAGGTTGGCCTTGAACTTGTGATCCTCCTGCCTTAGCCTCCGAAGAAGCTGGGATTATAGGTGTATACCACCATGCCTGCAAAAACTGTTTATTTTTCCTCCTGGCATAGTGCAGCAGTTTAAGTCACTGGTTGCTTTTTGTCTAGTCAAACCCCAAGTTTGCCTGTGTTAGTTTTCTCACGTTAGGGACAGCGTTCCCCCAAGATTTAGCTCTAAATCCTCTTCTGTTCCAGTCAAGTACTCGTATTTTACATATATGAAGTATGTTTTTATCTCTAAAATGTCATTTTCCTAATCCTTTTTAAAGTCATTCTCCATTATTATTATTATTTTGGCAAGCAGTCTACCATTGAGCTTCACTCCCAGCTCACAAGCCTGCATTTTTATCTTCTTACTTTTTACTACTGGCACAGCCAAATACCTGATACCCAAAATTAGGGAAGGAAAAGTTTACACCTTACAGTTAGTTCATGGAGGTTTCAGTCCATACTGACCTGCTCCAAGGCAGGGTGGAATGGCAGGCGCAGTTAACGGCTGCCACAAACAGTGAGGTGCGTATCTACCAGAGACACTTTCTTCCCATTACAGGACATCCTGGCTCCACCCGTGGGCGGGTGAAACACTCACACCACCAATCTGAGTGCTAGACAACAAACCAATCACAAATGCTAGATTTGGTCCAGGCCATAATTGCATGAGGCTTGGGGGCCATTTACATAAGCCATGACATCTTTTTCCTTTAAAGTCTCTGTTGCTCATCTGCTTTCAGTTATTCTAGTTTAATTTCTGAATATTTCTAATTTTTCTCAAATTTGTTACATATTACTCTATTTCTTTCACATCTCTTATGAATTTCTAAGCCACTTATAGCTAATTTTAAGTACTAGGGTCATATTTTTTATACATTTTATGAGCATGTCCTTTTGTGTGCTTTCACAGGTTATTTTGCTTTGTTCTGTTTTTTTGTAACCCAGTGTGACTACAACTTTGGTTTTGATGCAAATGGACTTTTCTGAACTTTTATAAGGTGTGGCTCTGGGCCTTTCTAGCAAGTATCTCCTATTTTTTTAATAGTGTTGTGTAATATGGTAGTTAGCTTCCTGAGATTTCCTTGGAACATTTTAAGTAACTCACGTGATAATACAAAAATGAGTAAGATGATATTGAAGATGAAGCAAATACAGTGAACAAATCTTTTTTAGAGAACAAATTTCATGTTCTAAGAAGCCCTATGCAAATACAACCTACCTTCTTAAAAAAAAAAAAAAAACTAGGCCTTTGAGAAAAATGTATGTGTGTGATGTGTGTGTGCATGCCATCTAATAAAAGTTTTAAGGGAAATTAATAGCCAGTTTTACCTTGAATAATTGAGTCTTACATGTAATGAAACAAGATATAAAACATAATTCTATTTTAAGTTGGAAAAGAAAAGCTGCCATGCAAGTTTTATGATGCAAAATACTCTACATGTAATGGTAAATGGATTTTCGTCCATGTCAGTACATCCCTTATATCACTTCATCTCAAAAACTGAAATCTTCCCATTGTAATTTGGTGTGATTTAAAACACACAGCAAAACATCCCATCCAATATATTATTTTAATTATTCTTTATAAAAATGTGTGAAAGATGCAGACTATCAACATATGTACCAGGGTCAAATGCCACTTCAATTAAAAACTTTCTCTCACAAGAGCCACTTTGATGATTCTTAATGAGGCACTAACCTGAACAAAAGGACTATGACTGCATATTGACTAAAACAGTACATTTAAAAGACCAACAACTTAGTGATATCAAAAACAAACAAAACAAAATGTAGTTAAGACCATCGACCATCACTCTGAAAGCTGATAAAGAGATGAAATATTTAGCCTACCATTCTGCATGAAAGTATACCATGGTAACCAAACGGCCATAGTAGAACAAGTTTCTTCTATATAAAAGAACTCCAACATGTAGATGCAAACATGATGATAAATTTGGAGGGAAATCACCGTGCTACAGGCATCTGTGAAATAACTGATTCAGGCCAGTCCATTACAGCAGGGATTTTACAACACTATGTACAAAGATTGTAGGGAACTTTCCAATGAAAGTGTCAGGCCTCTCAACCCAGTACCCAATGGTAAGCTGAGCATTCTTAAAGCAAGATAACCAGATATTACATACCACTGCACTCAATGTAACAGAAAGTACACTACACTACTAAGCAGTATTCTTCATAAAATAAAAAAAAAAAGCCAGAAGCTAATTAATCCTCTGTAGATCTGACTTCTAATAAATGATGAAGCCGAACAAGAAACCAACTGACTAAACTCAAGACTGAGATAGGAGACAGGGCTCCTTCAAAAAGTCCCAGTCCACTGGATGGTGGGGAGCAGAGAGAGCACTTAGATTTTAGGATACTTAAAGAGGAAAAACCACAAAATACGTAACTATGCAGGCATAGTTAAGATCATGGTTTAAATAAACCAAACATCATTTAAAATGTACAGGGTATTAGATACAAAGAAATTATTAATCATTAAGTGAGACACTGACATTATGGAATGTTTTTTATAAACTCTCCAGCATTCAGAGTAAAACTCCCTCACATGAAGACATGCTTTAACATGTTCCCACCAGCTCGAAGCACTGGTGGTACATCCATGACTGCCCCATCCGGTGGTTTGTATTACTGAAGGCTCAGCAGAACAATCAGGCACAGGACATTCACACACACCACCAGTTGATCAGTGCCCATTAGCGGTGAAGCACAAAAATGATGGCCCATACCGAACACATTAAACAAAGGAAAACAAAAACTATGGCAAAATTTAATGGTAAATGAAGCTAGATTACAGAGCTGTAAGAGTTAATACATAGGCCATTCACAGAGGGGGAGAGAAAACAATGCCAAACCAGCAAATAAGCCCAGTCTGGGAACCAGCATGATGAGCAGACAGGAACAGCTAGACCCAAGCCTCTTCCCTTGAGTCAGCACCATTCACAGACTTGGAGACAAAATGATGTCACGCCAGCAAACAAGCCCAGTCTAAGAACCAGTGCCATGCACAGGCTGCTGCCGGATGGGGAGACCCAAGCCCCTTCGGGTATGTGGGCTGGCAAACAAGTAGTACCAGTTCTCCACCCCTACCCCAGAATCTGGCTTATCCAGAGAAATACAGGCTAGGATGATAGCTATAGAGGTGAAATGCAATCGGATGCCTGTGGTGCTTTGGTGCTTCACTAACATTGCAGGTCTAGAGTCAGTGGTCTAACCATACGTTCAGAGGATAGGGGTACACAGGGTGGTAACTAGGGGGGATCTTGTGAGAGTTTTAGCCATTGATGTTTCCCTATGGTCTTGTTTTGAGGTCCTATATTGTTTCCATTGTTTTGTTGGGTTTTTATTCCCTTTTTGTTTATGTTAAATCCGATGGCAGAAGAAGCTATTCCAAGGACAGCAAGATATATTATGATAGTAATTTTGGATTTACTATTGGTTTGTTTTGAAATTCTTTGTTGCATTGCTTTGCTTCTATTCTGTTGATTTTTACTATGTTCGAAGTTATCTGTAGCTATTTTGAAGACCTCAAAAGGCATTATTGGTAACCATTGTTGATTCTGTAATGTTTTAAAGTACTGTATCTCTTACACTGGTTTGTTTTGACTGGTTTTATTCTGTTTTATCTTCTTTAAAATAAAACTTTTTTTAAAAAATTTTTAAAAGGTTAATATATTCTCTATTCCAAGGGATAGCTAAAACCTTTTGTAACAATAACAAATCATTCTTTTGAAAAACATTTAATACACATACTAGACAAAATCTTATTATCGAGAAGTTTTATTGGTAGGTTTTTAAAAAGAATGGGTTTTAGAACATTAAAGACGACAAGATAGGATATATACAAAGATAATTAAAATATTAAATATTATCTAAATTAAAAAACCATAATTCAAACTACTAATTATAATCACTGTGCCTTGGTACAAGCAGCTGTAGTTCTTTATGAAATTCACCTACCCTCTCACAAAGACTATGAAGCCTCCCCGCAAGTTCAATCATTTTTAATAATTAATGCTGGGTTTTGTGTGTCAGCATGCACATTTACATGAACAAAATCCAACCTACAGGACTTTTCAGTTTTCTTCGAAAATTACCTTGAGCATCTTTTAAAATGTGAGTAGTAACAGGCTGTATCCTTACAGAAAAAGGCTTTGTATACATGAAGAGCTAGCCAACACTGCCATGAGTGGTTATACAACTAACCAAAGAAAAGTGGCAGTACTCGGTGAACTGCGTTTACTGTAGGAACTCTTCCTAGGTAGCTGAGTTCTTAGCTCCTATTACACTACCAGCCGAACATGTATTCCATTGCTTTGGATACAAGACTTTCATCTTTTTTTGGCGTCTGTCTGTCAGAAATAACCTATTAAAAAAACACAAACACACACAAGTTACATTATGGTTCCTTTAGTGATAGCCAATTCTACAATTAAGGACCAATTTAAAAGTGAAACACTAAAATACTAAAACACATTTATGGCACTAAATTATATACTTTATAGATTAAAATGTGAACTTGTAATATCCTAATGCTGTTAATAATGGTAAAATTTCACTTTTTTAACAATATAAAACATCTGCTCCTTAAATTAGAAAACTGAAAAACAATACAAAAGTTGTTAAGACATGGGGAATTTAAAACAGGCTTAAAGAAACAAGGGAAAACAAGTAATACAATGAGGTCCAAATTTCAGGAAAAAAAAAAAACACTAAACAGTCACTACCTGCCCTGCTAGAGCCCAATTATTTTATGTGCTCTGTTTCTGGGCCTTTACTTGCAGCTGACAAAGTTGAAAACTCTTGGAAAATTAGGAGGAGACAATAATATATTGAGTCAGAGTCACAATTATTCTGCCATTCTTCAAAAAATACAATAAGCTTCTAAATACTATTTTGAAATAACTTTTTCATCTATTAAAATAAAAGCTAGCAAGTGTCTTTTGATAACCAAGACTACTTCAACCTACGATTCTTCACTTGTGATACTTATCATCAGTTCCAGTCATCAACTGACATGGACTTAAAGTTGTATCACACCAGCAGTTTGTACAGAAGACAATAATAAAGCAATAAACTTCAGAAATGTTTTAAGAAATGGCAGAGAAAAATAAATATTACGGTGCTAGAGAGCAGGCCCTGGCACATGATAGGCAAGTGCTCTACCACTGAGCCATATCCCCAGCCCCACTGTTTTAAAAGTTCAAGACAACTTTCTAATTAGGCAAGATTTTACCTTTATAGAAAATTCAAGAAGTATAAAGGTTTCATAAAGGCAATCAACACAGCAAGAAATAGCAAATGATACAGAAATCAACCCAATGAAATAGCTAAACACACTAGCCTTTCACTACATCTTTTTGAGCCAATCCTTAAAGTACCTGGTAGTCACTAGTAGAAGCTTTGTATGCGGTAGCAAGAGGCCTCATGGTGGAAATCCTAGGAGTACTTCCAGGCTGTGTTGGTGTGCCTACAGTTTTGATTGGTGGTGTAAAAGCTAGAGATGAAGATGACAAAGCACTTCTATCACTGTTTTCCATAACACTCTGGAGAAGCAAAGGAACAGGTCCTTTCATTATAAATTTAATATCTAATAATCTAATAATACATGATACTTTCTAAAACATGTATTTAAAAAGCTATATTTTTTACCTCTCAAATAATTTTAGGCTTCAGAAGACAGTATGTTTCTTAACATTTGAAATTTAATACTCCACCAAAAATCTTAAGTCAGTTATGTCAAACAACCTCAATACAACTACACACCACAAGAATAAGACTCTCCTTAATAAACACTATGAAAAATTAGCAAGGACAAAATGATAGAATAGTTAAGGAAAACTGCACAAGAAGCTAGAAATGACATCTAAAACTATTTAGTACCCAGTAACCTAAAACAGTCTTCCAGCTTCTGTGAAGATCTGTAACAGAATAACAGTTACAACTCAATCACATGGCTATAATAAATTCTAAGAACAGCAACATGTCTACTTTGCTCACTAATGTGAATCACCAGCACCAAACAAAATGTTTAGTATGTAGTACTAGTCTGAATATACTTACTTACAGTATGTTCATAATAATTTTATAAGCCACACATTTAAATTATACTCAATATTATTTAATAAATATATAAATACAATTTTAATATTTAGAAATGAGTAACAAAAAACTTCAGTTACTTAAAAGTTAACTATTAATTACCATTCATGTGAAGTAGTTCATTCAGAAACACCATCATTCGCCTTAAGTACTTAAAAAATCTCATGTTGCCTTTGCATAAGACACAGAGTAGTCAAAAGACCCAATATATGGGCTGCATCTGTAACAATTCTGAACAAATTACTTACACTCTACTTGACCTCTTTGAAAAATGAAGGCATTGGGATGGATTATCTCTAAAGTCTTTTAAGCATTTTTGTCTCACCGCAAAAAACAAACATACTTTACTTTTATCACCAATAGCTTACTTTGTCTATACATGGTTTTACACCAATCATGATGGATTCTCCAAATATTCTCCCATCTTTGCTTAATGCTTTCCGGGCCTGCAGTTTAGACTGATAACGAATGTGCATCCAATTTCCTGTGTTAGACATCTGTAAAAATTGAAGTTGTCTCTTAAGATAAAAATATATTTTAAAAAACACAGTTAATGAAATCTATTACAAAATAGAAATAGGTGAGAATGAATTTACACTTTCATTTTTTATTTGATGCCCAGTAAAAAAACTGTGTATTAGAATTCAACAAAACTGTTATAGGAACAGTTTCAGTAATCTCTATTTAGTTCTCAGTTCTCTAAATTAGAGTACATAGGTGGTGACTATTCTCTGAAAGTACTCTCAAAACAACTTTTTTTTTTAATTTTAAAGAGAATAAAATCAAACAAGGTACAACAGAATAAAGCAAATCAAAACAAAACAATGAAACAGATAAAGGACTTCAAGGTAAAAGGAAATCAACAATGGCTACCAAAATATATCTTGGTATCTTCAAAATGGCTGCCCATACCAGCACACATAATAAAATCAAACAAAACAATGAAAACAATACAGGACTTCAAAATAAGATAACAGGAAATTAACAACAGCAACCATAATGTCTCTTGTTATCCTCTACATAGACGCTCAGACTACTGGCTTTAGGCCAATCAAAACAACTGTTTCTTATGAAATATTTTAAAGCTGTAATCATTAATATGATTTTGTGAAGCTAAATTTGTAATAATGGAAAAAAGAACTAGTGGTATAACTTATGCTTTCTATAAGATAAGTAACTAAAAAATTCTATAAAGTCAGAAGCGCTTTCTTTTCCCTTTATTGCTAAGAACAATTTGGAAAACAGTAAAATAATATTTAGTATAATCTTATCTTTTTTAAAAGGGACTGAACCACTAAAAAAAGGAAGGGTGGATCCTGAAACTTTCACTCTTCAAATCTTCTTAATCCATTTTATCAGACACTATTCACCTTGAGCCTTTCATAGTGCAAAGGACATTTTTGAAAATTTTAAAAAACACAATGTCGGGGTCAGGGATGTATTTCAGTGACACAGCGCATGCCTGGCAAGTGCAAGGTCCTGAGTTCAATTCCTGGTACCAAAAAAAAGTTCCTAAAAAAAGTTTTAAGTTTATAAAAAAGACAAAACTCCAAAACTTGGAAACCATTTCCTTCAATTCACAGCTTTTCGTTTCTTATTCTGAATTGATAAAAAAGCAAATCTTACCACATGTTTTAAGATATTTCCATACTGTGCAAATTGCAATAATATATAGGAAGCAGATGCTTGCGGAAACCTGAAAAACAGAGTTGTCCGGACAAAACAAAAAGGTCACACCTTCCACCATCAATGATAATGTATAAATTACTCCCCCTCCCAAGCACCTATTATTAAGAGATCCCTAGTAATCTTGTTTTCTCCTAAATAGGTTAACTCTATCAATGAACAATCACTCAAAAGAAAAACTGCTGTGAAGTGTTGACGTGGCTATACTGTGATGCCAGATTCTGTTTCTGAAATCTCTAATCCCCATTCTCAGAGGTATTATCAAACATAGCTATAAAGAATAGTTCAGTATTTTCTGTATTTTGTAGTATATGCATGCTTTTATATATCACTAGATATATTAGGATTACCAAGAAGAAATTTATATTACCAAGAAAAATATATAGTCACATCATTCTGCCTTGACCCCTCAAACAAAATTCTAAGGTTTAGCCCTAGGACAAAAATAAAAGTTAGCAACAATATTAATGGTACAGAATAATTTAAAATAGTATTCAAAACTTAACAGCCATACCTTCAAATGGAAAATTGAAAGTGATTTTTACTTTTTTCTTTATAAAGTACTGTATGGTTTGACTATTTCACAACGATGACATTATTATTTTATAGTCCAAAACAAAAAAGCAATTTTCTATTTTAAAACCAGTATCTATCAGAGGGGTGAAAATATATTATCTGGAAGTTCTTTACTAACGCGGTTAATTTGGATCTTCAAACTCCAGAGTAAAAAATGTGAGGTGGGTGGGGATTAGACATGTTAAAATATCTCTGGATATGACATTTTTAACCCCAAAGAAGGACAAGTAGGGTGCCTATGGAGCGCTCAAAGAAAAAAGAGAAAACAATGGCTGTTAGGGTGGTAAATACGAAATAAAACCTAACTCTACGACTCTAAGCCCGTCTGAGTAGAAAGTAATACGCCAATACTCTTAAAAAAAGAATCATCCAAAACAATGAATATTCCATGAATCATGAAATGCACTATGAAATATATATTTTTTCACTATAAATAATCAAAATAAAATGTTTTATGCCTTAAAGGAGAATGCTTTAATCTCATACAGCGAGTGAATAAAAACATAAAATTAACAAAATGAGGTGCTAGGAGAGTGTACTACATGAAGAGTGGGTGGGTAAAAGTACTTCAGCTTAATTACTGGGAATCACAAAAGTGACACCATTACTACTGAACCTGAAACACATTGATTAGGGACTGTTTATATCTAGATGTCTTCCTCAAGAGCTTCAGGTACTCAATATGCATCTAGGCAGAGCTTTTTGCAAGGTGACAGAATCATGTGAGCAACACAGCTAATCTGCCATTAAGGGGGTGGGGGGCCACTAAAGGGTTATCTCCCTCCCTGGCTCCTTCCCTGACTCTGTGCTTCCTGTCAACCAAGCTGTGAGCTGCTCTGCTATGCCACCTTGCCTTGGTGCCAGCTAATTATGGACTAAAACATAAACCAAAATAAATCTCTCCCTCCTTAAGTTATGGGTGTTGGGTATTTTGTCCTGGGAGGAGAAAGTAACTAAGGCTCGAATATATATCCATGTTCAAAAACATTCAGCTGTGTTTAGGAAAACAGAAAATTTTAGACAAGAAAAAGAAATAAATAAACAAACCAGTTCAAATGTTATGTCTATGACTGAGCCCTGGCTCAGAGGATGCAATAATCCTGCTTCTAATCCAGTCAATAACACAAAATCTGGCCACTGCTATCTCAAAGAAAAAAAGTTTCTAGAGACAACAGGAGTATGGAAGACGCTTCACCATGCATTCTTGTATGTTTGAATTTTTAAAATATAAAATCCACTAAACATTGTTCAAGGAGTTCATGTATTCTTTTTTTAACTCCAAAAAAATATACAGTAAAGTACGAACATGGCAAAGATGCACTTTGAGAAATAAGTTTTACATAATGTAATATAAATATCAGCCTGAAAAAAATTTGAAAACCATCTGACTTTTACTTTTCTGTTAACTAGATGTGAATAGCTATTCTACCCATTTTATGTCTACATCTCAGTTTCCTCCTTTGTAAAAAAACAAAACAAAACAAAACACAAGATATGCTCTCTAAGCTGCTTTACAATATTCTGGACGTGTATAAATGTATTCAGAAGGGGCTGGGGATTTAGCGGCATAAGCACCTGCCTTGCAAGCAGGCGGTCGTGAGTTCAATCCCTGGTACCGATAAAAAGTTAAAAAAAAAAATTAAATGTATTCAGTATGCATCTAGGACTGTCCTCTTCTGTAACATTCAACATTCTATGACTAGAATGTATAAACATGGCAACACATAGTATGCACATAAACTAAGTTCAATTTTGGGGTTAAGTCCTCTAGACATAGAGAAATGACCATTACAAAGTGGAAAAGAAGCTCCCTAAGGGAGCAACTCTGCTCAAACAGCTAGTAAATGTATTTAAGAGGAAATAATTTGGTAAGAGACCCACAGACAAATGCTTTGAGAAAACTATAGAACTCTAGTTAATAATACGTACTGAAATGTCCAAGTGACATGAACTGATATCTACAACTTATGACATACACCAACAATAACAAGAAAAAACAAATGGATAGACAACAGATAAAGCAAATGTAACAAACTGTTAACATCAAGATAGTGGGTATATGGGCCTTACTGTGCAATTCTTTCCATTCTTCTGAACTGTCTGATAATACAGTACTCATTATCAAATATTGGGGCAGAGGTATCTGTTTTTAAAAGGCTCAAAAACCTTACCCAAATACAGTCACCCAAGTGTCATCGAGGTGATCTTCTGAGGTCAGAGAATCTCCTTGAGTATAGAAAGGATCCAACTGGGCAGGAGACAGTGTTGTCTTTCTTGGCTGACCAATATTTGCTGGACTAAACACACTTTGCCCTATATTAGTATATTTAGTAAGTTAATTGACAATATAAACTTTGATTTACTTTAAAGTAAAGATCTAGTTTGTGAAATACAATAAATGAAAAACTTTATTAATGAAAAGGGTTGCCATTATATAAATAGTTTGACTGTGAGCCAGGTGTGGTGGCACACACCTGTAGTCCCAGCATCTGAGACAGGAAGACTATCATGAGTTCAGGGCAAGTGAGTTCAGGATCAGCCTGAACTACTCAGGGAGAACTTATCTCAAAAAACAAAACAAGGGGGTTGGAGATTTAGCTCAGTGGCACAAGCACCTGCATGCCAAGCACAAGGTTGGGAGTCCAATGCGGGGGGGCGGGGGACACAAAAAAAAACCCGCAAAGCAAAATGTAACTGTAACAATTTTATAACCATACAATGAGATAAGGCCATTAATAATTATACATAGCTCATAGTTTTGCAAATGTTTTATTACATATTATAAATTTGCCAATTATTTTATTAATTTCTGATTAAGCCTGCCAGAAAAACTCAGTCAACCTAAAAGACTCCTGCTGGATTCATCTTCCATATGTGCCATTTTTATCAAAGTACCTCTGCCTTAAAAATATTTTAAAACTTTTCATTGTCCAACAACAAATTCCAAATACTTTACTCTCCACCATGTATTTCCAGTGTGCCTCTCAACAATACCCACCATGTCTCCTAAAACGTGAGAGTACTTCTACAGTATTCAGGTAAATGCCTTCTCTCTGGTTCTTATCATTCAGTTAACAGCACCCCCGACAGAGCATCCCTGTGTCCGACCGTCCATGCCAAACACTTGATATGCTCCTTTTAATGCAGAGCTACTGGCCAATCAAGACCACACATTTCTAAGAAGCAAAGTCTAATTTTCTTCATTTTTATGTAGCAATAATTCATTCAAATATTTTTTCAGTTTTTCATATATACCAAGTATCATTTTAGGTACTAAGAGTCCAATAGTAAAGAAGTTATATAAGAAATAAATAAGTAAAACAAAATCATCTCAAATTGAGCCCAAATTCTACAAAAAGAAAGTACTTTAAATTTTCTCTTAACTTTGATGATACAATGACTTTATATTTTTATTAGTGTATGTTTTCCATACACAGTAACTACATGCATCTTGAACTGGGACATGCCACATCTTGGACATTTTTAATCCCCTTTCCTCACCCTCTCCTTTCCATCTTTCCCTGGATTCCCTTCTCACACAGCCTACCTCCCTGTTTCTTACCTCTTTTAATTTGCTCTTTTAAATTATTTATATTTTGGGTTTCCCCATACTAGAAAACCATGTAATATTTTAACTGAACATGTTATAGTCAGGTGCCTAACAGCACACATCTTAACCAATGGTCCAGTTAACTTTTGGTCCCTGGCATCCCCTTTGACTCTATCACGCAGTAAACTACACCCGATTCTTATACTGATGGAAATCAGTGATGAGCTATTCACTGAATGACAGCCCCAGCTGCAATCGCAGGTGGGTCCCACAACCAGACCAGAATGCTTGATGATATTAGCCTGAGAAATATCACACAAGCCTAAGCAGACACACAGCCCTTTTTCTCTAAGAAATCTGCACAGCACTGAACCAAAAGAAAACCAAATTTCAATGGAAAGAAAGAAAATGTGTTTTCTGAGGAAAGAAAAAATTTTTTTCACACTCCTTAAAATCCATTAAAGAATAAACACACAAAAATCAACAGAAACAATAAATTTCATTTTTTTGCCAGAATACTGAGACAGATGGCTTTGAAATCCAGTTTCTTTGTGTCTTCTGGCAGTGATAAAATTAACTCACCATTTGGCAGGACAGCAACAGTATCACCTTCACTGGTACTCACACTGTGTGCCAATGCACAGCATAAAACCTCTAACTCCAACAGTGCATCTCAGGACACCAGAGGCACAAGCCATGGCTGAAGCTGGGTTTTCTGCAGATCAACAAGTGCCCCAGGCCCGGCCCTCTGATTTTAGTTTCTAATGCAGTAAACACAGAGAGCTATAACCCATGTTTATGTTGGTGGCCCTCAGGCCTCATGCATTTACATTATGCATCTGTGATTGGTTCATTGTATAGCGCTTGGATTGATGGTGTCAGTGCTACACCCACATAGGGGTGGAGCCAGGATGTGATGTACTGGCAGGAAGAAGGTGTGTTTCTCTTTTGCCGGTTTCCACCTTGCTGTTCGCAGCTGACATGAACTGCAGCCCCACCATGCCACCCTGCCTTGGAGCCAACTGAGTGTAGACTGAAACCTACAAACTGTAAGAAATAAACCTTTCCTTTCCCAACTTTGGGCATCAGGTATTTTGTCTCAGCAACGAATAAAAAGTAACTAAGACACTACCTAAACAAATCCTCTTTGATCTTCAACTTTAGAGACTGTAAACAGTATATAAAAACTAAGAAATTTGAGAAAGCTATTCTACAGAAGCCAGTATGTGATTTGTACTCCCTTTGTACTGACTTTCTGCTTGCTCCCTGCTCAACTGATTCTAAAAATAGAGAAGATAGCTGCTGCTTTATTTCTTCTCAATTCCCAACTGAACTGAAAAATCAACCCAAGTCTGACATTACATCATTCCAAAGTATTTACAGTCAAACAGACTTTTAGAGTATATACTTAAGAAAGAAATTCTCTGCAAGTTCTTAAGAAATTGCCTGCCAAAGCCCCTATAGTAAAAGTTTTATTAAAAATCTGTATACTACCCCAATCTGAGATTTACAATGCACATTAGCATCCTAGTATAAGAAGCTGAAAGAGTAAATAAGATCCAAAGATACAACAGATATTGTGAAATGGGAAGAAACTGTTCAAAAGGAAAGACCAACTGGGATGGGAAAAAAAATATATATACACACACAAGACAGTCAAGATAGTTCTACTACTAATATCTATTAGTTCATTAAAAAGAAAAGTTTGTGCTAATATTGTTTGGAATCTGAGCAATTACTTTGAAAACAACAATATACAACATATCATCCAGCGTTACTCTCCGATCTTGTTTTGAAATTTTGTATCATTTTTCCTTTTTTCTCTCTTTAAAATTAAAAAAAGCTTCTCAGGAGTTTTTCAATAAAGTCCTGATATCACCTCTATCAACTCAAAATTTCCCATATTATTTGACCAGTCCATCCTTACAAAACAAGTATGATGGAATCTTGATATTATGTCAAATACATCTTATGTGCCTTATAACAGGAGTGGCAAATCTTTTAGTGACACATGTCCAAATGTCAACCAAGACCCACTTATTTATTGCCAAGTGCCAACACTGCATTTAAACCTGAATACTGAGGTTTTAGTTTAGAAAAATCAAACATTATCATGTCTTAAAAGAGAAACACAGGGCCAGGGAATTAGCTCAGTGGCATAAGCACCTGTCTGGCAAGTGCAAGGTCTTAAGTTCAATCCCAAGTACCACCAAAAAAACAAAAACAAAAACACAGTAACAGCTTTCAGTGACATAAATGGCTTTTTTGAAAGGTAAAAGTCTGCTTTTGGCTTGCTTTTGCACACTTAATGCGATCTCTGCTGCTGTATCATACTATTTGTCAAACCTTGGCAGGGACGACTATACTCCCACACCAACAGAAGTGCCTGCTACCGCATGCCTGGCACAGGTCCTCCAACTCCCTTACAATATCTGACACAAGAATTCACAGGAACTAAGCCCACTAAGAAACAAGTAAGGCCACTATTCAAATCCAAAACTGAGATACCAAAAAGGTTAGTATTCATGAGTACTGGATGGTTCACACAGACTGAATGATTTCCTCAGACTACAGAAAAGTGAAACAATACTCAGCAGCCAGAAACAGGACACATCATTTAGCAAGGAGAGTAAATTTTATTGTTTAATTGTTGAAAGAAGACCAAGTTATTGAGACTCTTCCCAAATAAAAACAATGCAAGTGTCATTCTAAGTGAAGGAAAAAAATTCATCACCGAAGAACTTCAACACTCTTAACTCTAAGTTGGCCATATATATATAGGAGGGCCTACACTGTGGTCTCAGATCCAGAATCCAGAACTAACCCAACTAATATAACCTTTCTTTCAACAAGAATGTTTCAGATTACCTTGAATCTATTAGACTTATTAAGAAGCCTGCAGCAGTCTCCCATACCTTCTAAGACCTCCAGAGGACACTGAAACCACAGGTGGTACTGCACCACAAATTTAAAGCTTTTTTTTTTTCCTCATTCCTAGTTAGAAAATCAACCCAGGGATGCTCTACCACTAAGTTCAGCTCCAGCCTTTTCAATTTTTTATTTTGAAACGGTCTCACTAAACTGCCCCAGCTGACCTCAAAAGTACAACCCTCCAGAGCTGCTGAGATTGTTTCTAGTTTACAGCTCTTGAGCACGTTGTTTATTCATCATGAACCATGGCAGCAACTTCTGCAGTTTGAGGTGCAACTATCAAAGCCAACACAAATTTCTTTTGCCTTCTTCAAATTTTCCAAAATGTTCATATTTCAATTCAAAAGATACATTTTTAAAAACAGATCACAGCAACTTTAGTATATCTCTCCCCTCATTTCGTACTTAATCAAGAACTTTTAAAGTTTTCCATTAAAGAAACACTTCATGGCTTCTCTCGTACATATCTAAATTGCCAACATTGTTACTCTTGTGCTTTGGTGTCATTATTAATGAAGTAAGGATTACGTGAACACAAGCACTGTGATACTTTGACAGAAGACCTGGAAACCACCATGGCTGCAAAGTGACTAAAGGGCAGGCAATCGACACAGCACCCATGTACTAGACAGAGATGGCTCTGGGCAGCACACCGAAGGACAACGCAAAATTTCATCATGTTACTTGCAAACTGTGTGCAATTTAAAATGAATGGCTTATTTCTAGAATGTTCCATTTAAAAGTTCTGGACCAAGCTGGGACACTGCATAACTGTCTAGAACCTACAAAACAACAAGAAAACATGCTTAACACTTATCTACATGTTTGTGTGTAAACAGCAGTTGAGTAACCAGGCTAAAAAACAATTCACCACCTTGAGAAGTTTGAAAAGCCAATATTCAAATATTTTACAAAAGGAATCAAGCAAGTGAAGATATACAACAAATATTAATACAGGTATACAAGAATGGAATCCTAGGGCTGAGATGTAGCTCAGCGATACAGCCACCGCCTAGCATGTGTGAGGTCCTGCTTATGTGCCCAGTACTACAGGAATGGCATTCCACCATTTTACACAGCTATCATATGAATTACCCGACTTAAAAATGAGCTTACGCTTACTTTTAAAAGGGTAATACAATGTAAATAAGGGAACACTAAATCACTCAAGTGCTATAAATATATTTAACAATTACTTTTTTCTCAGCACTACAGACACATCAAATAGATACAATATATTTTTAAAATAAGGCTGATTTAAAATGAAATGTCACACTTTGATAAATGTATATTTTAAAAATATATTTACTAACTAACTTAACCCTTTAGGAAATCAGTGGAAGCACAAAAGATCCTTAAATAAATTTAAGTTCTTACACAAAAACATGCTTTTAATAACTCAAAATAGTAAAAGGCACTTTAGTATAAAATCTGAAGCTGATCTAGTTTTTATAACCTGTATACCATTCAGAAGGTAGTTTGGTTATGCTGCATCATGTAATAACCTAAGTAAGAAACCAAATGAAGGCTCAAATTGAGACAACCATTACGACCTTTAAAAATAAAACAAACCAAAATTAAAGTCTCAAATGAATAAGCAATCTAATTTTTACCCTGTCGACTACTCTAAAAAATATAATTACTTATACATAATGTAAAAGTATTTACATAAGTTTAGCATAATTGCCCCCCACGTCATTAATGTTTAATTGCTCCACTGATTTCACTTCCTTTAAATCCCAGACTTCTGGTATCCATACACTACGCTTTACAAGATGAAAATAAAGTGTGCCTAGTAAACTACATCACATTGGACCATAATTTGTCTCCCTTGATAAATCACTGTTTAAAATTCTTTTTCAGATTAAAGTGCAGGGCAAAAGACCTTATTACCCTTTATAAAAATGTCTTCCATTAAAGAACAGATTATTTCAAAACAGTCTACTAACCTAAATGAAAATAAGAAGCACAAAAAGTAGGCAATTTTAAACAGACACATGTCATTGGAAAAGAAAGGTCCTTTCCTCTTACTACACAACAAGTACACAACATGCAGTAAAGAATTTTGCCTCAGC
Source organism: Cavia porcellus (assembly GCF_034190915.1). NCBI lineage: Eukaryota > Metazoa > Chordata > Mammalia > Rodentia > Caviidae > Cavia > Cavia porcellus. The sequence continues at coordinate 69,652,297 of NW_026947495.1, read as the reverse complement.
CCAATGTGAGGTCTGACCTTTATCTGGTTTCTAAACCCCGGGAATTTCACCAGCAGAAAAAGTTATCACCCTAATCTAATCATGTGGGTCCCTCGAAGAGGTGACCCATGTTAGGAGCTGGTCGCTCCAGAAAAACCAATCATGTGAGAGAAGGATGGGAGCTGTGAGCCACACAGCATCGCCTGTTCTCTGAGAGGGAACCACCCCTCAAGATAAAGTGCCTGTAAAAACTCTGGACACAGGGGCTGGGGATTTAGCGGGCTGGGGATTTAGCTCAGCGGCATAAGTGCCTGCCTTGCAAGCAGGCAGTCGTGAGTTCGATCCCTGGTACCGATAAAAAGGAAAAAGACAAAAAAAAAAAAAAAAAAACCTCTGGACACAAAACCTCCAAAAAACCTCCCTACTTAACAACAATCTTTGTCTCCTGACACTCAAAGGTTGACAGGATCTGAATTCCCCTGAGCACAGCGGAAAGAACACATCTGGATTCCCAGATTCACCATAGCCTCTTCCTTTGTTCTAACTTGCATCCATTTGCTGTAATAAAACCACAGTCATCAGAAGAGCACTTTAAGTGAACTCACCGACTTCTTCTAGTGAGCCATCCAACATTAATGACAACTGTCTTGGAAACCCGCAAGAGGTAGGTGTGAAGTGACAGTTGCCCTGGGACCCTCCCCCAAATTCTTATGTATGTGTACCCACAAAGCACACTGCACAATGGATACAAAGGACATCCCATAGCATGGTAAATACCTCTAGTGTTCACCTCTAGTCCCGAGAGCTAATGACAAGCATTCTAGAAAAGGCACAGATTTTGAAGACCACAGGAACTGTGAAAGACTCCTGGCAGAAAGCAAGGAAAGCTAGCATAAAGTATGCATAATCAGGGATCAGAAATGCCAGGCCCCTCCTCATCCTAGGCAGCTAGGTAACTCCTGGGCTCCCACTCTATCTCAGACCAAGGATTTGTGTGGTCTTGGAAGAAACAGAACCTGCACTGCTCAAAACTTCAGTGAGTAGTCACAGTAAATAACAGCTCTACAGAGATCAAGTACAGTTAAGTCTGTTACACTGGAAAAAGAGACTTACTTGTCTGTATAGAGAATATCAGGTTAGGCATTAGGTTGTTTACAGGTTCTTAAAGGGTCATAATCTGGACACCTCACTGCCGGAAGACCTGAACTATCGATGGTGCATACATGCCGCCCCATGGACAACTATACCACTTGTAGTTGAGCCATCCAATGGAACAATCATGTTCAACTGGTGAGGCCGAGAGAAAAAAATTCTTTTAAAGTGGGTGTGGTGGCGCAGGCCTGTAATTCCAGCACTCCAGAGGCTGAGGCAGAAGAACTGCCATGAGTTCAAGGCCAGCCTGAACTACACAAGCGAGTTCAAGGCCAGCCTGCACTACACAGTGAGACCCTGTTTCCAAAAAAAAAATTCTTTAAGTAAACCTAAAAGGGTGCGGGATCTTATAGCAGGCTGAAATTAGGTTCTCCCTACAAAAACATTAACGTATTATCCACTCTCCCTACAGTGAAACCTAGTAAGAAACAAAACAGCTTTTTTCCACCAATGGTGAACTCTATGTACATAAAGATTCCAAGTCACTTGTAAATGCTTTCTTCAACAAGCGTGCTTTCACCAACAATGACAGAAAGAAAGAAAAACAAAAGTTAGAAGGGAACAGATAGTAAGAATGGTTTTAAGAAAAAAAAAAAAAAGTCAATCTCACTAATAAAAAAAACTGGCAGGAAAAACATGACACAGTATTTCTAACCATTCAAAGAATAATGAAACACTTCTTGGTAATTTTTTTAAAATTCTAGAATCAGGCAATACTTCATTCCATAAAACAGAATGAGTGTTCCCATTTTTGGAAATTAAAATGACAAACAACAAAAAAAAACTTACTGGAAAAATCTCTGAGAAAGTAAAACATAGATATGGCTGACAATGTAAGAAAGAAAATAAAAATTACAAATCTCTGCAGTGACCCACTGTACAAAAAGAATCCCAGAACAAAAAAAAAATAGGAAAAGCAACTGTCAAATACTAGATTTTTAAGTGTCATGAGTGAAAAGGCCATTAACTCTTGAGAAAAAAAAAAGTCTCACTTCAAATGAGAATAACACAGATATAACAAATTGTTTTTTTCCAAAAAGGCCACACAAAAATGCTCAGGAATTGTCACTGCATTTGACTTCTGTAGACACTGGAGGCTCCAAAGACGTCCCTGAAATTCTCACCTACATACTGTGCAAAAGCAGTCAAAAGCACAAAGGTAAGGCACTTCTGCCACAGGTCTTAGACCTGACTTCCAACTATATTCTACACCAAAAAGAGGCCATATAGAAGGAGGAGGATACAGTCTATGAAAAAGAAAGCATTAGCGTATTAGTCAGCTTTGCACTGCTGAGACAAGAGATCTGACACACACAATTTAAAGGAGAAAATTTTTATTTTGGTCCTCGGATGCAGAGATTTCAGTCCACGACTGGCTGCTCTACGGCAAAACCATCAGAGCAGAAGAACCTGGCAGAGGAAAGCCGCACACCTCAGGGCGCCTGGGCAGCAGAGGACTGTAAAGAGAGCCAGATGGGAAGGGACCGGAGACCAGACACAGCCCGCAAGGTCACACCCTGGTGACCCACCTACCCACCCATGCCAAGACTAACAAACCATCACTGAGCAGTTAGTATGACCTCATGAATCTCACAGGGGCCTGTCACACCACAAAAACTGATAGATTAACTATCACAACTACAAACTAAGGCAAATCCTAGGACGATGGTCATACCAGATAAACAGGAAATAGCCTAGAAAGGCTCAGGGAAAAGAGGCTCAGAGACAGAAGTTTTCAGCTTAAACCAAAGAAAATTGTGCTTAAAATGGAACAGTCTACAAAAGACAGATATTTATCACAGCAACAGAATGTTTGCTTGAAGGGAGCAAATGACACAAAAATTAGACTAATAAAAAAAGACAATTATTAACTATTGGAAAATAGAGTTTTACAAAACGGGTAAGTCAATACACTAAATGGTTCCACACTTACCAGTATTTACATTCATAATAATATAAACATTGACAAAGGAATAAAGTTAAATATAGTTACATTCAGAAAATAGTGCAAAAGAACAGTTATCACTCACTGCCAGAAAAATATAACAAATGTGAAAAATGAAAATCAAGAAAATAAGCAATAGGGACTGGGGATTTAGCTCAGTGGCATAAGCGCCTGCCTGGTAAGCACTAGGTCCTGAGTTCGATCCCTGGTACCAAAAAGAAAAGAAAAGAAAACAAGGGAAAATAAGCAATATAAGTTGGGGACAGCTACATGTGCCTGAAAACCCGCACTTTGGAAACTGAGGCAGGAGGCGCTCAAGTTCAAGGCCAACCTGCGCCACACAGTTCAAGATCTGCCAGTGTACATACTGTCTCAAAAACACAAATTAGCAGCAATATAAACATACGTAACCAAGTAACAGCCCTCTAAGATGACCATGTTGCAATATCCAAAACCTACGAGTGCTGCTCCCCCTAGCACAGAAGACTGCACATCGGTGTATGTACTGTGAGATGGGGAGCTTACCCGGGATAATGCAGGAGGTTTCCCTGTGAGCCGAAGACAGAAAGAGATTTCACTAGAGAGAAGCAGATGTGATGATGGTAGCAGAAATCGGAACCCCATCTATGCCATGAATATAAAAGAAAACTGCACAGGAAAAAAAAATACATCTAGAAGATGGAAAAACAATGCTGATTTTTCCTAGCACTTCCAAGAAGAACCAGTTCTACTAACACCTTGACTTTAGCCCAGTGAAACTGATCTTGAACTCTTGCCTCCCAGAACTATTAGGAAAATAATTGTAAGCTGTTTTAAGTTATTAAATTTGTGGTTACAGTAGCAACAGGATTCCCAATAAAGCATCTCATCCATCAGGAGGAGCCCTGAGATCTGAAATAATTTTGGAAGAATGAGGCTAAAGACTCCTGCACTTAAATACTTAAAACTACCTGAATTTTCTCTTTTCATTCAAAAAGCAGAAGAGGAGGAAGAGGAAGAAGAGGAAGTGGGGGAAGAATAAGGAAAAAAGACTTCTCTAGAACATCCAAAAGGAATGTAGCCCTGTTAATGCCACTGCCTCCAGACTCTCTACTCTTAAGTTTCTAGTGGCTACTATAACAAATTAGCATAAAGGATGTCTAACAGAAACTTACTCTTTCTCATTCCAGGATCATTCATTAGCAAATGTGCATGCCTGCTGGACCCTGGAGCAAAACTGCTGGGTTCCGCAGCACTTTAATTTGTACCTCAGTCTTCACATCCCCTTTTTCCTCTGTACCTCTGTCCTCTTCTGTCTGTCACATTTCTATCTCTTCCTCATAAAGCCACTGACTGCATTTTTGGACTGCCCAAGAAATCAAGATCACCTCCTTCCACCCCAACCAACGCCCTTTGCCCCAGGCAACCCCTTAAATTCTCCTTGATCACACCTCCTCTGAAGATCCCCAATTTTTTTTTGGAACCACATATAGTAACAGGGGCAGGTTTCAGGGATTAGGATATGGACATATGTGGGGGGGCCACTATCCAACTCAATACAACTTACATCCACTGATGAACACTGATGAGTATAAACTGAAGACAGAGAAAGAATCCCTGTCCTAAAGGAACTGATAATCGAATAAGACAGGAAGACAAGACCCTAGCACCAGCTTTAAAAGTGCACGTATGAAGGACCAGCTAAACCCATTCAGAAAAGGAAGACCCTTTTCCACTTATACCCACTGTACTCATGGGAACCAGAACTCTTGACAGCCTTCCTCAAAAATACCTCCAAGAAGTGCTACAATCTACCAGTTCATACCACATTTAATCTCTTAATATGCTAGGAGAGATAAGGATACTAGTTCATTAATTTTCTACCTTTTAGGAATAGAGATGATAAAGCTGACAGTTAAGTAAAAGAAGTACTCCAGAAAAAATTAAAACAAGTACAGAAAATTTAAAGCTAAAGAAAATTGAGAAATAAAATGGAAAAAGAGCAAACATATTCCGTTTCCTTTACCATACACAATAACAAACTATGATTTAAAAGGTTTCCGATATTCTTTAATCCAAATTTCTTATTTTGTCCCATGACCAGTTTTCCTACACCAGAAAGAGAGATTTTAACATCAGATACAGAACTTCAAAGAAACAATCCCTCCTTATTGTACACAAAAACCTAAGCATAAAATACTGCCATCAGTATACTCCATGAAAGCTCTTCATAAAAGCTGTCAACCTCAGAAAGCTAAAATTTGCAAATTACCTAAGAATTGGTCACTTACATAATACTACAGGAACTTAAAATAGCTCTAAGTAAACTCTAGGTCTTTTTCCTCAATTTTTTTCAAATCAATGCCTTTTCTCTACATTTTACTTATTATTGGTCATACAGAAATCCCTGCAACTGTACATACTTCTCAAAGTATCCTTTATCATATATGTCCCATTAAGATATTCTGTACATAAATTCCTTACACTCAAAGTAAAAGCAGCAGTGGCTCCTAGTGGCCAATTTATGACAGCTATAGTTTTCCTATCATAGTTCATGTATTTTCATAAATGAGTTTTACAATTCTAAGACTCTCATAGATGGTACAGTATTGCAGAAAAAGTTAACGAAAGGAAATATAATTTTAATTTGTGCTCATGCACTTGAGGACAATAGGAAACTGTAATGTATGCTCTTGCAATCAAGTAAGAGCCTTTTAAGACATAAAATACATCACTTAACATTATGTGTTTGCTACAGTTAGTGCCCCCTTGAGCCCCTATTGGAGTTGTTCTCTATTATGAGGTGTTAAGAAAGTGAAAACTAAAGCCAGAGGTTAGAGGTGATTACAATTAGACACAGTCATTAGCATGAAGCCCCTGTGACTGAACACTGGTAATTTATTACAGAGCACAGACCAGATATATTGCATGGCTATGCCACTATTAAGTTTATGATATATATTAACACAGCAATAGAAAACTAGTATTTTACCCTCAGGCAAATGATAAATCCTCAGCTTCTAATCTTTTTTCTTGCAAAATGTGTTCCTTTGAACAAACTTTAAAATGTACTTATTTTGTTAATGAATATAAATTCCTTAAATAAACGTTAAGCTCCATTAAAAAGATTATCTATTTTGTTCAGTTTCCCAGAGCCTGGTAAATGCTTAAGCACTCAAATATTTGCTGAATAAACATGCAATACCATTATAAATATATAAATTTCTGTAAAGCATTATGCACTAAGGATGATGCTGATGGTGATAAAAATGTCATTAATCTTATTAAAGAAAAATCAGATATAATCGGTAATTGTGTTCAATGACATTTAAATTTATAGCTGTGTATTAATCATTCTCGAAACACCTTTATTGGTCTGAATATTCCTTTTCTTCCCAATTGTACCAGTTTCTTTGGGCTGTTAGTTTTTTAGTTTTTATTATTTTCTGTGATGCAATGGATCAAAATGCAGGGTTTTATATACACTAAGCAAACACTCAACCACTGAGCTACATCCTGAGCCTATGGCTTTTTAATTAAATAATTCTGGTAATTATTAAAGACATCTCAAAGATCTATTAAGTATGCAATTTTTTACAAAAAATTCTTAACCAGAATATCTTATCATACCTATAAATTCAAAAATAATCAGTATACAGAAATAATAATACGTCCTTCCTGACATTTCAGAAAATTTCCCAGTTTGAAATGTGAAAGAAAAAAAATTGACAATTACCAACAACTATCTTAATACTGTTATCTTTCATCAAAAAGTGAAAAACAGACTTTGGTGTTCAGATAGTTACGTACCTGTTCCAGGAGTAGTGGTTGTCACTCCAACAAGAGGGCTCTGCATTACCGAAATGCTTGTCTACATGAAAACAAAAGCCAAGTGTAAAAGTAAAAATAATATGTTCTGACTATCACATAGATATGGTAGTAACTATTAATAGGCTCTGTTCAACATATAATTTAATTTCTATCAGGTTCTAGGGCTGCCTCTACTAAGCACACAGTCCCAAAAGTACTCTCACTTTAAGCTGAGCAGTATTAACCCAAGATATGCTAGTGCCGCAAGCATATTATTGGTTTAAGTAAGAAGTTATACTGGGCTGGGGATTTAGCTCAGCGGCATAAGTGCCTGCCTTGCAAGCAGGCAGTCATGAGTTTGATCCCTGGTACCGATAAAAAGGGGGGAAAAAAAAAGAAGTTAAACTGAGTTGAATAAAACACTATTTTTAAAAGAACATAACACGGCAGCTATTCAGTTTTAGTTCCTAATGTACAATATTTGAAATAATGGAAATAATGGGTGATTCTTCAAATTACCAAATTCGGACAGAAAAATGGAAAAGCGCAAAGCTTTACTTTTAAATATTTACAATGAAATATTATAGATTTAAATATACAAAGGAAAGAACCCCTACTACCAATAAAAAGGTAAAAAGCTGGAAAATTATTATTATAGACCTTTTAAATATAAGGAAATTAAAGATTAAACACTAAAAAAAAAAACATTCTATAATGAAAATTGAAAATTCACTACAAATATAGTTTTGTTTTTACAAACCAATTCTGATTTAGAAAACTGAAATTTAGATATGTCCAGTAACCAGAACTAAAGGTTAAGAAAATGTTAGAAGAGACACATTTTATTGTTCAATTCTCCAGTGTCAACTTCTTTCATGATCAGAAAGTAAAGTTTCAGAGGTATACCCATTTCTGTCTCTAATCTAGCACTATTTTGCAGGCCAACCTTAAAATTATTCTGCATCAATTTTGACCCAGTTTTTTAAGTGCTTTGAATATAACAGTAACTGTGAAAAACCCTTTTTATGATTCTGAAAAGTAATGAAAGTTAGCATGATTATAAAGCCATAGAATACATCAGGTTTACTAAAATTTTAGAACCAGGATGATCTCGATTTAGTAAGTCTAGAACACCACTATCCATTAGGAATTCAGTACATGTCATAAACATAATTTTGACTCCTTAGTAGGTACATTATAATGTACAAATATGTGAAATTAATTTGGTATGGTTTTAACCTAATACACTCAAAATATTTCAATAGGTAATCAGTATGAGAAACTAAGAAGATACTTTACATCCTTTCTAAATCTTTAAACTCCAATGTGTTTTTTATGCTTTTACAGAGTACCTCAATTAGAACTTGTCATACTTGGAAGTATCACTTACCAGTGGTTATACTGGACAAGAAAACAGGTCTAGATTATTGGAAAAAGTAATCTGTATGACATAATGAATTAATTATAAGTAGGTCTTCTATGCCAGACATCGCAACCTACAAATAGGAAAAGTTCAATGAAAGATTTTTTTTTGGGGGGGGGTGTCTTTTTTGAGGCAGGGTCTCACTATATGGTTCAGCGTGGCCTTGAACTCAGGCAGGCCTTCTGAGTGATGGATTACATGCTACCACACCCAGTTTTAGGGAAACCGCAAACCATGTCTCCAAATCCTAGTTTCATCTGCAACAAAATGAAGCTCATAACAGCCACATCAGACCGTGAGAAGCTCATAACAGCCACATCAGACTGAGACTCAGTGAGAACTAAAATGAGATACTATAATAGTAGCTGTAAGCTCAGGGCCTACAATGTAAGCAAGCACTTGAGAAATATTAAAATTCTTCCTTGCTGCTGTTAATTCCATTAAAATAGAGAATCCCTTCCTTGAATATAACTCATGACTGAAAAGAACACTACCATAAAACTTCCCTCCACCCATCAAAATGAGTACAACCATCAGATCAGCTACATCAGGACACCAAACAACCAGCCCGTAAACAGGCATGAGGCAGCAGTTTTAGTAAAATAAGTGAAAACTGAATACAGCCATAAGAGATACTGGCCTTAGTGACACGTGCCTACAACGCCAGCATTCTGGGAGGCTGAAGAATAAGAATCACAAGTTCAAGGCCAGCTTGGGCAACTTAATGAGACAGTGTCTCAAAATCAAAACAAGTTTTAAAAAGCGGGAAGAGGCTGGTGCCTGGGAATGGAGCTCAGCGCAAAGGCTGTTCAATCCCACTACCACACGCACAACACACACGAAAGGTACTAGTCTTATATGAATACAAATGTTCACAAATATCTGAATCATTACCAAAGGCTCTACACCAGAATAAAACCCTTAATTTTCATTTGCTCTTTCACATAATTATTTATAAATATTGAACTTCTTAAATAAATGGAATAGCTTAAGCCATAATTATACTTTATGTATACATTAAGTAGGTTGGAGGCACAAGCAGGTGGCTAAGACATGACTAACAGACCAGATAATCACCTACACAGAAAACAATCTGAAATTCCATTATATTTTAAGTGCATTACATAGTAAAACCAATTTAAGTACATTGTACGACAAATGTACTTACTGCTTATTCTGTGCAACATAGTTATACAGAATAAACTTTAGTTTCAAATTACTGACCTGCACTACATGGCCAAAGAAAAACATAAAATGACTAATTATGGACCACAAAGTTATAGATATCTCACCTGTCTCCTTGAAGTTAAGGGTGTTGAGCCAAGGCCTGGGCTGGAAATGTCATCATAAATACTTCTAACTGGTGGAGCTCCACTTTTATCTTTATGAGCTGGTACAACTGGTTGTGGTGGTGACCCACCTACAAAACACAAAAAATACAGTCAGATGAGAAAACAAAAGAATGCATTTTCCTAGTAAGATTTCTAGATTTTGTATTTTTGAAATACTGACAAGCCCTAAATAAGGAAGCAGGACAGACCTCTATAAAAGCATAGGCTGTCTGTAGCACAACCTACAGAATGAATGACCTGGGATGTAACACCTTGCTGTCATTAAATAATGAGCTTCAGCCAGCTACTTGTCATATGCAGCCAGTTTCCTTCTTTGGAAATGGGCCAATTCTATTTTCTGAAAAACTGGGATACATCAACACTTTAAAGTTGATCTGTAAGGTCGGGGATTTAGCTCAGCGGTATAAACACCTGCCTGGTGAGTGCAACATCATGAGTTTGATCCCCAGTACCGCCCCTAAAGAAGTTGATGTTTAAAAAATAAGATATGAAATGATTAGCATATTGCCTGGCATTTAGTACATGTTGTATAGAATAAAAAATACATTTGAAATTTTAAAACTGCCCAGAAAGTAATGTTCTTCAGTGAATTATTTCAAATGTAGTTTATAATTCTACCTAATCCTTTAAAAAACTAATAAACTATTTAATATCAACAAATATTTTAAAGGGCAATTAAAGTTTCCATTTAAATATCTATGAAAGGATATCAGCTCACAGAATTTTTCTATAGCTAATTTTCCTTTCTCATATAATTGAGACTTCAAAGTTAGTTTGTAAGATATACTTTGCTAAAAAAAAAAAAAAGGTCCTATAATAAACATAAGCAGCACTTACAATTCTTGCTGATGACTACAAATTCTGGGTAAAAGGATTCTTCCCAAATCACATTTACATACGTGTGTGAGAGAATCATCTCACTATAACTGGAGGTAGGATTCACCTCCACAAATTTTCAAGTTAGTCTTGACTATGTGCTATTCTTGTATTTTTAACTGAATCCAGTTAAATGACAAGTCTAAGAGGAACTTCTCCCCACTGTACTGTTATAACATCTCTGAAATAGGAATACATTTTATTAAAAAGTAAGATTTTAGCATGGTACCATGTATGTTTTCCTTTACTAATGCTATTTAAAATAATGGTTAATTTTATAATTAGCAGAGACTTAGATCATATAACATACAGCATACATATTTGTAATGAGTGATTCTTGAATCATACTTACACTGCTTGTACTTCTACTTTAAAAGCTTTTAAATAAGGCACTGCTTTATAGATACTATATTGTTTAATTTTTAAATTACCAAATGTGTTGAGCATGTATCATTACTCTTAAAATTCTAATACACGTATAGATAGATTCTAGTCAATTTACCCACCAGCAAGTAAAGGTGACCTCATTTCCATTACTCCCACTGAAGAGCTACTAATTGAGCGAGGCTGTGGAGTCACTGGAGCTGGCAAATCCCCCATTAAGAATCCAGGTAAAAACTGAGCATTCACTCCTGGCTTTGGAGATGTGGGTGAACCAAGCATCATCGGTTCAGATCCTAAATCAAAATAAAACAAGTAAGACTTTTCAAGGAAAATGTAAAATCGTGTATTCACATTAATCTGACAGCTGCTTTTATTTCACTAGTTCAAAAATCAACTCGTTTAAACTGAGTTAGTTAACTGTCTAAAAGTCCCTAATACAAACAGAAAACCTTCTTTCCATTGCTGGGTCAGTTTCTCTATGGAGCAACTAGAAACAAGGTGAATGCACTAACCTACACAAAGTCTTAGCAAGCCAGAAACAATAAGCTTAGCTTGCTAAATGTCCCATTTCTTCCTACCCACATACAACAGTGCATCATTTTTGTGAGAAAAGTATAATAACACACACTTTATACAACTTGTGAAATAATAGTAGTAACTAGTGTCTTCACAAATATCACAAAAAGAATCACAAAATTATTTCTTGGGGTTTTTGTTGTTGTTGTTTTTTATTTTTGTTTTTTTAATGTAGACTCTCCCAAAGTTAATCAGGTAGGCCTCAACTTAAGATTCTTCCATCTCAACCTTCTGTATACTTGGGATTAAGGCATGTGCCGCCATGCCCGGCTAGATCATCTTTTTAAAATCATGTTACTAAATTAGGAACAGTAAAACCATGAGTTTCCTAAATATAAAAACAATTTAAAGAAAACTAACACCTCTCAATCACTCATTCAAAATTAATCTTCATGACTTACAGAAAAAAGTACTATTCCCATTATGAAGATGAGGAAGCTATAACATCCTAATTTCAGCAAGAAATAACACAGTACGGAGAAATACTACAGGTTAGGGGTCAGAGACGTGGATTCAAGTCCTCTAAGAAAAACAGACATAAAGATAGCTCTATTCATAGCTTTTATTAGAATAGCAAGTACATCTCCTAACCTGACTAAATATTATCCTAACCAGAGCTAAAATATTAGGTGCTCAATAAATAGTAGGTATTATTTTTCTACCAGTATCTCATAACCTGAGGGATGAATATAATGTAGAATTTGCAACTTCTGATTATGAAATTTAATTTTTCTACCAAATGACAAGCCTATGTATGAGTCACAAGTCTCAAAAAGGTCAAAGTACACAGATCTATAATCCTGGCACTCAAGAGGCTAAGTCGTAAAGATTCCAAAGTTCTAGCCAGCCTGGAGTACACAGATAATCACACACACACACAAAAAAAAGCAATTTAAAGTTTTGTTAACCACTATACTAGTTAACTTCTAATTATCACAGTGTTTCGTTACTCAAATCTGTTAATTTTTTTTTAAGAAAACAAAAACCCTGATCTTAATTCTGTCTCTTATTACTCATTATAATAGACCTAGATATTAAAACAGATAAGGATAAAAAGTAAACTCAGGAGAGTGAAGTAAGCTGTGAAAACTACATTCTTATTTTGTAAAGTGTTAGTTATGTTACATCGTACTGTCACATACTTCGATGCTAAACAAAGTTTAAACAAAATCATATTTTAAAGAGATATTTAGAAAATACAAACAAACAAACAAAATACAAAAATTTTGGTGACTCCACAATCTAACTTCGTTCTCCCATTCCCCAAAGGGGGACAAAAAAATTATGGCAAGTGTAAGAATTAGGTCAAGAAAAGGTCTGGTATACCTAGATACACATCCCATATTGTAGAAAACACCACAGAGTGCGTCCTCCAGACTCCAGCCTCTAACCATCCCTCAAGACTAAATTTCACTTAAAGGGGAAGCCTAAACAATGGATCCTACATATGGCAAATTTCATTTCGCACTCTCAGCTTCTAAGTAGTAAGTACAGGTGGTACTGTATCTTATACAACTCACACAATTTGAAGTAACCCCTTGATTTAACACACAGGTGGGTGCTGCCAAAATATTTTATCAATGGATACCTGGAATATCTGCAATACACAGACTTTGAACAGTTCATATCAGCTAAACACACATTTGTGCATAGGCAATAAACACAATCGTAACCCTAACAAATATGCACTGCACAAATTGCTGAACAGAAAACTCTGGAATGGAAGTTTTTTGATCTCTAAAATACATGAAAATAAACACCTAGGCCAACATCAGTACATAAGTTTTTTGGGGCTTTTTTTTTTTCTTTTTCCTTTTTATCAGTACCGGGGATTGAACTCACGACTGCCTGCTTGCAAGGCAGGCGCTTATGCCACTGAGCTAAATCCCCAGCCCCCAAGTACATAAGTTTTAATATAGCAGAATACTTGCATCATTAAGAATCTGTTTATGACATGCTCAAACAGTTCAAGAGTTACTCTATTCTCAAAAAGAACTTATTTTATAGAAATCATGGCAAGCGTTGCATGTCCTTCAAATCTAAAAAGCTGATTCTTCGAAACAAACACCATGCTCAATCTTTATCAAACTCCAAGTCATAAACTAATATTCAGATTTTTATGACAGTAGGCACAGGTTTGTTTTTCTGTTTTAAAATTTTCAAGGGTTCACATAAGCCATTAAACTCAGCAAGAAAAAAAAGGAATCAATATGTTAACTAGTTAGGCTTTTTTCACTGATATCAGACACTCCCTTATTCAACAACTATATCATTAAATGAATTGACCTATATGATGAATTGTATTTAGTATGCACATTATTTAGAATAAAGAAGTGGCCAAAGGAAATTCCAACTTGAAGACTTTGCTTTTATTTGCATAACTCTTACATGCAGTATTGTAATATATAGAACATAAAATTATACTAATACAGTAATTATACTAATACAGTATAACCAACAAAAATTACACTACTCTATATAAACAACTCATACTGTACAAAAAAAGACACTGAGGCTCTAAAAACAAAATGTACAGAACTGCATCAAAAAAGAAAGTAGAGGGTCATAAATCTCAGCAGAGAATTCTAAATATGAATAGTACATCTTGGTGATAAGTACAAACAGGTCGCTAAACAAGGACTATCTGAATTAGATGTCATATTACCAAAATAGTTCAATGAAAATGATTTGTCTTCCTTAAGAATGCATGCTCTCCAATAATCCTAATAAAAAAAAAAAATACAGCAGCCACCAACAAATCATCACACTAGCTGGATTCAAGCAACACTGATCCCTTAGTATCAGAAAAGGCAGAGATGAAAATTATTCAGAAAATCAAGGGTATTTTACGATACAGAAGTGAAATAGAAAGTGCTTATCAATAATCAGATCTGCAAAATAGATGGAACCCAGATACAATCTTCAACAAATCAATAAGACCTCTATTTCTGTATTTTCTCACTTCTTTCCTGGCATCTTAGCAGCCTCCATAAATACTTCAAGGCTACATTAATCACACGGTTGATACTACTAGAAGGTGAGTTTTGAACGAGCAATTTTGGCTCAATAATAAAAGAACTTCTGCAGATTGTTGCAACAGACTAACAAAACTAAAACACTACTACTAATACACTTCCGAACAAGGAACCTGTTTTACTCTTTAAAAATCATTGGAAATGTCAAGTATTCTTGACAGTGAAGCTGGTATTAATGAAGTCACTGCTCTGTCCACCTCTGCAGTAAGGATGTGGAGGACAGAAAGGCATATAAAGTATGTAATAAAAGTGCTTCACAGCCAGCAGTGTAAGACAAAAATTAAACGCACAAAACAATCACAGAGCCAAGAATAACAGTGATAACTGTTCCATTGTTTTCGTAAATGTGTATGTAACCCTTGAGAAAATATATGTACTCATGAGATATTTTTATATGTCCAAAAGTTTCAAAGCTAACATGACGTCTGAAGAGTTTGTATGTGAGAATGTATTTAACTTCAAATGAATCAGTTTTATTATCACCGAGGAACTGTTGGAAACAGTCCTTAGACATGAGACTGCACGGATAAATTTTTCTGGCCCTTTGGCGTTGCTGTTCTGCCTATATGATCAACAGGTCCCATAAGACCGTGCTCCAAATCACTCTTCTGCATCAAACAGGCAGGCCATATACTTTTTGGATATGGGGCCAAAAAAGTACCTCACTATGTCAGGTAGCTTACTTTTTCCAACGTCAGATCTTAGAGAAAATAATATAAATTTTGAACACATTTGTCTTTTCATGAATGCTGTATTTCCTTGCATGATATGCTCACTGAATGTTCCTAAAATATAACAGGCTGCAGGCACTCTTCCTTTTTTTTTAAAGATCAAGTTCTCTTCCAGCGACTAGGTCCTAGAATAGGTCGCTAAATGAGGAACTGTGTGTAAATGAGGAGCTGTATGTACATTTCAATATTCACAGCAAAGACACGGTTTTGGGAGTTCTTTCCATTTTCCAAATGGAGGACTTTGCTTTTATTTGCATTACTCTTACATGCAATACTGTAATGTATTGCAGAACATAAAACTACAGTATTGTACAAGATAATCAGAAAAAATTATACTACTGTATAAGTGAGGTGTACTATACAAGAAAAAGACACTGAAGCCCTATCAACAAGATGTACAGAACTGTAGCAAAAAAAAAAAAAAAAGACAAGAAAGAAAAAAGGAGTAGCTCAAATCCTATCAGCGGGACTCGGTCATAAATCCGAACGGTCATTAAACGGGTGGGTCGTTAAATGAGGGATATTTCTGTATCATCAAGACTTCCCAACAACTAATCATATCCTGCCTAACATGAAAAGACCTGCAATACAGCCACTTTTCCAAGAAAAAGATGATGGGGAAAAAATACAAACTCCTAGCAGGAGCTGGACCAATACTCAATGGTTACCATCACCTGGTTGAGGCTAGAGTTGCACGATTCACGCTCCATTAACAGAATAGAGACGCGCCAGGGAAGGAGTCAAACAAGGAGCAGGGGCCCCGGGACCAACTAGCAGGGGCCTGGACCCGCACCCCGGCCCCTGCTCACCCACGTGGACCCGAGCCGGTCTCTCCCGGGACGCTGCCGGGGAGCTGGGTACCCAGCCCCCCGACTGGGCGTCGCCGGGAGCCCCAGGGACTGGTCTGTTTTGGGGAGCCAGTGCTGGGGAACGAGCATTTCCTTACCCTCCGGTGCTGTCGCTCCGCGGAGCCTCGAGCTGGGACCGGCTAGGCACTTGGGGAGAGCCAGAGGCTCCCCCTCCGCAACTGAAATCAGCATACAAGAGACAGCTGACTGACGCCTTCCAGTCCTGCCCGGCTCCTGGCCTATCGCGTGGATAGCAGCGACAGCGAGGAAAAGCAGTTTTTAACTCACCCAACGTGGGCGCCTGGGGCTCCACAGCAAAGGTTGCCATCGCGACGGCTGCAGCTACTCTTATCCCCAAACGTTCCCAATTTTGAAAAATGGCGGAAACACTCCTCACGGCCAGGAGCGTGCTGCCTAAACGGGTTGCGTAACTTCCGGACATGCGCCGTACAGCCGTGAGGGCGCTGGAGTCATTTTGGTATAGGGTAAAGATCTTTATTCGGTCTCGCAATCCTGCAAGAAAAAACTTTCCCTGGGACATGGTGAACCAGTATGGGAAATGTGGTTCTGAGTACATATTTTGATCACGCTGTGAGCCTCCTAATTTGATGGTGCTTAAGTCTCATAGCACAGATTACTGGTGCATAATTAACTAACGGGAGTTTCCCCACTGCTCTGTTATGAGAGCTTTTCTGAGTAACACCTGGAAAAGCAGGCGTGCGAAACAGTGCGTTTCTGCTTCTTGTGTGGGTTCCTGCACTTGACGCATGACTCTCCTTTCTAAAAAGAAAAGAAAAAAATTGTCTTGCATTTCAGGCTGGCCTTGAGCTCATTTTGTAACCTAAACTGGTCTCGAACTCGCAGTGATCCTCCTGCCTCGGCCTCCGCAGTGCTGGGATCACTGGCGTGAGCCACCACACCCGGCTTCTCAATATATATTTTCCACCAACTGTATGCTGTTTCTTTTAAAGCTTGTTATGTGGGCACAATTTGACATTAAAGCATATCTTGTATGCTGTTTTACTGAGTATCATCAACACATACAAAAAAATACAGCTAAACGTAAGTTAGTGGAGAACAATTAATACCTGAACCCATCGCACCGTGGCATTTTGGGCGCACCTGCCTATGCCATCCTTGTCGTCCTTATTCTCCCACTTTACTGCTTTCCTTCAGGGAATATGGATGTATTGGTCGCATAAACATTCTATATATGTGCGTGTAAAATATGTTACTTAGTTTTACAGTTCACCAACTTTATAAAAAATAATGTACTGCGTGGAAGGGACGTTCTCTAGTAAAATCTCTTCTTCCTCTTCCATATATCTATTTTTTATTTTGCTCTTTGTATTTTGAGTTTCTCATACTAAGAGAAACCATGTGATATTTAACCTGGTATTTTTTATTTATTTCACTTATTACACTGTGGTCTCAAGGTGCATCCATTTTCCTACAGATGATTCTAGTTTATTTTTTGAAACAGGATCTAAATGGTTAAAGTGCCCAGGCTGGGCTTGAACTTATCCTCCTGCCTCAGCTCCCAGGCGCTGGGATTTTAGATGTGGGCCACTGTCTCCTCCCTTTAGAAGAACATAAATCATACTTAGGGTCACTCAGAATAACCCGTTTCAATACCCAGTTGAAGCAATTAAGTTAATAATCACATCTGCGAAGTGTTTTCTGCCACATAAGGCACCCTACAGGTTCCAGACTTTGAAGTATGGATATCTGTGGAGACCATAATTCAGCCCACCACCCACAGCTTGTTTAGAAGTAAGATATTAAGAAAGATTCCTCAAAGATTTTCCATTATAAATTATGATCTACTCAAAAGAACACAATGCTCCTGTTAAAAACAATTAGATTTGATATTTGTATATGCATGAGTTGACCTAGAAAGAAGTATATGATCAACATGAAAGATATAATTTGAAGGACTGTATGTATTTATATAGAAAAAAAATTGCTTGGTACTGGGAATCAAACTCAGTACCCTGTGCTTGCCAGGGTACCACTGTGCCACTAAGCTATATCCCCAATCTGAACAATTACTTTTTTAAACAAAATATATATTTGGGTACAGATGGGCAGGTGGGGGATAAAAAGGAAAAGGTCTGAACAAAAGGAAACATTGGAAGAGAACTGCACCAAACTATTAACAGGAGAAAATAGAAATTCTATAAATGGAAGAATTTAAGATTTTTTAGCTTATTTTATATAATTTTGTGATCATAACTTGTAGGTGCCTAGGAAATATAAGAGAAACTCTCTGGTTGGAAAATTTAACAGCAAGACTAAAAACTCCCCAGCTCAGATCCTTGCCTGCTGACTTACATTTTAGTATCCTCTGCCTGATCCCTGGAAGGGAGGTGCAAACCTGGGGCCACAGAAAGTATGACCAGAAGATTAACTTTCAACTTTTTTCTAGACTCAAACTAATGTTGAAAAGTCAGGAATATATAAAAATCTCAAAATGAATTTTCAATAAATTTGATATACCCACAGCTTGTGTGTCCATATATACACTGATTATTCATCAAATGTTTATAAATGTCTATTTCTATGCAATATTTATCCTTAGATGTAAAATCACCTTGTTATGCCAAAAAGCTCAGAGTCTTAAAAAAGCAAAAACAAAATGTTTAAAACTTGAGGTGAAGGAAGAAGATATCCACTGGGCTACAAAGTGAGCTCAAGGATAAAAAGACCAAAAAGAAAAAGAAAAAAAGATACCCACCTTTAGTAAGACTTTGGGAAACAGATGGTTGTCATGTTCAGACACAGCGCAGTGGCGAGGAGCGTTTCACCAGTCCAGCTTCCATCATCTCAGCCGTGGGCTGCTCAGGGGCAGGGTGGTCCCTCACTCACACTGTGACGTCACACAGAGCATCAGACAAACCAGGACTGTCCAGGACCAAGGACAGGGGGTCTTCAAAAGGGCTTCAGGATGTTTAAAGATGGGGAGCTCACATCCTGAAAAATACAAAACAATTATCTGACCTCTATGAGCAATCACTGAAGCCAGGTCTTAAGAAAAAAAACTTTTACATGTGAAATTTCTGAGTGTGTGTGTGACAGTTTCTTGATAGTAACAAAACTGGCACAAAAATTAGTTTTTCTCATTCACCTGTTATCTTTTAATCAGTTAAACAATTTAGTGAAAAAATACCTTCAAAACTTACAAAAGTTTCAAGTGTGATTTTATTATGTCTTCCATTTCAATTATCAGATAGATTTAATAGGTATTTGAAAGTTTGGAGAAAGCTTAGAATAGACAAATGTACAGGGCTATTTTTTAAAAGAGTTGCCAGAAGTTTGCCTTGAAATAATCTAGTAAGATAGAAAGATAGAAAGTGTGGAAGGATGTGGCATACATTGCTTTCCCTCCCTAATCCACCCTCCAGTGGTTAAATGTTGGTGGCAATTAATTATGATATTCTCTATAACTCTGTGTATATTTGACATTTTCCCTAAATAAATCTTTTCCCAAAAAATCAACAAGCTTAAATCCTAGGACACTCAAAAGTCATATATGTTGTGTTTACTTATGACAAAATAATTAATGAAAAAACCATTCATTGCTTGATAATTGTCTTTGTTTAGAGAACTAGTATTTTGGAGTTTTTTAATTAAAAATATAAGACAGAATGAAACCAGAAACCGATAGGAGAAAATAATAAAGATCAGAAAACACAATCCCTTATCAAACTGCCAACATCATTTTTCATATAGATTAACATTTTGATTGTTACATTTCTGTAAAAATAAAAAAAAACTCAGAATAGTCTTAAAAACTTTGCTAAAGGAGCAAAAGTAGAGCGCCAACCCTCCCCAGTCCCATGACATCACACAGTTACACCAATCGTGACAAAACAGCATTGATACAAAGATACACAAACCACTAAAACACCAATACAAAGTCCCAAAATAGATACCCACATTACAGACATTTGATTTCTGGCAAAGATGCAAAAGCAATTAAGTGGAGAAAGGATTGTATCCTCAATAAATATACTGGAACAACTGGATAACTACATGCAAAAACCCTAAACCTTACAGCGCTTCAAAAATTTCTTAAAACATTCAAAAGTCAACTCAGAATGGCTCACAGTAGGATAAAATGGGAAGTCAGGTGTGGCCTAAGTCATTGCTTGACTGAAGTCCTTCCCTCCTGGTCAAAATACATGTTTTTTCCTTACCATACTAATGAAATATGCTGATTATGCATGCATGACATATTTATTTCACTAATAAGTATATTTTCAAGGCACATCCATTTACCTATAAAAATGTCCAGTTTAGGGGCTGGAGATTTAGCTCAGCAGCATAAGCGCCTGCTTGGCAAGTACAAGGTCATGTGAGTTCAACCCCTGGTTCCACACAAAAAAAGTCCAGTTCATCATTCTTTATGGCTAGATAGTATTCCATTATACAGAAATACCACATCTTTTTTATTTATTCCTCAGTCGCTGGGCATTTAGGTTGTTTCCAAGACCTGGCTATTATAAGCTGTGGTGCTATAAACATAGGTGCACATATATGGCTGTTACGATGTTTTTAATTCTTTGGGAAGATACCCAGAGGAGAATAGTTGAATCAAATGGGACCTCCAATCCTGTTTTCTGAGGAATCTCCACACCAATTTCCAGGATGGTTACACCAGTCTGCATTCCACCAGCCATGGAGAAGGTCCTTCCCCCCACATACACAGTCTCTCCAGCATTTGTTATTGGTTGGTTTCTTAATAATAGCCATTCTTTCTGGGATAAGGTGAAATCTCAATGTTGTTTTAATTTGCATATCTTGAATGACCAGTGTTCTTGAACATTTTTTCACATATTTATTTGCTGTTTGTACTTCTTCATCTGAAAAGTGTGTGCTCATCTCAGATACCCATTTTTGGACTGGACTCTAAATCTGGGAGGACTGTTTTTTTTTGTTTGGTTGGTTGGGTTTTTTTTTTTAGTTCTTTATACATTCTTGATAATCCTTTGTCTGAGGAACAGCAGTCAAATGTTTTCTCCCACATACTGAGTGATTTTCTCTTGCTTTCAATAGGATGAGATCCCATTTGTTGACTCTTTGCAATAAGTCCTATGCACTCTGAGTTTTCTTCATAAAGGTTTTGCCTACACCAATGTCTTCAAGAGTTTTACCCAGTCTATCTCCCAGCAGATTTAATGTTTCTGTTTTAATATTAAGATCATTAACCCATTCTGATGTTAGCTTAGTACAAGGTAAAAGATATGGGTCCAGTTTTAATCTTCAGCATGTGGAAAGCCAGTTTTTCCAACACCATTTCTCAAAGAGACCATCTCTCTCCCAATGTTTGGCACCTTTGTCAAAGATAAGGTAGCTTGGTGTGTCTGCAGTTATTTCTGTATTTTCTAATCTATTCCATTGATCTTCAGGTCTGGGGTTTTTGTTTGTTTGTTTGTTTGTTTAGGTTTTTTTTTTTTTTTTGCTAGTACCACACTTTTTATCACAGTATCTTTATAGTATAACTTCAAGTCAGGTATTGATACCCACCGTCTTGTCTTTGTTGCCTGAGAATTAGTATTTTGTTGAAGACAGTAAAAATTTTGACTTTAAATACCTAGTAGTAGCCAGGTGTGGTGGCACTCAGGAGGCTGAGGCAGGAGAATTGCCACAAGTTCAAGGTCAGCCTGGGCTACACAGTTTGTTCAGGTAAGATCGGGCATGTTCAGGATGGTATGGCCGTAGGCCACAGTGAGTTCAGGGTTCAAAGCCAGCCTGAATTACAGAGAAAGACCTGGTCCAAAATGAACAAATAAATAAATACCTAATGGTATGTGATATTAACAACTCAGACTTATTTTCTCATCTGAATTTTGAGAAGAATAGTATCAACCTCAGTACAATACACTTATTTATTCATGCTAGAATATACATTATATAATATATTCATAAAATTGAATTTAGCCTGTCTTATCTTTCATTCATCATATTACATATCATTTAATAAACTAATTTGGTTATTTTTCCATTAATCTAGACATATCTTTCTAAGCTCAATTATGATCTTCATGTTTCTAAATCCAAGACATTTTCCATCTTTATCTTACACAGCTACTTAAAGAAATAGACAGTAACAGTAGGAATTGTTACATTATTATTTTATTAAAGTATTTTAGCACCCAGAATAAAGAATGTAAGTATGTATGCAAAATAAGTAAAAATAAGTTTTACATGAAATAGAAAAGTTTAATTATAACTGTAACTAATTTTTTAAAAGTACACCAATGTAAATAAGCCAGAAATCTGGTGACTGTAAATGTAAATATACATATCACAAAATTACAAATCTACAAAATCTTCTGGTTTATAATGTTAAATAACTATGAGGTGATTAATTATGTTCAGAATCCCTCAAACAGGAAAACCGACTTGAGTCACCTTGAAATGCGTCTCACATTAGATTTGTTATTTTTAAGTGCATTGTTGTTTCCCTTATAAGTTTCATAATTGGTTAATGCTATAATATTTGGATTTGTATTTGGGACATTTAAGAATATCTCCAAAAAAAAAAAAAAAAAAAGACTTTTCAGGGATGACTTCTACTGACAGCTGAAAAGTTGCTAATAACTGACAAATTCAGGTTTTCCATCACCTCTACAAATATCAATCAGAATCAAAGTAAGTTCCTTAAAAGTGTACACACACACACACGTGCTGTATTCATATATTTCAATCAAGGAAACAGAATAAGGGAAAAAAAAAGTTAAACTGCAATAAATGTTAAAGAGTATTCTCCACTTCCTTGAAATCTTTGTCTTTGAGATAGTATTGGTGTAAATTTTCTCCAAAAACAATCTTTAAAAAATAGTTTTTTGACTTTTCAAAAAAAGTCTAAGTATTTCCTGGGTGTTCAATTGCCATTAACTACTAACTAGCAAAACATTTTAAGGTTTTAACTCAAATAAATAGAATTTTATATGTTCCAATGTCTTTGCTCTACTTTCTTTTGCAAGTTCCTAGGAGAAAGGCTCTTCATTTCTTTTCAGTGTTTAAAAAGCAGTAATACTTTGATTTTTACTTTTCCTTTTAAAAAGGTAGGAACATCTATTTTTAAAAAAAGAGTAAAAAATTCTGTGAAATTCTTTTTCCACCCTCCTCAAAATAGACCCATTATTTGGTACACATGATTTTGTTAACTTTACAATAAGTAAGCTAGAGATCAAAATGATGAAGTTTCTTCTTAAAAATAATGAGGTAGAACAGAGCGACTCACTCATCTCTCCATGGGAAGCACAACAAAGTACACACCATTCTCTCACAACACACCCCAGATTTAAAAGATTGCTCTGTACCCCTGTTGTGTTTTAGATGCAGCAAGCTATCATTTAAGATTCACAAAGTTAATGCTCAAAGCACTTTTGTAAATGGTACTTAATAAGCATCTTCAAACAGCAACCAGATCACTACATGCAACAACTAAGCATACACTACAGATGGTGAACAAATTATATCAAAGCTTCATGTGACAACATTTGGTTGAAAATTAAATAACATTCAGCAAAAGAAAATATACTCAAATAAATGCTTTCATGGAGACGGCTCATCCAGCGACCCTCAGGAATACTGATGGAGACATCATGAATCAGTCTCTTTTTAAGCGGCTCTGCCTGACTTGGTTGGCTTCTAAGAGCTTGCTGTAGGTTAATTACTTCTGGGATGCTGCTTCGTGGAACTGAAAAGTTAACAGCATTACAGGCAATGGCATCATGTCAGGGTCATAAGCAATCTGCAGACATGATGCGTATTTATCACTTCTAGCTTTTGCACATGACAGTCTAAGAAAGGCTGTTTTCCCAAAGGCACAGATATGCATACTTTCCAACCTGAGTACTCAGTATTTAAGAAGAGTCGAGACTTTTAAAAACTAACATCTACGTGGTAATCATATCTTGTAAGTCATCAAAGATTTTTTTGAAAACTAAATTGTCTTAATTACTAAAACATAGGGTAATTTATACTGAAGAAAAAAATTTAAAGTATTGAAGTAAATTTACAGTGTACAGAGTTCAATCATGCTAATATGGAAACATTAAAGAAAAAGAAATTATTCCAACAATGTATTCAAAATTTATTTCAAAACCGTAAATTTTCTTTCCTTAAAATTGTTGTCTAGTGAGATACTGAACTATAAATCAGATCACTGAACAAACTACAACTAAAAAATGAGCTTTCAGTATAAAACATTTTCCCACAGATCCAAAGAGACCAAAAAATTATGACAGAATGCCAGGCATCCAAGATAAAATCTACAACATGTAAGAGAAGAAAAATATCACCTTTTAAAGACAATAAGCTTATCATAATATAAGAAAGAACATGTATACAAATATTTTAAAAATAAAAACAGAAACACAGGCAATAGAATTAAAATTTTAAATATAAATAGGCATGTTTTCATAAGATGATTAAAAATTTTGTGAATATCTGGTGCTTGTTTGGGAGTTTTAAATATATTCCTTACAAAGATATTTACCTCTTTGTGAAACAGTACATCAAGTAGCACTTAAAAGTTTTTTTCTGTGTGAAAATGGGCTGGAAGAGAAAAGTATTGAAAGAAAAATACTTAAAAGATAGTTAACTAATTTAGTCTTTCCATAGATTTTAAATGTGAATCTTTTTTCTCTACAGAAATCAAAAATTAGCAACTCACTGTTATTTTTCCTGAACAACTCAAATATTATAACAACAATCAATATTATAACAACAACGAAGAGGTCATATGCTGTAAAGATTTATTTTACATACTAGTGCAGAACAATCAAATTGACCTTCATTTTCACTGGTAAAAACAAAAGGAAGTTTTACTAGTCTACTTTCCAAAACAAGAAAGACAGAGACCCATTCAAATTACATCTGTCCATGATCTGCAACTTGGGAGTTGGTGTGCTTTTCCAACTCTGGTCGTATGTCACACTTATTGCTTTCTTTGACCTCTTGATATGTACGAAGCTGTTCCATGAAGCCAGAATTTGGGCAAATCGAAGGCCTTGCATTTTTCACCACAGTAAAAGCACTGTTAAATGAGATTTCTTCAGAATTCATGAGGAAGCCTATCACAATTGCAGCAGCCCTGGAAACTCCTGCATTACAATGAACAAGAACCACACCATCCTGCAATGAAACCAAACAAAAACCTGCATTATTCATTGAAAGGGTATTAAATTGATCACACACTCTCATATTACATAAAACTATGAAGCAAACATTCTGTTTGGTCAACTTACGTGATTTCATTTATCAAAATGTAATTCATTGCAAGCGATGAATGGAAAAATCAATCAGTTAATCAATTAACAAATATCTACTCTCCCACCCAATGCCCAGGACTGAAATGCTATGATGATGTGTTTGGAAATCTGAAACACTATCATTCATTAAACAAAACTAGTAAACTACTCACAAAATCCTAGTAATTTAATAACCACATGTATAAAAATAACAGAAAAATCATAGAGACTATACATGGAAACACGTAGAAACCAAACAGAAACTAAACAAAAATCCCAGGACATTCCAGATACACACAATAGTCCCATTTAAAAAACAAAAAAGAAAAAAATAATGTCACTGCCTTGGATATCTGTATGCAAAATGATTGGTAAGGAATACAACTATTCTCTACTGTTTCTATTTTATTCTTGAAAGAAGGAAGTGCCTTAAAGTATTTCAACTTAAGGGAAAATAAAATGATGACACAAATAGCTTATTACAGTGTGAAGTGGAAAAAGTAATCAGATACCACCACATGAGGTCAATAAATAAAAACGTTTCAGGTAACTTGCAAATGATACTTTCCAGGTGAAAAGAGAGAGACACAGTACAAAGTCAATACTGGTGGGGGTAATATTGCATTAAAAATGAATGGGACAGATCTGGTGGAAGAGCACTGATACAACTTGGCCTATCTCAGACTTTAAAAGTTAATGATCTAAATGAAATGTAGTAACTCTGGGCACACCCCACAGAATTAGACATTTTAGTTGCTTCGTATCCTGATTCTTTCTTTGGTGAAAGAAGAAAAGCTGGGAACAGGGAAGGAAAAAAGATTACTTAACATCCTCTAACCAAAGGACACATTGACACTATTACTATTCATACTATTATAGTAATGTGGTTTTACTTCTGTAAGGCAGTTTTCTCACATTCATGTATCTGTTGCAAAATTCCTTGATCTGTTGTAACACATTTGCAAAATGCATCTTTTCTCAAGAATGATTAATAAGGCTGGGCATTTAGTTCAGTGGTAGACAAACCACCAGGGTGTGCCTGCCTGGCAAGCACAAGGTCTCAAGTTCAATTTCTGGTACTCAAAAGAGAGAAAAGAGACAGAGAGACACAGAGAGAGAGACAGAGACAGAGAGAGATGCTTATGTCAAATTTTCAACAATGATTAACAATAAAATTAGTTAATATATTGAAAGTCCTTATGCCAAAAAAGACAAGTTCAATTCTTATGGACTATGTGTGATTCATTTTCAAACAGTAACTGTTTCTGCACAAAGAAAGCAAAATAAAATAGTCATTATATGTACTAGAATGTGTCTCACTTTGTATCAAGAGCTCAGTTTTATGACTTAAGATGTTTAAAAACTGTAACAGTAATTTGAAAATTATCACTGAACATCAGTTAGCTCAAAACAAAGTAACCAGGTGTCCTAAAAAAAGCTTGCAATTGTGAGCTTAATAAGTAAAAGATAGGGGCTGGGGATTTAGCTCAGCGGCATAAGGACCTGCCTTGCAAGCACGCGGTCATGAGTTTGATCCCTGGTACCGATAAAAAGTTTTAAAAAAAAGTCAGAAAAAATAAGTAAAAGACACATTCCAAGGTTATTTTAAATATGTCTAGGCTATTTTTTCTAGTCTTCCATACTGGGCATTCAATTTTAGCTACAGTTTGAAAATGTTAGTATTAATTACTTCTCTTACTACTTTATACAACTGCTTGTCTACAGCTTTTGATTTATCTACTTGCTACTTTCTATCATTCCTTAGGTATCACAACATTCTTGAAAGTATTTCCAGAAAAAGTACTGACTCCATAGTCATTTTTTCCAGAACTCCAAATAATGACAACGGATAGAGCAAGTGCGCCTTTGCACTTGGGCTTATCCTCCGCCTGGGAGGCCTCTGCTCTCTTGGTACAGCTCGCTCTGGTTCCTCTCCTGAGTGGACTTTCTCCAAGCCAGCCCAGGGCAGGCACAGCGCCCTGCCCACTTCTGTACACCTGGTGCACAGTGCAATTCTTGGCACACAGTAGATATCCCATAAATATCTGCTAACTGAATAAATTTATTCTAAGCGAATAACTTTTGTTCCTCACAAATTAAAATCCCCATTTTGCTATGGACAGAGGGACTCTATTATGCTATGGCATTTCCATTTTGCAGTTTTCTTTGTTCTCATGTTACAAAGAGCTTTTCGAGCTTATTGAGGGCACCAGTGAGAAGTCTTCACATCCCCTTTGAATAAATATTTGACAGACTGATCCAAGTGCAGGTGCTTTCCTTACACGTAAGTTCCAATAAAACTTGGGAATAATGTGCTTTGCAAGTGCTTCTGATAACAGCAGAAAACAATTTCATAGTAGAATGAAAATCAACTATTTCAAAATATAGCGTTAAGTCAGCTTTCTTCTTTTTCTCTTTGCTGTCTTCCTCCTGGCCAGCTTCTTCAAGTTTGGTAGTTACAATCTCTCCGTGAATGGAGTAAAGTTTAGATGCAATCTTCTTTCCTTGCTGAAGTTTGGTAACAAAGTGAATTACACTTTTAGTAGCCTGGGTCATTCTGATGGCACTCAGGAGTGCCATCCCACACTATCTGTAGGAGCACAGAGCAATGTAAACATGGTCCTGTGGTTGGAATATGACTTGAATGTGTCCCCTAGAGATTGGTGTGTTAGAACCTTGTCCTCAATTCTGGGAGGTTCTTTGACTTATAAAATAAGAGAGTCCTGGGGAGGTGTTAGGTGGCCAGGGATGTGCCTTTGGAAGGGACTAATGAAGAGAGCAGATTGTACAAAGGCCCTCGCTAGGGTTCCAGCTTCTGTTCAATGATGTGATCTCTCCCTCCACCATCCCAGTGTCACCACTGAGGTCCTCCACATAGTATCAGGCTGTTTGGACTCTCCACTGAAAACCGTGAGCTGAATAAACCTTTTTTCTTTATAAATGGCCCAATCTCAAGCACTACATTAGAAAGCGGGTAATATGCATAGCAAAATCAAAACCTGATGAATTTAAGTATCTATTTAGACTTAAAATGTTTCTGTTATGAAGCCTGACCTACACTGAACAAAAAACTGAATACAGCTTCTATGTCTCGTGGAGGAAAAGTAGTTAAATGTTATGCCTGATACACTTGAGCAGTTTAGAAGTTTAACCAAGAGACTTAGCAGGGAGTCAGGATCCTTACTTTGTAAATATCCTCATCCTGTGCAAAAGGAGGACAAGGAGATTTTGTGAGTGCTACACCTACTCTGCAGGGGACAGGTGGCCTGTGTAAAATATAAGGGAGAAGGAGAGGCCTGTTCCCCTATTTGCTCTGGCTGCTGCCTTGAAGTGTTGCCCCAGTGCCATGTCACCCTGCCTTGCAGCCAACTGATTATGGACTGAAACTTCCAATAACTGTAAGCTAAATAAACCTTTCCTTCTTTAATTTGGGTGTTGGGTATTTTGTCCCAGCAATGAGAGAAAAGTAATCAGCAGTAAATAAATCATAGAACCACCGATTACTAAAATACTATGCAGAAATCAAAACAGTTTGATATTTTCAGTATAAAGAATAGACCAAAAGAGTAGGAATCATATAGTGCTATTTTTATTGAATACTTATATAAGATATTACATATAATATAAATAAATTAACAAATGGCAAAAGTCTTATTTTGAAAGATCACAGTATTTCTACAATTTTTTCTGCAATTTTTTTCCTACACTGTGGATTGAATCTAGGGTCTTTATATAGAATTAAACCCCAGTTTTTTTATTATTTTTTTTGCAGAGCATTTTGTTTTTGTTTTTGTTTTGTTTTTTGTACCAGCAATCATACTCAAAACCCTGTGATTGCCAGGCAGGCACTGAGCCTCTGAGCCATATCTCAGATGACAACATGGCCTTATGTTTGTCATTTTGAGACAGGGTCTCCTTAAATCACTAAATTGCTTGGGCTGAGCTCAAACTTGCAATCCTCTTGCCTCAGTTTCCCAGAGTGCTAGACTATAGGCACCCTCCCCTACTCTGTGGAATAAGGCAATCTTAATTTTTATTTCTATTTTCCATTTTTTATAAAGACGGATTTTTTATACAATAATTTCAAATAAAATCACATAAATTTTTCCGTTTTTTCTTTTTTTGTCTTTTTATCAGTACTGAGGATCGAACTCATGACTGCCTGCTTGCAAGGCAGGTGCTTATGCCGCTGAGCTAAATCCCCAGCCCCTCCATTTTTTCTATAAAGATGGATTCTTTATACAATAATTTCAAATAAAATCACATAAATCAAAAATACACGTGCAATGTTAAATATGGTTGGATTTTAGAAAGTAAAATCTTTTGCACATAAAAAGAGGGACCAGATAGATTTAGTTCCTAAAAATTCTCTGTAAAGATTATAATCATGGCTTCTCCCTCTTACATTTCTGACCCTTAAAGCATACTCTACAAATTACGCATGACGTGGAGACAGTGAGAGGACAGAGAGACTGAATAAGTACGGAGGAAATAAAGAAACACGTGAGAAAATGGAAGACATTTCATATGGCAACTGCATGTAAAAAGAAGAAACCTGGGCCTAGAAAACTGGTTTTGACATCTGTAATTCACTACGTAAATGTAATAATGCATGCAACTATAATAGGCAAAGATATGATGAGATTTCTTCCCGAAAAAGAAGAACTAAAAATTCAAGGATGCTTTTGCTAAAATTAAATATATAATAGTCTAAGGAGTAAAAACTTTTCAGGCCAAGGAAAAAATGACTGATTTAGAATGTCAGTGTGAAACTCAGAGGGGGAGAAATCAGAACACACTGCAGAATTCCAACACATCTTGCATCCTACACAACCCTTTACACGTTCTGCCACTGCCATCTGATGGGCGCCCGGCAGGCTCCACCCCGTCTGCCAGCTCCATGGCCGCCTCCTTCTTCTCTTAGGTCCATCCAGCCTGCTGGCCTAAGGCCTGATGCTTCCTCTGGAGAGCACACTACGTTGCCGCTGCTAAAGGAGTGGAATGCTATCACCTGGAATTGAGGGGTGAGTTGCCTCCAAGATGGCAAACTGTGATCAGGGAGAAACTGTGGAGGACCGCCAGGACAGCTCTCTTTGAAAGAAAGAATTTGTCTCTATTTTGGCTAAACCTGGCCCTATTTCCATGTATTGATAAGTGCAGAGCTGGTCAAGATGCTTATCCCAGCAGTCAACTTTAAGCAACACAAATAGG
Source organism: Cavia porcellus (assembly GCF_034190915.1). Classification (NCBI taxonomy): domain Eukaryota; kingdom Metazoa; phylum Chordata; class Mammalia; order Rodentia; family Caviidae; genus Cavia; species Cavia porcellus. The sequence goes on along the minus strand of NW_026947495.1, from coordinate 69,621,730 downwards.
TCTGGGGGCAATGATGTGGAGCCTTTAAAGTGATGTGACTGGTCAGTGGTGCCCCACATATAACTCCCAAGTAATATATGTGAACCAGGCCGAGTGACCAGTGATACTGCCAGCTGAGACTGAGGCTCAAGGAAGAATCTATGATGTCTCAGGGCATGAAGACTAAATATCAAAGTTCCTACCCCTATCCATGAAAGACTTACTCTATCTGGGATATGCAATTACTCTTTCTGCCTCTCTGTCTCTGTCTCTCTCCATATTGCAGTGAGTTCAGTCCTCCTACCTAGCCCAGCTCACAGCAACTCACATCTAGCTCTTAGAATGCCTTAAAATTATGTTAAAAATACACAGGTACATAATCCCCACCTCAGCCAATATAGTGAATGTATATTAATCATTGTAAATACACTAACAAAACCAGAGCAGTGTCTATTGTGTAGTCCACCAGGTTACTGTGCATATTACTCAGGCACCAAATCATTATAAAACCTTAAAGGAAATCTAACTATATTTTTACACAGAAAAATTCAGAATTTTATCTCCTAACATTTCTCAATAATCCATGAGATGATCAAAATTGAATTAAGATGGAAAGTAAATATCTCTTTGAAAAAGGAGTGATTTAAAGTAAGAGAACTGTAAGAATTAATATTGTTGGAAAGAAATTGTCTTTCATAACGTTGAAAAAAGAACAAAGATTTAGGGGAGGATCCATACTTTCAAATTTCTGTTTTTGAAGAACTGTAGAGCAGAATAAACTTACCTTCATTTTTGCTTGTTCAATAAATTCAAAACATTCTGGAAAATAAGACAGGATACTGGTTTCAGGCAGATCCAGTATAGAGATACTCTTATACGTGAACTCGTTGGGGAAAGCATTTTCAACTCCATATGCAACATTGAGAATATGAGTCACCTTAAAGAGAAAGAAAAACAAAAGATGACTTTTTAAAAGTCTCATGAATTAGGCTACCTAAAAAGAGGCTGCAATGGTATATCAATGACACAAATAATGAAAACTTTCAACGTGATTCACTTGAATGATACTTCTCCTGGGAGATTTCTCTGCCTCATCCTTCAGAGGTGCTCCATCTGGACTTTCTATTTGTGCCTCCATCTTTGAGTTTGTACACTGGAAACCCATCAGGGTAGGGACTTGCTGAATTTTCCTTTATAAACAACCCTTGAGTTAGCAGTGAGTTTAGCAGAGACAGGGGGTGTGGTCACTCCCTGCCCTGGGGCCCAGGGAGCTCCCTGAAGAGTTACACAGCTTCTCTGCCCTTGCTCAGTTTGCTCAGACTGGTTACTATGCCTCATAAACAAAACATTGGTGACTAAGGCACTCAGTGGGACCGCTTGCAAACTGACAGCCATCAGCCACTTGTTACTCTAAGGGCCTGCGGAAGAAAGACCACAGCAGAAACCACTTCAAAGGTCTACTTGAGAAAGACTCTTCAAAAAGAAGGGTTTGGAGAAATTAGGAAGGAAGGAAAGGGAGAGTTTTTAGAAGATAAAATCTGAAATACCTTTTTGCTTTCTCCAGGGAAGTTTAACTACATTACTGCTCTCTCATCTCCTGTGTATTCGGCTAGGGTGATGTGATTCTGCCCTTCCTTATAGATCTTCTTTACATGACCTTCCTATCTTCTGTAATACTTGTGTGTTTGCTTTGCCTTCACAACCATACCTATTCGTACTATTTAAAGAATGTATTAAAATGAGGCCATACTTTTTTTTTTTTTTTTGTCTTTTTGAGACCGGGTCTCTATGCAGTTCAGGCTGGCCTTGAGCTCTCTTTGTAGCCTAGGTTGCTCTCAAACTCGCAATGATCCTACTGCCTCAGCCTCCCAAGTGCTGAGATTACAGTTGTGAGCCACCACGCCCAGCTGAGGCCATACTATTTAAAGAACGTATCATTACCCTATATAATTTACAGGAAAGATATAGGGTTGGGGAGAAGAGAATTTTGGGGAAACACCTGGAAAGGTCAGAGTATGCTACAAATACCATAGATTTTTTTAAACTATCCAATGCCTCAGTGATTTCACTGTTAGGAGGCAGTTTAGAATGTTCCTATATTATGGTAATGCCCTTAACTATGCTCCATCTGTAAGGTCCCCTCCCCTTGTTCCCAAAGTGTTTCTATATTATGATAAACAATCCCTCTGTTTGAAGACTAGCCTGCCTGTCAACATAGGATGCAATGTATGTAGCCAATTATGTAACAGTTTGTCACTTGCTTTGTACCTCCCACTTCTGAATTCCATATACACTAAATTCTTCCTAAATTCAGCACTGTTGCCTTTGAGGAATTACCCCCACAACAGTTGGAGGGTGTAAAGATTAAGGGCTGCCTTCTTATCTCCTCTGTACAAAGTCTTCCTTTTGGTTTCCTTTGGCTTGGCTTGCTTTAGGAAACAGTAGTGGCAATGAAGGGCACAAATGAAAACTTTTCTAGTAGTAAAACACACTTCTAAAGCTTCATTGCAGGCCTCCTAACAATACTTGTTGTTCTTAGGTTGGAATGCACTTCTTATCAAAGACAAAAAGCCTAAGTCACTTTACTGGATATTTATTATATACCAGCCATATAGGTTACCTCATTTAATCTCCAAATGTAGGCATCATTATATCCATTTTAATAAAATCTTATTTCTAACTGGTTCAAAATTCAAACTGTTACAAAAGAAGAAACATTGGGAAGTCTTGTTCTCACCCTGTCTCTACTCTCCCTATCCTAATGGTAACCGCCTTCACTGGTTGCTTGTGTATTCCTTTGGTTTTTATTTATGTAAATAATTATTAACTTTCTTGTGGCAGGGGATCAAGCCCAGGGCCTCTGTGCCAACCTACAAGGAGTGATCAAAAACTGCAAAAAATATTTTAATTTACAAATTTATTACAGTAAAAGACATATTGTTAGGAATCCCTTCAGAATACTCCCCCCTTTCTTCAAACATACTTATTACCTTATTTTTGATAAAGTTGTGGAGGTCATTTTTTTTGTGTGTGTGTGTGTGTTTTTTTTGTGTGTGTGTGTGTGTGTGTGTGTGTGTGTTTTTCATTTTTATCAGTACCGGGGATCAAACTCATGACCGCCTGCTTGCAAGGCAGGTGCTTATGCCACCGAGCTAAATCCCCAACCCCCGAGGTCATCTTTTGTGAGTATCTTTACAATGTCTAATTAAAAAAATATAGTCAATGCTGCTGCTAAGCACTGTCCAATGAAAAGGCAAGCTTGTATTCACTGGCTCTGGCACCATGCAACTTCTGGCTCTTCCCCAAAGTCAAAATGACCATGAAAGGTTCGGAACCAGTTTGGAACCAGTTAAGTACATCAAGGCAACCACAACAGTGCAACCAAAGACACTCACAAAAAAGGACTTTCAGAACTGTTTCAAAAAGTGTCAAGAACAATGGGATAAATATTTTCAAAGCTGGCAGGAATATTTTTGAGCGGAATTGAGTGTCTTATTGTAAAAAACCTTTTAAAATTCAAACATGCATTGTGTTTTTCAATCACAGTTTGTACACCCTCAGCCCTTTGTTTTTTCTGTTGTGACAGAGAGTCTTGCTCCACTGCTGAATTACCCAGGGAGGCTTAAACTAGCAATGCTCCTGCTCAGCCTCCCACAATGCTGAGATTACAGGTGTGTGCCTACCTTACATATTGGCCTTCTTACACAAAGGACAGTGGGTCTATTTAAATATGTCCTGAAGATCTACTCAGGCTATAGAGAACCTTTTATAGCTAGTAGTATACTAAGGATGGGTCGACTGTTGTCTATTTAACCAGTTTCCTACTAATGGACAGGAAGGTTGTTTTCCATAATTTGCCATTCCAAGCAATGCTGCAAATTGGGAACTTAGTATATGTTACACTCTTCCAAGTTCCTTTCTAGGCAGATACCAAATATTCAAGGAGAACCTTATTAATAATGCAACCATTATTTTTATTTCTAAACACTAAAATTAAATTCCAATAGAAATTTCCGAGGGGATATAGGAAGGGGAAAAGGAAGGGAGAGAAAAGAATTAAGATATGTAATGCACATGTACCAGCTCCCCATGATCAATGTAATTATGTGAATGTTCTGCAAACATGCACAAATGAGAATTTTTTATAACAGGAATTTCTGAGGTAGTACTCCACAACAGCACTATTTATAGCACTTTACTTAAATCCTAACACAGCACTTTGAATTGTGCCATACATTTAAATCAACAATTTTGTTTAAGACACCCATGAATTGTTCTAGAAATTCTCTCTTCACTCCCTCCAGACATTATTAAGAGTCTCTGTATACAGAGGCAGCACAATCTTTTAAATCGCATCTAATTCCACATCACCAGGATGAAGCTGAATTTGAAATATCGTAAGAGGCAGAGATGATGAAAGCACTTGCCAATGCAAAAGTTTATCCCATTGTACTTGTCACTTCACCCTAAGGAATACTAATTTGTTAATGAAAGCAAGCCATGGACATTAGTTCTGCTTTTTTAGAAATATTGATATATGTATTCCTGATAGGATACACAGAAATTCTTATAATCTGGTATAACTGAAGCTATTATTTCTCATTGTTAGTGTTAATAAGTAAAACAAACCAAGGAGGATCCAGTTTAAACACAATTCAGTAAGGCGCAGAGTAAAAAGTACCAGACTAGTGAATGAATTAATAGCATTTTCCTTGGAGACATAACTGCAAGCATTGATCAACTAATTATTTTTATCCTCAATTCAAATCAAACCTTTCCCTCAGAGCTGTAGGTAACAAAGATGAATAGAACAATGGCCTTATCCTGGCATCTGTTAAATAACAGAAGGCGAAGCCTATTCATTGGTTTTAACAATGGAAGGCAGAAAGTATCAAGAGCTAGGAAAAGGAAGCCTTACAGGACCAAAAGGGAGGACAGGACCCGCTGCCCGCAGAGCCTGGACATAGCTGTTCTGTCTGCATAAACTGTTCTTTCTCCATCTAAGCCCTGGCCCATGGTTACAAGGTCTAAGTGAAATGTCCCAGCCTCTGAGGGACTCAGCTCCATTCCTAGCACTCCCCTGAAACTTCTCTCCTCCCTTGTTTTGATTCTTTTAGAGAGAAAATTCTTATCTAAAAGCATCATGGTTTTTTCCCTTTCAAATCTACTTTATCTTAAAGAGAAAAAAATGACACAAAATTTCAAAACAGTAACTACAGGGTAGCAATGGTATATGCATTGCATGTTGTTATCTTCAAATTAGAGTACAAGATATCTGCATTTAATTGTGCAAACAATACTTGTACAAACCTTTCCCATCAATGAACTCAAGAGAGATCAGTAGTATAACTATCTTAACTATCATACATATGTATGCACATATATAGTTTCTTTCAGTTTCTCACACTAGGGAAGCAATACAATGTTTATACACGCACATCTGATTTATTTCACTTATGAGTATGGTCTCAAGTGGCATCCATTTATCTATAAAAGTCTCAAGTTTATCCTTCTTTATGGCTGAGTAGTAGTTCATTGTATAAAAATACATTCTTTTTATCCATTCCTCAGTGGATGAGCATTTAAGTTGTTTCCAAGTTCTAGCTATTATAAATTATGCCGCTATAAACATAGGTGCACATATATCACTGTGCTATGATATTTTAATTCTTCCAGGATAAAATACCAGACACAGTGTTTCCTAAATGAATATAGCAATTAAAATACTTTCTATATGTGGTACCAGACTTGAAGTTTTTTTTTACCTTGTGCTTTTTCAGTACATCCAAATCATGGGCAGCATCTTGTGACCCTAGAAGAAATAAATCACATCACCTTGAACATAAATATAATCATCCTGACTTTTTATATAAATTTATGCTACTTAGAGAACTAAAATTCTGTTAGTTACTCTTTAAACACAACTTTTTTTGTTGTTGTTAGTTACTCTTTAAAAGAAAAAAGAAAAAAATGGCACAGGAAGACTTCAGTTCAATTTTCTGAAGGAAAGTTAGGTAATATTCACTATAAAATATTCACCTTCTACAGAATATATTCTTTGACTTTCCACTTCTAAGAATTTGTCCTAAAATTTATAGATACTTCAATGATTGTTTTAAAGGGTGTTCATCATAGCATTATTTGTTATACCAAGTAAAAACAAACAAAACCCAACCAAACAAAAAAACTCTAAAATCCCAACATAGGGGCTCAGTTAAATGAAAGACGGTATGATTATGCGCTGAAATACAGCCATAAGCACCATTAGAAATAAGAAGTAAAGAATATTTACGGCACTGATACATCTGCTCAACATACTAGGTAGCAAAAGTGCATTATGAAATACTATCAGACATTTTTATAAAAATCAAGTACGTGTATTTCCTGTTTAAAGTGGACAGGAAGTACACAGAACAAAATGTTAACACTGCTGTTACAGCTAAGTTCTCTATACTCATTTGTATTTCTTGCAATAAACATCTTTTTATTATAAAAGGGTATTAAGAAAATGAAACCCCCACAGAATCACAGCGCCAGCTGGTTTGGGAACGAAGGTCTGGAGGATCCACCCACGCCCCAGGTCCCACTTGGCTGTGCCTGTTCAGTCTCTTTCCAGCTTCCCGGATCTCCCACACTTTGCAATTAACTCTAGTGAATGAGCAGATTCCCCAAGGAGAATGAACTAACTCAGATAAAGGATGGTTCACTTTTCAAAAAAATGGGCCACTCATATTTAAAGATTTCAAGCCTTTTATTTGCCTAAATTACTTTTTGTTTCCTTACACAGTGCTTCTCTCACCTTCCTTACCTGGGATTCAGCCAGTGTTTATTATCTGATTTTAGGTACTGTGGGGGCAGCAAGTATGGCTTGATCATTACTCTCTTAATACCAAACTCACAGGCTCCTTACTCAAGGCACCTTATTCCACACTCACTCTGCTTTACTCTATTTAAAATTTGGTCTAAACCAGGCAAGATGGTGCAAACCTGTAATCCCAACACTAGGGAGGCTGAGGCAGGAGGACCAACATGAGTTCAGGTCAGCCTGGGCTACAGAGTGAGTTCAAGGTCAGCCTAAACTGCACAGCAAGACCTTGTTTAAAAAAAAACAACCAAAAACATTTTTGGGTGTATCAAAATACTAGCTTTTTTTTTCATCTTTTTCCTTTTTATTGGTACCGGGGATCGAACTCATGACTGCCTGCTTGCAAGGCAGGCGCTTATGCCGCTGAGCTAAATCCCCAGCCCTAATATTAGCATTTTTTAAAACTGCATGGTATTATTCTCTGTAATTTTCTATAAATCTGAACTACTTCACAACCTTAAAAAAATTCTCACTTTTCTACTGTGAGAAGTCTTAACTATTTCAAAGGGGGAAAAATTGGCTCAAGGAACTTAATTTAAATTTGGTGATTTAATATGCCTATTTTAAATAGTAATTTTCATTTCTTAAAGTAGCAAAAACTGAAATATGACTTAAATGAAATTCTTCCAGGTTTTTACCCTACTCCATTGTTATTATAAATACTCTGATCAATGCTGGACACTTTGATAATTTCCATTAGACACAAGCACACATCAAACAGGACAGACTTGGTTATGTTCCAGAGTTGGCTGCCATATTTTGAAAGTGATTTACAAAACATGATTATGCTGATATAAATTAAAGTCTTGAGACAAAACATGTAATTTGTATGTTCTGCCTTTTCAAACTGGAAACAGTGAGTGTTAACAGTGTGGAGAGAAAATTTACACTAGCAGAAGTGTGCTGTAGATAATCAGCTTGTGCTTTGTGTCTAATACTCAGCAATATTCATTTCAAGTTAATTCCCTCTACATTTTAGAGACAAACATCGTCTTTTCTCCCATTTTAAATGAATGCTTTTTGAGACAGTGTTGTGCTAATCTTTTAATGTAAAATAAAGAAATTATAATTATATATTATGAAATGTATTTTTTAAAATCTTTGTTTTGGAAAAGCAGAATGTTGCCCTTTTGTAAGCTATTTTAAGTAAGATCAACAACCAAAGACCACTTTCATAGGGTTGGAGAATTAGCTTAGTAGCATAAGTACCTGCCTGGCAAGCACTAGGTTGTGAGTTTGATCCCCAGTACAAAAAAAAAAAAAAAAAAGACCATTTTAAGAAGTTAATGATTTTAACACTGGTCCCATGACTACATGCATGTGTTAAAATGCATAGAACTATACCAAGTCAAGTTTACTATATGAAAGTTTTTAAAAAGAATTGAATAGGAATATAGCTCAACAGAGACCTAATTAATAAAAAGTTATATTTAACATTAACGCCCTATAATACTCATTATCTTAGACAAGAAACATTATACAAATTTATAGATGTAGTAACTGATCTTTTAAGTATATGCATACACAAAGACACCACTGGAGCTGGAACTTCTAACACATTTAATGTTTTGCTATTATAGCATATGAGTTGTAAAACATAGCCTTGGTAATAGCTCTAGAACTTTGTATCTGAAAGGGTTTTGGCCCAGACAGGACACTGTAGCCAGGAAAGCCTCAATCAGAAGCAGGAAGCCCTATCTCCCCCGCCCCTAGGAACTTACGCCATCTTCCCATCCCTGGAAATTTACATATGGCACCAAACCTGGGGCAAATGGGCTACCTGTGCATCCCTAATGCCCGCCTTAGGTTCCACCCCAAACGGAGGCTATTTACATGCCCCCACACCCACGTGTGGCAGGAGAGATCCCCCGACACCAGTGGGGGTGGGGGGAAGTGGGGGGGTGGGGGGGTGGTGCCGGGCATCTCTCTCCGTGTTGTCAGAATAAAGGCCGCTTTTTATTTTATACTTCTCATCTTTTGGAAATATTTTTCATCTTTTGGAAATAATCCTAGCAGTATCTAACTTTCAAAGAAATCACTTTAATGAAAATACCAAATAATGTGTAAATTCAGATGTAGCATGTAGACGTGACTTGTAAATTTAACTTTAAAATCTCGATTTTCACAGTCATAAAAAGGAATCAAGAAAAGTTATAACATTACTGCCAAGGAAAATAAATTACTTCTTTTGTTTTGTTTATGGGGTGTTTTTGGTTTTGGTTTTTTTTTTTTTTTTTTTTTGGTATCAGGGATCGAACTCACAACCTCACGCTTGCCAGACAGGAGTTTGTGCCACTGAGCTAATCCCCCAACCCCAATAAATGCCTTTTAAAGAAATGTTTTATTTGAAAAGTAACATTCATCAATGGATAAAAAATTCATCCATGGATGAAAATAGGAGTATTAATTACTATGAGGATTAATAACATTCCTGAAAAACTGACATAATAAAGAACTATAAGAGTTTAAAGTATTGGGGCTGGGGATTTAGCTCAGCGGCATAAACTCCTACCTTGCAAGCAGGCAGTCGTGAGTTCGATTCCTGGTTCCGATAAAAAGGAAAAAGACCAAAAAAAAAAAAGAATTTAAAGTATTTGCCTCCCAAGAATATTGGGTTTCCTAGAGCTCAGATATATAAACCTTATAAAATATCCCAATTGTTTCACCATGAATTGAAGAGTTCAAAATGTTACCATTTTAGATTGGTTTTTATTTTTTGACATCACAGGGGATTGAAACCAGGAGAACTCTACTACTAGACACCTGTACCGTTTTTGATTTTGGCACAGGGCCTTGCTAATTTGCCCAGCTAGCTTTACAATTCTGCCTCAGCCTCCTCAGTGTCTGGTATTAGTCATTTTGCCACCAAGCCTAGCTCAGATTAGACTGTTTTGTTTTGTTTTGAAGATGGGGTATTGCTATGTACTTCAGGCTGGCCTTGAACTGACTCTGTGGCTCATACTGGCCTCGAACTCATGGTAATCCTCCTGTCTCAGATATGCATGCACCACTGCATCCAATAAGGCTTCTTAATTGAATAGGTTTAAAAGTAAAAATTGTGTTCACCTTTTAACAACCCAGAAAAAAATGGAAATTTCTATTTATGGCTCAAAGCCATGGGCAAGGCTTTTGTCTTTGTGACTATACTTTATTTTTCCAGTGAATAAATCATTTCTTACACAAAATAATAATTTAATGCTAGAATTTTGGGGGAATTTTTTGTTTCCACTTTCTATTATTTGCTCATTTTTTCCTGCTTTTTTAAAAATTAGTGAATATTCATTATACAGATTAGTGGTTTTGTTTTAGCAGATTTGTTCACATCCCTACCGCTTTCTCCTCCCTAGTTTCACATGTTTTGGGAGGACGGTTAATGTGTATAATGGTTTTGTTGTTGTTCTTGGAAAGGTGACAGGAAAGAATCTTTAATGGATGTGTTTTCATGCAAGAGAAAGGTATTACAAAAGTACAACATGTTTGGAATGTTAACCAAAAAATAAAAGAATAAAAGAACTGAAAGGCCTATAATGACAAGGGGGAAAATAGGTCAGCATGTATAATGTATTGTGATTATATTCATACTCCCAGATTTTTAAAGTGGTACTAGGAATTAAACCCAGGACCTCTGTACTGAGCTATTTCCCCACCCCATTCCCTTTTAACATTTTTAAAATTTGAGACACAGTCTTACCAAATCACTAAGTAGCCGAGGCTGGGGTGATCTTGCAATCCTAGCTCACTAGAGATTATAAACTAACTGCAAACGACAGAATACATTTCCCAGCTGTTTTCACCACCAAAAACAAAAGTTGTTTGGTGTGTAGTACTGGGAAGTGACAGAGATACTGGCACGGGAGAGGGTGCTGTTAGAATTAACCTTAAGGGCTAGGGATTTAGCTCAGTGGCATGAATGTCTGCCTGGCAAGCGCAAGGTCGTAAGTTTGATCCCTGGTACCAAAAAAAATTAACCTTGAAACAGTTTTCCAGACAGAAACAAAGGGAGGTTTTGCCAGATGAAAGTGCCCTGAAGATTCTTTCAATCTGAGAACATTACCTTGATAAGTTCACTTTGGATAAATTCACAGAAGAAAATAGCACAGTTAATGAACAGTGAATTGATGAATAATACACATGAATTTTATCATAATTACTTTAAACCATTATAACTAAAATGGAAGCAAAATAACTGGGGGGAAAAATGTACCTAGACATATTTTCTTTCCTAGGCACAACAAGCCTTGGGTGAATGAACTTTCTGAATTAATTTTAAAAAATACTTAATTTTTTACTCGATGAGAATATGGTATGATTTTTTCCTTGGGCTGCAAAAACAAGTTGGAGACAATTATTCAGTGCTTTTTCTTTTTCAGTACTAGGGATTGAATCCAGGGAACACTAAGATATATTCCTATACCTTTTTATTTTTATTTTGAGACAGAGTCTAAATTGTCCTGGCTGGCCTCGATCGAATTTGTGACCCTCCTGTCTTAGCCTGAGTAGCTGGGATTACAGATGCCCACCAGCAAGCTTGGCCTACTATTTAATAAAAAATACTTAATAAAAGTTTATACATATGCTGTGGTTAATATGTCACACACACACCTACGAACACCTTTTACATCAATGTCACCACAATCCTACAGGTACAGGATTTTTAAATGGCTGATCTACATTAGAAGAATAGAGTGGAAAACTTGGTCCAATCTGAAATAGTTTGGTGTAACAGACAGCCGCGGTCCATCGTGCTGGATGCCCGGCTCCATTATTCACCAAGTGTGTTACCTTGGGCAAATTACTTACCCAATTCCCATTTGTGCACAGAGCTGATAACCCTGTTTAGAGTTTTTATTTGAAAGGACCGACATGCTGCAAGCTCCTCAGAGAGTACCGGGACATTTATGACCCCAGTTCACTGTTCTTTCTACTCAGGGGCCCTAGGATGCATACAGTGGCAAGCCATTACAACCTACTCAGGTCTTAACTTCTCTACTCACAAATGAAAAATAATTCAAACCCAATCTATTCTTGACAAGTTAGTAAGGTAGTACTTATACAATTTCGCTTCTTTTGCTTTGTGTGGGCTGTGCTTGTACAGGGATTCAGTATTTCACACAACAGGAAATCATAAAACCATCCGACTCAGCTGTAAAAAAAGTCTTCCTCCAAAACACTCCAAAAACAGCCTCGAAGCGCAGATCTGGCCACAGCAGGCCTTTACTGTATTCTATATACAGTTCCCCACAACTGAGCGGGGGGAACCAGCATATAGCTGCAAACATCAGCTTTTCTACAGCTTTACTCTTGTCATTTGTTGTGTTGCCTGATAAAAGCTACTGATTCTTGATTATTAAAAAAAAATCGATGGCCCTTTATCATGCAAAAAAAAAAAAAAAAAAAAAAAAAAAACATAACAGCCAGAGAGACATAACATCCTCCATAGAAGTTAGAAGAGGAAAACAAGTTGTTTTTTTTTTTTCTAAAATCCTAAGGGCCACTAGACTCCACGCTGCTGACGGATGGGCAGGGGTGGAGCACGCGTGTGGCTCTCTGCCAGGGAAAGTCCTGTCTGCAGAGGAAGGCAGCTCGTCGGATGGGGTGAGCCGGCAGGTCGGGTACTCACCCAGGAGCAACCAGGGCTTCACCACGCCAACCTGCAGGTCCGAGCTAAGGTCCTGCACGTAACCACAGCCAGCCCCGCCGCTCGGCTCTACTTCCTCCACCACATGAATGCGGGCCTCTTTCCACGTCTCTATGATGCGTTTTCCAGTCAGCGTGGTCACCCTGGTGCATTGCTTCCTGAGGTTACTCCGGGAGAACGCTTTGATTTCCTGGTTCAGGGAGTGCATTACATGAGCAGTGGCTGGGAACAAATACGAGCAAACTCAGAGAGCAGAGAGGTGGTTCCGGTAACCAATGCAGCCTCTCGGGTGCTCGGCCTTGCAAGTGACAGACGGGGCCACCTGGCTGGACCAGAGCCCAGCAGCACTTTCCCAGCGCTGCACTGTAAGGCGAGCTCTGATTGGCTGCTGAGACTCTGGCGCCGATTGGCTGATGGTTCGCTTTCTTCCTCGTGGTGGAAACCTGCATTTTCCATGTAATGTGTTCTGCTGGAGAGATTTCATATGTTACTCTTGCAGTCTAGCCTAGTTATACACGCAGCCCGGTAAATTTTAAGACAGAATTGGAGAGCGACTGATGTCTCCTGGCCCTTTGAAGGCCATGATTGCTGCCCATCATGGTGGTGACCTCTGAGAGCCTGTGCACAGTTCCCGCTTTGGAGCAGCCGCAGGGTGGAGTGCACAGAGCCTCAGCCGGCGTCGGATCCTGGCAACTGATGTGAATAGTTATTTCTCATTGCTTGTGTCCGTCTCACTTTCTGTTGTCACTGCCAACAGGAACATCAAGTAGATGAAATGTGCATATATTTGTGAGACAACTATTTAAATAAAATCTGAAAATGGTATTTGATTTTTCAAATTTGTTTTCCTGAGCCAATTAGCAAGGTTTAAAATGTGTTTTCTGACTTCACACCTACATTTTGGCCTGCTGAAGGATTACTGCAGAAGGCTTAGTGCAATAAAATGAAGCACTTTTCATCGAAAGCATAGTAGCAAGTCCATCTATACAGCTGAGAAAAATTAAGTGTACAATATCTAAATTTACAACACATAAGAAGTAAAATGATTCGGATTACAAAACAATGTTTTGTAAAAGAAACCACGAGATTCTTTGAATTTCCCTAGCCCTTATTAGAATAAAATCTAATTTTAAATGGATTTAGACACAACAAATGAACATGGTATAAAATGAAGTTGCATTTACGAACATTTGTTCTGTAACACCACATATTAAAAATTGTCACTGTTGTGGAAACTTTCTGGCATAAAGTTAAACTTCTTTGGACTGTTTATGGTCCATCAAAATACATACGTTGAAGGTGTAACTCCCAATATTACAGTATTGGGAACCCTTTGGGAGATAATTTGGGTTAGATTAGGCCACAAATCAAGGACACTCATGATGGGATTAGTGGCTTCCTGAGAACCCAAAGACATCTCTCCCCAGCTCTGCATGCACCAGGAAAAGGCCATGTGAGGACACAGAAAGAAGCACATGTCAGCAGGCTGGAAGAGAGCCCTCACTAGGAACCTTGAACAGGCCAGCACTTGGTCTCCGGCCAAGTAACCTCCAGACTATCAGAAATAAATTTTTGTAGCCACACAGTTTATGGGAGTTTGTTATGGCAGCATGCGTACATTGAGTTATAAACCAAAAGTTTTCCTCTCAAAAAGAGGAAATTATCAGCCCAGGTTATCAACAAGGCACTCTCAGCTGGACAACTGGAGAGATGATTTGCATTATCTACATAATCATAGGTTCCCCAAAACTAGCTATAGCCATAAACCATATATTTGTTAAAACAATGATTAAAATTATCAACTACTGAAAATTTGCTAGGCATTGTACTTAAAAGCAATGTTTAGATTAAGTTAGTGTTTATCCATTAGGCACCTAAGAGTGTTTTAGACATGCTACTCCTGTGATTTCACCACAAGTCTATTATATGCATACTGTGGGAGATGATGGATCTAAATAGTATAGATCTCAAATAACAACTGAAAATGTTTGGGCTTATAGAATTTATGAGTATTAAAGTGGTCTTTACCCATTATGATGCAAATCATTTTCTCATTTACTTTCATTTTCAGGCCAATTAAACTGTTTTCCTCTCCTGGTCCCAGATGAGCCCAGGAAACCATGTAATCAAATATTACATAGGCTAAAGAAAAAAGTCTGAAGACTAATTAGGAAGCTAAGGTATAGGACCTCAAAGGATATAAAGTATATGCAGGTGTAAGGGACAAAGCAAATTGAATTATGTTGATGCTCAAAAAACAGTTGTGACTCAACGGTCACTTTAAAAGGTTAAGCTATTGAAACAATATAGGTATTGAAGAAAGAGGTTATCAAAGATGACTTAATGGTATCTAGTTAGGGAAAGGTAGACACTAATTACAAGGGTTATGAGTTATATTCTTTTAAGACAGAGCTCCGCTTGTTTATTTAGTACCTGATACATTGTGAACTTTCAGAAACACTTTATGGGTGGATGAATGAGTGAAAGAACTTAAGACATCTGAGTTGAGTTAAAGTTATTTATAGTGAGATGATTCATGGGTGAATGAAAAGATAATAACTTCTCAGAGAAGCTAATTTGGAGAAAACCCAGCAATGGATAATGCCTTGGGGTACATACTTTGGAGATCTGAAAATAAGGGCCATGAAAAGATACCAGAAATGGCTAAGTTAGAGAAATTAGTTGAAAACCTAGACCACAGAACCAAAGGATCATAGAGTTTATAATGTCAAAAACCAAAAAACACAACAACAACAATATTTTCCAACGAGGTAAAAAAAATTACAGAAAGATCATCGATACAGAGAACCAGCAAAAAGATAAGTTGATAATGTAAAATGAGGTCAACTGTGTATGTGTTATAAAATAGTTTTAGAGTGTTAGAGTGGTAGGAAGTGTGTTAAATTAGATTGAAAGGAATTGAGGAACCATAAGTATCAGAACAGCGCACAATGGGAGGGACTAGAATATCTGACACCAAGCTGAAAACAAGTGAGAAAGGAAAGGGGTGTGTGTGTGTGTGTGTGCAACACAATGTGTGAGTCTGAGGTTTCCTGGCCTCATCTGGGACCAGGAGAGGAAAGCAGTCTAATTGGCTTGAAAATGAAAGTTAATGAGAAAATGATTTGCACCTTAATAGGTAAAGACATGGAAACATTGCTTAACTTTAGTGCTTGAGGATGGACAGATGGAACGCTGCAGGCAGGCTGATAGAAGCAAAAAGAGGAGCACCCCATGAAACAGGGTGATGACAGCAAGCAGCTCAGATGGGGACCACGACTAAGAAAATGCCTGAGGCAGCCGGCTGGGATGGAGGCACAAAACAAGAGATGTAGGTCCAGCTGTACCTGCTGAGATTGAAGAGTGATACAGGGTTGTCTTTTCATTTGACAGTGAGCACGGAGCAAGACGGAGCCCGGGGTCTCCTCCTGACTTTGGGAGCCCCGAGGTCTGCTGCTGCTCAGCTTCACCAGCCTGGCACTGTCTGCAGGTCTCTGAGAGCCAGAGCAGCCCCTACCTGGCACTGAATGACCAAAGTCTTCTCCAGTCTAAGGAGAATTTACAGGAAGAATCAAATAACAAATTTTAGCTAATTGGCAAGTGTACTTTTGATTTGCAATTTAAATTAATACTTTTGTTTAAACTGTAAAACATTTCTTGTGTATCACAAATTCTTAAATTGCAATTACAGGGTTAGCTTGCTCTTTGCTCTCTGTTGCTTTAAGCTAACTCTGATTCAAGGTTACTCAAAGGTCTACAGGCAGTTGGTCAAATTTACAAAGTAACCATCTGAGAAGAAAAAAAGGACACTTTAAAATCCAAACAGCTGGGGGCTGGAGGTTTAGCTCAGTGGCATAAGCGCCTTATAAGCAGATAGTTGTGAGTTTGATCCCCAGCACTGATAAAAAAAGAAAAAGACAACAACAAAAAAAATCCAAACAGCTGCAGTTAAATTTGTTGTAAAAGTGAGAGAGAAAAATACTATGAAGACCACAAATACAAGAGATACACTTTTGATATGAGAAGATTCTATATGATAAAAGTTTTGTCCTGCTAGATAAAAAGAGATACAAGACTGGAAAACTTATGTACCTTGAGGAAACTTTGTGTTAGTAGTTTATTTAAAAAACAATCTGTGATTGTTAATTTGGTGGAGCTCAAGTTTTTCCTTCTAAAAACTCACACAAAGAAAAATGATTAAATCACATAAAATAAAAATGCTTAAGAAAGTGATTTACATTACAACAGAGTAGATATGGGAGGGAAAACATCAAAATGTGTGTTGACTAACTTTAAAAGAGACTATACAGGAATCTATGAAATAAAGCTGACCAGCCCCTGCCCCCCCGAGGTTAAGGATTCTTTATGAAGTAGATTGACCCTCCTCTGATGAAAAATGGACCCAGGGACACGGGTACAACTGACAAACAAAATGTGTGTAAGTAGGATAGAGACTGAGAACAGAGGAAATCAGGACCAGTGCCCCTACATTGGTTAATGGCTAAATACAGTTCAGGCTAGACCCATATGGTTTTAGCCCTGTGTAGCTGCTTATTGATAAAAACTGGAGGGTTTTGTTGGCATAAATGTGACCCAGCTGTCAGAGGTGACTACCAAAGTGTACGCAAATTGTGACCAGGAGACTCCCCTCCCCCCAAAAAAACTGACAAAAGGCTCAGAAAGGAAAAAGGAAAAACCCAGAAACAACAATAAACAACAAAAATGATCTGTTGATAGTAGCACTCAGAGAGAAAAGAACAAGATTCACTAAGGGGAAAACGTGAGGACACTGACAAAACAGGAGTCAAGCCAAGTGGGGATCTGCCAGTGGAACAAAGCTAGATTGAGCTCATTGTGCACAATGTAAAAATATGGACACTGGGAAAATAAATGCCCCAAATGATGACAGAGACGATAAAAATTCCAAAATTAGGAGGATGTCTGCAAAAGCCTGTTGCTCCTGAGAAAAAAATCCAGATGCAGGCCCATTTTACTGATAGAAACTAAAGGTTAACAGAACTAGGACAGACTGGGCTCCATCCTCTTAGATACCCAGAAGCCCATGGTCACAATGAGAGTAGAGGGTCAACTGATGGACTTTCTAGAAGATGGTAAAACTAAACACTTGGTAAAGACACAGCCTATTGGACCATTTTCCAAAAGTCTATGAATACTGCTAGGGTCACTGGAGTCCCAGAAAGAGGCTGTGGTTTGAGAGATGTAGCATAAAAAATTAGGTCCAACATAAGTTCCTGTATTTTCCAAACTGTCTAGGTCTTTTTTTTATTTTATTTTGAAAGTAATAAAAATGCAACAGCACAAGACAGAACAAAGCCAATTGAGACAATGCAGTGAACCCGGTACAGGATTTCACAGTAGGATACTGGGACAGTAGTAATAGGTACTATGGTATATCTTGTTAACTTCACAATAGTTGTCCAGTCAATTAGGTGTAGCAAAATCAAACCAAAAATAGAACATTATAAAACCAATTGAGAATACTGAATAGAGCAAAAGAAACATCACAAAACAAAACAGTGAAAACAACCTTTGCCTTCAAACAGAAGATAGAAGGAAATCCCCATGTTTGCTTTACTGCATATGATCATCCTCCCAAGAGATGCTGATAGTTTATCCCCAGTAGCTATGGGGCACGCGGGGTGGGGGTGCTTGATTTTCAGCCCTCATGGCAGTAGGCTCACAGGTAATTGTTCTCCTCCAGACCCATACTGCAGGTGCTTACCAAGAGGGCTGGTGATTGAGCTGCTAAAGTCCCACCATGTCGGGGTCTCAGGAGTGCTGGTTCTTCTCCTGGCCCTCTCTGTGGCGCTTACCAAGAGGGCGGGTGAATGGGCTGCCTGAGTCCCACCATGGCCGGATCTCGGCAGTTCTAAACTGTCCAGTTCTTCTTCTAAAAAGGGATCTACTCTAAAACTACAGGCCCAAATTACCTTTGGGCCACAGGAATAAAGAAAGACAACACAGCGCAAGGTTGACAGTGAGGAATGCCTCACCCAGGGATGACAAGGGCTGACAGAAAACACACTGAGGTAACGGCAATGAATTAAAAAGATTTTCACACGAAGGTGTGCTTTGAAGAGGCTACTACCAACAAGACGGAGCTAAAACAGGAACAAGGACGCACCGCACCTGCGGCAATGCTGAAAACACATTGCACCACAAGAAACGACAAAACTGGGAGCTGCATGGCAATGACAGTTGGCAGTGGAGAAAAAAACAGTGATGCTAAGAGGCCAAAGCACATATGCAAAAGAGCCTTGACACCTGAGGAGGAAGCTAAGGCAACACAAAGCTGCCCTGGAGGAGTCAAACAACTCGAGGCCAAGGTGAAAGAGGCCCAACACCTGCAGGAGTGAACGGGATAAGAGTCAGCGCAACAGCTCCAGAGTTTGCTCAGAAGGAATTACAGGCAAAGGAGCAAACACGTAGCATGCTAGAATAACTACGTGATGAGACAGAGGCCAAAAGTATGCCAAAATAGGGCAATACAATCTTGCTGGCAGAAGAAGAAGCAGAGCAACTAAAACTGTTGACAGAGGCCCAAACGAAGGTACGAATGGAACTGAAAACACAAAATCTGCAACGGCACATATGAGAGGAGATAATACAACAGGAAAAAAACAACAGTAGACATGAAAACACAGTGTCTAGAAAGACCTACAACATTTGCACTGGCATTCAGAGGCAAAGATGCAAGCCAAAATTTAACAGGTGAAGACAACCAAAAACAGCAGGCTGCACATCAGAAGGAAGATCCACGTGGTACAGATCCACAGGGATGCTGAAGGGAGCCTTTGAAGCTGGAGCTGATCAGATGTGGGGCTAAAGCAACGCCAGCTCTACAAACTCAGAGAGCTCAAAACAAGCCAGACAAACAAGCCTTTCCAGCTCCAAGAAGGCAAGGGGTCCAGCCCAGCCAGGCAAACAAGTTGCTAGGCAGTGGAGTTGAAATTGACATTCTTCTTTGGAGGAGATAAATGAATGTGCTACGGAGAGTAAGAGATTCACCAGGCCCCAGCTTCCTCTCTTTTTCTCATCCTCTCACTGTCCTTCCCCCTGAATACCTAAAGCTGCAGGCAGCCGCCACAGTATGCCAATGGCCGGAGACAACTAAGCACCAGTGTGGTAAGGCTGAGGGTTAGCTACAGGGTCTGTTGCACTTACAGAGACAAATGCCAGAGGAGAGGCAACACAGCGTCCAGCAGGGAAAACTGGGTCTGCATGTGAAGACTAAAGCTGATACAATTCAAAACATACACACATGGGGCTGGGGATTTAGCTCAGTGGTGTAAGCGCCTGCCTAGCAAGCACAAGGCCATGAGTTTGATCCCTGGTACCAAAAGGAAAAAAAAAAATATTACACACACACACACACACACACACACACACACACACACACACAAGGCTCTTTAATCATTGGAGGAACTGCAACTACAAGCCAGAGAGGCAGTGAGGCAACTGGAGCAGACAGAGACAAGGCAAACACACCGAGGACAGGTAACCCTACAGACCACGCAGTGTAACAGAGACAAAGCCATGAGGCAAGCATGCCTCCTTTGCAAAACGTCTACACAGCTATAGGAAAAACATATAATAATGCCCCAGCTGCAAGAGAAAACGAAGCAACAGGAAGAGCAACAGACAAAAGCTAAATGTGCTCATGAAAAGGCTGAACTGGGACTAGATTGCTGACAACTAAAGACCTGTGAGACACTGAGGCTACACAACAGAAGAGCTTAACACGGGTCAAAGCCAAAACAATAACAAAAAGATTGGAAATTGTGTTAATTCAGAGATGCCACCAAAGCATGGAGAAAGGAGTTCCTCCTCTGGAAAGCTGACCAGGAAAAAACATTTAAATAAACCCAAGAGGATCTGACTCAGGCCCCAGCCTTAGAACTGTCAGATATAACCAAGCCTTCCTTCCTATATGTCCATAAACAAAAATGAACACAGGAGTCTTAACCCAGATCATGGGGTCCTGACTTTGTCCAGTGACATATTGTTAAAACAGCCTGCAGTCCTGGGATGGCCTCTGTGCTCTGGAATGCTTGCTGCCACTGCTTTGCTGGTACAGGAAGCTAATAAGCTGACTTTGAAACAACAACTGACCACTCCAGTACCACAGTCAGTTATAACCTTCATGGACCAGAGAGGACACTACTGGTTGTTGAATCTGAAGAAAACATAGTATCAGGGGCCTGTATGCAAAAATTCTCAGATAACTCTGGAGAAGGTAAAGACCCCTAACCCAGCTGCCTTGCTCTTAGTCGAACCAAAAGCACCCTTACCTCAACCCATGACTCTATGATTATACTAAAAAGAGTCCAACAAACAGAATATGTAATGGTAACTCTATGATAAAGACCCAGCCTTTCCCTGCTGGAACCTTAGTCCGGTAGGCAAAACTAATAGCCTTGACAAGGTCTCTTTTGCTGGTAAAGGACAAAAAGATTAACATCTATACTGACTAAAAATATGAAAAAGAGGGCTTATGACAACTAGGAGAAAAGAGATAAAATATAGAAAAAATTTACAGCTGCTAGGTATTGTATAGACCCGAAGGACAGTGGCCATCATACTCTATAGGAAACACATAAGGACTGGAACAATAGAAATCAGAGAAAACCAACTGATAGGGAAACAAAGTGGGCCACTATGACAGCCCCATAAAGGGGGAGCCCTAGGTGTGCCCTCATCTAGCCACCCCTCCCAAAGACCCCAAATTACTCTCCAAATAAAAAAGCCTGGCTTACTGGAGCAGCTGAGAAATACATAAAGAGGGAGAGCGATAATAAAAGTTTGCTGATGGGAGGCTAGCGATTCCCGAAGCTCTGGGACCTGGGTTCATAAAACAATTCTATCAGGGTTCTCATGTGGAAATACCAACATTAAAAGCATTACTAGCCCAGCATTTCTATGTGCCACAGCTCGCTGCAATCACTCAGACTGTTCACAGACAATGCTTAACCTGTACACAAAATAAACCACGGCAAGAGCTCAACTGTCCCCTGGGTATCCAGGATATAGAACGCTCATGGAAAAACTTGCTTATGGATTTTACTAAATTGCTTCAAGCTGGTGGTGATCAATATACGTTAGTGCTTGTCTGATGCTTCCTGGGATTGGTTGAAACAAAGATCCAAACAAAGATATGAGAAGTGACCAAGGTGCTAGTAGAAGATGTCATCTCAAGATTTGGACTACCCTGACCTTAGAGTTAGACGATGGATACACATTTGTGGCTGAGTGTTCAAGAGCCCACACATATGTTAAAGATAAAATGAAAGCTTCATGTGGCTTACCAGCGACAGCACTCAGAAAAAATAGAATCCCTGAACCAGATACTCTAAGAATTGCTGAAAAGTATTGCCAAGAAACCCATGTGAAATGGGACCACGTTCTGCCCATGGTCCTCCTTCACGTTTGGTGCACCCTCACTAAACAAATGAAATATTCCCCTTATAAAATTCTATTTAGCTGGTCATCCCCAATCATAGATCAAATTAAAAGAGATCTCTGTGAACTAGTAAAATTGTCTCTGAGGAGACAAATACAGGGATTGGAAATAGTCATACAGAATGTTATGATTGGGACAGGAAAAATTCCCGTAAGCCTGACAGACCCAGTACATCCATTCAAACCTGGGGACTTTGGGTGAAAAATAAAATAAAATCTAACAACTCTAAAGTGCACATGGGATGGGTCTCATGCTATAGTACTGTTTACACCTAATGCTTCTAAAGTTACAGCAACTGTGCCTTAGACACACCACAGTGAGCAGAAGCCAATGACCCAAGACAGGTGGACCAGCTGGCAGGACCCAGACCACCCAAACCACATGATCCTGTGATGAGATCAGACTGCCACCCTGTTCTAGGACCCCAGAAGCTGACTAGTCTATGCACAGTCAAAACTTGGTGATCAACATCCCAGTAAGGGAGCCAATTTCCCATTGCAAGATAAATTTTAGTGATAATGATACTCTATATTAAAACTTATTTTGGAAAGCATCAAAAGAGGGAATGAAACAGAACTTAAAGAACAATCCCCTTCGAGCTTCTTCCTCACCTAGAGCTGTAAGTCCTTGATCTGGTATAGATAAGATTGGCAACTATGTCCTGTAAACAGAGCTTACATCATCTTGGTTTTGTTTTTTTGTTTTTTTTTTTTTGTCTTTTTCCTTTTTATCGGTACCGGGGATTGAACCCACAACTGCCTGCTTACAAGGCAGGCGCTTATGCCGCTGAGCTAAACCCCCAGCCCTTATTAATTTTTTTTTATCTTTTTCTTCATCTTGTTCTTGCAGGATTCATAGGGCTCTGTCTTCTTTCAAGCTAAGTTGTTAATTGCTTTGTCCTGCTTCTGTACCCTCACTTACCTCCCCCAGCCCCGCCAACTTCTAAAAACTGGTCCACTCAGCCTAATGTATAAAACTAGAATCTTTCCTTTATCCTAACTCCAAGCACCCAGCATGAGTTCAACTAGGTCCATGTGTACCTAAAATTCTGGAAATAAATTCTTTGCCCATTGGTCTCTATGATCTCTTGGATTCTGCAACAAAACGACTAGAGAAAGAAGTTTGAATTTTAAAAGTATTTTTATGTCTACTAAAGGACTTGGGGTTAGTAAGACTGTCTACAGTGTCTTATCTGATACAGGCAAAAAATAAAATAGTATTCACATAACTTTAAAAATGTTTGAATCCTTGCAAGCAGGCGGTTGTGAGTTCGATCCCCAGTACCGATAAAAAGTTAAAGTTAAAAAAAAAAGAAAAAAACATGTTTGAATCATACATGAATTGATCCAGCTTGGTAAGAAAACCACCTATATTTCTGCAATTTTTAATGAATGAATTAGAAAACTTCAATATGTCTCCTCAAAATGTAATTTTGATTACCAATATTTAGCTGGATAACTAACTGGTCTTCTATTTCACCATTAATCCTCTGTTTTTTAACTGAGGTACTACTAACTTTTTCCCTTTAAATATAGTCTGAAATAACTGTATACTTTTCTGGAAACTCCACTGTAGATATTATTTAATGGTTAATAGTAAATCTAGAATAATCAGAGTTATAAACATAGGTGAAAGCACTCACTATTTTCAAACAGTGGTTACTAAAACCATATCATTTAATTTAGGATAAGCCTATGCAATGTACAAGTCTTTTTACCCTGATCACAGAGAGGTCTTTCATTCTATAATAAAGCCTTTTATTCCTGAGACTAAGATTTAAAGACATCAAATTATCCATATATTGATAAATAAGTACTTAATGTAAAGAGAGAAAACGCTATTAGAAACTGATGAATCTGGGGAAAAATACAAATTTCTCCGATTTTTTTGGAGCTAAAATTGTAGAAAGAAGTGTGACAGCAGTACTGAAGTGAAAGAGAGTAAAAATTATCGTTATGGCTGGTGTTTAGACGTCCCTCCCAAACCTCACGCAGTCATAGGAAGGACTGTTTAGAAGTGGCTGAATCTAGAGTGTGACACTGGAGTTAATTTGTGATGCAAGGCTGAAAGAAACGGTTAAGGACAGAGTGCTACCTACCCTAAGAAAGCTAGATAAGCTACAAGAGGTAAAAGGTCTCTGGTCAGCACCCTTGCTGCTTTGCTTCCTTCTGGAACCTTCTCTGTCCTCTGCGATGCCCGTCTGCCATGCCACCCCGCCTTAGAGCCAGCCAATGATGGACTGCAACCTCTGCACACTGCGAGTTAAATGAACCTTTCCTCCTTTAACTTTGGGTTTAGGGTATTTTGACTCAGCAATGAAAACAAGTAGGACAGTTACATTACCAGCTTTTCTTTTTAGTATTTTATTGATTTTCAGAAGAATTTATAGCCGCTACATGCATGATGCTTCTGTTTGAAAATGGTAGCAAATATTAAGAACTTCATATGGCTTTTTAAATAAAAAGACTATTAAAGATGAGATACTGTTTTTATAAGTTCGTTTTAATTTTTGAATTTTAACAATTCAAGTAAAAGTCAGCTAGTTAACATAAATACAGAATAAATTCACATAATTTATAGCCACTACATAAGTGCAAAAGTTATCAACTCTTTTGAAGTTCACTATTTAGCTATGATTTATTTCACATACACTGGGGTATACTTTCAAAAGGTTTATTAACTTAAAAACAGAACTAGAGTAGCAAAAAATCAGTGTACAGGTTAATGGGAAATTTAAATACACGATGCAGAAGAGATTTGAAAGGGCAGAAAGCATATTGTATTTTATGTAGTAAAATTTCTTTCAATTTAAATCATTCAGAAGGGTGTATATTCTTACAGTCATGATCAATACTACAGGAGAAAAAAGCTGAATTATTTATCAGCTCCAGAGAGGTCCCTAAAATACTAAGTTTGGACAGAAGAGCGTGTAAACAACGAAAGACAACAGGCATAAAAAATTCTAGAAAAAGAAGGGGTAGACAGATTTCTAGCACTTAATGCCTTCAAATTCAAACAATACATTTTGTCCCTTAAAACATATCTAAAAATGCCAAAAATGTTTATATTCTAGCAAAAGAGTTCATTACTGTATTTTGAATAACACAAACTCTGCAGGTCCTAACACTCACAATGAGTATTAGATTTTAAAAAACAAAAGGCCCTATCATGGTTTCAGAGTTGGAAGCATATTTGGGCCTCACCTAGTAGAGATGATTCTACAAAGTTACACAATGGGACTCATGACAGAGGCTCAGGGCAGTTTTTTCTTCTGGAATTTAAAGCACTGTGTAGCACAATCCCTGAGTTGGCAATTCTCAGATTTGGAACCATTTGCATGAGTTTCAGGCAGAGGAGTTCTATCTGCCATGAGGGTGTGCTTTCAATATCTACTGCTTAAACCTGAATGAGTTCAGATCAGTTCTCGGAGAAAACTGTAATGAAAATTCATACAAATCTGGAGTGTTGACCACTTCTATTATCAGAAAATTTTGAAGTTATCTGAGGGCAAACAAATGAATGCAACCCATAGCTTTAAAAAAATCCAACTTCCGAGTATGCATCTTTCTCCTGAAATAGAATCAATTTTTTTAACCCTTCAGAGAAACTATGCAACCCTTATACATAGTTTTCTTTTTTGAATTGTCTTTGCCACTTGTAAATTATGTCAGATTGTGATTAGAGGGAAAAAACAGTAAAACAGACTTCAGTACTGCTTCCCAGCTGGTGCACAAATAAAATCTGAAACTCTAAAATCCCTTTTCCTTCTAGAATATACATAATACTTTAAAAAACCAAAATACAGTGCACTAAAGTTCAATATAAGCTTTATTAGCTAAATGCAAACAGAAGAACACTTGTTATGAATTTGCTATAACTAAATAAGACGTTCCTTAGCTGCTGGTTTTCATATCATTCTTCGTCATTCATGGGGCACTGTGATCAGTTATACCAGGAAAAGTGTGTCCTACATTCAACACAGTAATATTTATGCATCTTCACAAGGCAAATGGTTCTGTTTTAGGCAGTATAAATGGCTCCTGAAAAGGCAAACATTACAGATAGAGACCTTCTTTACAGACTGAAGTTAGAAACTTCTGTTTTGGGAGGGATTTTCTTTGGTATGTTCTTACAATAAATTCAGAGTTGAAATTTATCAGAAAATAAATAATAATGAATGATTATTAATAAATTAATAATTCTGAAGATAATGACTAAATTTGCCTTTGCTCTCCAAGTAGATTAGAATATTTCAAATTCTAACTGAGCACCTCAAAAACTTTCAGTTATTGTTGGTTAAAAGCAATTCAAGGTGAGAGAATTTAATAGGGTATTTTGTTCATTAGCGGAGAAAGCTTGCAACAACATGACTTGCTGCTTTTCCATGTTGTGGTATTCTGTGTCATGTCATATTTTAAGATCTTCAAAAAATATACAACCAGAACCCTGAAAAGTGTTATAAACATACTGTTTCTGCCTAATACATGACCAATATTTTTTAAAAGTCTTAACATGAAATTCTCTTCTAACTCTCTTATGCTCAAAAAAGGCAATAAAGTACATTATAAAAAGTCAGTCTTAAAGCCATCGCACAAAATGTGAAGTTCAGATATATTGAAATGAGTACCAAACTGGAGTTTAACTGTAGAAATCCCATACACCAGGACACCAATATCTATAGGCAAAGTCTCTTAACGGATTATAGCAAACATCTTCATAAAGGCCATACATATGATACATTTTAAGTATTAAAAGGTACTGATGACTCAACAGCAAAATTTAAAAGTTATATCCTATTAGCACATTTAAGTCAAATTACCTGAATCTTTCCATGAGAAACCATTCAGGAAACTAGAATAGGATAAATTTTTTTTTTATCAAAATCAGCTGTTCATTTACAAAAGTCAATTAAGAACACAGCTTGCTGAGTTCGACAGCAGATGGCCCCTCTTCTATAATATTTATTCTGTCCCAGATATTAATATCACCTTCAAAAACTTGTAAAGATCAAACTGAAAAGCAACATTTTCTCTACCAAATTAGTGTAGCCTACAGTGACCTGGAAATAAATTGAGGTCCATATTCTTATTGTGAAGCAAACAAAAAATCAGAAGCAGTAAATTTTTCTAATTTAAGTAAATGATACCTAGATATGACAGCTAAGTAATAAAAAAATGTTCTGCTGAGAAGATAAATGCATTTATTGATATTCCATAATATTAGAGAAAATACTAGGTGTGTTCAAGTCACTGAAATGGTAAAAAATCAATAGATTATTGGTTAATTTTATATTCTGCAAGGTTCTATTATGGGAGTTATGCGCTAATAATTCTAAGTCCACATTATGCTAAAAAAATCAAGTACCTGTTAGCTGAAGACACTCAATCATTTTAAGGCACAAAACATATAGACTGTCTTTCCTTGGTTGCCAAAAACAATAATTACTGGTGCCAAATAATTAAATTAAAATGTTCCACATCATCTCAGCAAAATGGGGATGCTGGGGAATCGACCAATTATTGTTATCTTACAGTATTACAGAAGTCAAAAGCCAGAAATTAGACATTTATGTCGATACTACCTTTGGATAAGTACAGTATAGTATATATTTAAGGATGGCTTTGTTTAGAAGAGTAGAAAAATGCTCATGGAGTAAACA
Source organism: Cavia porcellus (assembly GCF_034190915.1). Taxonomy (NCBI): domain Eukaryota; kingdom Metazoa; phylum Chordata; class Mammalia; order Rodentia; family Caviidae; genus Cavia; species Cavia porcellus. The sequence continues at coordinate 69,594,108 of NW_026947495.1, read as the reverse complement.
CTATACTGTCAATGTTATAGGTCAATAACACACAACTGTATCTGGTGGACATGGTAGGTAAATGACAATTTTGACAAAGGAGTGCTTCCAAAGGCATTTTCTTGGGACAGGACTGAGGTTTTTCCACATTACAGAAAGTCTAAGTAATTGGTGTGGCTATCTTAACCAAACTTCCATTTAGTCATGGTGCATGTTCCCAGACTAGTAGTCCACTGCGCCGGCTCCAGTGTTCCATGATCCACTGCAATCTTTGGTCTTCCCTCTTTTGTAGCGTGGCAGCCTGTGCTGTTATCCACCTAGTAGATAGACTACGATCCATAGATGGCCATCCTCATGGAATCTGTCTTACCAAATGATTTGACCACTGTAGAGGGACTCATAACTTTCTTCCTGAACCATCAAAGGCCTGCAACAAAACCCTTAAAAAAGATCCATATTTTGCTTCTTTCATGCAAAATGTTTGTTCTTACAGCTTCATGTGGATATGCTACAGTTTGCTAAGTTTTTGAGGTGGCAGTAGCAAGCATGATTCCCACAATATCTGATGCTACTTTCACAGACTCTTCACCACTCTGTGTCATCAAAGCAGTCTTATGTTCCAGGAGTTTTTGCTTTATACATTCATGAATAACAAAACAGATAACCATCTCTGATATGCTAGCATAAGAAGCAGACATGTGCCCATAAAATCCTTTGACTCCATCTATCAGATACACTTCACAGACATATTCAAAAACAGCAATTTGCCTTTCCCCACAGTTCCTTGCAACAAGTCGTAACCAAGTATTTTTTAGCCAAATGGGGTTGGTTGCAGTGACTGTGGTAAAACAAGGTTTAAGTTAGTCCACATTTCTAGAGGAAGTGACCTGTAGATGTGAAGCATGAGATGACACAATCTCACTCTGTTCCTGAGAAAAATGCACTAAATGTCTATCATTGCAACTGACATTGTGTGAACCTGGGTAGAATCAGGATGAAATACACCACTTTTTCCTTCAGTGAGTGCAAGCAGCAAAGTATATTGCTCTGGAAAGAGCCTGCACAGCTCATGTGAGATTCTGGTTTACAGTTGCACTTTTGTGCACTTTTTTTAGCAATTGCTGGGTGTTTGCTTGCTAATCAAATATGGTAAAATAGCTGTCTTGAAAAACAAAGCAAAACCATATTTATTTAAGGTACATTCTCATGCTTTTATAAAAATAAGTCAAGGTATGTGACTTCCTTTAAATTTATTTTTAAATACATATGCACTTACTAGTCTTCAAAATTCATTACTGTATTAAATTGCTTCTATGTTGGAGAAAGTATTACTATGCTAGTTCTAGGCATAATTACTGACACTACTGAATTTATCACTTTCTACTGCAACTCTATATGTAATGAAACCTTTGAAATTTCAAAGAAAAGTTCAGAAAACTCCAAATTATGGAGTTTTATATTGGCAAACATAATTACTCAATGAATATTTATCATGATATTTTGCATTTGATCTAAAACGATGTGGGAAAGAGGTTTATAAATCAAACAGAATTAGCTTTATGAACAAGTATGGAAGTGATGGGTCCATGGGAAAGGAATTCATTTTACTAATCTGTCTGCTTTTGCTTGGATATTTAAAAATGATCATCACAGAAAGTAAAAATAGATTGATCACATAAATATTTATCAGCATACATGAGTTGGTGATCGCTTGAAAGTGGCTAGTCTCTTGGGAATGTAAGCATTTAATACAAAATATTTCTTGAAGGGAAAGTACAAACAATGCAAGGAAAGGAAAAGCATTATTTTTAAAAATGTAAAAGGAATTGCTTACCTAGTTAGATAAATGGGAGTGGTTATGCTTAGTGTTACTGTGCTTGGGGAAAAAAATAACTCAAGAATTTTTTGCAATGTTTTGAGGGCTTTTATCTTCTTATTTTTATACTTGTACTTTAAATAGCAGTGATGTCTAAGCAGTGACTTTCATTATTTATTTTATTGTTAAGTATATTATTAGCCATTTGACTTGACTCAGCCTATTTGAAGACGGCTTCAAAAAGTGGTTTTGATTCTACTGTATATTACTTTTTAAAAATGCCTAGAGTTTGCAGGCTTTTCTACCACCAGAGGTCAGCATGGCTTGAACTCTATTAGTATTATTTTAGGAAAAGAAAGGAACACGACTTCAGTGTGCACGTGTGCATGGGCTCTTGTGTTTCTGTGTGTACACTTAGCTATTTATGTCTTAATAGCAGAGATGATTCTAATTTGCCAGCTGTAGAATCACAAAATGTGTGCTCGTCTCTATGGTAACCATTTCTAAGATAAATGCACTCCTGAACAGTAACCCCAAAATAGTCTATTACTCATTTTTGTAGATTTCCACTGTGGCAGCAAAAAACAATTTTGAAAAACCTTGATCTATTCCTTAACCAACAAGGATAGAGGCAGCAAACACACATCCAAACCTACAGAGAAAACATGGTTGAGCATAACGATAATTTCTTCAATAAACTCAATATGGCACGGGGTCTGATTTTCATTTTATAGATCATCTGTACTTTTCCTGCAACTTTTTAACTTCATATGTTTACCTAGTTACCCTTCCTGAGATGTTTTATGTACAAAATGAAGGAGAAGAAACAGTTCCCCAGGCCTCTTTTAGCTCTAAAATGGTATGGCTTTACGATTTCTCCACTCATTTGAACCATTATGAGAAGGTGAGCAGGGACCATAAAAATAATTGAAACTTAAATAATCTTTTCCCTTTGCTAGGTTAGAAAAGGAAAGCTTAAAAACTACCGTAACAATGGAACAGTAGTCTTATAAACTCTAAATACTTTTCTCTTTCCTATTAACGTTGATTACATTTTCCTTAAAGTGTAGGACAGCTTAATTTCCTAAAATGAGGACTCCTACCCTGGGTCAAAACCCTTGGTGTAGTTTTAAAGATGCTCATTCTGTATATACCTAGCCAGATGCTGTGGATTCTCACTTAGCACAACGTGTCCTGTTGCTGAGGATTCAGTGTCTGGCTCCTCCAAGAGCAGTAAGACCTTTGTAACTCTGAAATGGCATAGCCAGATAAAATCAGTGCAGAGAATGGCAAAGCAGGGCTGATTCTACCCAGCCCATTTTAATGCCAGAGAAGCCCAGTGCTGGCTTCTGGGCTTGCGAGGACTATTCTCTTTTACACCACCACTTCCAGTGCCATTAAATTACCCCTCTTCCAAGATTTAGGGAGCGATAGGGAGGAGATAAATCTTTTATTTCTGTAAGGGTTAACTTTAAGAGCAGCCTTGTTAACCTTTATTTAGAGCAGAATTTTCATTCCATCATGTTTCCTTTGAAAATGATCCTTACTTCAAGACCAACTCTGAATAAGTTTCTTTTAAATGGTTTCTGGATGTGGGCTTTGCAGCATTCCCAAGTGCTCACAATTGCTCCCTTTGTGCTCTCTCAGGAAAGGAAAACGTCTTCCTTACCTTGTCAGGGCACAGGTACTTCTTAGAGCTCCTGGTCTGCCCACAGCCATCGCTGTTAGGTGGTCTTTATCCAGTCACAGATTCCTCCCAAATACCCTCACTGCTCTGTAGGTCCCCACTGCGCACAAGGCTAACAAAGGGAGAGGACAGCCTGGAGAATCCATGCCCAACTCTTGGCTACAGGTACATTTAAAAAGGAGCCCTTTGCTGTCAGTGCTCCTAGCTTTTCTGGCTAAAGTAAAAGACAATGGGGGACTTTTAAAGGGCAGGGAGGACTGCAGAATGGTTATGAAAGGAATGATTTAGGCAGCAGGGTAGTTATGGTGTAGATCTAGACTGTCGCCCCAATATCTTGGGCATTTGGAGGTCAGGATTTTGGAAGGTGGTTGGGTCATAGGGGTGCTGTACTCAGCAGTGGATTCATTCACTGATGAGTTCAGTAGCTCAGTGGATTATGGGGAGGTGAGGTCTGGTGAATGGGCCACTAGGCCTAACCTAGAAGGGTCTGTCTCCCAGCCTGGCCCTTCCCTTCTCTCTCTGTTTCCTGGTTGCCATGGGATAGAGCTTCCTTTCCTCTAATTACGCCTTTCCCATCCTATTTCTTTTTTTTTTTTTTCTGGTACCGGTGATCAAACTCATGACTGCCTGCTTATAAGGCAGGTGCTTATTCTGCTGAGCTAAATCCTCAGCCCTTCCCATCCTATTTCTTCCTTGAAGTCAGCTGATCATAGATTGAAATCGTGAACCAAAACAGAATTCTCCTTTACCATTATGTTAGGTATTTTGTCTCACTGAAGAGAAAGCAACTAAGGCAAGGACCCGCGATTTTTTTAAGGGGCCCTAGAGGACATAAATTATGCCAAATACAAAACTTCATTTTGAGGCTGGGGATTTAGCTCAGCGGCATAAATGCCTGCTTTGCAAACATGTGGCCATGAGTTCCATCCCTGGTACCAAAAAAAATAAAAATAAAACTTCATTTTAGTGCTCATAAATTAGCTCATAAATTTGCATATTACAAGTCTACCCCAGTTGTTGTGGGTCCAATGGGACAGAAGATAACTGTACCCTGCCTGTCCTCACCCTTTGTTAGAACCACCTGGAACAGGTGCCCTTCTCAGAAGATGTCTGGTCTGAATTATTCCATCATCACTTATAATCTTAGGATCTTTAAAGAGACGGATACATGTTGGTTTTGGTAAGATGTGGTATCCATGTTTTCTTTCATTAACATAGAATTGCTTAGAACTGTCTAGGTGTAAGTAACACTATAACTCTTTTAATTCCTCCCTACTATAAAAGTTTAGATTATGTCTAAAATTAGTGTATTTATTTATTAAAATAGTGTATTTATTTATTTATGTATTTTTCCTTGGGGACTATTTCCAAGAGTGGAGTTATTCAAATGAGTGGATATTCATATCTAGAAGTCATGAATAATTTGTGTGCCCTTGATAACCATATCTGAGTTGATCTCTAAAACCACAGCACTGTGTGGAAGTGTCCTTTATACTCAAAGGCAATTCATTTTTGAACTTAATTTTCTTGTTTTCTAAAGGATAGCGTCTCACCATTCTAATTTTTGAAGACTTTTTTTTTCATCCTGTAAACAGGTGAAGAAAGTAGTTTGGATATCTTTATAAATAAAATGACTTTGTAGTTTTTCTTGTCAATTGGTATAAATATTAACAAATGCTTAATACCAACTGAAATGATATTTTAGTCCATGAAATACTTCACTGTGATTCTGAATATTATCCGATTTTCTAAAGTTGTTTTGCTTACATTTACCTAGCAGAGAAAGAGTTTTTTACATAATCAAATTTCTTGCTCATCATGAAGTTGCCTGACATCAAAATGTACTGCCGTGGGTGAGGCCTACTGTGACAGGCAGGACAAGGCCTGGTGGCTTCATGCCTGTAGTTTTTAAAGAAAAGTGAATTACCTAGAGAGAAAAAAATGTGATTATTCAAGTGATAGTTTATCTTTCTCTCTTTCAACCAGTGAGTTAGCACAATGAAAGCAGTGGCTACATTTTTCATATGCTCTGCAAGAAATCAAGATTTAGGAAGCACAATCATACAGTCATGATATCACATGCTGTTCGTTAAGGTTCCGTTTGATAGAGAAAGAGAGATGTATTTAATTGATATTAGTAAGTTTCACCCCTTCGCATGGCTATTTCCAGGAATGTGTCTTTGATAATTGTTCTTACAGTCTCTTCTTTTAAAAAGTACCATTGCTAAAAATTCCATTAAGAAACGAGAAAATAAAGTTAACTTCATATTGAAAATATTGTTTTCAATTCCAATGTCTTTTTGAGCAAACTCAAAATAATCATCTTTGACAAAATAATTCAGAGATTACTTTCAAGAATATCCAATTACTTATAATATTTTATAAGTATATAATATTTTATATGTTTAATTATTATAAGGTAAATAAAAGTTTTGGCTTAGATTACTGATAGACTAAATGTCTCTACATTTAAATGAGGAAAAATATCATTAAGAGTCTAACCTAAGTGATGGGTATATGGAAGGTCATGCTCTTTTTTCTCTTTTTCTCTTGAAAAATTTTGTAATAAAAGGCACTTTTTTGTTTTTTGTTTTTAAACCTATAGCCAGGGCCAATGATATAGCTCAGCACCACAGCACGTCTCTGGCAAGCACAAGGTCTTGAGATCAATTCTTGTTACAAAAAAATATCATAAGATGAACATGATGGCTCATGCCTGTAATCCCAGCACTTGGGACGTGAGGCAGGAGGATCGTTGCGAGTTCAAGACTAGCCCAGGCTACAAAGTGAGCTCAAGGCCAGCCTGAACTGCATAGTGAGATCCTATCTCAAAAAAGACAAAAAAAAAAAAATCATAAAAACCTATAGCCAGATTGTATAACTCTTTCACTTTTAAAAGCCCACAACTGTGCTGCCATCAAGAAATCAACCAATAACAAATGTTGGCAAGGCTGCAGGTGAAAAGGAACATTTCACTGTTGGTGGGAGTTACACTGGTGCAGCCACTGTGGAAATCAGTATGGAGATTCCTCACAAAACTAGGATTGGAAGTTCTATTCTATGTAGCTATTCCCCAGGAAAACTGAAAAGTGATATATGTGCACCCATGTTTATAGTGATGCAATTTGTAATAGCTAAATCTTGGGAACAACCCAAATTCCCATCAACTGCAGAATGGATGAAAAAGATGTGGTATTTTTATATAATGGAATATTACTCAGCTATAACAAGGATGATCTTGAGGCTTTTATAGGTAAATGGAGGCAACTTGAGACTCTCTTCCTAAGTGAAATAAATGACTCACATTGGTAAATATCATATTGTCTCTCTAGTATAAAAGATAATAAAATTAAAAAACTGAAAGAGTAATAAGATCCAAAATGTCTAGTAGATATTGTAATAAAGCAAGCAAAAGTACTCTAAAGGATATAACTGCATGTATGTTTAAATGTGCAAGATAGATAACCATATTACTAAATTTTTGTTAGTTCATCTAACAGAATAGTTTCTACTGTCATTATTTGATTGCCTACTTTTTATGCTTTGGTTTTGTAATTTGAACTACTTCTTTTTTTGTCTTTTTTTTTTTTTTATCGGTACCAGGGATCAAACTCACGACACAGCACACTTGCAAGCAAGGCGCTTATGCCTCTGAGCTAAATCCCCAGCCCCTGAACAACTACTTCTAAGATAACAATATGTAATTTATCAATTAGTTATTTCTTACTATTTTTTAATAATTCTATACTATTTTTACTCTTTTTTTTCTGTTCTGCTTTTTTCTCTAAATAAAAAAACAACCACAACTGTCCCACTAAAAGCAAAAATACCTCATGAAATGAAAGGTCCATAAAAGATAAAAAAATCTTTCAAATGGATTAAGCTTGTTTCACAGAGAATTTGAGGCAATTTATCTAATACCTATTTACCTTGATGAGGTAGTCAAGTTCATTATTTTGTTTCCAATTGTTATTTAATGTTGAATGTGGACAGTGGTGATGATATTCATTATATATTTACTTTTTCACTACCCAAAAAAGCAACATCAGAATCAAACAAAGCCGTAATTGTGTGTTGGTGGAGTGGGAGTTGCCACCTGCCATACAAGTCAAGAGAGGAGGTGCTTTGCTTACAAGAGAATCTCCTCAACTCTTAAAGACATATCGAGGTATTTGAAACATAACCAATAGTGAATTTTCTCTGAATGGTTGCTGCTTCTTCCATTTTTGTGATCCTTCGCATATCTTATGCTTCTCTTTTCCTCATGCTGTTTTATTTCTTAGGAATACACTGTGAGTGAGATAGGTTTAAAAATGAAGAGGGTGTACCAGCAGCCGATTTCCAAATGTGCTGCTTTACACTGAGCAGCTTTGACAGCTGAGAAAGCTGGCTGGGTCTACTTTAGCAGCAGGTTTCTGAGACTAAATTTCCAATATTTCTGCAATCCTTCTGAGGCACACTAACTGTGGCTTATGTCGCGTGCGTCTTTGTTTTTTGTTTGTTTGTGTTGAGACAGGGTTTCTCTATGCAGTGCAGACTGACCTTGAACTCACTGTGTCTCCCAGGCTGACCTGGAACTCACATCAATCCTCCTGCCCTGGCCTCCCAAGTGCTGGAATTCAGGTGTGTATCACCACACCCAGCTCAGTTGCTGTATTTGAAACATTGTCTACTTCCTTAAGGAAGCAAACAACCTGGGGTTCCCTGTACAAGAAGAGAAAGGGACAAGTGAAGAGAAGGGACAAGGAGGCAAGTCAGATCTTGTAGACAGTTCAACACTTTGTGCCAGCTGCGGTCTTCATTTCTTCCTTTCCACTAAATTGTTTAGTTCGGGCGTTTGGCTGAAGGCAAAACAAAGCAACCTGAGTTTCATGTTTTCGATTCTTCCAGCTTCTGGTAAAAGTGCCAAAGATCTGACAGCCACAGAAAGGAAGATAAAGAGAGATTACAGTGGGATCTTTAGATAAAATATTGGTCACAGAGGCTAGCCATTTACCAAACGCTAATACACCGAGCTGATCCGGAAAAGTATACTTCATACAGCTCTGAATGATGTTATAAAGTTTGCTTTCTGTCATTATATCTAGTTAAACCTAGACACAAAGTGTGATCAGGTAGGTATATAACTGTTCCTATGATGCCTGATTCTGAACCTAGAGTCCTTAAGCCATTGTATAGATTTAGAGAAACCATGAACTCTTTAAAATTGTGCTCAAATTTTGTACTTTTTCTCTGTGTGCATGCGTTTGTGTGTGTGCGTGCATGCATGTTGGTGTGGGTGTGTGTGTGAGTGAGACAGAGGTGCTGGGGATTGAACAAAGGGCCTCATTCATGCTAGGCAGTCTCTCAGACACTTAGCTACACCCCTAATTGTGTACATTTTTTTGTGGCCAGAAGGCATCACTTCTTTGGACTTCCATAGCAAGAGTGCATGACCCGAAGCTAATAAGGAATCTTAGTTAAAACCAGCAGTTAATTTGGCAAATAAATACTCTATCAGCAGGTAAAAAAATTGATTACAGCTGTGTTCTCCTCGCTGCTTTGACTCCTTGGGGAAAGGAGTAGAGGAGCTGTTCACTTCATTCCTTCCTTCTGACTTAACTCATGGACTTTAAATCTATCTCACTGTCATCTAAAACCAGAATGTAAGCTAGACTGTGTTTTTCCTTTCGTTTCATATATAGCACAAATTAAGACCAGAGAGTGGGAGAAATGCGAAAATGTGGGAATGTGACTAAATTTTGATTTTAAAAATATATGAAAGAGCAATGAGGTGAAGCAGTTAAAAATAATGGCAGAAGGGCTGGGGATTTAGCTCAGGGGCATAAGCACCTGCCTTGCAAGTGCGCTGATGTGAGTTCTATCCCTGGTACAAAAAAAAATGATGATAATAATAATGTAAGAAATGGTAAAACTTCAATATGCAAATAGCCTGGGTGGGATAGTGTCTGTTCATGGTTTTAAAGCAGAAAAACCAGGGTTTCACAGCAGCAGCTTACTTGGTATGATTGTAGTTTAGTAACTGGGTTTGAATTTACATGAGGGTACAAAGTTGAGTTGAGTAGAGAGGTGAATTTAAGCACCAGTGAACTTAACTTGTTGTAAACATTTATACTCCAGTAATGTTTTAATGGGGAAAATCATCTTATAATGAACTTGTAATATTTTAATATTGTAATAAAAATGTAATATCCTTGTATTTGCACAAAATCAACACTTAGAAGCAGAATGATTACGGTGTGTGGCTAACATAAATAGTGAAAATGTCATTTTCAGAAACTATTACTTACTTAGAAGTTTGTCAGGCAAAGTAATTTAATACAGTTAGGTAGGCTTTTAATTTTTGTAGTTAAGTGGTAAAACACAATGAGTGACTTTGGTACTTAAGGTAGGCTATTGTTCTATAGACACTACTACCTTTCTCCTCTTTTCCTCTACGCCACTTATTTAAAAAGAACCCCACACCCTCTATAAAGCAATGTACCAGTGGCAACCACAAAAGTAGGCAGACAAGAGCAATAACAGCAATAATAGCAATAATCGTAAGAATAATAAAAACAAGCTCATGTAACTGTACAAGATACAACTGCTAAAAATGATCTTAGACATGCCTTGTAAAAATCTAGTGAGACAGGTATAATATCTCCACTCTGGAAAAAAAATTGAGGTTAAAGGGCTTTAGCCATAGGTCAAAGGTCACACAGGTGGAGGAAGCAAAGCCTGAGCTGGGCAAGGCGGCTCACACCTGCAATTCCACCACTCAGGAGTCTGAGGCAGGAGGATCACCCCAAGTCTGAGACCAACCTCGGCTACTTAGTGAGTTCAAGGCCAGTGTGAACTACATAGGAAGATCCTGGTCCTCCTCACCTCACCAAAAAAAAAAGGAGAAGAAGAAAAAGAAGAGAGAAAGAAAGAAGCAAAGCCAGTATTCCAACTCTCTGAGTTAACTCCAGAGCGTCCAGAGTTCAGGCTTTTCCTCTGTTAACTATTTGAATATATGACAGAAAAGTGAAACATTTAACATGTTCAGATCCATGTCACCCCTTTTAGGGTGAAGAAATATTTCTATTTTATTGAGAAGTCAGAAAATGCTAAAAACAATACAAAACTTGCTCATCTTCTCCAAGCAAATTGTGCTGACCTAAGCAGTTCACACAGCAAGTGGATAAGAGGGGGACGCAGTCTGTTACTGGCTGTGACCTTAGGTACAACTTCTTTATCTACGCAACTGGAATGATAAAGTGTACTGACTTCAAGACTTTGCTATGAAGCTGAAGCTCATTGATATGTGTAAGCCAGTTGGAACACTGCATGCAAATTATAAGTGCTTGACAAACAGGAGCTAATATCATTTTTTTTTTTTGTCTTTTTCATTTTTATCGGTACCGGGGATCGAACTCACGACCGCCTGCTTGCAAGGCAGGTGCTTATGCCGCTGAGCTAAACCCCCAGCCCCAGGAGCTAATATCATTATCATGTCTTTCCCTACTCCACTCAACCCTAGCCCCAGTAAAAAATTAATCTGGCCTATAGCATCTGCTTCCTTTTCCACTCTTGCCCTTATGTTCTACTACAGCTGCTGTTCCTTTGATTGATCTTTACTCCTCTACTGAATCATAAACTTTTCTCTCTTACAGGAGAATCATGCACCTTCTGTTGAGAACAAAATAAATAAGACCCCTGTCTTAAAACTGTAGGTACTGTCCCATTCTCTGGGCCTCTTCACAGTCAAAAGTCTCAGAAGACTTATGATATTTTCACATCTTTTATTTTTCATTCTAACTTTAACTAATCTCCTCCACTCTGCTGAAACTGCTCTTTTCAAGGTACAGAAAAACCTTATAGGCTACCAAGTTCAGTGAGTATTTTTCTGCCCAGCTTTATCCAGCTTCTTAGTGGTAGCCCAGCTGGTTGACCACATCTCTTTGAAATACTCTCTTGTCCAGGCTCCTGAATTCCATTTGCTTACAATTCGGTTCTATTTCATGGGTCATTTCCATTCAGTCTCCTTTGCTGATTCTGTTTCCTCTGTTTGATGCCTTGGAGTGCTCCAAGACTATGTGGACAAGACCCTGCCTTCCTTTTTAAAACTACTGTTGCCTGGCATGGTGGCACATTCCTGTAATCCCAGCATTCGGGAGGCCGAAGCGGGAGGTCATCATGAGTTTGAGTCCAGCCTGAACTACCTAGTTGAGGCACTATCTCAAAAAATGTAAATAAATTTTTTAAAAAACTAGTCTCAAAATCTGGTCTCTTTTATGCCTATGGTTTCAACCATATTCTGATGGTGCCAAAGTTGTATCTATCATCTAGACTTTTCATTGGGTGAAGGATACATCCAGTATACTCAATATCCTTCCCAAATTTTTGAAAAAAATGTTCATCTTTGGAGTAGTCCAGATGTAAAAATGTTAATAGAACATTTGTGTTTAGCTGGAAGTTGGTATCGTAAGTTTAATCTGTAGCCTAACTTGAATTTTATTTTTATATTTCCAAAATTCTGCATCACACTCTTGTTTTGTGTGTGTGTGTGTGTGTGTGTGTGTGTGTGTGTTTACATGTATGCTGTTGCAGATCAAGCCCAAGGCCTCACACATGCTGGGCAGGTGCTATACAAATCAGCTACACTCCCAGTCTCAAATTCTAATACTTAAAAAAAACACACCCCATATTTTGTGTATTGAATTGGACTCCATTATGTGTATGCTTATATGTATAAAGCCAAAAACTCTTATGAGTCCTTTCCATTGTGAAGATAACTGAGAAAAGATGAAAAGTATTCCTATTCAGTACATTAGAATTTTTTCCATAGAGAAAACTGAAGTTCTTTGAATAATTTTAAAAAGAAAGCTCAGTCTATCGTTAGTTTTGTAGAGCAGAGGCAAATAAACATGCTTGAGTTGTATTATCAAAGATTAGGCAGGCTATAAGGTGAATCTAATTAGATATGAATGGTCCAGATCGAGGCTGTCATTAATTTTTCATTGTTTTCTTTTTGAACTTTTCGGGTCGGTTCTATTTCTGGCATCTGCTGTGCTGACATCTTGGGTTTCGTTCAGCTCTGTCTTGGTTACTCTTCTGCCAAGGCCAAGTTGCAATCTCTGGCCAAGTCCTAATTTCTTGCTCCCTTTACTGCAGATAATGGGGTACAGTTATTCTGTTTTTCCTCCATTCTCTTTCTTAATCATGGCTCGTGGAGTAAATTTCATGCCTTATGAGTGTTGCCATGTGGAACATAACAAAATTCTGATTTAATGTGTGTTGTTGTATCTATTCTTTCTAGGACCACCATTAAGACACAGTGAGATCTTCTGTCCTTATTCACAGGTCTTCTCCCAGTGTTAATTCCTCTTTTTACATTCCAGTCTGACTATACAGGGCCTTTTAAACCATTTAATCCTAGCACTGAAGAGGCTGAGGCAAGAAGATAGTTGAAAGCTGGAGGTCAGCCTGGGCTACAAGCTGAGTTCAAGGCGACCCGAACTGCACAGAGAAACCCTGACTCAAAAAAAAAAAAAAAAAATCCATTAAAAAATTGCAACTTCTTAAAAAACAGAAAGCCTGCATTAATTTGATATTATGCCTGAGCTTTCCCACGGTTTGACATTCCTTTTCCTCACTGCATTCAATTTGTCAGAAAGTCGCACTTTGCCAAAGGAAGGAATGGAGGACATATGAAACTAATATATGTCTACAACCCTGTTCGATTATTTTGAACAGAAATTTGTTCAGATATTTTTATTCATACCAGTCTATCAATGACTGCTTTGAAGTCTGCTGGGGGAAAATGTTTCACATCTTTAAATTGCGGGGAACATTGCCTTTGGCAGGAGGCATCCCAATCAAAGGTTAGCCTAAGATGTGACTGTCATTCTCTTCCTTTTCCTTTCCTTATGTTACATAGGTAAGCAACAGAGGAGTGGGTCAGCTAAGATTTTCCTTTTTGTCTTTTTGAGACAGGGTCTTATGATGCAGTTCAAGCTGGCCTTGAGCTCACTTTATAGCCCAGAATAGTCTCACACTTGAAACAATCCTCCTGCTTCAGCTTCCTGAGTGCTGGGATTACAGGCATTTGCCACCATGCCTGGCTTCAGCTAAAAGATTTTTTTTAAAAGCAAACTAAAATATTCTGCATGGTTAGCAAAATGCATTACAAAAATAGTCTTCATTTTAGTTGCTGGAGAAAGCAAAGCTAAAGAAAGCCATCTAAAAGAGCTGGTATACCATACTGTGGAAAAACACAGTAGACATTAGCTGTGAACTGAACAGTTATAGTTATTTGAAGGTACCATTTATGAAGGTTTGGGCAGGATAAGGGACTGTGGAATCTTGTTCACCAGATGTACAAAAAACGTAGTGTCATCCTATTGGTCTTCAGTGCAGTCACGATGAATGAGCATCTATGAACTTTGCAGTCAGACTGACAAGAGACCCAGAGCCACACTTCACGCTTTGTATGTGTGTGACTTTTAACGACGTAAAAAAACCTACTGCATTTCAGTTTCCTTATCCATAAAATGGAAGATAACATCTCACAGAATTCTTGAGAAAGGTAGCTGAGATAGAACTGTTATATTAGCACTCAGTGCAGTATAAAATGCTTAATATATATATATATATATATATATATATTTTTTTTTTTTTTTTTTTTTTTTTTTTTTTTGGTCTTTCGTTTTTATCGGTACCAGGGATCGGACTGCCTGCTTGCTTGCAAGACAGGAGCTTATGCCGCTGAGCTAAATTCCCAGCCCCATGCTTAATAAATATTGATTACTATTCCGTATAGTTTCCCAGTAGAGGTACTCAAATGTTGGCTATAAAAACTGTTTGCATTTAGACTGGAGTTTTGTAATAGAACAACCCCTCCCCTAAAGAAAAATGAGTTTAAATCAAAGTTTATTTCTTTTTCACATAAAATCCAGATCCTCATGGGCCAGGTTCGACTTGGCAGTTCAGATCTAAGAAACCAACATACACTTTTTACCTCTATGTTCTGAGTGCCTATTTTCTTACAGTCGAAGATACTGGTTGTTGCATCCTTGTTAGAACAGATGGAATAGAGGAAATGGGGAAGAACTGGCGAAAGGAAAGCAGCCACAGTCTCTTATGCAAGGTTTTTGAAAGCTTTTATTTTATTGGCCAGAATGTCAATCAGAGGCCACACCGTGTTGCAAGGAAGGCTGGGAGATGTAGTCTTTATTTTTAAGGAAAAAAAGAATACACTCACAGCCACACAGAGAGGATCTTAATAACAAAATTCTTTTTGATGTAAAATTTAGAGAAATACAGTCGGGCTGGGGGTGGGTGTTGGTGTTGGTGGTGTATATATGTGTAACCACAACCAATCGGAGGGGTGAGGCAGGAAAATGATAAGTTCAAAGCCAGCCTGGGCAGCCCTGTCTCAAAAATTAAAAAAAAAAAAAAAAAAAAAAAAAAAGCTGGAGTGGTAGAGTCCCTGCCTAGCATGTATAAGTACTGGGATTTGGGTTCAATCCCCAGTACTGGCACCACAAAAACAAACATGTAGCTAAAGCAAAAACTGTGAAATTTAGACCTTCATCAAGTTCATATAGCCTATTTTAGAGTGTAAAGCTAGATGTCTAAAAATAGTTATAATAAAGTTAAATAACAAGGCTAATATCTACAGGGTTTTCTTCTACTATGAATTCAAGATAAGATGGAAATACAATAGAGGCTTTTCATAATGACTAAGAAGTGGGCTCAAATTTAGTAAATGATGTATTTTTTTCCTGTCTACCTAGCACTTTTTCTAAAAAGTGAGATAATCTTGCACTGGTATGATTTTGTAATTCATCTTCTAAAATTATTTGAGATTTCACCAAAAGAGCACACATTATCCCCAATTTCCACCACCTTTAGTTTTTGGTTGCCTCCCCCCTGGTGGTGGGGCTCCTTTCCTAGCTCTCCTACGATCCTAGGCTCCAGATCTTTGCTTTTGCTAAATTAATATATTATCATTTTGGAAAACAACTGGATAAATTAAACCCCCCAACTAGTTCATTACAAACCGTAAACGGATCTCTTGGAAGTGTGTGCAATTTTTTTTTAATTTTGAAGACTACATATGAAGTGTTCATTCAAGCTAATGCAACTCCATGACCAGAGTTCAAGCACACTTGCGGATATGATTATGACTTTTTGGGAGCAATACTACTCTTTTTAATATTCTTTAAATCCACTCCATCTACTCCCTCTTACTTTGGGATACTGAAATGAAACAACAGTGGCTATAACCCGTTTTAAAATGTTTTAAAAAACTATTATTCAGTTTTCCTTTTAAGAAAATATTTTGGTCAATTCAGTGATAGCTTATTTACGCCTAGACTGTCTTTTTTTGAAAGTGGTATGACATTGTTGATTTATGCACATAGCATAAAAGATTAATATATAGACGATAAAGCTCCGAGTACCAAATTGGTCTGCGTGCTCTGCGCAGAATTTTCCACCCTGGTGATTTCAGGTAAGGCCCTGACGCAGTCACTGTGGAGCTTCCTCTAAAGTTTGTGATCAGAGCATATAGACTTGGAGGGGCTGTTAGACTAGACTCATCAAAGGAGAAAGATGAGTAATTGAACCATCCAGGCCAGAACAGTGCTGGCTATGTCCCCGTACTGGATTGCTGCAGAGCTAACACTGCTTGCAAGTTTGCTGAGCTGAAAGAAAAGACTGATCACCGGTCTGGTAAGAACCCGGAAGATGGGCCTAAATTTTTGAAATCTGTTGCTGCTATTGTTCCAAGCATGCCCATGTGTGTTGAGAGCTTCTCTGACTGTCCACCTCTGAGCTGTTTCGCCGTTTTTGACTACACAGGCAGTTGCTGTCGGTGTCATCAAAGTAGTGCACCAGAAAGCTGATGGAGCTGGCCAGGTCACCAAGTCTGCCCAGAAATCTCAGAAAGCTACGTGAATATTACCTCTAACACCTGCCACCCCAGTCTTAATCAGCGGCGGAAGACGGGTCTCAGAACTGTTTCTCCCAATTGGCCATTTAAGTTTAATAGTGAAAGACTGGTTAATGGCAACAATGCATCGTAAAACCTTCAGAAGGAAAGGAGAATGTTTTGCGACCATTTGTGTGTGTGTGTGTGTGGCAGTTTTTAAATTATTAGTTTTTTAAATCAATACTTTTTAGTGGAAACAACCTGACCAAAAATCTGTCCTGGAATTTTGAGACCCATTAAAACAAAGTTTAATGAGGAAAGAAAGAAAGAAGCAAAGTGTAGAATGCTCCCAAGAGCGATTAGGGTGGAGGCTGGAACAAACGGGAGCCGCCCCCCCCCCCCCCCCGCCCAAGCTCTTGGCCAAATGTTTATTTATTTAAATTATTTTAGCCTCCCTTCCGCCAGAGGCGGTCAGGATCTGCTCCGGATAGGAGCCCCCGGGACACGTTCCAACCCGGGGAGCCGGGCTGCCCTCTCTTTTGATCTTCCTGCCGCCGATTGGAATGGGGTAAAAACAGCCCCCACACCTTGCCCAGTTTCTGCTGGTTTCCTTGAGCCGTGTTGCAGAGGTGCAACTTTTGGAAACTTGGAGCGCAGGAGACACACAGACCACCGGCCAGCGAATCCGAGCTCCGGACACAGACCAGAGCCGTGAGGGGGCGTGGCCGCGGAGGGGCGTGGCTTCTCCGACGCGAGCGGGGCGGGGCGGGGCCGGCGCTGCGCTTCTGCGTCCGGCCTGACGGGGGTGCCCGCGCGGCGGATCAGGTGACCGCGCGCTCGCTCGACTGGGGCTGCGGGAAGAGGCCTCGTTCTCAGCCGCCGTCGCCGCCGCCGCCGTCGCCACACCTAGTGGGGAATCCAGGGAGGCGGCGCGGTGGGGGCCGGGGCGGAGTGCGCCGGGCGTGGGCACGGGCACGGGCGGCGGTGGACGGCTGCCGGGCCAGCGAGGCGTCGGCCGCGGCCAGCTGTGTGGCGGCGCGGGTCGGGCGAGGCCATGGGCGCGCTGCCCTGAGGCGGAGGTCGCGGCGGGCGGGGAGGAGGCCGGAGAGCGGCGGCGGCGGCGGCGGCGCAGGCCGGGGCGGGGGCGCGAGGCGGCTGCACCGGCACCGGCACCATGTCGCGCTCCGTGCTGCAGCCCAGTCAGCAGAAGCTGGCGGAGAAGCTGACCATCCTGAACGACCGGGGCGTCGGCATGCTCACCCGTCTCTACAACATCAAGAAGGTGCGCGGGCCGGGAGGGAGGCCGCGGCGGGCTGGGAGGCCGGCGGGCGGGTGGGGGCGCGATCTGGGCCTGACGGCACCAGCCCGGCCCGGTGCCCGAACGCGCCGCGGCCTAACGCGGAGCCCGAGGAACCCTCGCCACCAGGCCTGGCTCCTGGCCTCGTCGCCGTCGCGGGCAGGGAAACTTGGTGGTCGCGGCCGAGGTGGCCGAGGGCCCCAGCGTTGGAGGCAGCGGCTTGCACCACCTCTGCATCTGGGTCCCGCGGGGACCGCGCGGCCCCTCGGAGGAGCCCCGCGATCCCCCCCGAGTCGCCCCTGGAGTGTGGATTCCTAAAGAGACACTCCGGAGAGCGCGCTGAGGATCAGGGTGGTTTCCTCGAGGAGATGGAGAGGAGGGGGAAGTGAGGGTGGAACCAGTTGTCCTCGGAAATAGTTGTAGGCTGTGAGTCACTGGAACAGGAATAACCACCTTGTCGCTCTCTATTCCTCCCCATCTGAGTTTTTCCAACACCATTTCTTGAAATATCGAAATACGTTTCTGCTGCTCCGGCTTTATAGCGCAGTTGGGTAATTAGAGTGATACATCTAATAGACTCAGGCCAAATGTGTGCAGTGCAGGTCTTCAGATTAAAGAGAGGAAGGCTGAATTGGAGTTAAGAAAAGTGCACGTGAAAATAGAAAAAAATGATATAAATTTTTCAGGTGAGACAAGCCGACCTCATTCCTTTTTAAGACACAGTTCGTTTAACAGGCTTGAGGATAAAGGTTGATTTATTTGTACATTTTGACTTAGTAATTTTAAAGGCTGTCCCAAGTTAATAAATAATTAACTTTGGAAGTTGCCACTCACCTGAAGGCAAGTACCTTGCGTTCCCTTCTGCCTGTTTTGGATGGCTTTGATTTCAGGGTCGTTAAGCTCCCTTCTTCCACCAAGGACTCTTGATTATAATTTTATATAGGTTGGGAGTTTTTTTTTTTCCTGGGAGTATGATTGCAAATTTTTGGATGAGATTGTGCTGCAAGAGAGATTTTTTACTTGGTTCCCATGTGCCAGCTTGTCTAAAAAACGAGCGAGTCAAACATTACTAAAAGTCACTAGATCTGCGGTATTGTGGTTAAAGGAAATGGTTATGATGGTTTCCAGAAGAGGAAGTGAGAGTAACATCAAAAGTGATTTGGGGATTTGGGTAAAATACTTTTTTAAAGTAGCTGTTATACATTGTTAAATAGTGTAAGTGCAATCAGAATTGAATATTCCACTTTCATAGGTAAGGTTAACCTAAATTCTAAGCATTTGAGTTGTTTGCATTGCAGTTCACTGTCTTTTCTCAAAGCACTTTTTTCATTTCCTGTTTTGAGAAACTTCAGGCTCTCATTGGTATTAACTGCAGAAAATTTAAAATAGGTTGAATGTGATCCTTGTTACTGCCAAGTGTCAAGTATCTTGAATTATTGAAATAGTGCATTTCAGCACTTCCTGTACGTTCACAGTTTTTTTTGGGAAGTATTTTCAATATTTTACCTGATTTTATGAGTTTGCTCTGGGTAGTGTAATTTGTTTTTGAAGTAATATTTAGGGCATTGCTTGGCATATGAGGCCATTGTTTAGGTCTTGTCGAAATGAGTGTGACAGAGGGAGAAACAGAGGGAGGGAGAGAGAGAATGAACAAGTGTATGTTGCTCTAATAGCTTTTGGTTTCTTTCCCTTGCATAATTTTGCCTATAAGTGCGTTGGATAGATTTTTTGATCTTTCAGCCTATGGAATTGTCTGTAAGACTGTTAAATTTCCCCAGCTGGCTAAGGATTGAAACATTTGTTCAAATATCTTGCCAAAGAAGTAAGAAAGATCTGTTCACCATGTGTTTATAAGATTCATTGCTTTTAGGATTTTTATGGCAAAGATAGTCCATGTAATCTTTTCTCTGAATTTCTTAATTTTCCTTAAAAAAAAAAAAAACCTTGCACTTCATAATAATGTCTGGCAACCAATTATCACGTTTTTATTATTACATTTGTGCATTAGGTTGTCTACCAAATCTGATTTTTGGCTTTATTTTAGTTGGAAGTAGAGGTTGAATATCCCTTATGAAAAATACAGAATTACTTCTAATTTTAGATTTATTTTCAGATTTTGGAATATTTAAATATATGTATGTATATTATATGTATATAAAGTCAGATATCCTGGTGATGGAACCCAAGTCTAAACATGAATGTTTCATACGTATCTTATACACTTGCTCTGAAAATAATCGTAGGCAGTATTTTTAGTGCTATTGCTGTTTTGACTGTGTCCTATCACATAAGGTTAGGTGTGGAATTGACACTGTGACATCACGTAGACACTCAAAAAGTTTCAAACTTAGGAGCATTTCAGGTTTTGAATTTTCTGATTCAGGGTACTAAACCGTATACATTGGAAGTGATGGTAGTGCGCATATACATCGTTAGGAGTTTGGTTGCAGGGCACTACAACTTTAGAAAAGCATGAAAGTCGCTCATACCCTTAAATAAATATTGCCTAACAAGCAGAGAAACTTTTTTTTACCATCTATGAGCTATGTAAAATAGGTTATTATAGTTAATTATATGCTCACACACTTAGATGGGAGTGTTAACATAGTTTATGAAAACTTTTTCAATACGTCAGTCAACATATTTGAGATCTAAATATTTACAAGTTGTGAGAATCTTAGGGAACTTGTGGTTTGAGGATGTAATAATTCATAAGGAGTATTTTAAATAAAAGATGTGAGTTAATAGACAATTTATATGTAAATATTCATTAATTCCTTATAGTTTTTTTTTTAATACACATCTTCTCCTTCTAAACTTAATAATGCCTCTCACTAATACAGTGATTTTAAACCCTTTTGAAACAAATTAACACTGGGCCAAAAGTGAGGAGTTTGCCTTTCACTCTTGAGTTTGTCGCTGCGAGTTCTGTAACACTGGGCAGGTGACTTGACTTCCTGAACTTCCTTTCTTCCTCTGTAAAATGGAGAAATTCAACCCTGAAGTCTGTTTGGCCCTAATGATGTTATGTTTATTAGTTCATTTAGAGTAGTAGAGAAGTTACAGGCGGATGGTTTTTCTGTAGCATGGGGATGGTAATGCCTGCGTGGCCTACTTCACAGGGTGGTTTGTGAAGGGAAAGAATGGTAAAATGTGAGAATAGTTTAAGGTTTCTATGCTTGTTGTGCAGTATTTTTTTATGGGTGTGAGCAGCTTCCACGAGCATCATTTGTTTTCCTGATGTTTTACTGTCATGTGACCAAACTCCTAAGTCCCAAAAGAAAATGTTTTTCTGAGCTTAAAATATACGTCTTCTTTGTCATTTACTTTTTTCTTTTCCCTTTTTTTATTAGGAACATGAGGTTGATCTTTGTATGAAAAAAGGTCTCAGCTAATGCTTGTATAGTTTTCCTCTTATTTTAAAGGGTAGCAAAGGAGAAAAAACCTTCCACAATTGTAAAGTGTTTATTACGAGGATTTCACACAGTTCCTTTTTAAGAATTTGGTGAGAGAAAAATTCCTCTGCCTGGAGCCTCTTCAGTCTTCTCCTGTTTTCAGATTGCTTATTTCCTGAGGGGGAAAGTTAACCGGAATAGTAATGTAAAATTGGAAGTTTTAAGCTGATAACCTGCTTCATGAATGAGGGGAAAAAAATGAGAGGGAGCATAGTGCTGGGTAAAGGCAGAGGAACTGGCTTCAGTCTTCCCTCTCCGAGTTGAATCGAGGACATTATTCTCTCTGCTGGTCAGTCAGGCGCAGGGAAATCAGGTCAGCCTTATTCCAAGATTGCATTGTGGCAGTTCTGTTCCATAAGAATTTTTCTCTGCGTATGATATTTCATTAAGAATCTTAAACATGGTGAGAAGGAAACATTACCCCTAAATAAAGTTTAGTTTAAATGACATATATGTGACTTTATTTTTCAAAGAAGCTGTATGTAAAATGAAATTTCAGTAATTTTTTGCTTCTTGTGCTAGAGTAGGCTGAGAAGATAAACTAAGGATCATAAGAGAATATGGGAGAAAAATACTTAAAAGATTTTTTTAGTAGCAATTATGTGATGATTTGTGTCTTGTTCTAATGAAGTCATTAAATAAACCAAGTATTAGTTTAATGAATGCAAAAGGAAGTTGTTTAACATAATACACATGTGACTTCAAAAATACATTCTTTTCATCTTGTGTTTTAAAAAATAAGCTATTTATTTTTTATACTCTTTTCTGTATAAATGTTAACATTCATGCAGGTTTTGCATTATAATTAAATTAGGTAGATTCTTTACAAAAATAAAATTTGAGAAGCAACATGGACCAGTTTACCTATAAATGAAGTTAGTTATAGTCCTTAATCTATTGCTTGTATATTTACATTTAAAGAAAATTAATGGAATAATCATATTTAGTGAGTTACATCCAGTATGTTAAAAAATGAAGAGGCCAAGATGAAAACTGTGTATGTGGAAAAGGTCTTGTCTTTTCAAGTTAGGATGATTGAAAATCTAATTCATGCTCTTTGGTAATTTGTAGTGAAATTACCACAATGATTTTGGGCCAGATTTAGTGGATGTGCATTTTACCTTAGTAGAACTGAGCAGTTGCGTTGCCTTTGACCTTCTTAAGACCAGTTGTTCAGTATTGCACATAATAAAAGTGCAGTATTGGCTGGCTGCCATTTATTGAGATTTTGCACTATGCCTTTTTTTCTTTTAGTTATCCTCAGATCTATGATGAAGGTTGCTATGTTAGAAAGAAATTGAGTTTTTGAGAGTTTAAGTAACTTGCAGATGATCACAGAAAAGCAAGACTTGGATTGGAATTTTCTTTCTTGACCCCTAATTTGGAGGTCTTAATTATTCTTGACATTAGAGTTACAAAAGATATTAGCAAATTGCTATAGCAGTTATTTCTTCTCAAACCTGCTTGTGGAAAGATATAGTTCAGCTTTGGAATACACAATAACCTTTTAAAGAAATGGGCAGTTACAGAAATAATTTTCTATTTTACTGTGAACTGCTGTGAAGTTTGTATGAAAAGACCCTTCAAAACATGTAATCAGTGTTACCAGTGTGATTCTTTTAACTTTTATGTTTTATGATACTGGCAAGCAAACCCAGGAAAATTTCACCAAGCTTCATTTCCCCCCCCCCCCACTTTTTTGGTACTGGAAATCAAATTCATAACCTGGAGCTTGCCAGGCAGGCACTTATGCCTCTGAGCTGACTCCCTGGTTCTCTTCCCCTTCCTTATTTATTTACTGTTTAATTTTTGAAACAGACTCCAAGTTGCCCAGCCCAGGCTTGATCATGGAATCCTCCTGTCTCAGCCTCTTTAATGGCAACTTCGCTTTGACTGTGTAGTGTTTTAAAATGCAAAATAGTTCAGAATTAGGTAAATGTTTAAACTTTCCTGGGGAAATGTATTTTTTATTGACTTTGCATGTTAAATGTATTTTTCTTATATGGTTATTGCTAATATTTATTTCTGGATGCATTTTATAACATACAAACTGAAAATACTAACCATATAATAAAATCAGGGTGAAATTTTGCTTGAAAGGAAAGATGTGAACAAAAACAAGCAATTTTCTGTCTTTAAAAAAGTGCACTCAATTCTTGCTTAAAAATATGTTTTTAATTTTGAAATTTCAGGTATAATTTTTCACTTCAGATTTTTATTTTTAAAATCAAATGTTAATGTTTTTACGTTGAAAAATCCTCTCACTTGAAATATAAGAAACAGTTAAGAAAGCATGACCAGTAATAAGTCCAGATCTTTCAGGGGAGGCATTATAAAATAGTACTTCATTACACACATAAGATTTATTTCAATTTTTAATGTTGCATTTATTAGTCAATCTAGTAAGTCTTAACTTTGATCCTGTAATTTAAGAATTAGCAACTTGTTGCTAGACTTTAGTAAACTGTTTAATTTTGTAGTGGTGAGAAAACCTAATAGGTAATCATAGGACTGGAATATGATACTTAAATGATTAAGCTTCCTAAAACTATAGTTGTAGGTAGATTTCTCCATGTGCTAGATTCAAAGTAATCTCTTTTTTTCTTTTCTGAGACAGTCTCCCACCTTGTGGTTCAGGCTGATCTTCAGCCTCGGGAGTGCTGGGGTTACAGGCAGGAGCCAGGAATCTCTTGTTTTTGCATAAAAGAGCCTACAATGGAAAATACTTCTGTTGTGAAGTTGATTAATGTAGATATTACATCTTTAGAACTGTTTTATAAGTTAAATGAGCAGGTCTTTCACGTAGTTGAGTGTTTCTTTTTTATTTCCATTTCATTTGTTGAATGTTGTCATGGCATTGGAGAAAAAGTGTCAATTCGGATGAAGTTTGCCATGTCTAAGTATTCATGTCTTACTGAGGATGGAGAGGCACAGATACTTAAAATGCAGTGTGTAGGTGGGATTGTGGGATTTTGAGAAGGGAGTTAAGGATTCTAGTCTGGGAGAAATGGGCAGGATTGTGAATTTGTGGTGGTTTTTGATGTATCAGTAGGAGCTTAGGCAAACATTGACAAAGGCTAGCCATCATTATTTCAGATTGCACACCTTTTGTTCAGTAGAATAGATAAAGACACAAAAAACAAGGTTATAAAATACCTCAGTAATGCTTTCCTTACAGACATTACATTGTAACTTTTTTTTTTTTGTCTTTTTCCTTTTTATCGATACCGGTGATCGAACTCATGACTGCCTGCTTACAAGATAGGCGCTTATGCCGCTGAGCTAAATACTTCTAAACTTTGCCACATTATTATTTTCTAAACTTTTTCCATATTAGATGAATATTCTGTAAGTTGAGAGCTATGTTCTAGAGAGAGCTTTAATGCTAATTTTTAAAAAAAATTTTGGGGGCTGGGGATTTAGCTCAGTGGCATAAATTCCTGTCTTGCAAGCAGGCAGTTGTGAGTTCAATCCCCGGTACCGATAAGAAGACAAAAAAAAAATTTTTTTTTGGACGTTATCTTTCTGGGCTATAGTTTATTTGGTTGTTAGGCAGAGAGAGAATGATCTTTTATCAATACACAATAGAATTATCTCAGAAAGTTTTACAGTGTTTTATATTTCTGGACCTGAAATAATAATGATGGTGATGATGATGCCCATGAAGTTGTTCTGATGTTAAGAACCAGAGAAAAAAGAACCTGGACTTGGTAGTGCAGGCCTATAATCCCAGCACTCCCGAGGTGGAGGTGGCGGCGGGGGGGGGGGGGGGTGTCACTGTGAGTTCAAGGCCAGCCTCAGTTACATTTCCAGACCTATCTTACAAAAGAAAGAAAGATGAGCTGGGGGTTTAGCTCAGTGGCATAAGCACCTGCCTTGCAAGCCCAGTTGCAAGTTCGATCTCCAGTACCAAAGGAAAAAAAAGAAAGAAAGAAAAAGGAAATATATAAAATGTTCGTAAAGTTTCTGTTTTCTTTCTCTGTAATTATTCTCTGTCATGATTAAGTTTTGTTATCTGGGTTATATGTAAATTTGTGGAAGGCTGCACATAGGCTGTTTTGTTTGGCAAGACCAGCTTCCTGGAACTTACTTGCTCTCAGCTCCAATTATGCCCAGCCTGTGTTTTTTTGGCTTTCTAAGCCATGCTAGTACTCCACCTCTCCCACATTGTGGAATACTCTTTTATTAACCTCATAGGTTGAATGTTAAGTGAATTAACACATATTATTAATACAGTGCCTGATAAAAGTAAGAATAAATGTTGGCTATGGATATTAGTTCTATTTCTGGAGCATGGAACAGAATGAACACTTTAATGTACATTTTCTACTAAATCAAGCTCAAAACTGTCAGGAAACATTTCTTGTACTATTCCTTTTTACTACTTGATGTTATAGTCTGCTATGTACTTGCTTTCAATACAGAAGTATTTGTATTTCAGAAGTGTATTCTACAGTGGTCCTTTGTAGAACCACAATTTAATAACAGAAGTGTGATAATATGTAATACCTGAAAAAAACCTAAACCTTTGCTTTTTTAAATTGATCTGTTCCTGTGAAAGCTGAGAAATGTTTAAGGACAGTAGTGATACAGATGTTTTCTTGTGGATTGAGTAGCAATTGGTAACTCATTTGAATCACTAAAAATTTTAATAAAGGATTTTGGAGGATGGAATGGGTTGAATAATTTTTTAGCTTATAAGTTTTCCAAAACTTGTGCTTAGAGGAAAATAACCATAATTTCTTTCTTTAGATCTGTTGTAACTGGTCTAATGTGGTTATTAATAAAATTACATTGTTTTGAAGGTTATTTCTAATTTCAATATACTTTCCTGTTAAGCCACTTAATCTGTTAACAGTGGATTTCTTTTTTTCCACCTGACCACCTAAAGTGCTAATTTAAATCACATGGGTTGGACAGAATATACACAGGAGAAAAACATTTGGGAAATCACTGCTGATACTAGAATCCAAAGTATGTTTTGCAGTTGATAGGTTTTAAAATATTTATTGGCCCTTTTCACACTATATGTGTTGTATTGCTTTTATTAGTTAGAACAGTGATGGCGAAACTTTTAGAACTTGGAGCTTTAAATGATACAGGCAGCCCACTGTGGTAACCGTGCTGTAGGCTTGCCACTGTGAATTAGGACACAGAACAACGTAATCTCAGGTTGTCATGTTTTGTGCTTTTCTGCTGTTTGACATGATTCAAATGGGGTTGGTTTCTGTTTCACATATACCATTCTTGCTGTGACCCTTGGGATTTTGATCTTTTCCAGTAGAATTTAAGAAAATTATTTAGTTAAGTATTTTTCCAAAGGAATATGTTCTACTGAGTTAAGCTACAATTTAAAAAAAACTGATGATATTTTTCGCCTGGATAATAACACTATGAATTTGCATTTGGTTCTGCTAATTAGTGGTTCTTTGTGTGTGTATGTGGGGGGAGGGTTTGAGACAGGGTCTTGCTGTGCTTTTCGGACTGGTTTGAACTCATGACCAACCTTGAGTTTACAGCAGTACCCCAGCCTCCCAGGTGCTGGGATTACAGGTGTCCCCCACCCATCCCCGCCCGAAATTGTCATGCTCAAGGTTAGTAGTTCTAAAACCTTGAGCATGACAATTTCTCTGAAGTTTCTTTGTATTCTCTGTTTTAAAAATTCATTTTACTGGTACGTCTTAGGTACAAGTAATATCACATTCATTATAGGGAATTTGTACCTGTATACCATGTATCTTATTTTTTTCCCATTCTCCTCCCCACCCTTCAGTCCTTCTTCCTTATTTATAAAAACTTTATTTCCATTTTTTCTTTTTGTTCTTTTTCTTTCTTTTCCCTTCCTTTTCCCCACCCGGCTCTGCTTGTTCTCTTTCCCATTTGAACATTTTTCCTATTTCACAGTATCTGTTACACAGTTTGGTCCTTTTATTTACCCTTTCAGTTTCCCTCTTCATACTCTCTTGATTGGTAGTTTAGGCAATTTGTAACGTATAGGTATTTTGCCCAGTAAAGGTTGTTTTTACTTTCCATGGTCTTGGTGTCTTGGATTTTTTTTTTTGGACACATTCTCACTATGCAGTTCAGGCTGGCCTTGAACTTGTTGTGTAACCTAGGCTGTCCTCAAATTTATGGCAATCCTCTTGCCTTGGTCTCCCAAATGTTATAATTATAGGTGTATGCTACCATGCCAGGCTTTGGATTTTTTTTGTTTGTTTGTTTCTTGATTTTGCTAATTTCTTATGAATAGAAGAATTTTAAAAATCTCTACATAACTTTTTTAGCACTGTAGTGTGTTCTTAGAAAAATAAGTAGCAATAAATAGTACAAATAAGTAGCAGTAAGTGAAATTAAGCCATGATATGTGTGCTTATGTGTAGCAGCCTGAGGAAAAGAAGAGGTTTTGGTAGTAGGATGGAAGATTTGTTTTAAAGTCAGACTTTAAAGTTCTTATCAAATCTAGTCATGATAGTTCTAATAATGACATTTATTTGGTAGCCTGAGTAGAATGTTTTTTGGAATTCGTTGTCTTTTGTTTTTTGTGATAACACAAAATTTGTGTTTTGTGAGAAAATGAATTTGGGGATCTTATATAATTGGAAACTCCATAATAGAGATCTTCATATTGAGCAGTTATGTTAAAAAAGAGAGGATAATTATTTAGAACTTACTACTTATGTGCCAGGCATTGAAATAAGCACTATCTGTGTTCTATTTTCAAAAATCTTAACAGTTCATTTGTGCAGATAGTAATGATATCCTTAATTAATAGATTTGGAAGGGGACTATCTCATTTACTTATTAGTGAGACAAAATATCCTACACTCAAAGTTAAAGGAGGATAGGTTTATTTAGCTTACAGTTTGTGGAGGTTTCAGTCCATAATCAGCGGCTGCAAAGCAGGGTGACATGGCAGACAGACATCAGAGGAGAAACAGTTCATGTTGGGTAGAAGGTGGCAAAGCCAGGGACCACCACAGCTCTTTTTATCCCTTATATATTATCCAGGCTATTTAGGGAGGGGTTAGCACTCACACCCTTAATCCCTAGTGCCCTTGAGCCTTTCATTGCACCATGAGACAGTTCCAGCATCACGTACTCTAGATCCAGCCATCTCTAAAAAAGCATCACCTCTGACCATAGGAGGTTATGGGGTGACCTAGACACAGCTGTTAACAGTGAAGCTTACAGGTCAGTTTGTCTCTAATCATATAAGATGTGATCCACTTGACTTGAGATAGAATTTTTAGTTATTGTATATAAATTTTTCCCTAACAGTACTATAATTTTATCTGCCACATTAAACAGTGCTAACCTTTTTGAATTTAAATAGTATAACTAGAGTATTTATGGAAAGTAAAGTTACAATTCTGCGGACTAGAAATTTGTGTAAGTATTTAAATTCATTTTAGATCTAAAGATCTAAATCAAATTTGAAACATTGAATCGAAATATATGAGAGGGAACACTTTACATCTGTAGCGCATATATAGTTTAGTTTCTGTGTAGTGAATAACCTCTATTCATTTTTGGTTCTGATATAAATTTCTGGTAGATACAAGCCTGGGGGACTTCAGTGTAATTTCGCAATGTGTTCATCGTTGGGAATGGTTGGGAAAGTACAGAAATTTTTACTAATACTTAATTCATAGTTTGTTAAATATTTTGATTCAGTCTTTGTGGTAAAGCTTTTTGAAATACGTTAGTAGAAATATATTACTAAGGTAGTATGTAGTTTTAAAAATTTTTTGTACTTCAAGGATGACAATTTTAATAGTGAATGATAATTTTGTATTAATATTATAGCTGTAGAATAGGTTGAGTTATAGTTTCAGATTGTACTAACAGCAGGCTATAGTCTGACAACTTGAAATTATCTTATAGTTTGTCCTCAAAATGAAATTTTGTTAGGGTAGGAAAGATTAATTTTTATAAGTAGACCTATGTTCAGTTGGAATTTTGCTCCCCTAGTTTAGTATAGTACAAAAACTAC
The DNA here is from genome assembly GCF_034190915.1 of Cavia porcellus. Lineage (NCBI taxonomy): Eukaryota > Metazoa > Chordata > Mammalia > Rodentia > Caviidae > Cavia > Cavia porcellus. Next base: position 69,564,980 of record NW_026947495.1, on the reverse strand, counting down.
CCAAAAGAATTATAATAAAAGCTGTTCAGGATATATACTATCTGGGTGGTAACTTTTAGTCACAATAGTTTTTTTCATTTTTTGTATTTTTTCCTTTTTTGCCTGAGTATTCCTCCTAAGTCTCTTGTTATTAAGTAAATCAAGAGTTGCTTTTAGAAAAGATAAAATGTTCAACACTTCTATATACTTTCTGTGAGCCTTGTATTTTTTGAGTGCTTATGGTATGTGAAATACTCTAGCTTCTTTCTCTCTCATAGTGAACTTTTTAAGGTAATTTGTAATTATTTTCTCCAGATTAATAAATAAAGACACTCAGATACAGAGAAGTTAAAAAAAAAATCACTTGTTGTTATAAAGGATGGAGCCATGATTTGGACATGGATGAACCTAGCTTGCAAACTCATGTCTTGGCCGGGGGTGCGGTTCATTGGTAGAGCATGTGTTCAGCATATGTAGACTTCTGGGTTATAGTCTCTAGTGACAAAAAACCCTGTGTTTGTCAGGCGTGGTGGCCCACACCTGTAATCCCAGCACTAGGGAGGCTGAGGCAGCAGGATCCTTGCAAGTTTGAGACCAGCCTGGGTCACAAAGTGAACCCAAGGCCAACCTGAACTGCATAGTGAGACCCTGTCTCAAAGACAAAAAACTAAAAACAAACACAAAACCTGTGTTAATAACTGTAAGAGTAAACTCTTACAGTACAGCAATACAGTGATTTACACTTAAAGTAAATGAACAAAATATTGTATGTGTTTGAGAGGGGAATCTTAGTTATATAAGGAAGTTTATCCTTTATTGCTATTTCAATATACTATACTGTGATAAAGACTGTTACTATCGTGATTATTCATGTTAGGCTTTTATAATTGGGTGACTGTAACAGCAGCTAACATTTTTAGAGCAATTCCTATGCCATTTTTTGTCCTCTTCAAATCCTCAGGACCCTATGAGGTAATTATTTTCCCCTGCAAATTCACAAATAAAGAAACTAGATGTTATATAATATATCCAAGGTCCCATGGTTAGTAAGTAGTGAAACTTGAAACCCACCTAATTTTATTCTACAATCTGTTTTTATCCTTTTTGTGTACTGCCTCCCAGTGTAGGATATTTAGGTTAAGACCCTCTGGGCAATATGGATGAAGGTAAATCAGTTTCAAGGGAAAAAGATTCTACATATCTCTTTATTTTTCCATTGAAAGAAGTTTCATTTTTTGTTTTTAAGCATAATAAGAACTGTTTACACACACATACACACTTGGTTAAATTTCTGCATTGTAAAATTTATGATCATGGGAAGTGGGTATTGTAGTCTAATGTATTTTCTTTCATATTTGATAGTTACTAATAATGTTAGCTGAATTTATAGCTGGATTTCTTAAATAATCAAAACAGGAAAGATAATATATGTCCTGAAAGAACTAGCCATAATTCAAAGTCACTTTATGTTTCTGTGCTATCTTAGACACATTTATGAAACTCAATTTTAATTGTGCCACTGGTGCAAGGAAGTGTTAATCTGGAGCAGTTCATTTTTGACCAAATTCTTAGTTACATGATTCTTAGTAGTTACAGCTTGAGGAGAATAAATGGAGATTAATTTTAAGAAATAACACTTTAAAGCAGTGATAGTGTATTCTGAGGAACAATCAAATGTATGTTAATATGTTGAAATGGAATTTACATTCTAACTTTGTATCAGCCTTAGCCTGTGATTTGTAAATTTAAAAAAATTATCTAGTTATATTTGAGAATTGAGTTTTTTTTTTTTAACTGCATTCCTATTTCTAAAGTATAGGAATGTGTACTTTGATTTTTATATTCTGGCTTAGAAGCTAGGTGATATTTGAAAAAGTTTCAATATGAGTTGAAGTGCAAAAGTCATCCAATAACAATTTATTTTTATTCTTGGCTACCGTTTCTTTTTAAGGTATGTAAACTTTCACTGATGGTTTTGCTCCTGTTTCTATAGCTGCATGTAGCCTTTATTTTTCCTTCTTTCTAGTATTAAGTTGCCTTAAAGCACCAAGATACTGACATGGTTGTACACTTACACAGCAGTATTCAAATTTGAGTAGTATAAATTATATTATTGTATATGAAAACTCGCTACTTAGAATACTTTAAAAATTGTAGCACCATATAGTTCTAATCTTGTTTTGTTATTCCTAGCCTTTAGTACAAAAGTTTTCTACTGAGAAGTATGTCATAGTTTGACAATTATTGTTTACACGTAATTCTCTCTCTTTTTATTACAATGCTTCCCCAGCAAGGACAAGTTTGGAAGGTTTGCAAAGCTTTTCACCTTCCCTCTGCCCGCTTGCCCGCTTTCAGATCAGTTTCATGTTTCATAACTTCTCTTTCTGTAATCCACAACATAGCCAGTTAATAGTAAAAAAAGACCCATTAAATGCAGTACTGCATTTCCTCACACATAACAAACAGAAAGGACACATCCTTTAAAAAATAGAAGATAAATAAATAGGAGTGATACAATTTTAATAATTCCCTGAGAAATAATATCTCACTAGCAAGTAGTTAAATGTCACAAAACAAAAGTAAATAGTATGGAAAATTATATTGTGTTGCTGATAGTTCAGGTAAACAGCTTTTTCTAATAATACTTTACATATGTGTAGTGCTTTACAGTGCATTACAGGGAATGCTGCACTGCTGATGTGGTCAGATGTAAACATTTCCACTCGCTGTCTGCTAATGATATATGGAACAGATGCTGGTATAGAACAGTGCTGCTGGTATGCTGGAAAACAGTGTTATAATTCAGATGTTCAGAGGAACAGGCAACACACTTTAGCACCTTCCAGTTCTTTTGAACTAGGGCTCTTGTATTAAAATGTTTCAAGTGAATGACGAAAACATTTTGGAAAGGACATTTAAACATAAGCTTTTATTTTATAACACCTAGAAAGAAACATGTCCAGTACTGTACTTAATATTTAATTTTATAATATTTTACTAGCTTCAGATGAATACAATTCTACCTCAAACCAAGAATTTTTCTTTTCTTCTTTTTCTTTTCCTTATTTTTTATTTTTTTAGGTTTGAGCTTTTTCCTTCACTGCTGTTCTGCGCTAACTGCTTTGAAACTTTCCATGCATTTTTTTCAGTAGAAGAACATCTCTGTACTGTCTCCCATTGCATATTTCAGCTGTGACAATCCCTGCACTTTGCCTATTCATTTTATCACCTGCTCACCAAAAACAATAAATACCTCTCTAATTTCTGATTACAGATTTGCTATTCTTCATTTTGAAAGGAGGATTTATTTCACTTTTATTACTTTTTTTTTTATAGGCATGTGGAGACCCTAAGGCCAAACCATCCTACCTTATTGACAAAAATCTGGAATCTGCTGTGAAATTCATAGTCAGGAAATTTCCTGCTGTAGAAACTCGCAACAACAATGTAAGTCATCTTGATTTTTCAATTACTTGATTTTAGTCATCTATAAGCATAGCAGTGATCAGTATTGTGGTTGTGGCTCTTCTTTTGATTTTGATATTGCTATAAAGATTATAAATATTAATTAAGAGCTTTAATTATCTCTGAAACTGAAAAAAATAATTCTTCAGTACGTTGCCATTTTCCAGTGGAAAACATTTTAAATTTCTTACACAAAATTTTCTTTTGGGTGGTAACAACAGTGATGTTGGATATGTGTATAATATCCAAATATTTGTCTGAATACTAGATTTTTTTTGGTTTTATAAATTTTTAAATTTCTTTTAAAGTGAATAAATGACTTCATAGAGCTTTATTTTACTTAGTGTGTTTAGTTTTAAAAATATTTTCTTTACTAGTTTTGTAATTTACAGAAATACTTGTGAAAAGGAAATGTAAGGGTCATTACTAACCTCATGCTACTTTTCATGTAGGATTTTTCTTGGTATTGTGTAGCATTATTCAGAATCTTAGTGTATAATTTGGTAGTTCTTTATAATTTTTTAGAATAACACATTTTATAAAACTATACCATGGCATTTTTATATAAATTTTGCTGAATTGGACTCCTTTACATGTCTTCTCCTTTGATAGTCACATTATAATCTTTATCATTTTTGCTTTATGTATAAATGTAGTTTAGAAATATCCTCTCATAATTTCCATAGTTCTGTGAATCTGTTTAAAAGATGCATTATCATCTTTTTCTTTTCTCAAATCATTTGTGTTCACTGAAGATTTGTAATTAGCCTATTGATGCCACTTTTCCTGAAAAATGTTTTAATGTAGAAGGAAATGCCAGTCAGAGTTAATAAAAATGTCAGGTAAAGTGCTTTTTAAATAATTTTTTAAAGCCTATGCTTTGTTTTTGGTTTTCAAAATACTAATTTGTAGAGATCTTGGTTTTATAGATAATTGTATTTTTATTTGGTATATAAAGGTATCAAAGTTAGTTCCTGACTGCAAAATGAATGATTCAAAATACGAACTTCTTAAAAACATGACTTTTTCTGTGGAGAAGTCTTTTTTTTTTTTTTAGTTATATTATTTGACTACCTTATCTGAGAGTTTATATTCACTTTCAAAAAGAGGTTTATTATGAAAATTTCCTGAGTATAATCCTATGTATATTTCATTTTTCAGGCTCATAAATCTGACATGTACTCTTCAGAAATTTTAAAAATTTAACACGTTTATGCATACAATTTTTATGTAACATGGGTCCTGAATATGCAGCCTTTCTTGGAAGATTACCAAGAACTGATTAAATATATATTCACTGTTAAATAACAGTAATTTTTTGTTAAGGGCCAATTAAAAATTTTTGCTTTTCTGCATATGCTTCGCAAACTATTTACTTGCATAAAAGCAACTCTGTTACTTTTTGTTAATAGTTTTACTTCCCTTTACAACTTTTATTAAAGTAACAAATTAAATTCTTCTTTCTCTTTTTTGTGGGAGGACAGGCTTGGAGTGGTGATTGAATTCAGGGCTACTCTACCACTGAGCTGTGTCATCAGCCCTTTTTGTTTTGTGACACAGGTTCTCACTGCATTGCCCAGTCTGGTGTCAAACTTATGGTCTTGTTACCTCTTCCTCCCGAGTAGCTAGGATTCATGGAATGTACCACCAAAGTTGGCCAAAATTGATATTTTTAATAAAAGCTTTATTGAGATATAATTTATATATAAAGAATGATGAAATTATATGGTGAACAATTTTAAATTTTAAACAATTTGTACAGTAAAAGATACCCTTCAAGTGTTTCTTGTTGGAACACATGTATCTTGTTGTTGTTGTCACTTTTGGAAGCAGTTCTGGAAGTCCTCTTTCGTGAGTGACTTGATGAGATGTAATGGGGAAGGTGAGTTGTGGGAACACTACACTGAGTCCTTGTGTACTGAGTCTGGCATTGTGTGACTTCTGCTGTCCCCCAGTCAGAATGCCTAGGAAAGGAAAACGTTTTCATCTGTTTCAGACATCCAGGTGGACATGACAGTGCAACTAAAGACACAAAAGAAAACTTCAAAAGTGCTTCAGAAAGTGGCAAGAACAGTGGGATAAATGTGTTCTAAATCAGGGGGAATATCTTAAGGGAGATTAGTGACAGTGTGCCTTCCACTGTAATAAATTAAAAAATATGTATACCTGTACATATAAGCATTCACTGTATTTCTTGTACTGTATAATTCACCCATTTGAAATGTATAATTGCCTGTAATCCCAGCACTTGGAAAGCTGAAATGGGAGGATCATTGCAAGTCTGAGACCAGCTTGGGCTACAAAGTGAGCTCAAGGTCATCCTGCACTGCATAGCGAGACCCCATCTCAAAAAAAAAAAAAAAAGAAATGTACTATTCACAGAATTATATTGAAGCATAGCTTATGCACCATACAGTTCACTCATTAGAAGTGTACTAGTCATGGTTTTTACTGTATTCAGTAGCTCAATGAACTTAAATTTTTATAATCTCAGAAACTATACCTACTAATGTTCACGCCCAGTTTTCTATCAATGCCCCATTCCTAGGCATACACTAATCTACTTTATGTTTACTTCTGTGCCTACTGTGGAAATTTCATATGACTATAATAGGAAAATATGTGATTGCAAGGTTTATACAAGTTGTAGCATGCAGGTACAAGTGTTTCATTTCATGGCTAAGTAATATTCCATTATATGGATAGAACACATTTTATTTCATGAAATTTATGGATGTTTGGGTGGTCTTTATTTGGTTAGTATAAATGTCATATGAAATATTTTATGAACATTTGTATAAGTTTTTATGTGTACATATATTTCAATTTCTTTTGTAGATATAAAAGAATAAAATTGTTGGGTTATGTGATAATTCTGTCTTTAACTTACACGATTGTATAGTGTTGAATGTTACGACTGTTTGTAGATTTACTGTTTGCAAAATCTTGTGTTTAATCTTTTGAACTATTCTTTATACATGATTTGATTCTGTTATTTTTGACCTGCTGACGTACTAGGTGTAGTATATTTGTGAAGTTTGGTGATCTCAGTTTTGGTAGGGGACTGTTAAAATAATGCTGAGGGATTCCTAGTCCTCTTGGATCAGGAAGTGAACAGCGAGGAAGGAGTTCAATAAAAATAAATTTATTTATTTATTTTAATTTTAAAGTAGAGTCTTGTTATGTGTTATGGGCTGGCCTTGAACTTGCTGTGTAGTCCAAACAGGCCTCCAAACTTGACCCTCTGCCTCAGCGTTTTCAAGTGCTGGGATTACAGGCATATGACTTCATACTTGGGGTACTATTATTTTTTAACTTTATAAAATAAATTGATGAAAGTGTAAAGATTTGGGATGACAACATCTAGGATTGACAGGAGGATGCAGATTTTTGGCTACTAAGTGTGCTGTAGAAGTGTTACTGGTGTTGTAGTCTTGGATGTGTCATAGAACATGCTTTATCTCAGGAATCAAGGTAAGTGCTATTTTCTATTTTGATTTATGTTTTATTGCTTGTCCCCAGTTTCAGAAAAGGTACTCCATAAAAAGTTGTTTCCAGTGAAATTTCAGCTAAAATTTTTTTGAAATTTCTGTAATATGATTTGTTGTGTTTGTTTTCGAGACAGGGTCTCACTATGTTGAGTACGGGCTGCTGTTGAACTTCTTGTGTAGCCCGGCTGGCCTCAGACTCACGGCAGCCTCTTCTTAGTGGTGGGATAACAGGCGTGCGCCACCGTGCTCAGCTCCTAAAATAAATTTTTACTAAAAATTTAATACTGTTTTCAGCCAAAATTTGCTGATTTTGTTTTTATTGTTACTATTTCTTCAGTCGCTGTCCTGGTCACCATACATACTTCTTAGTTCTGTTAGAAGCATGAGCTCCTTGCTATGGTGTGCAGTAGAGGAGGAGGGCGCCGCTGGCAGAAAGCAGCGTGATGAGTGGACAGGGGATTCCAGTGGCCAGCGTGGATTACTGTCTCTCTTCAGTCTTCCTTGTGGCTTGTGTATACATAGAGCAGAATCTGTCATTTTTCTGAGGGGAGAAAATAGAAGAGATTCATTACATTAACATATAAAAGTTATTTTACACAGGGAGCTATTTAAAATGATATTTTAATATTTTTTTTTATTTTAAAGGGAATAAAGCAATAAAATCAAATGAAACAAAACAGTGAAAATAATACTGGATTTCACAATCAAGATAGAAAGAAATCCTCCATAGTTCCTATGTTGCATCTTGTTATCCTCTAAATAAATGCTCAGACTGCCTGCAAAAATCAAACAAACAATGCCATTAATCATTGAGTTGTTTTTACCTTTAGTTACTGTCATCTCAGCCTGCCCTCTGAGTCTGCCAGTTGCCTGCAGCACAGGGATGGGGGCTGCCTTGTCTCCTAGCTTGTGCACCAGCTGGCTTATGGGAGGACACAGGTACCTTACTGGTTCTCCTTCTGACCTACATAACAGGATTTTTTATAAAGAAGATATGCAGGTATATGTAAGACTTGTCCTACTAATTTTTTTCCAAAACGTTTTAAACTTTCTCCCTTTTTTTCTTTGTATTTACATCTGAAATCTAATTTGTGTTTTACAAAATGGTAAAGATATTTTCTGACATAACTATCACTATGAATTTACCGATTATACATTTGAGTATAACATTTTGGGATTAATTGCCAGAGTATTAGAAAAAAAATTATGTAAATGACCATGCAGAGTGTTAAATTAGATTTTGGAGTCAGTGAAAGGAAAGACATTGTTGGTGAGTAGACTACCACAGAATAATACAGGCATTTTGGGTTAAAACATAAGTCATTATTCAAATAATTTGAAAAGTGTGCTTTTTCTTTTTTTTTTAAATGATTTTGAAACAGGGTTTTGCTTTGCAGTTCAGGCTGGCCTTGAACTCGACTTTGTAGCTCAGGCTGGCCTCAAACTTGTAGTGGTCCTCCAGAGTGCTGGGGTTGCAGGCATGTACCAGTACTCCTGACTGAAAAGTATGTTTTCAAACTAAGAATATTTTATATTACAGATACTACTTATGTATACTTTCAAGGAGCATAGTATTACAAGATCCCATAAAGTGGGACTTATTTAGGGTAGAATCAGTACTTTATTCATGGTTTTTCTGTTGCTACAGTTTCTTACAATATGATTGATTGTGATCATTTGTTCATAAATGAAGAAGTTATATGCTATTACAGTAACTCTTATTTAAAAAGCTTTCAATTCACTCACCTATCTGAATCATATTCCAGAACAGCTAAGAACTGTGGAAGGAAGGTAATTCTATTCCTGGGACTCTTTCCAGGAGAAATGAAAGCACATCTACTAAAGACTTGTTCATAGAAGCATTCACTGTTCAGGATAGCCCCTAACTGGAAACAGCTCAAATGCCCATCACCTATCAGTGGTTAAACAAATGTAGATACATTTAACTGCATGCTATTCAGCAATTAAAAGGAACTGAGATAGATAGTAGTAAATACTGGAACTGTTAGAGTAGGTGAAGAAGCAAAGTGTAAACGCTCGATTGTTTTATAGGAGATGTCTAGGAAGGGGGAATTTATTGAAGCAGAAAGTAGATCAGTATTTGCTTAGGGCTATGATTAAAAGAAATGAGAGTAATTGGAAATGGGCACAGAGAATTTTGGAGATGATAGGAGTGTTCCAAATAGAAGCTGGATAGGGTTGATTGTTTTATAATCATAAATTTAACTAAAATTATATATAACATGATTTTCAGCACTAAGAAATAGCATCCTGTAATAGAGGACGTTTATTTAGAAAAGAGCATTTTGGTTTGCTTGCCAAGTTTACATAGGCAAAATTGTAGTACTTCTGATATATTACATTAAAGGATTCACAAGAACACATAATTGATAGGAAGAGCAAGAAAAACTTTGGAAAATGCAGAAGGCAAAGGACCGTTTAATGTTGCCAGATACCTTAGATGTGTCCGGAATGTCTGTTGCCATTTTGACAAAGTTTGATGCAATGTGATTAGCGAGGTGGTGGTTAAGGTTTGATTTATGTCTAGTGTACCCAGTTATGAAACTCAGAAGATATATATCAATGCTGTGTTTTATTTATAATCCATCAATCTGCCTTGTTACCCCTACGGCAAGGTGAAGAGGAGGAACGGGATAGAAAGGGACAGACTGCTGCTGCCCTTTGTAGACTGCTCACGGGTGCCGGCAATGGTGGCATGTCCAGCTTATTGCTCCAAGCCTGATTCTCCTCATAGGCTGATTTTCTGGAGTGTTTCGGTGAAGTTCTCCACCATCCCGATCTACTGCCTGTTGTCTAGGCAAACCGAGCAACTTGGCCCTTCTGGGTCTTCACTTTGTGGTCCAGCTTCCTTTGGTTCATGTAGGCCTGGGCCACATCCTCATAGAGCTGGTCCCCCAAAGCTTCTGTCAGACAGGTCACTGCGGTGATGGCTTCTTGATGCCACATTTCCCTGCAGCTCTTTGCGCTTGTTCTGTGTGGCCTGGTGTATTTTGAGCAGGTGGGACAGTGTGATGGCATGGGCTAGGGGGTTGGGCACCAATATATTTTTTAAAAGACTATTCAAATGGAATGTGAAGGTTCTAGCATATGTATTTACATTTCTCTCTGTAATGGAAAATGGTGCTATTAAATGAGGTAAGTTGTGGTATCCCAAATACAATATGGTATCTTTTATACAAAAATGTTACACCTGACCAACTCCACTACCTATAATTAGCAGTGTGTTAGTTAGTATTTACAATAAAATTAATTTTATCAGTTTTACCACGTTGTAACCAGAATCTTAAATTCCTAGGATTTTAAAGTGTGCTCAGTTAGTAAAAGAGAGATTTATTATTGAACGTTATAGTACTCGTTGTTACAATTACCTACTGTTTGAGTCCAAAACAGTGAAAACCAACCCCTTTTTATTTATTTTTATTTTTTATTTTTTATTTTGTCTTTTTGAGACAGGTCTTACTGTGCAGTTCAGGTTGGCCTTGAGCTCATTTATAAACTGGCAGTGATCCTCTTGCCTCAGTCTGTGAAGTGCTGGGATTACAGGTGTGCCCCACCATGCCTGGCTTCATTTTTATTTCTTAATGATTTTGTGGGTTGTCTGGGCAGTTTCTCTGTTGGTCTCACCAACTGCAGGGTCAGGTCTGCTGACAATGAACCCAGCTGGGTCAGCAGAGAGGCTGAACCTCATAGGATACTTAAGACTTGCTCACATGTGGCGCTTGGGGTGTATCAGCAGAGCAGAGTCTGCAGTTGTAAGCCTTGTTAAATTAAGCCCTAACTTTAAGTAACATAGTGTCACTTGTACTGGATTCCGTTGGTCCAAGTAAGATACAAGGCCAGCAGCCCAAAATCAAAAGAGTGAGAAAATGGCTTACAATTCGGTCTTTGTTTCTGTCCTAGAAGTCAAACATGACTTTGTGTGTGCAAGGCAGTTGCTGTACCTCCAGTCTATTTTTTTTTTCTTTTTTTGAGCTAAGATCTTGCTAAATTGCCTAGGTGTAGCTTGAATTTGTGACCCTCCTGCTTCAGCCTCCCAAATGGCTGAGATTACATGCATGCACCACCATGACCAGTTTGAACTACAGCTCTTAGTGGAAAGAGTAATAGAAACATGGGCATAACCTTTACTAGGATTTGTTTTTGCCTTTCAGTTCTTTTTAAGACTCAATTTACTTTTCAGAATTAATTCAGATAGATATTTAGCATGCAAAATTGGAAAAATCACTTCAGTATACAAGACAAAGGGAGTTTTTAAAGATTTCAGTGCCTCCGTTCACAAACTTAATTCACTTCACAGTTCTGGAAAAGATTATATTCTTGCAGAAATGATGGCTTCAGTCTTTTATCTGTCATCTGATCAGTTTGCAGACCTTTTTTTTTTTTTTTTTTTTTTTGCCAAGTACTTCTGTTTGTGAACCAGATTCCAATCAAAGCATGTGAACCAAAGAACCACTTGTTTTCTACAAAGGAAACAATGTTAGCTTTGCTTGTCCCACCACTACTACCTTTGTCTCATTGTGTAGCGACATAATTGTTCACAAGTATTGAAGAGGGTAGTCAAACCTGTAATCTAATAGCTTGGATTGGTATCTTACCTTTTCCTAGTCTGTTTCTGTGCCTGAGAAATACTAGATAGATAGATTAGGAAGATATAATAAGTTATGAAGATAGTGATGATCATTACATAGTAGTACAGATGTACTTAGTGACATAACTACACACTTAAAAATGGGTTAATGTACTACATTTTATGTTTTACACAAGGAAATGTACATTGAAGAGTAATTACATGGATTAAATTTAATAATGCATAAACACTTAATGCTTATTATCTAGATTAGTATTAGACTAATTCCTTCAAATTTATTTGCTACTTGTCCAGGAAATACTGCTAATAGAATTATCTTGTATAAATAAGAGGAAAAGAAATCCTCAAATGTTTTAAAATAGGGACTACTGGGGATGTAGCTCAGTGGCATAAGCGCCTGCCTGGCAAGTGTAAGGTCCTGAGTTCGATTTCTTGTATAAAAGCAAAACCTTGATGCCCACAACACATCCCGTTTTGGGGCTGGGGATATAGCTCAGCGGCACAAGCGCCTGCCTACCAAGCGTAAAGCCCTAATTTTAATTCCTGGTACCAAAAAAAAGTAAAACAAAACAGAGTTTTATGACCCTTTTTAAAAATGGCCAGTGTTTGCATTGATTTGAATTTCACATGATTTTAGCTTGCTTATATTTGATATAAGCATATGTCATTCTCTTAGTTGCTTCTCCTTTTATACTTTCTTATTCTAGAATGACATAATGAAATATTTTGCACACCTTAGACAATTTAGTCAAGGAGTTAAATCACTACTATGCTAGTATATGTTCGATTACAGAAACTCATGTACATATGAATTTATACCTGGTAATGAATTTATCAGTAAGTGAAGTTTAAGATTAATGGTACTGCACACCAGCAGTCCCAGCACTCAAGAGTATTGCTGCAAATTTGAGGCTACCTAGTGAGTTCCAAGCCAGTCTGGGCTACATGGTGAGACCCTATCTCAAACACTGTCCCTATAAAATACAATACAATGCAAAACGAAGAACTCCCTTTGTGATTTTTATGTTGAGAAACTTGAGGATCATTTATTTGTTATTATGTGCCTGTATTCTAGATGCTAGAGAGACAGTAGGAAATAATACAAGACTCTTTTGCCCTTGTGAAATTTAAATTCAACCTGGGTTATTAGACAAGTGGATGAATACTTTTATTTGGAAATAAATTGTAGGAAGAGATAGGATCTAGGATGAGTCAGAAAACACTGGGAAAGAAGAGATTATTTTAGCAAAGAGTGCTCATGCTCAGCCATAGCTTTCACTGTAGAGAAGCAAGATGGGGTGAGCTATGCTGGGAAACCGGCAAGGTTATCTAAGATGTGACAGCAAGTGCAAAGGCAGAGGCTCTAAGGTTGGGGACCAGCAGGAAGACCAGCATGACAGGTGTGACAGGTCCTGGGTGAGGAAGGAGGAGGGCAAAGGACATGGAGTTCCTGAGAAGGACCATTGAAGCACAGATGAGGATGTTATCCTTTGGGTGATGGAAAACCATGAGAGTTTAAAATAATACACAGAAACTTTATTTTGAAATAATACTAGACTTACAGAAAATTTGCAAATGTAGTAGAGAGTTCCTATATATATATTTCGGTGTTAACATCTTGCATTACCATCATAGGAATCATTGTTTTAAGATAGAGTGCTGGTTTGGTTGGATCATTGAACACAACTGTTTGCAGTCTCTCTGTTTGAATGTTCACTTTGTATGCTTTGATACTGTGACTTGAGCAACTATCTCTAAGATGATAATGTGTAATCTATTAACTGGTGATTTCTTACTGTTTTTTTTTTTGTAGTTCTGTATTACTTGTACCCTTACACCGCTTTGTTTTGTTTTGTTTTTTCTTTTTCCTTTTAAATAAAATTTTAAAAAAAGATAGAGTGCTGGATGCATTAAATTGTCTACTTTGCCTGGGAATGTGTGAAAAGAGAAGACAGCAGAAATGCAAAGATCAGTTAGGAGGCTACAGTAATAGTTTGCGTGACAGTGATAATTAGGTAGTAGCTGGAACAGTTTTAAAAGAAATCTCAGTACCTTCTTATTTAAGCCTACGTTGAGACATCATACTAAGAAAATGGGTAAAGCATTTCCTGTGAAACTGAAGTTCTGTATTGATTTCTAGCACAAGATACTAGTATAATTAGATACAGAAAAATAATTTATTAAGCAAAAGCAGTTTTAAATACAAAAGAATAATTGAAATGGGTAAATAAAACTTCTGCCTACCTTCTTATTGTGTTGAAAATCAATGAATTATATCTGTGAGATACTCTACAATTTGCCAATCCCTTTATCATAAAAGAATGACAGTAAATACTAAAGTTTCAGTGAATATTTTAGGTAGTTATATTTATTGAAAATCCTTAGCTGAACAAAGATTAGTTACCAAGAATTTTCAGAGCGGAAATATGATCCCTGTAGTTCAACTTGTGTAGCCTCTTTATTTTCAGATTTTACTTAAATGTTAAGAATGGTTCCTTTTCTAGAGATTATAATGTAAATATACAGATATTTTGACAAAATGCAGATTCCATAAAACATGGATATACACTTCAGGAAAAGAAAAAACTTGTATATATATTTTAATACTGAATTTATTGAGACATCATGAAATTAATAGGTATTACCATTGGCCCCTAAAATTGCAATAGGAGCTCAGGGTGTTGCCAGTAGCTTCCAGTCATGAGTGCTGCGAACTGCTGCTTGGGTAACCTTGGTCCCTGAGATCGCTGCACATGCATTTTCAGTTTCTTCTCTGAGGGTTGGCTGCTACGTACAACATCCTTTAGGGGTCCCTACATAAAGGTAACACCATCTGTTGAAAACAGTCATCCTACTTTTCTTTTCCTGAAGTATAGATACATTTTTGGCAGATTCTATATATCACATGAGATACTTTAAAAGAATTTGATCAACAAAAATTTTCTAAAATATTACTTCTCTAACACTCTGTTGTATAATAAGTTTATTACTGATGTTTAAAGTTAAATGAAGTGTTGAATTAAGCACACCTTAATTCTAGATGTTAAATCTGAACTTAGCACTGCTTGGTAGTATCTACTCTGTTTTATCTCAAGAACTAAAATACAGCGTTTCTTTTCTTTTGTAGTTGAAACCTGAGTTATAGTTGACCTCATATGTATAGGGCTTTATAGGACCCTAATTGTAACTATTGATAGAGATGTGAGGAACACATGAGATGCTTGTAAAATACTTGAAACAGTGTCTGACAAAACACTTGCTCAGTAAATATCTGTGTTTAGTAGAAGTACGATGAGTGGTATTAAGATGATTTATAATTGTTTTTATTTTGTTTATCTTGAAGAAGTGGTTTACATGGTTTCTTCATTATTCACGTAGCATTTAACAGTTTCTGGGTAACAGGCATAATGGTATGTTGTTGTGTACATTGTTTTGGTTAATAGTCCATGTTAGCCCCCATTTGATGAGAAGGGTGTTTAGACTGTGAGACGTTAAGTCACAATAAGAGATAAACTTTCTGATGTAACTTTTGAAGGCATGTCAATCTGACACAGACATACAGATGTCTTTTTTTAATTTTTTATTTATTTTTTGTTACCGGGCATTGAACTCACTACCTAGAGCTTGCCAGGCAAGCGCTTACGCTGCTGAGCTAAATCTCCAGACCCCTACAAATGTCTTTTAAGTTAGTCTTATAATCCCTTTATATGAGGTACTTCTTTGTGTACAAAGCTATAAAATATGGATGGGGAAGATTAAAAACTCAGAACTTTGTAGGTTGGACATAGCAGTGATAAGATAGAAAGTAAGAGCTGCTATTAGAAATCATATGCATTAAGAGTAAAAGTTTGTGTTCAAGAAAGTTACTCAGTACATAATTTCTTGAAAATGAGGTTCCATTTAAACTTCATAGGAGTAGTGAGATTTGGATATGTGTAAGTTGTGGGATTTTGATACCACATTAGGGGAACTCTGGGAATGAGATGTGTATAGAAAATAGTGTATGAGTATGTGAATGGATTCAGGGGAAATTTAGATAGGACAAGGAAATTAGGGCCAGATTGAGAGTTATTTCAAAGCTTGATTACCAATGTTCAGTTTAGACAATGCTGATTGTTTAGTAAATGTTCATGGCTGATATAGAACCTACAAATATATGGGTTAGGGGACAGTAAAATTGAATGAGAAATTTAGATCATGATGAGATTTTATTAATGAATTAATTTTATTAATGAAAGGGGAATTGTCAGACATGTGGAACAGTGGAATGAACACTGCTTTATAGAAAAGATGATGAGATTTCCAATCTCTGCTGTTACTAAGTTATTTAGATTTCAGAAGGTGCTTTTAAGTTTTATTAGTAAAATACTCCTGGTGTATAAAATGCAGGCTGTATGAAAGACCTAAGATGATGGAGTCATTAATTGACCAGACTGGATACTGAAGATGAAGGGTGTATGGGGGCCACTGTTAATTATCCTAGAGGGCAACTGAAATAAATTGGGATTAGTAAGACAGTAACAACCAGATTTTTCTCTTCATGTCTTATTTTTTTTGAGTCTACTTTTACTTGTTTTATCTTAAAATTCAAATTTTAAAAACTGCAGAGCAAAAAAACTGAATATGTCAATCTTGAATGCTTAATGCTGTTGAAGAAGGTAAAGGTAGTGTAAAATAGGAGGTTTTTTAAGGGCATGGTGTTGCCCCCTGGTAATTCCAGCACTTGGTAAGCCCAGCACTCAGAAGACTGAGGCAGGAGGATCATTGCAAGTCAAAACTAGCCTGAGCTATATAAAGTAAGCTCCAGGTGAGCCTGAACTGCATAGTGAGACCCTGTCTCAAAAAAAAAAAAAAAAAAAAAAAAAAAAAAAAAAAAGGTATTTATTTGTTGTTGCTGGAGTAATGATTAAAATGGTGCATACAACAGGATTATTCTGAAACGTATGTTTCTTGTGTAGCTTCTCATAAAAACAGTAATATATCCTTTACAAATACATGTTAATTTCTCTGACATCATGGGGAAGTATGAGATAATTTATTTAAATGTCTTCAGGGACTTAAGTATTGGTTTAGTGAGTCTACCAGACTGCTGTTTTGCTGTTTTAAGTTGATGTCATGTAGTTTTAAAGAATCTTTTCCAGATGTTAGACTTGTAGCTGTAAACTTTCTGACTTAATCATAATAGTTCAGTGTAATTGTGGAGAAATCTGTCTTCTAATGCGTCCTTTATAAATGTTAATAGCTACATGAAGGCCTCAGAATTCTGTAGACTTTGTAGCAAGTTTGCTGTGTTGAAGCTTTCTCATTTTCCTGTTTTTTTTACTTTTTAAATAAATGTGTCTTAGATATTCATGTATTTAGATCCCCTGGAGCAGGTTACGAAGCAGGTTTGAGGGGGGTTGTGAAATTTTGCTTTTCTAACAAGGTCCTAAATGTTGTGGAATCTGCTATTTTATAGGCCACACTCACAATCTGAATGATTGGTTGGAATTCTGGTAGTGCAATTAATACAGGGCCTTAAATATGATTAAATTCTGTCAGAAATTATATTAGTAGTTGATTTAAAAAATATTAGGGCTTATAAATTTAATAACAGTTGATTGAAATAATAGCTGTCTTTCACACTTTCCTCTTTCATGTCTTAACTCTAGTTTTGCTTCTTTCTCATTTGTTTTTTGTTGTTGTGGTTTTGATTTTGTTTACTATATTATTGTGTTTGTGGATCTGGTTAGGGAACCGTTACTGTATTTTATGTTTGTATCTACATTTTATTTTGCATGCGTAACGTGGCTTTGCCTGGATATTCTTTTTGGTAAGTTCCCGATTTATACAGCATATTGTTTTTTTTTGTAGTGTAAATTGTAATGTTTCACCTTCTTTTCTCCCACTTCTAGTAATAAATCATGCTCATGACCTGTTTTTATTTTTTTTTAAAGAGTTTATAATTGTTTTTTCCTAACATTTTCCTATTTTCCTTAATAGCACAATTTGGTACTAATCTGCTTTGATTTGTTTTATAGCCTCACGCTCTCAGTTGCTGATCACTTTTAGCAGTTGCTGTCTCGAGTATTTTGGTTTTTTAAAAAAGGCTGTGATGATTTAGAAATATTCTAAAAGCTTATGCTTCCATATAGCAATCATTAAAGAAGATAGTTGTAGTGAAGTTGAGTATTTCTGTTCTCTATGAAAATACATTTAATTTTGTTTTTACAGCAACAGCTTGCACAACTACAGAAAGAAAAATCAGAGATTCTGAAAAATCTGGCGTTATATTACTTCACATTTGTAGATGTTATGGAATTTAAGGTATGTATTTTAGTATATAAAGCTTAATAGTTCAAAAACAGATTTAATCGTTAATTGTGTAACTAGCTTTATCACTTGTACATAATAAAGTTGGAATTCTTTCATCAATGAAATCTAAAATACGTGTTACTAATATTTTTTGGATTTAAAATTATTTATACAGGACTGGGAATAAAAGCACTTGTCTAGCATATGTGAGGACCCCAGTTCAGTATGCAGCACCTGAAAAACACTGATATGAGTAGAATATTAAAACAAATTTTTCTTTTCAGGACCATGTTTGTGAATTGCTGAATACTATTGATGTTTGCCAAGTTTTCTTTGACATTGTAAGTTTGATTTACAGAAAAATTTCTGAATCTTTTTGTTTTCAAAAGATCTCGGTGAATCAGTTGCTTTTTTTTTTTTTTAAGAGAAGGTTGTACAACTAGTGTAGAACGTTTTAGTACTGTTAATTTGACTTGTTGAGTAGCTTTTATAAAAAGTAAAAATTTGGAATACATTTTTGTATCATCACTCAGTCTTATACATATTGAGGTATACTTATCACATTTAGTATTAAAAAAAGTGAAGTGGCTGATTCTTTTTCCTATAAAAAGCATACTTAGGGGCCAGGAGTTTAGCTCAGCGCCACAAATGCCTGCCTGGCAAGCCTGATGCTATGAGTTTGATCCTTGGTACCAAAAACAAACAAACAAATCCATGAATCAAAGGCATACTTAATAGGATTTTTTGTAGCATGACAGTTTGTAGATATGGGATGTCAGGGTGAGAAATGTCTACGTTGATTTGATGATGAATTTTTTTTTAAAATACTCTTGGTGAGGTCAGTACCAAACATTTCTTCTTATTCTGGGTTTTTTTGTTGTTCTTTTGAGTTGTTACCAGTTTGAATACAGTGGTCACAAGTTCTGCTTTTATCTGTAGAACTGTGTAACAAACACAAAACTTACCTGTAACTTCCAAATTTTAGATATTTGTTATTGAGAGGAATTTCAATTTCAGAAATGTGTGTAAAAATTGTATGAATAGAATATTAAAAATTTACGATTTTTAATAGCTGTTCTGAAGATTTTTGTATATGCTTAAAAGTTGGGCAAATAGGATTGAATTTGATTATTTTCTTCTAGACTGTGAACTTTGATTTAACAAAGAACTACTTAGATTTGATTATAACCTATACAACATTAATGATACTGCTGTCTCGAATTGAAGAAAGGAAGGCAATCATTGGATTATACAATTATGCTCATGAAATGACCCATGGAGCAAGGTAGTCCAGCATTGTAAAAATTACTCCAAATTTTTCAGTTTAATAATGTACAACTTACTGAAATTTCATATGTTTGTTTTAAGTGACCGAGAATACCCACGTCTTGGTCAGATGATTGTGGATTATGAAAATCCTTTAAAAAAGATGATGGAAGAGTTTGTACCTCATAGCAAGGTAAGTGCTTGTTTTTAGGTATGCTATAATAGGTATGAGGGATCACTTAAGCATGGATAAAGTGGTAACATCTTTTGGGAGAAAAATTATAATGAAATATAAATGAGAACTGTTGGTGATTTTATCTAATTATGAACTAGAGAACTGGTAAATGAGATTCATGGTAGTGTACATTTGGGAAAATATTGATTCATTGTAGTTTTTAGCTTCAGTCTAGTACAAAGAGGTAGTAGAAATGTCTTAACGCCATACCAGTCTCCTTATGTGTTAGCTTTCAGTTGCTAGTATGTAACGTTTGATTTACACAGTTTAAAGGAGGAAATGGTTCATTTTGGCTTATGGTTTCAGAGGTTTACTCATTGCAGAAACAACATGGTGGAAGGGATGGTAGAGAACAGCTTCTAGACGCACGGGAAGGGGAGAGTAGGAAGAATAGGCCAGGAATCAGAAGTAGTCCCCAAGATCGCACTTCATGATTCACCCAGAGAAACCCAGAAGCGTGTTTTACTGGTGTGCTTCTCGAGGTAATCAAGTTGAGGATTAAGATTAACCGTCATACCTTAGATTGTGATCTCAGTTTTGCCAGTTGCTGACTGGAATATTAACTGAGTTACTTAACCATACTCACTGTACTTCAGTTTTCTTTTTGGTGAGAATAGTACTTACATGGTTTTTTTGAACATTAAATGAATTACTTTGTAAAAGATGTTTAGATACGTAGTATGTGATAAATTTTAGCTGTGTTACAGTCTCTTCATGGGAAAAAACAATAGTTTGTGAAATTAATTGGAAATGTTTCTCTAACATACAATAAAAATAGTTCTTAATGAATTAATAATGTTGGTTAAAAGGAGTCTTAACAGGTATAAATAAAAATAAAAATCACCAAAAAAAGGAATCTTGCTATTGTGGCTTCTCTGCAGTAGGCTGGTTCAAGGCGCTGTAGATTAAGTCCTTTAGTGTCTTCCCCAGCCGCCTTGTGTATAGGTGAGTGCTGAGGACTACTGAAGTGTCATGACAAGGTAAAAACCATTTGAGAGATCAGTGCCCAAGCCCAAATTGAAGTTTTGAGTACTAGAATCTTAATCTGTTGTTTTCGATCAACAAGAATTACACTTTTAATAATAAAATATTCATATAAATTATACTTACTCATGAAAATTCTTAAGATACTTAAGTTCCTAGTTTAGTTATATTATACAGGTTGAACTTCCTAATCTGAAAATGTAAAATGTACAAAATTCAAAATACTTTTCACGTATTATTTGTATATTTTTTCATCTGAGAAGTGTATATTCATCTCAGATGCTCATTTTTTGGGTTGAGTTTTTGAATTTTGGGAGCCTGAATTTTTTCAATTCTTCGTTTGTACTAGATGTAAGTCCTTTGTCTGAGGGACAACTGGGTATAATATTTTGCCACTCTCTGGGTTGTCTTTTCACTCTGTTGGTGATCTCTTTTGTTGTGCAAAAGCTTTTTATAGTAAGGTGAGATCCCATTTGTTGATTCTTGGTAGTAATTCCCATGCAGTTTAGCAAAAGCACTTCTGGACAACAAAGACAAATCAGGCGGCATCACAATCCCTGACTTGAAATTATACTGTAGTATACTGTGATAAAATCAGCATGGTATTGGGGGGAAAAAATCATACCTGAGAATCATTGGAGCAGGAGAGAAGGTACAGCTGCAACTCCAAATACACTCAGCCACTTTATCTTCAACGAAGGAGCCAAACATGTTCACTGGAAGAAAGCTTTTTAAATAAATGGTTCTGGGAAAATTGGCCTTCCACATACTGAAGACTAAAACTAGACCCATGTCTGTCACTATATACTAAACTAAAGTCAAAGTGGATCATACAGCTAGATATTAAAACAGAAACACTAAATCTACTGAAAGAGAAAATAGGTAGAAATCTTAAAGATACAGGCAGAGACTTCTTGAAAAAAATCCTGATCTTGATTTTGCTGATGTTACATCGTAATCTCAGTGTTTCGATAGAATGACTGTTATACATCTGCCAGGATTAAAAAAGTTAATTCATACAATTTATTTTTAAAAGGATTCTTAGTCTGCTACATCAGAATTATTTGACAGAGCTTAATAAGATGATAGATTCTGGGATTCTACAACCAGAGGTTCAGATTTACTAAATTTAAATAGAGATCTGAACTCTGCACAAATTTGCCTGGTAGTTTACAATGGCTAGATTAAAGAATCTTAAGGATTTTTTTGGAAGAAAGGATGCAAAATCTAGAGGAGGGACAGTTAGCAAACTAACAGACAAATGATGTAAGTATTAAATAACTTGATGATAAAGCTATAAATAAATCAAATCAAAGTTAAATAATTTATTAAGGAAGAATGTAGGGGGCTGGAGATACAGCTCAGCGGCATAGTGCCTGCCTGGCAAGCATAAGGTCCTGAGTTGAATTCCTGATATTACCCCCCTCAAAAGAAAGAATATAGATGTTACAAGGTACTCTTTGGAGAAATGTAAAACATGCTAAGCTCTCTTAACATATTAATGATGGAGCTATAATGGTTATATTTTGCTGCCAAACTGCTTGATTTGAGCATGATATGTTCCTGCCAGCCGAACCACTGGTGTTACATATGTGAATGTCCCATTGGTTAGCATTGGACAGTCCCATGGGGTTGTACAAGCCACCTGATTGGATAGTTATGCATGTGCCATCAGTGGTCCAGGTCATCTGTTTGGACAGTTACATATGTACCACTGGTGGTTCAAGCCAGCAGGAACATATTACCACTTAGGCATACTACCCTGACATCTTTTCTTTTTGTAAGAATGGTCAGAACAGAAACTTAACATTGCAAGAAAGCCATGATAATTGATCTCCATCCCTTTTGAAATATTCCCTGGGTTGCTGTTTCTTTTAACTTTTAAGAAAGCAACATGATTTCTTGAGCAAAGGTCTTGCCCAGGAGTGTATAATCTATGTAGCTTTTGTAAAATTAAAAAAAAACCTAGCAGAGGAAAGCTGTGATCCAGCTTATTTGAAGAGCATGGTTGTAATTAGTTTCTGATGTTTTATAATATTATCATACAAATTTAAATGGAAAGAAAAAAGAATTATTCCCTACCTTTGTCTTTCTTATTTTAGTCTCTTTCAGATGCACTCATTTCTCTCCAGATGGTGTATCCTCGAAGGAATCTTTCAGCTGACCAGTGGAGAAATGCCCAGTTACTGAGCCTCATCAGTGCACCCAGTACCATGCTCAATCCTGCACAGTCTGACACTGTATGGTTCTGTAGCTCACTTCTGAATGAAAATAGACTTTTTTAAAAAATCACTTAAGTAGTGTTGCTACAGTTTCTTTCTGTTGCTCATTAGTTTTCATAATTTTTATTTTTGATGTTAACAAAAACATCAAATTAATACGACTAATACAAGTATGTTTGCTTGAAAGTTTTAAAAGATTGATTGACCCTGTATGACATCAAAATTAGAACATCTGGAAAAGTATAAAGAAAAAAAGTCACTCTAGCTATTACCAGCTAAAGCAAATCATTACTCTGTTTCTATTTCTTTGTAATCATTTCTGTCTGTATATGAGCAAAATTAACTGATTCTGGGGAGACAGTATCCAGGAACATACGTCTTTTTTCACTTGAATAAAATTCCATACTTTGGAATAATGTAAACTCTGAAATAGGATTAAAAAATTTTAGAAGTCAACATTTGCCACACTGAAGACAGTTTACTAACCAGATGTTTTAAAGCCAAGATTGCAGGGTGTGCACATCTGGGCTGCTCTTAACTCCTCTGTTGACTACAGTTTAAACATGTTGGGAAACTTTTATGTAGATTTTCAGATTTGTAGTATTTGAGCCACAAATTGAATATTAACAATTCCTAGGAAGGTGGAGATGGTAGCAAACACCTGTAATCCCAGCACTCGGAGCCTGAAGTAGGAAGATCCCATGTTTGAACCCAACCCTGGAAATTCAGCATCTTAGCAAAGCCCTGTCTTAAAATGTAAAAAGTTGGGGGATGCAGGTCATTGTGACTGCTCTTGGTTCAGTTTTTGGTACTGATTCCCCCTCCCAAATCCTTAGGATGAAGATGATGATTCAGTATGCAATTTTAAAGAAAATTCTTTTAACCAGAAATGTGTGTATATTTTCAGATGCCTTGTGAATATCTGTCTTTGGATGCGATGGAGAAATGGATTATCTGTAAGTAAAATGGGTTAGTTGGGGTTACTTCTCAGATTAATTAGAGAAAAATAACAGATAACATGTATTAATTCTGTTTTTGTACTATGCTATATGTTAAACCTCTATTACAGATGAGGAATCTAAAGCTTAGGCTACACAGCTAGCCAGTCACAAAGCCAGTTAACAACCTACCCTACCTTAAGTAAGGTTCATGAATCATTTATATTGTCTTTTGAATATAACTTTCAACACTAAATTCCTGTGGGGATTTTTGTGATGTTTTTAAAAATACCAAATCTATTCATTTAAGGTTTTTGGTTTTAATTTACTTTAGTACCTCTAACGAGTTATATATTTGGCAGTTTGCTAGATAGATAAGGGATAAAATTAGTATTTTCCGTACCTGTGGAACTCACAAATTATAGGGAAAGTAGATACACAGGTATAATACAGAGTGAGATTTGCTATTATATAGTTTAATTTCCTTTCCTATCCCTAAGCTTACTGCCATAGAGGAATCATTTTGAATAGTTTGTGTCTTTTAGTTTTTATAGTACTTTATTTCTTGATTTATTAACTGGTTATAAGAATTTGATTTTTCTTTCATTGTAGTGTTTCTCCATTTATGGTGAAGGACTGGTTTTTCTTCATTTTTTTTGATTGATATTTTAGTAAAATAATGTGAATCACTAAAATTCTCAGAAGAGTAAAGTAGTAAACAAAGACAAAATAAAAGATCATAGTTTTGATTACTAGATTTCAGCTTAATTTGACAACTAGATACTAGATTTCTACTTAGAAATCATCCATTTTATGAAAATTTCTAAATACTTTGTATACTTAACTGGCACTTTGAGTAGCATGGGTTTTAGTGTATTAAGAAGTGATTTGTTGCATATTTTAGCTGCCCTTGGTCATTTATTAAGTATATTATTTTTTACCTTAACTGGACTTGGGATTTTTTTTTATTTTGATCTGGGTTTGGGTTATTTAATTAAAAATAAGCAAAATATATCAGTTAACTAAGTACTGATTTTACTTCAGTGTGTGGTGATTCTTTGTTTTTGCTTCATTAGTTGAGTTAGCTGTCATGGATAACCTTTTGCATTGTGTGGGTAGTTTCTGTCCAGTCTTTACCTTAAATGAGAATACGGATTGCAAGGTTTTGTGTAATGAGCAGAAGAGGAATTAGGAAACTGGCTACCCTAATTGAGAATATGTAGGCATAGACAGGACATTCAGATTCAGGGTAACCACATTTGTGAAAGTATGGAATATTTACTCTCTCGAGTTGTGCTGTTTTCTTAGAATGGAACATTGACTAGAGCTAATATAGAGGATAAGAGTTATCTCAAACTCACACCAGGGCTTTTTCTTCTGAAGGTACTCTTATCTTTTTGCTCTTGATTAGTTCATAGTATGGTCCCTGGACTAGCAGCAGCATCCACAAACCTCTCAGATATGTAATGTAATCTTAATTCCCATCCAAGACCTATAGCATCAGTAATCTGTGATTTAATAAACCAGTAGATGATTCTGATGCAAGATGAAGTTAGAGAATCACTGCTCTAGATTACTGTTGCCAAGATTTATAGTAGGCGGACTATGCTGAAGATCTAGTAGAAATGCAGCTAGAATACCAATTGTACTGTGTTCTTTTTAGTCTACTCTTGCTCTTAGTTGGAATTAGGTGACTCCTTGAGAAAGATCTCTGTTTATCTCTGGAACTTGGAATGCTGATTCCTTTTTTTAAAATTGATAATCCAGATGTATTTATTTTCTGTCTTCACAGATTTAATCCAGCTTCCTTGTCTAGTCTTGATATTCTGTTTTGTTAACATTTTTGTTTGTTTGTTTTAAAAAATATCTTTTTAGCCTTTCATTCACACTTGGGTAGAGAAGAATTAATGTATTTAAAGTATACACAGTCTCTATTTTGTCTTTTTAAGCCTATTGTAAATGAGTATGTTTCACTTATAAGCTGTTATCTTAAAAAGTTACCTATGATTGATAAACTTTTCCGAGAAACTTTTTAATGTCAGTAACAATTAGTGATATTTAGTGATATTTTGTATGTTGTAGTACAGTCAGTCGTCCTTCTGTATGCATGGGTTCTACATCCAGGGATTGAGTCATTTACAGGTTGAAAATACTTGAAAGTAAGTTGTGTCTGTACTGTGTACATACAGACTTTTTTCTTACTATTCCCCAAACAATACAGTATAAAAATTTTATTCAAGAGATGATTTAAAGTAACACAAGAGATGTCTGTAGGTGTCTGCAAATACTCTGTTATGTAAGGGATTTGAGCATCTATGAATTTTGGCACCTGTAGAAGTGTCCTTGAACCAGTCCCCTGCAGAAACTAAGGAACTATACCAAGAGGTAGAAGATACTAAGTTAAATGAGTTTTACTGTAAATTAGAGCAGGAAGTTACACAAGGCAAAAATATTTTATTATTTGAGTATCTGTTATATTTTTTTGCCTGAGGTTTATTGCTTTTATAATATTACCAGACCAAATAATTGGCTTGCATTTATGGGATCCTGTCGATGAACAATGTTTTTTTGTATTTCAAGAAAGTCAAGGAAGTTAAATATACTTCAGTATTTATTACTCTACTATATATGCCTTCTTAAAGACTTATCTTGCTTGTGCACTGGCCTGTTTAAAGGAAGATTGAGCTGAGAATAAAAAGACAAATGACTAGTTGTATTTAAATAGTAGCAAAGGTAAAATATTCAGTAGCTTAAAAAATGGAATTCTTGAGAATCACAGGGAAATCTCTCAGAAAATAAGATTAGTGTGTAACTGGCCCAGTGCAGAACTTTTCTATGTATATGTGAATGTGTATGTATATGTACATAGCGGACAGTGAGTAAATGTTGAATGACTGGAAGATGAGATGTTAGTATAGAAGGCTACTGTAGATATTAACAAGCATATGTGGGATTATACATTTGTGTGTGATTTCCATACTGGATAACAAAAGGTTAAAAATT
Organism: Cavia porcellus; assembly: GCF_034190915.1. Classification (NCBI taxonomy): domain Eukaryota; kingdom Metazoa; phylum Chordata; class Mammalia; order Rodentia; family Caviidae; genus Cavia; species Cavia porcellus. The sequence goes on along the minus strand of NW_026947495.1, from coordinate 69,538,494 downwards.
TAGAATTCTTATAATAGAAAGTAGCTTAATGTATTGGAAGGATATTGATCATTAAGGGTTAAGTTCTAGGTGTTACTTTAATACTATAATCTTAGATAAGTGATTGAAGCTTCACTTCTTCAACTGTAAAAGAGTACTACCTATCTTGTTTACTATACAGGATAGTCATGTGAGATTGTACGTGTGAAAAGACTTCAGAAAAGAAAATGTGAGATGCGTTATTCTGATGTCTATCATTTATTCTGATGACTTAGATAAGTAGGTTAGCTTTATTTTTCAGTTATTTTAATAGCTGGCATGATTATATTAGTAGTTGCTTATCATTTGTTTGAAATTATTTTTAAATGTACTTAAAAATAATTTTTATTAAAATTAACCTCATTCATAATCCAGAAGTGACATTTTGCCTTTTTTGTTAGAAGTGATTTTGCAGAATACAGAAAACTATAATTGGGAAATAAAAATACTGTTATTCATCATTTATATAAAATTATTTGTCCGTTAAAAAGTCGATTACTGATTTTAGTTGTTTGTCAATCTTAAAAACCTATTCTGTAACCAAAAGAACTTGATGTGGAATACTTTTACTTTTATATTTACTTTTTTTTTTTTTTTTAAGTTGGCTTTATTTTGTGCCATGGGATCCTAAATACTGACACCACAGCTCTGAACCTTTGGAAGCTGGCTCTTCAGAGTAGCTCTTGCCTTTCCCTTTTCCGGGATGAAGTTTTCCACATTCACAAAGCTGCGGAAGATTTATTTGTAAACATAAGAGGGTATGATATTTTCCATTATTTATCTTTTTTGGAGAAAAGTGGTAAGGGAAGTATCTTTACTGAGGTTTTACGTATAGAGAAATAGACACATCTTGCAGAAAGATGTTACCTTGTATTCTCTACTCTGGTTTCAGCAAGTTTTTAAAAACTATCCTAATGTTGGTAATAGTATTTTTATAGATAACTTCACAGATTAAAAAAATCTAGAGCTCTTTTCCTTTTAATGCATGTGTTCTAGAGAAGGAAGAAATGTAAATCATACATTGAATTATAGATAATTTTAAGTGTTACTTAACAGAAAGTATTTGACACAAAACATTTTCACTAGGTTTATGAAAGTAATTGTGGAAGTCGGGCTACTATACATAGGAAATCATACGTCCTTAAGATATCCCAAATGATTTATTTTCAGTCATTCCGGGGAAAGCAAACAAGTCTCTAAAATTTATTTATTTATTTATCTTTATTCATAAGAAATAATTTAAAAAGAAATCACCATCATTAATTGGTGATGCTCTTTCCTGTATGACCACTGTCTGCCATAGAAGATTTTCGTCATCCCTCGAAACTTGTTTTATCCTCTTTCTGATTTGCCCTCTCCTTCAGTTCCCCTGCCCCCTGTTCTTTTCTTCTGTGACCACTGACCTATGTTGGTGTAGATAGTTGTGATTTTCTCTTGCAAGTTGTCAATCAAAATATGAGGAACCTTATCCTATATGCTTTTCATCTGTTGTTTTATATGGTGGAATATTCTTTTTTAAATAGTCTTAAATACTCTTATTTATTAAAAATAATGAAACTTGTATTTTGTCATGTTACATTTGTCACCTTATTATGGAATCATACTTAAATACATGTAAACATTTAAAACTGGGTAGTCGTGTGTATACTGGGTGAAGCTATGTATATTAATTGGTACCACAAAGCTAGTTGACTTTTATTACTGTTTTTTAATACGTTATCATTTAGGAATCTATACTTAAAGTTGAGGGGTTTTAGTGTTTGGTGAGGTCAGTGTAACTTAAAAATGTAGATGATCATGGTCAAGCCACAAATATAAAAACTTACTAACTGTAGAGATTTAATATGTTTTCAACATTTGCTCAAAGAAGACATTAATCTTAAAAGTACTTACATATTTAAGTTGGAATTCATTTTGGTATGAACTGTGATAGCCAGTTTTTTTCTTTTTTAATATTTGGGAATTTAGAGTTTTTATAGCTAATATTCATGAAATTACTCACTGGTACCTATTTTGTTTCTTTTAATTAAATGATTTTGTTGTTTTTTAATTTGAAAAAAGCCTTGCTTATGGATAGCCTTGCTTAAAAAGTCAGAAGTGATAGTTTTGTCATTACTTTAAGTTCTTAAAAATCACTCTCAATTAAAAATCAGATTTTAACATCCATAGGACTAAGGAAGAAACAGATTTAAAAAAATAAAAGTCTACATGGTGAAATTTTATTGCTGGAATTAATGTAATACGAGATTATTTTTTCTGAGAAGTCTTGACTTAGGTACTAAGGTGCTAAGAAAAAATGTGGGTAGACTTCTTCCAGCAATTCTGTTTAAGGGCAAATTATTTGTTGTTGATAATAATATATTTTAAATTGACTTTTAGTATTTTACTCATTTTGACTGTTTATTAAGTTAACATTGACATGGTTCTTTTTTTTTTTTCTTTACACATAGCTACAATAAACGTATTAATGACATAAGAGAATGCAAGGAAGCAGCTGTGTCGCATGCGTAAGTACTATTTTATCTATGGTATTTTTCATAAAGTAGATTTCTTAGCATTATTTTGTTGGAGTACAAATTAATGATGTGCAAAATACAGAAGAGGGAAGGTTTCAGTCAGGGAGAAATAATGTATTACCACTAAGTCTAGTAACTTAAATTAGTGCAGACTTCAAACAGTGTTGAAGTACTGATAAAACGCTTTTAGGAAGTACCATGCAATGAAAGGATATTGTTCTGGGTATTCTGTCTTATTGGCCGCAGTGCTCACCATACCTGTAAGTTGTGTAGCTTTTTGTACTGCTGCTCGCTGTCCCAGAGTGCTGGGATTGATTGCAGGTGCACCACTCTACCACTTGGAGTAATGTATATTTTGTGTGTTATGAGGAACTGAAAAACAGAACAGTTTATGGTTTTTTCCTTCTGTTAATATATGAAGGTAAGTTCTAATTTGCATTTAGATTTTAAAATAACTAGGATAAGAATATAATTGTCCTTTTCTTTCCCCATTTTTGTTTTTGAGCTGACTTTTGTTTGGTCAGTTTCATATACTTAATAGGAATATGCTTAATGAAGACTATAGATAATCAGGTGTTTATTACATTGTATTTCTTTTCATGTGGAAGTGACAGAGATGTATATAGTAAGTCATTGATTGTCTTCAGTGACTTTGAAGTTCACTTTATAAAGTGCTAAACTATATGGTAAAAATACATAATTAATCCAGAAATAGACAACTGAATATTGGGAGATGCTTCTTCAAGGATTAATTGGTCTTTAAAGTTGGTGAAAAGCAACAATAAATGGTTAAAAAAGTAACACAGAGTAGAAAATTATGTTTATAGGAGGTTCTGCTTTCAAAATAAATTTTTAGAAGTTACCCTAATATACCAGACTACTTTAATTACCAATGGTAATTTTAATAGAAACAGATTAAACTATAATGGCATCTCTCCCTCTAGTGGCTCAATGCACAGAGAAAGACGCAAGTTCTTAAGGTCTGCACTGAAGGAGTTGGCTACTGTCCTCTCTGATCAACCTGGTTTGCTTGGTCCCAAGGTAATTAACTTAATTCTGATTTCTATAAGTGTACCATATGAGAATATTTTAAAACATTTCTCTTGCAAGGAATTTTCTGAAGACTGCATAGGATTTTTACATTTATCCAAGAGTGACTTAGCTATATTGACACTTACATGTCATACTTACGTGCATTGTTCTCACTTCTTACACTGTGTGTTCTCTCATATATATCTCCAAGTTCTCTTCTGTCATCCCATGTTAATCTTTTTCTCTTTCAAATTTAATACTTTCAATTTTGCTAACAACTTTTTACTTAGAGAAAGATAATGAATAGAATTTGTTTTCATTCTTTGAGTATAAATAACATTGTTCTTTTTTTTAATAGGCACTTTTTGTTTTTATGGCATTATCTTTTGCCCGAGATGAAATTATCTGGCTACTTCGTCATGCAGATAACATGCCAAAGAAGAGTGCAGATGACTTTATAGATAAGTAAGTTAGTGCAATAGGAAATCATGTTTTGTTCTGATTTATAGACTGTGAAGTCTGAGAACTTACATTTCTACTTTTTTTGGGTTTCTTCATACTTTGTGTAACAGGAATATTTGTAATATATCTTTAGATGATAGAAATTAGAATGTAAAGACAATTAACTTGAAATTGGGGATTTTAATGTTTTCTCCATGGTACAGTAGGTGGTGATAAAACTTATTTTCTTAGTATGCCCAGTATTTTCTATGAACTTATTTTTCAAAATTACTTACTACACAAACCACTTAAGTAAGAATTCTTATAGAGTATAGTTGCAACCCAGTATGTCATTTGAAATGTCTTCTCTTTTTAATCTCAGTCTCTCAATAAGAGTTTGACAATGAAGAGAGAAATAACAGCATAAAGAAACATTTTACTTCCAGTAATTCTTTTCATCTCTGATTTGTTAATGATGTAATAAGATATCCAAACTTTATTTTCCCTTTGGATTTCTTTAGTCAGCTTTTATTCTTAGCTTCCTTTCCCTTTCCTTGATTTCTTTATTCATAAGAAATAATTTAAAAAGAAATCAAGACTAAATATAAAACAGTGCTCCAAGAAAAAGTTCTAGAAGTAATATAAAAAGCATTTAATGTTTTGTTTCATAAAAATTTATTTTCGAAATATTTTTCTTCACTTGTTAAAAAGGCACATTGCTGAACTAATATTTTACATGGAAGAACTTAGAGCACATGTAAGGAAATACGGGCCTGTAATGCAGAGGTATTACGTGCAGTACCTTTCTGGCTTCGATGCTGTTGTCCTTAATGAACTCGTGCAGGTAAAAAGCATTTCATGTTTTTTTTTTTTTCTTTTCTGCCTTTTTAGTAGTAAATTTGTTTGTTCAGTAAACATTTATAAAATTCACCTATAGTGAGGTGTGATGGCACATGCTTGTAATGTCAGTATTCTGGGATCCTGAAGTAGAAGGATCACAAGTTCAAACCCAGCCTAGGCAACTTCACAATTAAATGAGACCCTGTCTCAATATAAAAAGTAAGAAATAAAAGGGCTGCCGATGTAGTTCATTGCAAAGTTCCTGGGTTTAATCCCAAGTGCTGCCAAAAATTAAAAAGAATTTGTCATATGTTGAGCACTAGAAATACAAGTATAAGTAAGTCATGGTCTTAAACTGTCAAAGAGATTATTTTCTACAGACGCAAACCAGTTGGTCATAGTCTAGTATGATAGCTGTTGTGCAGGTAATGTGGAAAGCTCAGTGAGACCTGGGAAGGAGGAGGAGGTTAGGCATAAGACAGGTTTACTATTCAGAAGGATCACTCCGCATTGGTATAGATAATGGATTTCTGGAGGCCAAGGGAAGATGCAAAAAGTCCAGAAACAAGAAAATTGCTGTTCCTAGCTAATGAGACCTGATGAGAGCTGGAATTTGACATTGGTTGTGGAGATCGAGATGCCAGAGACAGTAAATCTGGTAATTAAGCAGTGGAGGAAAAGTAGAAAAAAAGTTTTTCATAGTGTGTTAGAAGATACCCAATAAGTAAAGGTTTCATCTAGATATTCTAATTTAAATACCCTAATTTTAATTTCGAGTTTTCTTTATTGCTTATTAGTTTCAGCTTTTAAAAACATTTATGATTTTTGCTGACTTACTTTCATGTAAATTTCCTTTATTTTTATTCCAGATAAACTGTAAGGAAATAGTATTTTGCTCCATTTTATAAAATCAGAGATGTCTAAAACTACTTTAAGCCAATAAATAGTACAAATGAAAAAGCAGTGAAATTTATATTAAAATCCTCTATAGTTACTGGTTTTCTTAAAACACATGTACTTCTTATATCCACTAGATGGTGCTCAGACAACTCCTTTCTAGAATTACCCAAAAAAGGCTGGGGAGGGGGGCGCCACAAAAAAACGGGTGATATTCTCTATAGAGTATTAACACCTTTATTTATGAATAGACAAACCAGAGGCTGTGGTTATTATTTATTATTTATATTAGCATATGGTCAAACAAGGAAAGCAAAAATGCAAATTGTTTATACGAAGTGCAGTTTACCAGTACTGAGAATATTCTTAACATTTTTTGTGATTCTTTCTGTTTCTCTTTTTTTTTTTTTTTTATTTTTGGTACGGGGATCAAACTCACGACCTTCATTTGCCAGGCAGGCACCTAAGCCACTGAGCTAAATCCCCAGCCCTATTTTTTGTGATTCTGATGTTAATAGAAGTATTAACAGCAAGAATTTATGTTACCCTGATACTCAAGTTGTTCGACTTACTCGTATATCTTACTGTATCCATATAATAACTCTGTTAGTGTAATTACATTCATAATTGTTTGTTGAAGAAAAAGGCCTATGTAATTTTCTTAATATTACACAGTTCATAAGGAATAGAGCCAGTATCCAAACCTGTCTTATCTCAAGTCTGAGCTTTTTTTTTTCTTTTTCCTTTTTATTGGTACCGGGGATCGAACTCACGACTGCCTGCTTGTAAGGCAGGCGCTTATGCTGCTGAGCTAAATTCCCAGTCCCAAGTCTGAGCTGTTTATCACTTTCTTCAGTTGCAAAGTATAATCATAAACTATAGCTTTAATCTTTTGTTAGGATATACATTTAGACTATTACAAACTTGTTTATATAATTTTAAGGTTAGTTTTTTTTATTATGGTAAAGTATATGTAACAGAACTTAGCATTTAGCCATGTAAGTGTATAGTTCAGTGACATGGCCATATTGTGTAGATCATAATGTTTTGAAAATTATTTTTGTGTGTATTCCTTGTAACTCAGCATCCACTTCGTTAAAAATGGATTTTATAAGCACTTATTTTAGGTTCCATTTATTAAATATTTATTTTGTTTTTCTGGTTTGCAGTACTGGAGGTTGAAATATACAAATTTTGGCAGTTGTGTGCATTCATATGATTTTTGCTGTCCCACTGTCACATTAAAAACGCAGAACATTTCAAACACCTGTAAAAGTTTGCTTGCATACTTCTATAGTACATTCTGTTACATACCCCTAATGATGATTGATTTTCTGTAACTAGTTTTGCCTTTAAGACAATTTATCACATAGATAGAATCACACACTTCATACTGTAATTTTTTTTTCTTTCACTTTAGTTTTGAGATTCATGATGTGGTATATATAAACATTTCCTCCCTCTTGCCTGGTTTTTGCACTTTCGGGCACAGGGTTACAGCCAGAGCTCAGTGCCTGCTAGGGAAACACTGCCCCATGGAGCTGTAACTCTGTCCTTCATTCCTTTTGATTGCTGAACAATACACCATCCGATAGATGTACCAGGTTTTTTACTTATCCACTAGTTGATGTACCTAAAATTGTTTTCCAACTAATGTCCTTAATGTGACCTTTTGTTTTCCAGAATCTTTCTGTTTGTCCTGAAGATGAATCAATCATCATGTCCTCCTTTGTTAACACTATGACTTCCCTAAGTGTAAAGCAAGGTAAGTCTTTTTAGAAATTAAAGACATGATTTCTTCTAATGAGATTTTCAGAGTTTACTATTAAGGAGAAAATTTAACAGTTGACTTCTGTAGAATCACATATCTTACTTTTTGATGTATTTGTCTGTTCTCTTGTCTTGACTTTGTTTTCTTTGAAGCAGAGTTTTCCAAAATACGTGTGAGATGTTTACAAAAATATTAAGAATTTTATCATATTTCTTATTTAAGAGAAAAAGGCATTTAGAATAAAAAATAAGCACGTACTGATGTAATGAAGTATATATTTGGACCAGGCATACCTATAACAATGCTAAATACTGTGCACAAATTGTTTAGTTTGTGCAAGATAATTTGTAGATCAGTGATGGTGAACCTTTTAGAGACAGGTGCGCAAACTGCAATCTAAAACCCACCTATTTATGGCAAAGTGCCAACACTGCATTTAAACCTGAATACTGAGGTTTTACTCTAGAAAAAGCAGCTCAAGACACTTGGCTCTTGTCCCAGCAGAGCTCTGTGTTCCTGTTAGGACACACATACCAGAGATTCACTACCACTGTTAAATACCTTATCCCTTTAATCTACCTCATTTTTTTATTTGATAGATTTGGAAATAAAAGGTTTGAAAATACACCCGTCAGTTATTTGCCATAATTCATTCAAGCTTTAAGAGCCATTAAATAAGAATTGGAATTTGAGCTCAGGTCTCTCAATCCAAAAGTTGATGGGTCGTAACTAAATTATCTGTCCATTATTTAAACATTCATTTAGGAGATTGATATGATGTTCTAGTTTTATGGTCTTTAAACAGAAGGAGAATTAAATATGTAAGTATTTGTTATAATCAGTCTTTATACTTACTACTTTTAAGTGATGAAACTCCTATGATCTTGAGTGGTGACATTTGTTTACATGGAGTCATTCTTTGGGGTTTTAGCATCCCGCCCAAAGTTTCTATCTGTAAGATCTGTCAAATTTTATACTGTTCCTTCAAATAGATATATAAGCACATTGAGAATCAAACAATCTAGGAAAGAAGTCTACTTCATTATAGGATTTGAGAAGTGTTTTACTGTTCAGCTCTGAAATTTTTTAATTTTTGTGTTTTGATTGTAAAGTATATATAATGTAAAATTTACCATCTTAACCACTTTTGAGTGTATAGTTTAGGTGTACTCATGTTCTTAAAATTTTCATTTGTACACGTAACATCTGCATTCATCATAGGGGGCAGGTGCACATACTTCACATATCTTACTGCTTTGTATTTTCTTTCCCCTCCCTCCATCTCTGCATTCCCCTTCCTATTTGCAAAGGTTGTATTGCCCTGCTTTTTGTTGTCTCCCCCACCCTTTTTTAAAATTATATGTTTGAGTTTCTCATATAAGGACAGTTATCTGATATTTAAGCTTTTTTTGTCTGGTTTATTTCACTTAACATGGTCTCAGTACAACCATTTCCTTCAAATGACTCAAATTTATCTTTTATGGCAGAGTCGTGCTGCATTGCACATACGTACATTTCCTTTATCCACTCGTCTGTTGGATACATAGGCTAGTTCCAGGCTTTAAGTGTTAGGAATTGTGCTGTTATAAACATGGGTATGCATGTATCACTGTGGTATGTCTTTAACTTTTGGGAAGGTATAAGGAGAACAGCCAGTCGAATGCAGTTACTAGTTCTGGTTTTTGTTTTGGTACCGGGATTGAACTCGACCTTATGCTTGACAGGCAGGCATTTATACCATTGAGCTAAATCCCCAGCCCTAGTTCTGTTTTTTTGAGGAATCTCCATAGTGATTTCCTTTGTGGTAGTATGAGTTTTATGTTCACACCAACAATGTAGAATTATGTATTTTTTTCTGTGTCCTCAGCAGGACATATTGCTTGTTCATAAAATCTCCAGAAGTTTTCTGTCTTGAAAAACTAAAGCTCTGGCCAGTTTTTACAACACTCCCGTTTTCCTCTTACCCCAGCCCGTGGGAGCCACTATTTTCCTTTCCTTCCAAGGAATTTGATTGCTATAATTGCCCTGTATCTGTGGAGCCCAATAGCTTCATTTTTTTTGTTGTTGGTTTTTTGAGACAGTAGCTTGCTACTGTAGTTCATGTTGCCCTTGAACTCACAGTGATCCTCCTCCTCAGCCTCTCAAGTCCTGAAATCACAGGTGTGTACTACCACACCCAGCCAGACAGCTCAACCTTAGGTGACTGGCCTATTTCTTGTTTTGTCTGCCTGTCATACAGGGTTTTGCTCTGCTGTCCAGGCTGGCCTCTAACTAGTACTGAAGTTACCTTTTTGCCTCATAGTCCCAGGTAACTTGGGCCTCAGGTGCCTACCACCATGCCTGGCTCCATGACTGTTTATCTCACTAGGTAGAATGTCCTCAAGGTTCAGCCATATTGTGCCATGTGTCAGAATTATTTTTGTTTTAAAAATTGACTAAAAGTCTGTTATGATCATATGCTATATTTTATCTGTCAAAGGACGTTTAAATTGCTACCACATTTGGCTATTATGGATAACACTGATGTAAATATGATTATACATATTTGAGTCACCGGTGTTTTATTTTGCTTATATACCCAAAAATAGAATTTTCTTAGCTCACATTTACAATATTATAGATTTATGAAAACATTAATTTGCTTTAAATCTTTTTTTTTTCACTATTGCAGTTGAAGATGGAGAAGTATTTGATTTTAGAGGAATGAGATTAGATTGGTTTAGGTTACAGGTAAGAATAACTTTTCATTGTTCTGTTTTATTACTGAATACTTTAGTTACCAAAGTTTTATAGCAGGACTATATAAGTTATTGAATACTTATTGAAAAGATTTACTTTATACCACTAACTGTAAAAGAAGCATTTTGTACAGTTAATAAATACTTACGTACACTTAAGTGTACTTTTATTTAAGCCAATACAATTTTGGATAAAATAGATTATAATTTTAATAATATTTAGAAATCAAAATCGCTGTCACTCCCTTATCTTGATTCAGTGTTTTAAGGTGACAACACAAAATGTTTTTTTTTGATATAGTACATAATTGTCATGTAGTTTTTAGAACCTTTGAAATTGAAGCCTCTTTGTATTGGAGGCTTGACAAGAGACTGTGTTTTCCTTTAAATGTTTCTAGTAAGCGTGGGAAGAGGATAAGGGGAGAAATTCTGTGCTTTGAGGGTTTGTGTAAAACTCAAGAAGGCATAAAAGATGTTAAAAATAAAAGACAAACTTCTAAAATAAAAATAGCTTGTACAGGAAAATGGCAACAGTAAGTGAGGGGTGATAAAGAGATGTGTTTCACTTTCCAGTTGATGGGCTACATTTCAGATGGATTTTTAAAATCAGATTACCTCATTGTGTCATTTCTTTTTGATTTGTTTTCACATTGGTATTTAAATTCTAAGTTTTTAATGGAAACCAATCTTTTATAATTAAGGAAGAGAAGGGAATTGAAGAAAAAGAATTAAAGTATTTTATGTACATTCCCTAGGATGAATGTAGTCATTATGTGTATCTGAAATTTACCAATAAAATTAATTTTTAAAAAACTCTTAAGTTTTTAAAATAAATAGCAAATGTGAAGGTTTTTATTTGACTCAAGGCAATAAATGATTCATCTTTATACTCTAAAGCTGGTTAAAAGCTGGGTATGGAGGCGCATGCTGTAATCCCAGCACTTGTGAAACTGAGGCAGGAACATTAGAGTGAGTTCAAGACCTGCCTGAATTGCATAGCAAGACCTTGTCTCAAAAAAAAAGCAAAAGCAAAGCCAAAACAAAAAAATGGTCAAAGAGAAATCTAGGATCTGTTTGTCATAAATCTGCAGAGTACATCTTGATGTTGGATTACTGTCCTTATTATTCCTCATTCCTTTCCCTTTCTCGTCAGACAGACAGACAAAGTGTGTAACTGTTTTCTCTCTGATGTTGCTCTCTCACTGATGGTAACATCATCCACTTAGTCCCCTTACTGTTGAGTTTGAGATTTGATTTTTTGTCTTACAGCACGACAGTTAGTTTCTTACTGTTTTAAGAATATTAGTAGAAATCATGGTGCTCCGGGGGCAGAGACTGGAACTGAGTTACAGCACAGGAAGCAGCATGAGCATCAGCTTAGCCACACTGCATTTCCCTGTTCCTGGGTCTGGGCAGGTGGTACAGGGAAGCGCAGATGAGCGCTGTTATGCAGTGGAGTTGTGTGATAGCTAAGGAGCACTGGCTTTAGGGACTTTCTGTTCTGTCATCAAATATGCTTGCTTTTGTTCCAAGGAAAACTCTGCTTCATCACTCAGGTTTGATAGCTGCAAATACAGCCTCTACAAGCAGCCCAGGGAATGAATGTTTCAGGCCTTGTGTTCTTACATATTCAGCAATACATGTAGGAGTCCCTGAGACCCAATAAGGAGTGTCTCCACAGCTAGAACTCTGGGCAGCATCACATCACATTTGTCATTTCCCAGATTAAATTCTGTTAAACTACTTCCACTCTAGGTCGGGCCATCCAGTCTTGTCACATTTACTGCCAGCGGGGCCTTCTGACAGAATGCCTCCTTTTCCCCTCTTAGCTATATCTCCCAATCCCACCCCCATATGGTGCCGTGTTGTTAAAACCTGGCTCTAGTGCAGAACCCTCAGTGCACCAAAAAATTCAAATTATTGAATGTAGGCTGGTTGAGTCTCATTTTTCATCATTTTCTTTACCTTGTTTGCATTCAAAATCAGGCTATACTGAGTACTTGTTATTGTGCAGGAACCTCTTGTAATCACATTCTCTGACCTCATGATTCCTTCTGTGTTTTGGTATCCAATTTAAGGAATATATTTCCTCTCAACCTTCCTTGCTGATTTTAGTTAGGTTCTAGCACCTTTTTGCCTAACCCAATTTTTTCCTTTTCCTCCTCTTTTTTCTTTCTTTTCTTTTTAACTGTTTTGGTGCTTTTATAGAATTTATTGAACTAATACAATAAATTATACTGTTTGGTTTTTATTGATTCAGTGTAATTGAAAACCTCGCTATACTTTCATCTAGTATTTATAGGTTTTTGTTTGTTTTTTGAAACATTGAAAATTTCTTTTGTTAAAGTTAACATCACATTTTTGATACTGTAACTTCGGCTTATTTGGAACTGAAGATGAAAGACCTATGTATTAGATTTTGTTTTATAGACATTAGTATTCAAGTTTATTTGAAGAAATTCTTGATAGAAATTTCATTACAATTAAAAATGTTTCTGATACAACATCAAAATAGTTTCAGTATTTTTAGTAGTGTATTATTTCACCTCTAATAGAATGATGTTTGAAATCATGCATCTCTGTAAACCGCTTTAGTTTCGTTGTATTTTTGTAGGCATATACTAGTGTTTCTAAGGCTTCACTTGGCCTTGCGGATCACCGAGAACTTGGAAAGATGATGAATACAATAATCTTTCATACAAAAATGGTAGATTCGTTGGTGGAAATGTTGGTGGAAACCTCAGATCTCTCCATATTTTGGTATGTTGTAATTTTCCTTAAATCTGGATTTGAAATTTTTAGTATTTGAAGATGTATTTCTTTTTGTTATCCTTTCCCCACTTCTCCCTTTCTCTCTCTCTAGGATCTTGCCTTGAACTCACTATGTATCCAGGCTACCCTCAAACCCTTAATGCCAGAATGCTCTTAGTGCTAGAATTACAGGCATGTGCCACCATGCCTGACAAAAAGACACGTTTTTGTGTTAGCAGACTCTTTAATGTGTTTCCATAATAGGCTGTTAAAGAGGTCCCAGGCATGGTAGAGCAACCTGTAATCCCAGCTCCATAGGCCGAGGCAGGAGGATTGCTGGGAGTTAAAGGCCAGCCTGGGTTACATAGTGACTCAGGACCAGCCTGGAACCACACGGTGAGACCCTGTCTCCAAAAACAAAACAGCAACAAGAAAACCCCCAGAAAAATGGGAAGTGGGCTTTTACAAAAACTTGCCAACAAAAAGAAATTTATCAAGTTTGGATTTTATGTCTAATTTTATTCTCTGTAAGAATAATTCTTCCCAGCTGAGCATGGTGACACAGTCATGTAATCCCAGCACTCACAAGATTGAATAGGAAGATTGACATAGTTCGAGGTCGCCTGAAATTGCAAAGCAAGGACCCTTTTTTGCATGAGTATACTAAGAGGGAAACATTGTGGGTTGGGGTCAGAGTATGTGGTGAAAATTAAATATCTAATGACTCACTTGGGTGGTAAATTAAGTATTAATACGATGATGTGGTTGTCACCTTTCACAGTTTGCTTCACTCTTGTTTCAGTCATTTTCTTTTTTATTCTGCTGAGTGCTGTTCACTTCCTCTTCCTTTCTTTGACCAGAAATGTCTGTGACAGAAGCTTATGTTTTTGTTTCCTTCCTGTCTAGCATATAATGTATTTAAAAAGTGGTGGTAGTGTCTAGATATTGAATGAAGTCTTTCCATTTTACCCTTTTCTTTTTTACCCTTTTACCCGTTTTACTCTTTTTTTCTTTTTTTGGAAAATAATTCATTCCACAGTGATTTGAACAGCGATTTAAAAATGATTTTAAAAGAATTGCTAGTAGTAGCATTAAAGAAATCTAGAATAGAAAAACGTACCTCATAAAGAACTCATAAAACACAGCAATACTTATGCTGAGAAAATTAGAAGAATTTTAAGATTATTTGGAGCTTTGTATTACCTGCCCCATAACTGACTCTTGAAAGAAAATAGAACATTTTGAAGTTAAGTATTTTTTAGCTGTAGAAACATTCCTATTGCAAAATGATGCAACATTTAGTAATTCCTCTCCCCTTTCTCACAACTAGAAGCACTTTGAATAATATTTAAAATATACAGCTTTCAGTTATATTAATTTTTATCCATATTTTCGCAGACATTGATTTGTATGCCACATCTAAAATAGACATGCTTGCTGTTTTTTCTTACTACCGTGACACACAGTTTTATCAACTTATTTTTTGCACTTAGAGTTAACATATCTTAAATTTTAATGTAATTTATAATTGATAGCATCTGATTGCTAAATTGACAGCATCTGATAGATGTGCTGTGTGCTTCTGACAGCAATAGATAGCATCTGATTGCTATAATTGTTTCCAAATTATACTTAAAATGGCATTTCTTACAATTGATACTGTTATCTTTGAAATTTGATGGTGTAAAATTAGAATATCGTATTTTCATAAATGTTCAATAGCCATGGTTTTTCTTCTGTTTAGGTTTTTAAGTATATGTTAATATCATACAAATAATATTTGTATTATTTTGAAATGATTGTTGTCATGTAAAAGATACTTTTTTGGGAACCTAACTATTTTTATGAGAATAAATGCAACCAGTTCATAATTTTCACTTACTTGAAGTAGATTAACCATAGGATCTTGTCCCTTGCGTCAGAAATTTTTCATTTGTAGTATAAACTAACTCTACAAATTGTGATTCTGATTTTTAATTTGTTTCCTACTGCAGTTTTTATAGTCGCGCTTTTGAGAAGATGTTTCAGCAGTGTTTGGAATTACCCTCTCAGTCAAGATATTCAATTGCTTTTCCTCTACTTTGCACTCATTTTATGAGTTGTACACATGAACTATGTCCAGAAGAGGTAATCTCAGTGTAGTACTGTGATGTATATGGTATGCAAAATAGCTAGATCAAACTTACAGCCAACCAAATGTTTACAAATTACCAAATTTAATTCCCACTTAAAGTATTTCTATTGAGAATCAGAAAAAAATGCTTGAGTAGATGTGGATAAAGGCATAAGATAAAATATATCTGATAATGTATATCTATATGATAAAATAACTAAGTTTTTTAGAATAAATGGTGATATTAATGATAAAGATAAATAGTAATTGTATATTTTTGTCATCAACTGTAAGAGGCTTGAAAATTAAGTAGTGGGTTACTGAGCAAAAAACATCAAAAATTCCATTGTTAATATAATAAATATGTTAAGTAAAATCTAGATTTGCTGATCTTTATGAGACTAGACATACATATATACAGATATATACAATTACTAAGAAATTAAACTGATCTAAGTAGTTTTATTGATTCCAAATATCAAAAATACAGTCGGTATCAGAGGGTACAAAGTTTCAGTTTGACTAGAAAAATGTCTTAGTAACCTATATTACACTGAATGGCAATACAGTTAATAGTAATGTATATTTTTAAATTACTAAAGGAATAAAAGTTTTTCATGTTCTCACCACAGAGTAAGTTCGTAAAATGATGGAAGAGGTCTCATTTAGACTGAGTGAATCTTTCCACAGTGTACATCAAGATTGCTTAGGTTATAGGTTGCCAGGAGAGCACTTGCATACCTCTTTGCATATAATAATTCCTTAGTTTCCATAGGATCGGTTCAAGGACAGCTCCCCGGAGACCAAAATCACAGATGCATAGGTCTTTTTTTTTTTTTCTTAAATGTTGTTGTATCCACATATAACCCATGTATATCCTCCCCTATACTTTAAATTACCTTGATTATTTGTAATGCCCAAAAGTGTAAGTCCTACATAATTATTCTGTATTGTTTGGGAAATAATGATATAGAAAAAAAGTCCATACATGTTCAATACACATGCATTTTTTAAATTAATCTTTTCAATCTGTGGTTGGTTGACTTTGTGTGTGTGCCATCTGTGCATATGCAGGTGCAGCCGTACCCTAAACAGATCACGTCTTTCACTTAGATTGTTCTTCTAGTCTCCTAAGTGGTCTGTAATTGTGCTGTGTGCTTCTAAAATCTGTTCACTGCATCCAGAGATACAGGACAAGTATTAGAGACTTACATTAAGAAGCCTTAGGTTCTTAGGTCCAGTAGAAAATAGATAAGTATTTAGTTGTATTTGACTGCAAATCCTTTTGACTTGGGTTCCTATTAAGGTTATAAAAGTCATTTGAAATAAAATGCAGAGCATCATGATAGACCTAGAAACAGTTATTTTGTCACTATTTTTATATTTTATCTTGACATTCATTTCAACAACATAACATAGAGATTCTGTACTTTTGTGTTTGTTATGGAATTCTGGACTGCTGGGAAAGAATATTTAACACTTCTAGTTTAGAAAGTGTTTCTCTCTTTTGTAAAGTATTGTAAATAGGTAGTGCAGAAATTTACAGCGTTATATATATGCAGTTTTCCATTTATCCTTGTCTTGTGAATTATTTTATTGACTTTGTTTCCAATGCTTTTATTTGAATATTTGAGCAGTTTTTTCTACTTATTTGCTGAAGAATTTTTGCATCAAAATTTATGTAAATTTTAAACTGAAGTAATGGGAAGCAATTTAAATTTATTTTGTGCATATTTAATGTTAAATAACTGAGTTTAAGACTTAGTAAAATATGAAAAATGTCTGCATAGTATTTACATTAAGGAAGTACTGATCTTTGAAGATTTCTCCTAATACATTTCTTTTATAATCACTTTAGTACTTTGTATTTTATATTGTGTACAAATATAATATAGTAGGTTAGTTACAAAGATAAATCTATAATTATTCGTACTCTTTATTACAGAATAGGACTTCAACCTAATTTTCTGTTTTTTTTAAATGTTTGAATTCGGACCGCTTTCTTGTAACTATTGTTGTTGTCATCATTTTGCTTTAAAGCGACACCATATTGGAGATCGCAGTCTTTCCTTATGTAATATGTTCCTGGATGAAATGGCCAAACAAGCTCGGAATCTCATCACTGATATTTGCACAGAACAGTGTACTCTTAGTGACCAGGTAATAATTTAAATTTTTCTTACAGATAGGAAATTTTTGTATGAGAACATGAGAAAATGAGCTATAACTGTTATTCTGCTTTTTTTTTTAATTCTCAAACTTTCACCAAATACTTTTGCTGAGACTTCATTAGCAAGTAGAGTTTCTTGAAGATGTAAAATTTTTGGCAAGTCTGTATGCAGTGTTTATTCTTTCACCAGGAGGCCAAACCTTAATGTCTAGTTGCCTTAGTCTTGGTAGGATAATCAGCTGATTTCATTATTTTGTTGATGGTTGCAATATATGGCCTGGAGTCACTTTGTAGTCCAGGTTGGCTCAAACTCACAGAGGTTCTCTTGCCTCGGCCTCTTGAGTGTTGGGATTACAGGTGTGCACTACCATGCTCAACGTTTTTAATATTCTTAAACATTTCCTTAAATTTTTTCATTTTGTTTGATGAACTCCTTTTTCACAACACAAATGCAGTATAATTTCTTACACATTTCTTTTTAGTATGTAGCTTGCTTTTGTGAGTTTAGTTACCATTTGTGTATGACTTTTCTATGGCCAGCACTGTCCAGTGAAAACATTATGTGTACTACATATATAACTTAAAATTTTATAGCAGCTGTGTTAAAAATATAAAAAAGGAGCTGGGCTTGGTGGTGCTTGGTTGCCTTAGTCTGGTAATACCAGCATTCTGGGAGGCTGAGACAGGAGGATCACAAGTTTTCATCCAGCCTGGGTAACCTAACATTACACCAAAGGGTGGGGGTAGGGGGTTTCAATCTTTTATTTCTTTTCTTCTTCTTTTTTTTGGTGGGGGCTTTTGGGGATTGATTTCATGCTTGCCAGGCACCTTGGTTCAATCTTGATTTAATTCAACGTATTCAAAATACTGTTATTTTAGCATGCAGTCATATTACTACTAAATATATTACATTGTTTTATATCTAATCTTTGAAAATTTGGTGTGTGTTTTGCACTTAAACAACTAAATTTGGACTAGGAACATTTTAAGTATATAGCAACCACATGAAGCCTGTCTACTGTGTGGTACAGTACAACTAGTATTCTTTCTGCTTGGAAATGTTCTCATTTCTTGTTTGTTCCTTCTGTTTATAAATGTTCTTTCTCATTTGTTATTTACCTGATATGTTTGGTACTTTTCAAATTTAATTCCCCACTTGTTCCTTTTTTTAAATAGTGATATTAACAGTATGTCAGATGCAAACCTTTGTGTTAACTTTGATTGTTTTCTTTGTGTTACGTCTAAGTTACCAAAGCCTGGTAATTTTATCTTATAGTTCTATCTCAACGGCTATTTTTGTTTTTTGTTGTATTTATTCCATACCTCTTTTTTACTTCTTACCTGGTTGTCCTTACTACAGTTTTTCATGTTTAAGTGTTTTTTTCTCTTATTGTTAGAGTCTTAGAAAAATCTCTCCTCATGCTGTTCTTCTGTTTTTAAAGATTGTCACAGTCTTTAGAATTGCCTTAGTTTAAGAATACACCTTTTCACTTGGCATTCCAGGCTCCCTGGACAGCAAAACCTTTGTACTTGACTGTACTTTTTGCGCCACATCCTCCTATCTCTCACCAGGCTGTCAGCGATTGTGTTTTTGCATAGTTCTTTCATGGGCTGTTTAGTCCTAGCAGATGGCCTCTCGTCTTGCTTGCTTGCTTGGTGTGTTTTTAACCTGTCCTTTAGGTAGCAGCTCTACTGCCTTGGTAGTGTCTCTTCTCTGAAGTATGTGTTCACACAAAATGTATCTGTTTCTGTTTCCTCCTGGGCTGTGTGGCCTTCCAGGTTAGAGGTGAGCTCTGCCCCACTTACATCTCTGTCTAGTCTTAGTGTTATCTGTTACATGGTCTGGATCCAGCTTAAATTGGTTTGAATAGTTGTGCTTCAGAGTAATTTGTGTAATGTAAGATTTCATTCTTACCTAAATTTAGTTGCTGCCTAAGCATTGTGCCAAAACCATCAGCCAAGCAGTGAATAAGAAGTCAAAAAAGCAGACTGGTAAGAAAGGAGAGCCTGAAAGAGAAAAGCCGGGCGTTGAGAGCATGAGGAAAAACAGGCTGGTAGTGACCAAGTAAGCCACCTGCTTTCATTGATTGTCTTTCTATTCTGGCAGAGATTTTCCCATCTTTTCTATGATATATAGTGCTAAGAAAATGGTAGTAATTGTATATTCTTTATTTCCCAGCCTTTTTTTTTTAATTTATGAAATTGATTAATCTTCTAGTGCTTATTTAATTCTAAATAGGTTAAAAGAGGATTTTCAGTTTTAGAAAGAATATTTGGTAGGTTACATTTTTGTCTTGACATATTAAATATTAAAGCCCAAAAAAAAATCTCTCTGAAAATTTTTTGAGGCCTACTACAAGCAAGCTATAGTTTCTAATTTACTTCAAATCAGGTAGCAGACTTTTATTTTAGTATGTAATGGTACATTAGGATACACCTGATACCATTTTTTCAAAACAGAAATACCAGATTAGGTAGCACATTCCAGACTCTGTGTTGACTTGTTTGAAGGGGAGGAACAGGTAAGTGGACAATAATTGGGTAGATGCTTTGTGTTTCAGTTTCCTACTTTTTTAATTTCATAAGTTAAACAAGCCACTGCCAATTTATAAACAACTTTGCTTCTCCCTAACATACCAACAACTGGAAATGATGGTCTTGGAGTACAGAGTAAGTTTTTTCGTATTATACACGAACTCACTATAGTTGTTAGCAGAATGTAGAAATAAATAATTGGTCCTATTTTCTGAAACTTTTTCTAAGTTATTTATACTAGTAAAAAATTCAAACTTTGTCAGTTTGCAGGAGACGAAAATAAAAATTATTATCAGTAAGGTCTTGGTATATTTATAAAATTAAATTCATACTATGTATGGTGAAGTGTCAAATTTTTATTTCCTGGTTTTTTTTTCAGCCTTGATAAATTGCACACTGCACTTTCTGAGTTATGTTTCTCTATAAATTATGTACCAAACATGGTGGTATGGGAACATACCTTTACTCCACGAGAATATTTGACTTCTCATCTGGAAATCCGCTTTACTAAGTAAGGATATAAATGTTTTTGTTTATCAGTTCAGAGTTTAATATATTGTTGATATCTGTATAGCATTTTTTGAATGAGTAAAAGTATTAGTAGAAATGTATAAGATAAAGAATAATGAATTGGGAAGCATAAAGAATAGTAAACAGAGTTGTTGGAATTACCCTGATTTTCATCCCATACCTACTGTCTTGGTTATTTTTCTCTCATTGCTGAGACAAAATACCTGACACTCAAAATTAAGGAAGTTTTTGGAGGTTTCAGTCCATATTCCACTGGCCCCAAGGCAGGGTGGTGTGGCTAAGGGGCAGCGATCCATGGCAGCTGCAAGTGATGAGCAAAAAGGCAAAAAGAGAAAAACACACCTCCTTCCCTCCTTTATCTTGTATACAGGTTACCCGCCCCCAGGCAGGTGCAGCACTCACATCACCAATCCCAGCACTAGACAACGGACCAGTGACAAACACGAGATTCATTCTCTCTATGACTGTATGAGGCTTGGGGTCCATCCAATCACAATTCATAACTCCTACTCTTACTGATTCGTAATACTGGGAAATGAGTTATCTCTCTTAGTTTCCTTGTATGAACAATGAGAAGAATGGAGCAAGTTAGTGTACCTGAGCTTGCAGGTGGCAACTCACCAAGGCCATAAGTCAGTATAATTACTAGAAGAGCGAGGGAAGGGAGGAAAAAGAAATAGAAAATCCGTGCATTGGGTAGAGCAAGTGTGGAGAATTGCTTTGTTAAACTTTAGTTACGTGTTTGTATTTATACCAAGTTGTGGTATTGGTCATGCTACATATCTTGGAATAAATTGGTCACAATCAAATATTTAAAAATCTCAGGGCTGGGTGAACTCATCTATTCTAAATTCAAAGATATGCTGTTAGGTTTGTGGAATTCTACTCTGTTGAAAACTCAGTTCTAATCAGGATTTATAAGGTCCTTTTTCAAATGTTCCTGTTTATGATAGTCTTCAATTTAAATATTGTTTAATTTTTTTGTGAAGTTACGCACCTGTTAAAGACAGTGTTGACAATTTTTTTCTTGAAAGTCTTAAAAGGAATTTATAAAACAAATTTTTGCTGAAAGTTTCTGTGATCATTGACATATTTGTGTTTATACTGTACTAACAGTTTACAGCTCCCTTGTTTTCCATTTGTGAAGAGTCTGGTCTGTAATTACGCAAAAATAAATATTCTTTCTACTTGCCCTCTACTTAGTGATCAGGGACAAAGTGAGGGAAACTGTTCACCTGGGGAAGATTTTTAGGCAGAATAAATAGCTTGTCAAGTATTAGGGGGCTGATTTTGCTGATCATGTGAGCTCAGCCTTAGGAATTAGATAATGTGCAAGGGTAGCAGTTTTCATTTTGAGTCCATTCTGCTTGACTTATTTCTAGCATGGGATTTGTTTGCTGTTTTTAAAGATTTATCTCTACAAATAGTCTAAAATCTACAGATATAGTACTCAAGAGAACTTTTAAGTGAAATTGCCATTGTAGAAAAAGATCAAATTTGTGTTTCCTTCAAGCCCTTTCAGTTTCTGTATTTTAATGTTTTGTCAGTGATTAAAGAACAGTAACATTCATATGCTGCCTTGCCTGTCCCTACAGTACGTTATGCGAGTGTTAAATCATGCTTATTTGTGGTTGAATCCTCTAGACAGACTACTTGTAAACAAAGTGACATCTTTTAGTTTGTGTCATGAGCCTTAGCTTTTTAAATTTGTGAAGTTGTAATGGTTATTAAACATGAGAGTTGTTGTTAATCTACATAAAACCTAAAATATGTCTGACAAAAGTTTCAAATTAATTCAGACTGTGGCCTGAAAAACTCATTGTCCTTGCTGTAGACAACTTGCCATGTTAAGTAATTTTTAAACCTCTATAATGTTTATGTTACTTACGTTCTTAGGCTGTTTTTAATTATTTGTATTGCCATTTCATTTTAGGGTTTAAATATTTAGTATTTTTTTGTAAAATGTTTCTTACGATGATAAATGACAATAATTTTTGGCTTTGTAAAAAATTACTTTGAAGTTTAATTTTATTGCTCATTTAATATTAGATACCAGTAGGTTAATAGATTATTTACATAAATGAAAAAATAAGATCTGTTTTATGATTCGTTTCTTTCTTTCCCTAGATCAATTGTTGGGATGACAATGTATAATCAAGCCACACAAGAAATTGCAAAACCATCAGAGCTTCTAACAAGTGTAAGAGCATATATGACTGTACTCCAGTCAATAGAAAACTATGTTCAGATTGATATTACAAGAGTATTTAATAATGTTCTTCTTCAACAAACACAACATTTGGACAGTCATGGAGAGCCAACCATTACAAGTCTATACACAAATTGGTAAGAAAATCTATAATTTTTGTTTTGTTTTAGATAATGAACTGTGTAGAGAAAAAATATTTTTCTAGATAAGCACTCATTCATACTATTCAACTAGGAATTATGTGCAGGACGTATGCCACGATAAGTTCTGAATTGAACAGTTTCTCTGAGCTATAAATTTACTTTTCTTTTTAGGTATTTGGAAACTTTGTTAAGGCAAGTCAGTAACGGCCATATAGCTTATTTCCCAGCAATGAAAGCATTTGTGAACTTACCCACAGAAAATGAATTAACATTCAATGCAGAGGAATATTCTGACATATCAGGTGAATAATCCTATACCATGGTTTGGAGAATGTAAAAAGTTTGTTATGCTTGAAAACTGCTTCTTGAGTCTTGGTTTTTGATTCTGTTACAACTAATTTTGTTCAGTTTCATGCCTAATATTATCTTAGAATTATTTTTGCAACTTGTGTTACTTTTTTATTAGTGATTTTCTCAGGCTTTTATATTAATAATTTATTTATATAAAGAAGTTTTGCATTTGTTCCTTTGATTAGGATGGGGTCTCCTATCTAGTTCACCAAAGGCAAATCCAGGGGGCAATGAAGTGGAACAGTCTGAAGGCCCCACACCAGGCCTCTCTGAAGTAGTGACAACAAAGCAATTGAGTGAAGCTCTGGAAAAAATGAAGTCAGAAATAATCTCTCAGATAACTACAGAGATTACCAAAATACATACCATGCTTAGCAGTGTTAGAGAAGATACAGCCGAAAAGTAAAATGGGGCCTCACTATGTAGTTCAGGCCTGCCTTGAACTGAGTATGTAATCTAGACTTTCCTCAAACTCTTGGCAATTCTCCTGCCTCAGCCTTGTAAGTGCTGGGATTACATACAGGTGCCACGATGCCCAGGTCCCCATATGTTAATATTCATTTCTTACTGTATCTGCTCTGTCAAAAGTATGAAATTAATTATATTTTCTTTTAGAAATGAGGTCATTATCAGAACTACTAGGCCCATATGGAATGAAGTTTCTAAGTGAAAGCCTTATGTGGCATATTTCATCACAAGTGGCTGAACTTAAGGTAATGCAGTCTTTGTCAGTTTTACTTCTTTAAATACTAGTTTGTGGAAAAAGTTTCAGGAATTTGTACAAAAAGCCTAGAACACTACTTTAGCTTGACTAACATAAAAGCAAAATTACAGAGTTAACAGAGCCTTTCAGTACTCTTAGTTTAGCTATCTCTGGTTTACAAGTGAGTAACAGAGAGTGGAAAGAAGATTTGATTTGCAGGAGACTGAAATTCAGATTTTTTGGCTTTTTAGTCTTCTTTGCTTTATCATTACTAAGTCAAAATAGTCACCCCCAACTTAAAGGAGAAGTTTATTTTGGTTTACTTTTTCACTCTGTTGTCACCTTGCTCAGAGGCAGAAGCAGGATGTGGAAGCACTTGGGCAAAAGACAGATACATATTCCATGCCAGCCAGAAAGCAGAGAGGGGAGGAGCTGAGACAAGAATATGCCCTTCCCGGTCCCTCTGGCCAAGACCTACCTCCTAACAGCAGGCGGTCAGCTTTAGCACCCCTAGGACCCATTACCTTTCACACGCATGAGAATTTGGGGAAACATTATCATTCCTACCATCGCAGTCTGCCCCTGACTCATCTCGTTATGTACTATGCATTTAGTCCATCTCCTTAGAGTCGCCAGAGTTTTTTTTAACAGTTCCTGCACTGCTGAGAAGTCCAAATCCCGAGATTCTTCTGACATGTGAGGGAGACACCCAGCTGTAAGTCCCTATGAAAATCAGAAAGAAAGCCAGAGAGTGCCAACATTTAATGATATAGAATGAAAAGGCTTATTTCAAAAGAAAGAAGTAGATAGATGGAAAAGAACGGGAACGAAGAAGCCCATTAACCCAATGAAAACACTAAATCCTGAGCTCCATGTGCAGAGCCCAGGGTATGTAGTGGCCACGTGGGAACTCCAAATGACTTGGGCAGCCAGTTACCTCCTCATAGCCTTTATCTTCTGATGGCTCTGTTCATTGCTGTGGCTTTCCTCAGCAGATGTGCCGTGTTCTTGGCATTTCCAGTTTCCTGGGGTTGCTACTGTCCTTTCAGTTTCACTCTCACAGCTTTACTCACTGTCTTCGGGCACTCTGCATGGCCTCCCAGGCCTTATTCTGAAATCTGGGTGGAAACCTCAGAGACCCTGTAAACTGTAAATTTTCCAGGCTTGTAAAGCAACATGGATGATGTTAAAGTCTACTGCCAGCCTAAGCAATAGCCAGACCCCCTTGGATCATGGTTGCAGAGGCCTCCAAGTGGCTAGAGGACAGTGGACTGTGAAATGAATTCTGAGGCATCAGTTCCCTAGGTGGCCCTTCTTGAGCAGTGAGCCCAAGGCATGTCTTCACAAAGGAAAGCTTTACAGTTTTGCACCCTTCAGTTTGTGAAAGATAGGGTAGCTTTTTGGTTCCTGAGAATTCTTCAAGCCATTTTTCCTATTGTCTGATGCAAAATACTTGGCTTCTTTATAATGCTAATCGTTTTAACAACTATGCTGTCCTTTGCTTCAGATTTGGAGGCAGTTCCTTTCTGGAGAAACTGAAAACTTTTTGTTCCTGATTCTCGCTGTAGATCTGGCTGAAAGCTGCTATAAGTATTTCTGCCACAGCCTGAACTTTGGGCTATTTTGAAATTTCCTCTGCCAGCCTTAAACTTGAATTTCTACAAAATCTTAGGACATGGGCAAAATGTAGACTTACTTTCTGCCAGAGTGTAATACATGCCAGAGTGTATTATGTGTCCAACTGCCAGTAGAGCCCTGTTTCCAACAGAAACCTCCTGAACCTGACCTTTTCTGTGTATACAGTTAGCATTTTGATTTTCTGAGATTTGAACAGAATCTCCCATCAAACAGCTTCGAGCCTTCTAGGGCTTCTCTTAATAGAAACTTCTTGTTTCTTGTTACCACAATCTGTCCTGCTCACTTTCCCATTGCTGGGACAAAATATCCTACATCCACAATGTAAAGGAGGAGAGATTTATCTTGGTTCACATTTTAGTCCATGGTTGGCCAACTCCAAGGCAGAAATAGCAGGGTAGAAGGCTGTGGGCATAGGACAGCTGCTTGTCCCTTGGTAGCCAGGAAGTGGAAAGGGAAGAGACTGGGGACAAGACCATACCTTCCAGGTCCTGCTTCCAGTGATCCATGTCCTTACAGCAGGTCAGCACTAGCACCCACAGTGACCTAATCATCTTGCACACTTGGGAATTTAGGGGTAACTTTAATCTTAACACCTTCCTTCTATTGTGTTATCATGCTTTTCTTTGATCAGGTTTAAAATTGCAGCCAAAGTTACTTTTTCAGTTTATAGTATGAATGTAGTACTGTCCACATTATGACACAGACATTAGACTTGGTGTGTACTCTCTCTGTTTCCTTTCTTTCTTTTCTTTTTTGGTCCTGAGGATTGAACCCTGGACCTCACACATGTCAGGCAAACAGTCTACCACTGAACTACATCCAGTGATTTTTCTCACCATCTATAAATTATATAAAGCCTTGAAAATTATATATAGCCTTGATAATTAGTTTACTTTTTCAAACATAGCACTAGAATTCTAAATGAGATCTGATTAACTGAAAGTTCAGTGAATGTACAGATTAAGGTAATTCTCAACAAGCACAGTGATGTTCTGCTGAGGTAGTAAGAGTCAGTTTGACTGAAAGCTTAATGTATTTAAACTTTTGGAAAGAACAGGCAATGTTGCCTGTTGATTAGGATCTGAAGGCTTCCCTCTGCTTTGACTTGAGCAAATACTTAAATTTGCTAAGCTTTTCACTTTGAGAGAGTACATGTGAGCTTTTTAGGTGCTCAGCATAATATATCGTATGTAGTAAGTAGTGAGTAAATATTATTTTGATACATTCATAGCCCACTGAGTGTGTCTCAAATCAGGTTTCAGGTTGGGGTGTTATTGAAATGGCCCAGAGACAGCAGTGTCGTCAGAGACTAGAAAAATTGATATCAGCAAATAAATGTGACTAGAGCTGGATTTCTGATTAGGAATGATAATGAGAAATTATCTGGAGTAATATCACAATAACTTCAGTGTTTTAGGAAATATTTCTATAGCTTTTCTGTATAGTTTCTCATGTTTCCTTTAAATTACTTGTTATCAACATTTTGTTTGTAACAAACTACCATAAATAACACTTTAGCAATTTTCTGGCTACATCCTTACACCAAGGTGCCATGAAACATGGATATAATATTTAGAAAGCACTTCACAGGTGATTGTCATGTGTAATAAAGGCTACAAATCGCTATAGAGAGACAAAAGTGAAAATCTGAATAAAGAATTTAATAGAAATATGGAAGCCAGAAATTAACTCATTCATTTGAATAAGAAAAATATAGAGAACTGATAGTGGTGAACTTAATTATGAAAGCATTTGACACAGGTAACACAGAGTAGGATGTCATACTCATTTTTCTTCCCCATTGTTTTAGAAACTCAGCTTGTTGTCCAGGCTTACCTCTGCCAAAATGAAATTAATAGTTTTATTTACAATTTAAATGCAGTCACTTTTCCAGTGCTCCTGTTAGCAAAAGTATTATTAATGAATTATACTTTTCTTGAACAGCTTTCTTCACTCCCTTCCTTTATTTATATCTCTTCTTTCTTTTCTCTTCCCTCTTCTCAGTGCTTCCAAAGAGAGAAAACTAGATAGTTTGTGTAGACATTTTATAATTTATGCAAGGAAACATGGTTTTCATATAATCTTTACTAAGTAGTACCATACTCCAAGTTACTCTGCCTCAGGTTGATATATCATCCAGTATGTATCTGGAAATACTGTCTTAAGGAAATGAGCATGATCATTTCCTTAAGACACACATATCTAGCCTGTCTTTGATCAACTTTGTCTTTAGCAGTTTATTTTATTTTGGCCAGAATTTGTTGCCTTCAATACCCATGTTAGTGTTTACTCTGTATTAATGATACTGTTCCATATCTAAAAGTGTTCCTTAATCTTTTTTTCTTAAATTCTTTTTGAATTTGCAAACTGAAGAAAAATACTAAGATTATGTAATGAATTTTATGATTTATTTATCTAAACAACAAAAATATACAGCATAGAGCATTTGGATTTCCTGACCTGTGTTTTTTACTTGCCAGACATTAATTTCCAAGAATGCTTTTATTAACTCAAAGAGCTATGTGCCTGACCTAGGATTTTTTTTTTTTTAAAAGAAACTTGTGGTGGAGAATGTTGATGTGCTAACACAGATGAGGACCAGCTTTGACAAACCAGACCAGATGGCTGCGCTCTTCAAGAGGTTATCATGTGGGTAACTCACGTTACTTTCTATCAACATTAAGAAGATCTTGACACAGTAATTTACCCAAAACTTGTAGCATAAACATAAGCAGAAAATTAGGAAAAATACCCTTTAACTTATGAAGAAAACTAAAGAATTTTTGTAGTTAAGGATCTGGCTATTTCAGAAGTTTTTTGACCATTCTTTTAATATGTATCACTTAACTTAGTGAATATTATTATCAGTTACTTTTTGAACTCATTAAACTTAATGCAGCAAATCCACATTAATTTAGACTAAAAGAGAATTCATTCCTGAGCCTGTAACTTTCCAAAGTCAACTTTCTGAGATATAATTTATGTGTAATAAAATGCACACGTGTAAGTGAATTATAGATATTGACCAGTATATGCATCTGTCTAAACATTGCTATCATCAAGATACAGAGCAGTTCTGGCGCCTCAGAAAGTTGCCTGCCATCTTCCCTGTTCAGTCTCCGACCTCTGTTCCTAAACCCAGACAACCACTGATGTGGTTTCTGTCAGTAGATTACATTTATGGTTGGCTACCTTCACTTAGCATAGTGTTTTCTGAGGTTCATTCGTCCATGTTGTAATTTCTAATTTATTCCTTTTTATTACTTGCATTTTTGTTCTTATAATTTAAAATTTTCTTTAAATGTATTGTTGGTACTGATTGTGGGAGAGATAAGGTAAATGAACAGAAAATCTTAAGCATTTATTGAAATGTCTTTAGCTTAATCACTTTCAGATGTACTCGAACATTAGGTTTTTTTTTTCCTGTTTGTACATGAACTTTTAAAGTTATAATTAAGAATTATTTTGAAGTTATATTTTGATGACTTTAAAAGTCTTCCCAACACTGAAAAATGAATAAAATTCTGAATGAAATTTTTTTTGTACCAGAGAAAACAAGAAAAAGAGTTTTATTTTCCCAAACAAAAATTAATCCTGGTAACCGTGCCGTGGCTCAGTGGTAGAGTGCATAATTAACGTGGTCAAGGCCCTGGTTTCGATCTCCACCACACCAATAATGATGATTAGAAGCAACTTAAAGCCACACTTCCATTTGATACTTTTCTTTTACGTACTTTAATGAATCACTTTGTTAGTCTGTCTTAATGATTTAAAAAATAAAAATTTAAGAACTTCCATTAAATTAAAACACAGATTGTCGTATAGAACATATCAAAAGTTGCTAGAACTATGAAAACAGCAGGGGAGCTCTTCCGTGTAATGGATCTGTTCATCATAGTGTTGATGGTAACACAAATCTGCATGTTAAAATTTATAGAACTCTACACCAAAAGGAACATAAAGGTCAGATTGTACAGTACTTTTAAAAATAGAGTAAAGAGCTGGGGATTTAGTTCAGCGGTGTAAGCACCTGCCTGGCAAGCATGTAGTCCGTGAGTTTGATCCCCGTTACCAAAAATAGAATGAAAAAAGAAAGAATTACTTGGGAGTTCATAGGGAAGAAGAGCATGAATAAATAAATTATTCTTTTAAGTCTCTGATTATGTTTTTTTGTTCATCCTTTTACCATCTGTATTTTCTAGTCTTTTTTCATTTTTGTTTTTTTGCTTTTTAAATGTTTCTCTCATTTTTAATAATTGATCAATCACTTGTGTAGCCTTAGTCCTGTTTCACTTCCCTAGTTAATAAACAGTTTTTTGATTGTACCTTTTTGTTTGAAGCAACTTACACTGAAATGTTTAATATCTTATTTACTTAATTCTCTCATTTGTGAAATTGAGACAAAAACAGACAAAGAGAATTTGCAAGTTTACAAAATAAAACCCAAAAGTTTTTTATTTAAAATTCTGCTCACTTGAATTTTGTTTCTAACAAAATAATTGAACCTTTGTTAACCATATTCATTAAATTTATCCTTAAAGAGTGTTTGTTAAACCTTCTTTTGTGGGTTGGCAAAAAGGAAGATCCACTTGAGAGTGACTTATTTAGGGGAGTAGAGAAAGCTCCTCTTTTTAGCTAAATCCTTCCCAGACTGTCCTTCTTTATTTATCCTTGATCCTCTCTTATGCTTCATCAGTGTATGTCTGGAAGCCTGTTATTTTTGCAGGAGTTTTGTTTCACAGTTGAAAAAACACATCCTGTTAAAAAGAGTAAACATTTTGATTCATGAAGGATAGGTTTGAAGGGGTTGGGGATACAGCTCAGTAGCGTAAGAGCCTGCCTGGCAGGGCAAGGTTGTGAGTTCGATTCCTGGTACCGGAAAAAAAAGTTTGAATTGGGAGGCAGTCTGGAATTTGCCTTCATTTTAGGGTTTTCTGTGTGACTGAAGCAAATCTCAGTATTCCTGTTCATTGCTTTCTGTTACTTCCTTGTGGTTAGGATCATCGTGTTTTTAAGCTCCTGATTCTAGTCCAATGACCGATAGCCATTTTGGTACCAGCAGCAGTTTGTAGAAGGCAATTTTTCTACACATGGGTTTGGGGTGGTTTTGGAATAATTCAAGTATATTTCATTTATTGTGCACTTTATTTCTATTACTGGGTTGCAATAAAATGAAATAATTATACTGCTTAACTATAATCCAGAAAGAGTGGGACCCCTGAACTTGTTTTCAAGACAGTGACATCTGAAGTGTGTTGCCCACTTTATGTCCAGTCTACTCCATGATCTCTTTTTGGCTGCTGCCATTGCAAAAACCCTGCTTCACAAACACAGAACATTGAAAATGAAAGCAGGCTGTTGAGTGCTTTTGTGACAATCTCAGGATATTCTGTTTTGCCTTTAATCAAGAAAGTATAGAGATTTGAAGGTGTCTCAAGCATACTTTCAAGGCTGCCATCATTTATGTTCTCATGCAGTTGATTCTCTTCTAGCACAGAGTTGACTCACCTGGCTTATTCATAGGTGGATCATGGATCTATTTCTTCTCAGTTCAGGCATCTTTTGTAGTTGAGAAGTAATGTTCAGACTATTCTGAAAGCTGAGATAAGTGATCATGCACCAGCTGGGAGAAAGAAGGCCCTGGCTTAATATCTTTCAGACTCTCTGCTAATGTTTGAAGCATGTCAGAAATCCCAGAGTTTACCTATTTCCCCCTTAATACCAGTTTGACTTGGAGTGCAGCCAGTTTATCTGCTGGCTTAAACACAGTTGTTGTTCTCCCTTAAAGTAACGGATTGTGTTCCTTGAGCAGGTTGTGTGTAACACAAGAGTAAGCACATTCTGTGACCCATTCTGTGTCACTGAAATGTGCAGAGGTGACTGCTTTTGTAAAAGAAATCTCTAACATAGTTCTCATAAGTCAGGAACTCTGGCCAGTGACCTAACTTTAGAAAGCCATCTGACTTCTGTGTATAAGAGAAGATATGTGTACTCTGTTCATGTCAGCTGTGCGAACCAATGTGAGCTAAAGGCATGTACTTTAGTGTGGTTGATAATGTTCATCATATCCTGCAGAAACATTAAGTTTAGGTGCTATTATTGGGCTAGCCAGCATTTCTCTAGGGTGATGCATGGGTCGACTCACATTAAGAAGCAACCTCTGACTGGAGTAGTGCAACCAGAAAACCATCCAGTCTTGGCAGCCTCTCGGTCTGTACATAAACCGGCTCACAGTGACTAGCTCAGTGTTCCTGATAGGTAATCATTCAAAGACTTGGACGGTTCTGTAGCTGTGTTGTTAGATGGCAATAAAACTGCATTTGTCCTCACGCAAATCTTCCTGAAAGATGCTTTGCATACAAAGAAGCGTTGTTGTCTTCTTGTCAGTCCAAAGTGCTTTTGAAGTTCTGAATTTCCATTCAAATCCAGACGTGGTGGCATATACCTTTAATCCCAGCATTTTGGAGGCTGAGGCAGGAAGATTGCTTGAAATTTGAGACCCAATTTAGGTTACCTAGTGAGTTCAAAGCTAGCTTGTCTGAAAAAAACAAAACTACCAATTTCTCTTTTGAGGGAACACAGCAGTTTTGGGATGGAAGAAAGGAGAGCATATTGGCATTTTCCCTTACATGTAAGACTTAAATGTAGCTGTTTTTGCACCATGGGTATAGTTAAATAAGACACAGGAGAAATTGTTTTGCCTGAGACAGGGTAGTTGAATGGCTTGATTTCATTTCTGACATGGCATACAGTAAGAACCCCTTTAGAAACTGGCCCTCAGGCTCCTCCCCATCCCACTATTTCCTTTCTTGGAGAGAGCAGGAAAGGCAGGATTTCCCTCGTCATCAACTTCCAGCCCAGTCTCTCTCCTCTTTAGTATTTGTTTTAATCACATTGTTATTAACAATGTCTTTTTTGTGTGGAAATTTTATGACTTTACATTTTGTCCAAGATTAAAAAATAATCAGGTTCACTTTTTTTTTCCTTCTTCCTGTTCTTCAAAATTAGCCGTTGACAGTGTGTTGAAGAGGATGACAATAATCGGTGTGATTTTATCCTTCCGATCATTGGCACAAGAAGCACTTAGAGATGTAAGAACCATTATGAGCACATCCCCTATATACAAGTGATCCTTTTCAGTTGCCCAAAAATTATTTTTTAAATTTAACAATTGGCAGTGATGTAATTGAAATTCCAGCTTTTGTATCTATAGAAAAGAAAATGAATGTAAAGAGTTTTTAAGTTAACCTTTGTTTTGTTACTAAACCTTGGAAGATACAAAACTTACTTGGTTATTGTATTTTTATACTTTGCTATTAATTAAAACATTTTTCTATTTTGACTATACATGTATAAATTGAATGCATTCTTCATACTTTAGAAAATCACGAGTGACTTTCCAAAACAAGAATTAATCACATGTAATATTTTATAAATTTAGACGTTGCCATTTAAAACTAATTCTGTGTTCTTATTTGTGATCTGTCTAGGTCTTGTCCTACCACATTCCTTTTCTTGTAAGTTCAATTGAAGATTTCAAGGACCATATTCCAAGAGAAACTGATATGAAGGTAATAATATAACATCTTTTACATTTATAGTTTCTAAGGTAAAATATTTAAGTAGTGTATGAAATAAAATGTAATAAATCCTACACTGTAAAGTTTTTCTTTCGCAACAAGTGTGCTTGACTTTGGAATTATCACCAGAGTACTTCTGGAAGATGTTTTGAAAGTCAGTCTTCTTTGATCATCCGCAGCCGTGTAAAATTGATTTTTCTCTTAAACTAATAGAGCTAGATAAGCCAATGAAGTGAGAGTTGTTTTAAATCAGTTTTTCAAATTAGATATTGGAAGTGTTAAAGATGATAATTATAGAACAGTAAGAAACTTCATGTGCCAAGTACACAGAAGAAATGTGAACATTAAAGTACTGCAAATAATGCCTAGAAAAAGGAATGAGGAGGCAGATTGAAAAAAAAACAAGAGTTACGTTGTTTTATGTCCATGTACCAACTCCACACAGGAATGTAAACATGTACTACATATGTGTACGAGTAAAAAGTTAAAACCTTTTTTAGTGGTTTTACTTTAAATTAATAAATATAAGAAGGTTGACAGTATTATGTGAGTCCACAGATTTTCCTTGAAAATTGGTTGAGTCATAAAGTCCAATCACTGACTTAATCTTAACCGTTTACCATAGGGACGTGTGTCAGGAACTCATAGTTTGTGTTCTAGCTTCGAATTTCTTCGAGGGACTGTCTGTTATACATGTTTCGAAAAGCCCTGGTTTAAAAAAAAAAAAAAAAATTTTACCCCTTTTTGTATGCACTAATGTATCAGATCGGGGCCATTGGAACTTTCTGAGGATTTCACCGCTTGTTCCTTCTCCCACTTGCTTCCCGCGGCTGTGACCTGAGGGGAGCTGTGTGCATTCTCACATGCATGTTTCATTTCTTTATGTTCTCTGTTTGAAAACACTGGCCTTTTATAGTGTGGCCCTTTGAAATCTTGCCAGTCTTTCTAGCCAGATTTAATTGCCCTTTTTGGTGACTGCCTTGTGGTTTGAACCCATGAGAATGGGGCTTGCTAAGTTACCCAGGCTGGTCTCACACTTACTGTCTTTCTGCCTCAGCCTTCCAGAGTGCTAGGGATGCCGTTTTCTAAGAGTGATCCCTAGATTCTCCACTGATAAAGAATTTCTTTCTTAGTGTATTTGTATTTATAGTTGACTGTGAACGTATTAAAGACTAAGACCTAATTTCATTTAATTTTGTTTTCCCTTTACAGAAATAAACATTTGAGATCCAAAGTTGTTCTTTGATTTTATTACTGGACACTAGGTATAGCTCACAATGTCCTAAATAGAAGCTATGGAAAATATAAAGTTAAGAAAACTTAAAAAATTAATCAGTCATTTAGAGGACACTGGATGCAGGTTATCTGAATATTGATTAATTTCCTGGCATATGCAAGTAACCAATTCTCATCACTTGACAGTTACATTTACTTTCTAGCAAATTTTCAATAGAATTCACTGTTTTAAAATCCAAAATGATTTTCAACAACTTTATTGACTTATATAATTCACCTGTCATGAAATTTACTGCCTTAAAACTATCATGATTCAGTGACTTTTTTTTTTAATTTTAAAGAGAATAAAACCAAACAAAACAAAACAGAATAAAGTTAATCAGAACAGTGAATGTGATACAGGACTTCAAAATAGGAAATCAACAGTGGGTACCATAATGTCTTTTATTTTCTTCAAAATAGCTGACTATACCATCAAACATAATAAAATCAAACAGAGCAAAACCATTGAAAACAAAAGAATGAAATGTTATAGGACTTCAAAACAAGGTGATAGAAAATTAGCAACATCTACCATAATACGTTCTGTTATCTTTAAAAAAGTTGCCCATACCATCACACACAGTAAAATCAAACAGAACAAAACAGAATAAAACCAAACCTAACAAAACTATGAAAACAGTATAGGAATCAAAATAAGATAATATGAATTTAACAGTGGTTACCACCTTCCCTTTTTAGATGTTTTCCTCCCCTATCACCTTCATAGTATCTGTTGTACATTTTAGATCCCACTATCTCCTTCAGTGTTTTACACTAGGAGATAAGGTGATGTTCACCCATGTGAGTCTGAACCATTTCACCCATGAGCATGATCACAAGTTTCATCTTATTTACCCACAAGAGCCTTGAGATTATCCTTCTTTTTAGCTGAGTAGCTTTCCATTGTATGAAAATAACATATCTTTCTTATGCATTCTGCCGAAGATGAGCAAGCTACCCCTGCTTTTTTCTGGTTTCCTGTCACGTGGAACATTGTTTTCTTTCCTTTGACTTTGCCTATGAATTTCCTTTTGGAAATGTGTTTCTTGTATACAGCATGTTGATGGACCTTTGTTTCTTGATCCACTCTCCCTGTGTTTCTTTTTATTGGTGAATTGAGGCCATCTACATTAATGGTTACAACCAGATGCATTGTCTCGTCTCTATCATGCTGTCCTCTTGCTGTTGGCCCCCCACTTTTCCCTGGGGTTCAGTAGTCTGCCCTGTTTTTGTGAGCCCCCTCTGTTGCTATTTCTGGAGCCATAATCAATAATCATCTTTATCTCTCTAGAATATCTTTCAGCACTTTGTAGAGTTGGTTTAGTGGTCATGAATTCCTTAACTTGTTCTTTATTATCAAGGTATGTTATTTTTCCATCAATTTTGAAAGATAGTTTTGGTAGGATACGTCAGTCAGGGTTGGAAGTTGTTTTCTTTCAGGATTTTAAACACTTGACTCCAAGCTCTTATGGATTAAATGATTTATGTTGAGAAGTATGTCATGACTCTGATGGGTTTTCCTTTATAGGTGATCTGTTTCTTTTCTCTAACAGCCTTTAATGTTCTGTTCTTGTGCAGAATATTTCTGGAATCTTTATTATTCTATGTCTGGGTGTAGATTTATTTTGGTTATGCCTAGTTAGTTTGGTTATATACCTCACTTACCTATATATCATATCCTTTTCCTATCTGTGGAAAGTTCTCTGCTGTTACTTCTGTAAATAGTCTCTTTTTTTTTTTTTTGTACCAGGGATAGAACTCATGACTGCATGCTTACAAGGCAGCACTTAGGCCACTGAGTCCTGCAAATAGTCTCTTTAATCGGTACCCAGCCCTGCAAATAGCCTCTTTAATTGGTACCGGGATCAAACACAACCACCGGCTTGCAAGGTTCTTAAGCCCCTGAGCTAAATCCCCAGCCCTTAAACGATCAGTTTTTTTGATATAGGTTTGTTGCACTTTGTTATCTATATAGTTTCTGCTTCAACCAAGTTTCATAAATTCTCTAGTGTTTTTTAAGTAGACTCTGATTAGACCAATAAATATTTTCTTACTAAAATGAACTTTTTCAGATATTTATTAGAATGTTTTATATTGTGTAATTGTATTTTTTCAGGTTGCAATGAATGTGTATGAGTTATCATCAGCTGCTGGATTACCTTGTGAGATTGATCCTGCCTTAGTGGTAGCTCTTTCTTCACAAAAATCAGGTAAAATGCATTTATAAATGTATAACACTATTATTAAAGTTGCCAGGGCCAATAGGTATAGGTATGATATCTGTTCAAATGCCTACTTTGTATTAGACTGTCACTGGTGATTAGAGTACTATGTGTCAGTAAAGAAAAGACTAAGATCCCTGTATTGTGGAAGCTTGTGTTGCATACAGTGTAGTGGTTACGCAGACGTCAAGCCTTAGGGCTGGATGAGGTTAATAAAGCCTTTAAATTGGGTACATGCCGCAGTGAAGAAGATCAAAGTCTAAACCTTGAGCCACTCCAACTTTAAGACCTCAGAACAAGAGAAAGAACTACTGCTATAACAATAATAACAATATCAACCATAAAAGAGAGAGAAACAAAGAACAGTGAGTCCATAAAAACTAGAAAAGTAGGAGGGGTACGATCAGTTGTATAATAACATGCTAACAAAATCAATTCACCAGAGGTTAAATGGCAAAGGACTGATTAGAGAGCACTTATGAGTAGGGAAAAAGAATTGGAGATAGTAAGTATAAAATACCCCAAAGAGTTTTATTATAAAAGGGAACAGAAACATGCAATTAGTAGGTAGGGGCCAGGATAGTGTTGGTGCTCAAACCCAGGGCCTCATGCATGCCAAATACTTTTGTACTGTTGACCTGTACTCCCAGGCCATGAAAAATACTCTGTAGGTGAAAGATAACAGTATTTGTGTGCCAATAGGAAATGGTCCCTTTAATAGCAAATAATACCTTTAAAAAGTGTCCTGTTTAATAGTGCATTAGTTATTTACCATAAAGACTTTGTGCTTTTTATGTAATATTCAGCATTTACACAATTTTAATGTCAGCCCTTTGAAATGTAGCACCTAGAATGCTCTAGATTATTGATGGAAAACCTGCGGCTGTTTACTGTCACGAAAGCTGTAAAAATTCACCATCATTGCTCTAGATAATTCTGGATTTGTGTGAATACAAATAGCATTTTATCTCTTTCTGGTACTAAGATGCCCCTTCGGGCAGTAGTATTACAGTACTTGCCTGAGTTCATCAGATTTTTTTCTCATTTAACAATGACAATGCCTTTTGTTTCTTTACTTATTTAGTATGTTGATTATAGTTATATCGATAAATATCACCAGATTTGCTACTATATATATAAATCAATCAAATATCAATCAAAACTTTGAAACATGTTGTGGCTTTTTTCTTAATGTTCAGTTGTTAATTATATATGATGATGGATACTAGGGTGACGAGAAATTCCCAGGTAACAGATAGGAGGCCTAGTTGACTCGGGGTATGAGTACACATTACAAGGACTGTTTGAGGAATGATTATTATCTTAAAGCTTTAGGGCCTTACTAGATAGTTGCATTCATAACTGAACCCTCTGTCATTAAAAAAGAAAGACTAGAAGTTCAGTCCATTTTCCGTATTTATATCCTTATAAATAGTAAATTTTTAAATCATAATCAGCTATTTCAGAAAAAAATTACAGATTTTGTGATTTTGCAGAATAATTTATATGATAAATTTTTTATATATAAAGAGGATTTTCTTGTGGTAATTTCTCATCAGTTTCAGATAGGAAATTTTAGAATTAGTTTTCCTATCTATAATTTTTTACTCTTTAACTTACAAATAAAAAACATAAGTAAAATCTTGCCTTACTAGATTTATTAGAGGTTTTTGAAATATGATTGAGTAGATAATAGTACTGATGGGTGTATTTCTATTTTGTACAGCGTTCTTATAACATAATTGTGGATGATTCTGTGAAACTACTGAAACACTTTATTTTGTTATTTTTTAGTAAAATAGTGAATAGATTTTTAAATAAGTAATTTTTATTAAAAAATTTGTATAGGTTATCAGCTCAACCAATCTTGAAGAAATAGCTTTATTTTATCCTTAATTATTTTTTCTCTTAGAAAATATTAGTCCAGAAGAAGAATACAAAATTGCCTGCCTTCTCATGGTATTTGTAGCAGTTTCTTTACCAACACTGGCTAGTAATGTGATGTCTCAGTACAGCCCTGCTATAGAAGGTAATAAATGGTTCTAAATTGTTTGGGCAGTGGAAAATCACTGGTGTGGTATAGATGATACCTTTCTCTTTAAGTAATTGATCCTTGTTTGTAGTAAAATATGACTGACATTCTGTATAATCAGCTGTATAACTGATGCAGTCTTCTCTTTTTTGAAATTTCAAATTTCTCATATATGAAATGTATAGAAGTGAGCTCAGGCATGCCTGAATGTGGTATGGTAAGGGATGTGGGGGACTATCCAGGGTCAAATAGGATTACTTTAAGGAATGAATGATACAGTGTTCAACTCAGCTCTTTTTTAAATTTCCAAGATGGTAGAAATTTTGTAAAGTACCTGTTTGGTATAATATAGAACTGTTGCTGCCATGCTGCATGATTTTTAAAAACAATAGTCCTAATAAAAGAGCAAGTCACTTTGTGTCCCATCTCCACTGTTAATCATGGCACTGTACAAACTCTGGAATCATTAAAGCATTCCCTGCTATGTGTCACTGAATAATCTGTACAATCCTGCTGTACTTTCTTAGGGCACTGCAACAATATACATTGTTTGGCCAAAGCCATCAACCAGATTGCTGCAGCTTTATTTACAATTCACAAAGGAAGCATTGAAGACCGTCTTAAAGAATTTCTTGCAGTATGTATCATTAAATAAAATTTGTAACATTTTGTAAAGAAAACTAAAAATTATGACTGCGAGGTATGACAGAACAAATTCCCTTTTACTTTGTTTTACTTTATTGCATTTTGGGGTGGTTTTTGTCTTTGAATTCTTTCTCAAATATGTGTTTCATTTTTCTTTTTAATTTTTTTCTTTCCAAGGGAGGAACTGGTGAAATACTTGTATATGAAAATTAAGGAACACTTTATGGTTTTTCTTTCTGAATTAGAAGTCTCCCTAATTTCTAGAATTCTGCATTAAGCCTGTGATTGGACTGCTCCAGAAATTTGCCTGTAGTTTGAAAGGGGGAAAACTAACTAAGGAAAATAGATTCAAAGATAAATGTTTCTTCTAAAAGATGTTTGATTTATTTCCATTTATTTAGAAAGAAACCTGTTAATAGTGACATACTTGACAATAAAAATGTACAAACTGCCCAAAAAGATTAGTGGTAAATCTAGCCTTATGGGCTGGAGATTTAGCTCAGTGGCATAAGCACCTGCCTTGCAAGCAGGTGGTCGTGAGTTCAATCCCTGGTACCGATTTAAAAAAAAAAAAATCTAGCCTTATAAAATATTGCTTTTATCAACATACTGTGGCAGTGTATTTCTTTATCTCTCATCAATGTTATCTTTCAATACTTGGCTTAAAGGAAAGAAACACCAGGATATAATAAATTCTAGAATATGCTTGTTTTCAGTTGTGAATCCTGTTTGCCTTTTAAAAAAAGAATACATACTTTTAGTTTAAAAATCATAGACAACAATAACTTGAAAGAATTTCCACTTCAAAGAAAACATTTTAAAATTTTCTCTCCACTTGCTTCATTTCATTCAGAAACTGTCTTCATCTCACAGTGTCTGAAGTGTGGAATTGTCTTCTTATTTGGGCCCTAAGATATAAGTTGTCCCCCTTACCATAGTTAGAACTGAGTGATTGGTAGGTAGGCAGATAGGTTGCAGTATGTATTATTTATACTCTATATCATGTACTATGTTTATATATATATACACACTTTTACTTTACATACACACCTATGATAAAGTTTAACAAAAATAACTAGTAATAAAGTTACACAACTGTGGTCTCTCTAAAATGAAACGATGCAGTTCCTTTGGGATGAGACTGGGTGAGGTGGATGATGTAGGCATGGTGACAGAATTAGAGCTCTCATCGGTGTCAGGTGATCTGGGATCATGGAACCATTACAGTGTCAGTGGTTGCGCTTTTGAGGATCCTCAGTACTGTTGTTATTATTTTCTCAGAAGCCTTGTGGAAGAACATTGTAATCAGAAGTGTTGTCCCTTTTTCCTTATCAAAGTGTTACTGCTGAGTTTATAATCCCGGGGTGCCCAGTGGACCACACTGACTTCAGTGCCGTGTTCTGTCCGTAGACTGTATTCATACCTTTGTCCTCAAAGTCTGTGCAATTTGAGACACATTGGCAAATTTCAGTCGTGTCCACCTTGCTGGCTCTGCTTCATTTTTCTTCCTTCTCTTCCTCATTATGAAATTCAACAAGTTCTTCCAGTTCCTTGTTAAGATTTAACTTGAAGTAGAGTTTGCCAACATATGAAGACAGTATTCAAGTGAAGGTAAAAACACATTTTCTACATTCTCATTTTCACAGTAGAAAGATGCAGGTTAGTGCGTTGCCTGTTACTAATAGGACCTTAAATTCCAGCCTTCCTTTTTCAAGTGTTTTTTCATTCCTGGGATGTATGTTTGGTAGAACCACTACATATACAAGATGACTGTCGCCCACTCTTTTCAGGTCATGTTGCCAGAACAGTTGTTTTGAGATCATACATTCTTCATTCTGTACACTGTAACTGGCTTTGTTACCTGCCCTTCAGCATTGCCACAAAGTATTAATCTTTCTCACCTTGTTTTATGCCCTGGTGCCGCAATTGCACTTTTATAAAGTCAGTTCTTTTCAGCATCTCTTGCAGGAGATCTTGATTTTGTCACAGTTGAAAGCTTTGGCAGAGGTAGCTTCTTTAACAGATGCAGGCTCTCATAATTTTGATGGTTTTCAGTCCAGATCTGTTCCTGAATCTGCACAGGTCAGCCCTTCCATGCAGTAAATGGTTTATGTCTCATTTGAAGAAACCTTTGCTGACATCTTTGTACTAGCTCAGTGTTATATTTTTCTCTTAGTATCTTTTCCATCTTAAGCATTCATCATGCTTTGAGATATCATGGCAAAACTTGCACAAATTTTTCTTTCCTTCATAATTTTGTGGTGAGAAGATCTATAGTAAAGATTTTAACACTCTTTAAGCGTAGGATTATTTTCTTCATTGTTGTCTTCTTCCTCCTCCTCCTCCTCCCTCTTCTCCTTCTTCTTTTTCTTCTTTTTTTTTTTTTTTTTTTTGTCTTTCCAAAACTCAAAACCTTTACCTTTAAAGGAAATACTGCTTCTCTTTGGCATATTTAAATTGACAGTATCACTCCCATTGTGTTCTGGGGACATTATGAAAAGCATTACTTGGACACAAACAGCATTACAGTGACAGTGTTATAATTGAGGCAGGCAGCAAAGGGATGGTTCCTATGTGTCCCTGGCAGGATGGAGCAGGATGACACAAGATTTCCTCACCTGTAGTTTAAAGCGTGTGGATTATTTCTGGAATTTTCTATTTAATGTTTTTGACCATATTTACCTTGGAAAGTAAAACCATGGATAAGGGTGGGTGAGGTGAGGGGTTAGGAACTACTGTATAGTTAATACAGATGTGGGAAGATGAAAATAATTTTAAGCTTTTTAATTTGAAACTTGTTCTGGAAAATACCAGTTTTAAAGACTTATAAGAATGTTTGATCATATTTAGACCTTAATAGTTCTGAATTATTGCTTGAATGTAAGGTATCAGCACATCTTGTTATTTGTTGTATATTTTATATGTAGCACTGAATGATTGAAATGTTGGAAATTGAAGCATTCTAAAAATAAATAGGTGACTAACGAACATTTTATTTAAAAACTTACTTAAATATGTACTTATATTTTTAAGCTTGCATCTTCCAGTCTACTGAAAATTGGCCAAGAGACAGATAAAACTACCACACGAAATAGAGAATCTGTTTATTTACTACTAGATATGGTAAGTCTTACTTTAATTTTTATTAGTAACAAAACTGTTTCAGTCATTTCTTAGTGTCATTTCTTGGCAAGCTAAAGTGGTTTTTCATGTCTTGTGTTTTTTTTCCTCCCAAGTTGTACCATTTCTTTGAAAAGATGTGAGTATAAACTCACATGAGCCTTCTTTTACCATTCGGTTAACCTTAGAAAACAATGAAATCAAACACAAGCGTTTACTGTGTAAGGTATTCTTTTATGAGTACGTTTTCAAACAGTTGGGAAACAGTTGGATCTTACTTTTTCCTGAAGTATCAGTTTCAGTTCTTTTCCAGCTTCTTTAGTTTTGTACATCCTGACTCTGTTCTGCCCATTTAATATAATCTCCAGTATCTCACCTTGTCAGTTTCTTCTCTGCACAAATGGCTCTACTTGTTTCTGCCATATGGCTCTTCCTTCCTGACAGTCATTTCCGTTCCCTACCTGC
Organism: Cavia porcellus; assembly: GCF_034190915.1. Classification (NCBI taxonomy): domain Eukaryota; kingdom Metazoa; phylum Chordata; class Mammalia; order Rodentia; family Caviidae; genus Cavia; species Cavia porcellus. The sequence goes on along the minus strand of NW_026947495.1, from coordinate 69,495,755 downwards.
AGAGATCTGTGTCTGTCTTTCCTGAGTACTCTGGTCTTACATTAAAATCTTTTTTCCTTTTGAACTCTAGGATTTCTGTCCATTTATGGTTAGTCTTATATTTAATTTTGCTTTTTAATTTTGAGGCCCTGGTTAACTTTAATGGTAGAGACATTTCAAATACTGTCTTACTTTCTTTTTATGTCTTGTATATTGTTGAGGGCAATGAAATGATCATTCTGTTCTGATTGATTTAATTGAAAATATTTTTAAACATTTTGGTAGGAATCACTATGGCATTTTTACATTCTAGATTTTAAAGTAAAATGAAATAATTTTTTTCTATTTCTATAAGAACAGCGTAGGAATTACTACGTTCTACGTGTTAATAAAGTGTTCCCATTATAAGTGACTTGAATTTTAATGCATTTTTGGGATTTTCCAGATTGTACAGGAATCACCATTCCTGACAATGGATCTTTTGGAATCTTGCTTTCCTTATGTGTTGCTGAGAAATGCATACCATGCTGTCTACAAACAAAGTGTTACATCTTCTGCATAGAATATCTGCTTATTCAAGACAAGCACGCATTTTTGTTGCCTTGGTTTTTATCTGTAAACTGTGGAACTATTTTACCTTAAGGCCTGAAAAACAATTTTGTGGATTACAAATTTCTTTCATACGGTTGTATTTTCTGATCATTGGTTTCCTAATATGGTTGTACTACACCATGTTGTTTGATTTAGATTGCACATTCCCTGAATTCACAGAGATTATTCCTATAATTTTAGAGTATCATTTGTTTGAAAAGCATACATTATATGTTTTTGATATTTGATAATGAAAGCAAACTCTGCCTGTTTATTTCTGATGCCTGTTTATTTCTGAAAAAGAACTGTATTTAGTGATTATTTTAGATAGTGATATTATAGCATTCATCTGTGTGTAAATTATTTCATATAGGGAAGAGTTCTGATCTGTACCTATGGTTCTTACTGAAAACAAAATTGGATGTGCATTTCTGTGATGTTATGAATACATTTCTACTTTATTTTGAAACATTTGCCAAACTAAATAACACTGTATAACATTAAAAATGGTAAAGACTGCTTAGCACTAGAAGCAGAACATGTCTGGAAATTGTAACAGCAGCATATGTTGTTGCTTGTATAAAGCTTAGTGATAATTTCTAGATTTAACATCCATGGTGCCCTGTTGGCATTAGCACTACCATTGTATCCTGCTGTATAATAAACAATCTTAGACATTTATCAACTGTTGATACAAATGTTAGTCCCTAACCACTTTTTATATGTTTTAAATTTTTGAAATTCAAGTGTACCTGCCATAACATAAAATAAACACTAGACTATATCACATCTTGGTTGATTTATTTAATGATCATCTTTGAAAAGTGTTACTCAGCAATGTGAAGGTTTGTTTCTTGCTTGTTCCTGGGTCTGGATGTGTATTCCAGGATAGTTTTGAACTCACAGTCATCCCCCCCCGCCCTCAAGTGCTCGGGTTCCAGATGCTTCCCACCACGCCAAACAGCAAGTTTTAGTTTAAAATTTGGTTTAAAGTAAACTTGGTTTAGGATTATCTAAGGAAATTTGATGTGAGACTCATTTAAATGTTTTGAAAAACACTCCACTGGAATAAATATTAAATGTAAAAAATAAAATCATACAACATTGTTGAAAGATTATGAATTAAAAGATAGCCTGTGTGCCGTCAGTGTGGTAATTCTATCTGGTTACCGGAGCATCTGAAGGGATGGGAGAGACTGAATGCGGAGGAGATTTGTGCAGATGCTGAGGGTTGCCACACCAGTGTGCGGTGAGTAGGACTGACTGGCGTGAGGGCAAAGCCGTGTTTAGTTTGAAAACAGCCCTGTGCTTCGCTGCTCACTTGGCACTGTAAGGACCGTTTCTCAGCAGCTTTGTGTCTGGGTGTCACGGCTTCCTGTGTAGACCCTGCTGGCTGTGTTAAGGAGAAAAGGGAGCTGCTGTGAAGTCAGTGACAATATTTTTCTTTGTCCACAGAGAGTGGAATGAAATCAAGGCGCCACGTGATGAGGCTGCTAATTTGTGTATGATTTGTACAGTTTCTGTTTAAAGCAGGGAATAATTGTCACTGTTGAAAAAGTTTAATAATTCCTGAAGGATTTTTTTATTTAAGAAAGATTTTTAAAATAGAATATTTTCAGGCTTAAAATAGTGTCTCCTGTTCACTCTGTAATCATTTTAAGATTTAAGGTTGTTTGCTTCAAAATACTGGGATCCCAAAGTGGTAATAAATTTCTTGCCAGAACTATTTAGATAAAGTGGGCATTTGAATATGTGCACTTTAGAATATATGGGAGAGCATGAGGTCGTAAATAAGTCATATCCACCCCTGTTAGGCCATAGAAAAATCACCTTTTCATAGTCACCTGGAGCGTTTCTTGTCCAAAGTGTGTGTTCTCATAAAGCAAGACATAGTGTTTAGGTATTCTAGTCTGTTTCATTGTTTTTCTGTGCCCCATCCTCAGATTAAAAGCTTAGGAGGTGGTTGGAACAAGAATAACCTGTGGTAAGCAGTTAAAAAGTAAGTTAGAACCATTATGTTTAATGTTCTGTGTTAGCCTTGCTCATTTTCTTCTGAACATACACTGTCCCGCACTGTGATACGATCATTCCGTACACACTGACTTGGTTTCCTTTTAATGCTTCCATATATGCTATAAGTGATTTATGAAGTTTATGTGGTTTAGACGTTCAGGGTCAGGCAAGCCTTGTTTTTCATTATTAATATCTTGTGTCTATAGCTTGGTGAACGTGACCTGTTATTTCCTTAGGATATTTCTGAAAAGTAAATTGCTTGATTTCTGCCACTTTTGCATTTTTCAGCAAATATTTTTAGATACCTGATACAAAAATAGAGAAGCTCCCCTTTTACAGATGAGTTCACAGTTGAGGGGTGGTCAGTAGTAAAGGCGCAGCTCTCGGGTAGGGAATGTGCGGGTGCTGCCCTGGGAGGAAGGGTCAGCGGGGAGAACCTCCAAGGAAAACATGTAAGCCCCGCAGGAAGGAGGGGCGCGAAGCAGAAGTGACAGTGAGGGTGGAGGCTCAGGAGGAGCTAGAAAGAAGCTGCCAGTTAGTGGCTGTCACTGGTGCTGAGCGCCTCTCTGGGCTAGTGCTTTTGCTTTTCTTGTCTGGCTGCCTTCTTTTGGCTTATATAGTCTGAGTTCATACATCCAGTCTTTACAGGTAGGTCAACTGAAGAAATGACCATAAATTCACTGGTATGCTGTGGCATTAATCTGAAAACTAGTCAAGTTTATTGTGTGCCCCCCAGCCCTTCTAAACCAACCTCAAAATCTATCAGGTAATGTGTAATCAGTGCCCATTTTATTATAGGGATTCGACTTAGTGAGATTTCAACTATATGATTTGTGTGGTTTTTTTTTAAAAAAAATATTCATTAAAGTAGTAATTCCTTATCTTTCTTACATCACTGTTTATAGCCATGACAGCATGCACCATTAATCACTTTGATGGTCTGAGCTTGAATTTGTGAACAGACAAAATGCCCTCATCTTTTTAACATTTGCTAGGATCTCTGCCTTTGGAGGGAAACATTTACTCCAAAGTTTGGATTTTTTTGCTCTTATTACTTTGTATTGTTGAAAGGAAAATTAAATAATCTCTCTGACTCATTTGGTGTTATTTTCAGAGTAGAAAGTTGCTTTTAAAATTATAAAAATGTTATCCATTCTTTCATGAGCTGAACTTTGCATACATATTGCGGTCATTAATGTCCAGTTCAAGAATGCTTCATTTGTAAGAGAAGTTTTCAGTATTGTCATTCTGGCCTAAGAATAACAAAATAGGATAAATCAGCCTGAAGTGAATCCAGCCACAGAGGACCATGTCTCATTTCTGGTGTGAATGTGCGTGCGTTCGCCCCTTTACGTTTAACTCGAGGGCACCAGTAGAAGGGCGCCCTGGCTGACTTCTGACAGGAGGTTCAGGTGCCTGGCAGGGGATGACCTGGAGGTGCAGTGGGCTCACCTGAGAGGGAGATGTCACTGATTCCCGTGCTTCTCACTGGGAGTCACACTCCTGCATTTCAAGATGCACACCAACAAAATCTCAGTGGCTGTGGCTTCCAGCTAGTATTTAGCCAAGGCTTTAAACTGAAGGTTTCATAGGGTAAGTTTTTAGAATACTGGGTAACATACTGCAGGTGTGAGGAAGTGAGGGCCTAATCTTGTCAATGTAATACTTACTCTCAGTTCTTGTCACATCCCTTCTTCCTTATTTGCAAATGGATGAAAAGTCCGTTGCAGCCTCCCTGAAGATGCAGAGCAGTTACTCAAAACGGTTTGCAAAGTATTCGATACAAACCATCACAGGAACGTTCGTGGAAACTGATGTGCTTTTTTGCTTCGTATCTCTTTAGCTTAAATTTCCTAAAGTCCACTGTAAAATTCAAATTTTAAATTTTGTAGCCTTACTTTAAATTTTCCAAACCAAATATGTGTTGATAAAAATAACTTAAAATTTGTAATTCATAAGAGTACATGAATAAATATGAAATTTTATTCAAAAAGTTAGAACATCAATTGTGTTTTTAAAATTCAACACTGCAGATTCATTAATTTCTCAGCATTGTCAGCTTTTCAGTTACAACCATTAAACCATTCATTTAGGAGAGTAAATAATTATTTTATGGAGTGGGAGATAGGGAACAATTTAGGATGAGACTGCTACCACATTTTTGGGATTACTTTTCCTCATTACCTAAGGTAAATGCATTTCCCCTTAACATGCTTGAATTTGCAGGTTTGTAGTTAATGGTTAAAATGGTCTCACAAAATTTGTTATTTTATAAAAATTTTGTTAAAATAGTCTCACAAACTATTTGATATTTTTGAAACCTAAGATAGTTGCCCCTTTCTAAAAAAAACAGTATGCCTGTACTTATGGCATTGCACAATCGTTTGAGAATAATTGTCCCTAAATCTTGTGCTGTGGTCTCTATTTTTGTATCTCCTCAAAATACATGTGTTGAAACTTAATCATCCTTGTGGTAGTACTACGAGCTTGGACCCTTGGAGATGGTTGTCATGAGGGTGGAGCTCTCATGAATGGGCTCAGTTTTTGTAAAAGAGGCTCTTACTCGTTCTGCCAGATGAAGATGGCAAGAAAGGTGCTATGTCTGGACTGTAAGCAAACTCAACAGATGTCACATCTGCCAGCACTTTAACCTGGGGCCTCCCAAGGCTGAGAACAGAAATTTCTTCTATGAGCCACTCATGCTTTGGTTAAAGCAGCCCCAGTGGATTTGACATCTTGGTTCTATAAGTATGATGAGCTGTGGAACTGGCTCTCAAGGTGAAAATAAATACTGCTTCTGCATTTGCATTGGCGTATTTTTAATTGTGTTCACACCGATTTCAGTGTCTTTAGTAGAGAGAATGGCAGGTATGTAAAGTCCTCTCTAAAGGCACTTTCATTAATGGATAGAATTCAGTATACAAAGGACATGAGATTTTCACTCAAAGATACATCGTTGATTTGAAAGGAAACTGACTATAAATAGATGCCTTCCTGCTTAGATATGGACTGTGTCCTTTGTAGTCAGATGGTCATTGATTCCACACAGGCTCTGGATGCCAGAAAGCATAGCCATGTAGACGCGTTACTCACTGTCAGACCTGGCGAAGGCCGAGACTGGTGCTGGGGAGCAGATAATGCAACTCCCAGTTGTGGCTGAACGTAGGTTCATTCTTCATTCTTTCCGTCAGTTAACATGTAAGAGGTCTTCATATGCAGCCTGGTGAAAGGTCCAGGTAGCAGACCTTGAGGTGGCAAGGAAGAGAAAACCTGACCTTAGGTGGTGCAAGGGGCTTGGCCAGAGCCAAAGATCTTGGCTAGAGGAATCACGTTTACTGAGAGCTAATTGTGTACCAGACTATAAGTCCTATTTCTTTGCATGTTGCTCATTTAGTCTGTGGAACAACCATGTACAGTTACTAGCCCTGTTACTGACACAGAGTCTGAAGCACAGAAAAGAGAAGGTCATTTATACCAACTCATCCTGCAGGGAGGCAGCGAAGGCTGAGATGAAAATCTAGCCCCACAGCTGAATTTTTTGTTTCTATTTATCTTTGTAGTGGATGTATGCAGAACCTGTTTACATTCTTCTCTGGAGTTGGTACATATGCATAACACATCTTAATTCTATTTTCATCTTTTCTCTTGTGCCGTCTTTATCTCTTGATCCCCTTCCCATTTGAAAAAGCTCACTACTTCCTGTTACCTGTTTTATTTTGCTCTTTATTACTGTTTTGGGCTTCTCATATAAAACCATGCAATATTTAAGCCATGTGTCTGATTTATTTCATTTAACATTATGGTCTCAGGGTGCATCCATTCTTCTGCAGTGACTCACGTGTATGGCATGGTAGTATCCGGTGGTATGTAAGTACCGTGTTTGTCCATCTGGTGACAACATGTATACACGTGGTTCTAAGGTTTAGCCATTATGAACCGTGCTGCCAAAGCTGGATTCTCATGTCACTAACACTGCCTCTCAGACCTCTCACATACGAATGTGGGTTTTTCTATCAAACAGCATTTGAAACTGCTTTACACCCATTTATAGCTCCGGGGACAGAAATAACAGTGCTTGGGACACCCTCGATACAAGAAACTTTTATGCCCATTACTTCTTAATCTGCACAACCGAACTGCTCAATAGGATCATTCTTTATCAATTTTCATAAATGAGTAAGGAAACTAGTCTCAAAACTCGCCCAGTGTGACAAATTATTGAATGATATTACTGAGATTAAAACTTGGCTGGCTGTTGGATTGCTAGCCTGTATTTTTACTAATGTGACTTAATCTCCTGGGTTAGATTTCTCTCCAAGTCCCTCTCCATCCCAGTTACATATTTGGCAATTTTGAAAAATACTCCCTTTAATTTGTAAGTCTTACACAATACTTACTTTCTGTGTCAACAACAATTATGTTGTGGCTATTCCTTGAAGCTAATTTAGCTAAGTTGAGATCCTCTTTTAGAATATACAGGCAGGACCTGACCTGACCTAGTATTAGTGAAGGGAACTCTCAATGTAACCGATTGATTGACTGATTCTGCTGTTAGGAAAGATGTTACTGTGTTTTCAAAATAGCTAACCCTGGGAAGAGCAACTCATTGAAGCATTACTAAAATGGAGTACTTTAGTGTGCTCCATTTTAGTGTGCTCGCATTTATGGCTAGACAGAACCTTAGAAACGTATTGGAGGGCTAATTTAACCAAAATCACAGAAAAAGTGTGGAGATCGACTTTGGCTGCTTGATTTTCGGTTGGGTACTTCTTCGGCTATGTCATGGCCACGCATGTCTTACGTTGCTACAGTCACGCACGCTTGTCTTACGTTGCTATAGTCATAGTCCTAATGCCAAGGAACGTTACCAGATGCTTTAGGGGTGAGCATGAGATAAGGGCGCTCTGGCATCAAACAGATCTCGTGGTCCAACCCCAGCTCTGTCACTTGTAGGCAAGTTACTTGATTTCTCTGGAGTTTGTGTCCTTCAGTATAGAATAGGTCAGTAGCTACTTCAGAGGAGATTCCAAGCCCAGCACGGGTGTTCAGTAAGGGATGCTTATTCCTCTGACTTTCTTTTCAGTATTTTGGTTTTGCTTCTTAGGAAATTACTATCAAAGAGTTTATCCTGTTTCTTTGAGTAGCATGTCAGAATTACTATTCATGAGCATAGGATCTGTTTGTGTTAGTCTGTTCTACAGCTCTAGTTCAGTAATCTTTAATTCCCTTAAATGAGAGTGTTCTCCTCAACTTTAATATCAAACAATAGTCAACTTTAAGACTGTTCTATACTGTATATACATTATACTGTGTTATGGGGGCTGGAGATTTAGCTCAGTGGCATAAGCGCCTCCCTTGTAAGTGTGTGGTCGTGAATTCAATCCCCAGTACTGATAAAAAAAGAAAAAGACAAAAAAAAATACATACTGTGTTATGTATCCTGTATACAACAGGTGTGTAAGATGTGAAGTTTTTATTTTGGAGGGGTTCTTCATTTTTCATATGTTATGGTACAGTTTCGATCTACACAGTGATAACACTCGTCAAGGGAAATTGTACCTGTACATGGTGTGTCTTGGTAAAGCTATACATTCAAATGTCATTGTAGCACCCCAAACAAGTGCCCCATTGTTCCTTGGAAGCCACTGTGCTTTTCTGCATTGTTGGAGAGCACCGAAACTGAATACACATGCAGGGCTGTGGTGTGGCCCCGGCACGATTGAACTGAGAATGAGGAGACACCTCAGGGGGCAAGAGAGGCCACAGCTGAGGCCACCTGGAGACTTACTGATGGTTTTCCTTAGTTAGCATCATCTGTTGCTCTGAGAGGTCCTTGAACCCCACCCAAGATCCTGTTCAGGTTTCCTCCATTGTTCACTCAGCTCCTTGCTTGTTCCGATTAAATTTTTAAAATATGGGCTGCTTAGTGTCAGTCATCCAACCCGCTAGCAGAGTTACAAAAGCTCTGCAGAGGATTTCACTCCTGCAGCCCTAAAGACCATGCCGTGTGTCTCATTCCTTGACCCTTGGCATGCACCCATTTGGGGGTGGGGGACCTGGGCACAGACCCCAGCACCACATTTTATTTCCTAACTCTGGAATAGAATGTTCTCTTATATCCTCTGACAAATTCTGGATCATACTGTAAGCAATGATTAAAATGGGGAAAGGAAAGGGAGAAAGAAGGGAGGGACAAAAAAATGGAAACGAAGCTTTCCTAAATAAGGGGAAGGAGGTTGAAGATATGGGAAGGGAAGCGGGGGAGAAAGAATCAAGATACATCGTGCAGGTACAAAATCCCTGTCATGGGTGTGACCATTGTGGACTTCTAAAATGTGCGAATAAAATAAATCTAAATACAAAATATCACTAATCCCTTTCTTTCAAGGGCATCTGCTGCTGCTTCTAAACCTTAAAAATGCCCTAATGATAGTGTAAAAATGCCCAAATCATAGTGTAATTATTACATATTGCTCTCTGTTTTTGAGAATACCTTGAGAGCAGGTCTGTGTTTATTTCATCTTTTTCTCTGATCAAATACCCAAGCCTTTTAGTTCTCAAACTTATCTTCGAGGTAGAGCTGACCTCTGTGTAGATGCTACAGACCTCCGCCCAGTCTTCCATTGCTAGAGATGCCCTTTACTTCTCATGGGTATGATTATATTCTCTGTTCTTGTGGAGGAGCAGGGTGAGTTACAGGTAGATGGAGATTTCCAGCACCTGAAACCATAGCTCAGTGATTGCACACAAAGTGGTTTCTGCAATTTCTTCACTCATCTGGGATATTTGGGGGAGAAGAAACAGAATCTGAGCCTCACAAATAGGCATAGTGATGAGAGGATTGGCAAGGCATCAAAAAAGATGTTCCATGTTACAGAAAAATAGTTTTGAACCCTGAAAATGTCACTGAAGCACTAAGAGCAAAGATGGGCCCACAGAGAGAGTACAAAGTGACAGGTTAGGTTACTTTCCTGAAATTAAAAAAAAAGATCCTTTCATTCTGGTCACTTGTCTCTAACTCGGGTCAGGATAAAGGCAGAAACTTTGAGACACTTAATCGTAATCTTATCCCTTTGCAGAAATACTTCCCGCACTTAGGCTACTCTGATGACCTCATGTCACCAACATGAGGGATTAGGAACCCTTGAAATTTTACCCTATTAGTGTAATTCCTCACCTTCTCAAGCCTGCACTGGTAGTAATGCCTTTGGCAGCTGATCACACAGTGAGGACCGCAGAGGCTCAAGCTTTGGGGACAGCAGAACGCCCTTGGGGAATGAGTGCCTCTGCCCCTGGCAATCAGGGCACCCAGAGTGACCAAACAAACAGCTGATGACTCCTCTAGAGAGTTCTGATATTTCTGTTGCATCCGAATGCAGGTCCAAAAGATGCTGGCAGGTGAACTGATATCATACCTCTAGTCCGAAGGGTAAATCACACAACCCTGGATGATACTTTCTTCAGCTGTGAACCAGGTCTGAATATTTGCATTCTACATAGAACATTACAGTAAGAAAATAGGTATTTTTTCAGAAAAAAGCCCCAAACCTTCAAGCTACCCTATGCAAAACAAAGCCTATTCCAGAAATTCTGCTTTGCCAAACTTCAGTGAACTCCTGAAATAGAAGTTTCTCAAGGTGATCATTTATAGAAGTTTCTCAAGGCGACCGTAAATGACTGAATCCAGAATGAATGTGACCTGGGCGAGTAAAGAGACCTTTGAGGGCTTGTCACCTCAGGGGACACCCAAGTGGAATGCACAGAGTGTGCTCTGGAAATCCATGTACTTGAACTACCAGTTTAAATGATCGCATCTGGTCTGGGTTTTATCACTTTTTGTACAACTTAATTTCTGTCAAGGGAAGAGAAGAGAAAGGCTAGCACATTCTTGGTGGCCTCTCCCCAAGAACAGACAGAAAGAAATGTGTTTATTCTCAATGTTTTCCAAAAGGCACCTCAACCAGTGCAGTTCTAGAGCACCTATCTGGTCCTGCACTTTCCTAACCCACAGAATATTTTTGGGGAGTGGAACAGATTTTAATTGGCTTTTTCTTTTGCTTTGTGAATCTTGACATTAATGATTAGAATCTGTCGTTTTAAATCGTTTCAGTTTTAAAGGAAATCAGAAGAGAATACCTGTTGTGTTATTTTTAAAATGTGGAATGTCCTCAAAGACAGTTATCGTGGGCAACTGATTTCTAAGAAAGTATGTTCCCTCCATGTACTTTTAATGGTTTTAATTGATTCTCTTAAAGTTGCCTGCTGAGCATTTTTATTTAATCGCAGTGTTTCAGCAAGAAATTTGAAGCACTGGCTTTAAATCTACTTTACTTGGTAGTGGGTTATATTATAATCTTTCCAGCGTCTAAACCACAGCAATCCTAGTTCCCTACCTCTGTTGCCATCCCCATCACACGTAAATGATAAAATTAAGAAATAATACATTAGGGGCTGGGGATTTAGCTCAGCGGCATAAGCACCTGCCTTGCAAGCAGGCGGTCATGAGTTCGATGCCTGGTACTGATAAAAAAAAAAAAATAATACATTGTGCTGGAAACTAGCGTCAGTTCAACAAACAGAGTTTAAAAACAAATAGTGTGTCATAGAGACCAGAAACAGAGTAGTAAAGTAGAAAGAAAAGCAAACTAAAAACATGGCTTAATTAGACATGTTACCTGCCCAGTCCAGGGTTCACTGCCTGGAGACACTGTGAATGGGGGCCCCTTTGTGACAGTGTTGTGCCTTCCCAGTAAGTCCCATCCTGGCTACAGCTGGTTCCGAGACGTGGAAACCTGGTCCAAAGGGACTTCATCCAGTGGCTTGAAAATGGTAAACTTTTTTTTTTTTTTAAATCAGATTTTTCTCATCTAAATTAGAACCAAGAGGCCAAGGGTTGTGCTGGCTACGTAGGCTGAAAGTTGCATGGAGGAGGGCTTGGGCAGAAATTGTGAGGTTTCCTATTGCTCCCAAGTTATCAGAGATCAACAGTGAAAACTGATCAAGGAAAAAGAAAGGAGCAAATGCATAAAAAGAAGCATGGGAGGATAAAGATATGAAAACACCCAGAGGCACTTGACTTGAGTTAATTCGACCGGATTTATGTTTCTTTCAACTAGAAAGACCTTGTGCAGAGAAAGTCCTCTGTGAATATTCCTTGAATGAATGAAAGCACAGGATGTTGTATTCTCAGTGCATGGTGTGTACATAAACCAGATTTAGTCCCTAAGGTCACAGAGCCCAGAATGGAGGAGATGGATGTTACATTTGATCTTGGACATAACACTAGTGTCAACACCCATCATGTGAAACAGGAAGCAGACGTGAGACAAATAATGACTGTTTAACGTGGTTGTGTCAAACTGAACAGGCCCAGGTAAAAGGTGCAGTGTCACTAATCATGACCAATGGCTGGGAGCACCGAGTTAGAAGATTAGTATAATGCCATCAGCGAACAAGATACAGTCCACTTACCTAAAAGTCAGCTTGGCTGGACTGCCTCTCTGCCGGCCTTCTTTCCTTCGTGTCTCCCTCTTGGTTGAAAGATGGCTACAATATTGTGCTAGCATGCCTATTTTAATTTGTTACAAGGTATAAGTTAATAGAATAAATAAAAACTAAATTTTTACAGGTCATCGGGAAAGTACTGCACAACGGGATTATTATAATGCGCTAAAAGATGGTGCTTGTATCACATTCACATGTAGGGAGCTCATGTGAAACCTCTTTGATCTTTGCTGGCTTTCTGAGAGGATTTAGAAATCTTCTTGGCAGTGGGGAAAACAGAACTGTGGTGGCTCTTTATAGTTCCTTGATCTTTAGCCGTGGATAAGAAAGTCTTTGTTGAAGCAAGTTTGTTAGCGTATAGTGGGCAAGATGTCACTAAGGCAAATTCCCTGCATTTTTACTACTGTCCAAAGATATTTAAAAGGGCTCTGTAATTTCTTTTCCAGCCTGTCATGTGATGGGAAATATGACTGTGACCTTCTGAACTTCAGCAGTTTTTAAGTCAAAGGAATTTTTTAATGATGTAATTGATATCATATCTACTCAGTTGGCCACAAGGCTTTCAAAGGCTAAATCCACTTGCTGATTTGTTTGCATTTCCTACTTTACCTAAAAGAGTTCACAGACATAAAGTGTCTCTTGTGAAATATATAAATAGTGCAAAATTCATTCTTAAGTGACCTTTTAGGAAGGTCATCAGTGAAGTTACTGCTTTCAAATAAAATCACATGACAAATGACAAAAGAATAAGCATCTTGAATTTGTTGAGACAATTATTAAAAAATAGTAAATAAAGACAAGTTTCTCCTGAAATCTGGTTTGTTTTTTCAGTAATCCCATCCACAGCAGTGTCTTTACCAAGAATAAAAAGTAGGCATCATTCTTCATAACGGCTCAGATAACTGGAAGGGAAAAAAAAATGGATTTTGCAACCTAATTCATGACTCTGAGCTCGCAGTCACAATGCTGGCTCTTCATAGGTGAGTCAAAAATTTAAAGTTTGGTGTGTTAGAATATTTGCTTGTATTTTGATGGCTTGGGAGTTTATATTTCAATTTTTTCATAATCTGTGACAGTAGTGTATAAAGCATATTAACTATATGTTAATGCAATCATAACATTGCTGTTTCACTGGTATTCATGTGTTGTAGGTCATATGGAGAATGAACCCCGTCCCAGCTCCTTGAATTCTCCATTGCATAGGACTTGGGGACCAACTTGGCACGCTTCCCTTGAACTTTCTGTGGGGTGTGTGTCTCATCTTGCTGCACACACCTGCTTCCTAGTGAGTCCAGTTGGGGGCTAGAGAGGCATTAACCTAAGGACAGGATCCTTGCTGCCTGCAGAATGGGTGGGTGGTGACCTCAGTCCGTTTCCAAGGTTAGGAGAGGAGCTGCCCATGGTGGGGTCCATCACCTCGTGCTGGCAAGCTGTGTTTAACATGCTCTGGGGTGGCGGTGACATCCTCTCTGGACAATTTATATAACTTGAATGGACCTCTTCTTGTGGCCCGGTGTCCAGGTCTGGGTTTCCCTGCCTTTCTGGCTATTTATTCAGTGACATGCTGGTGAATTTCATGTCATGAAATTCTCATTTTACTTAAATAAAATTAAGTTCTTTTTCTTGCAGCCTTGAGGACTGTGACAAATAAACATGGAATGGAAAAACACACTGTCTTTACTCACTGGTAATGCACAGAGTTCTGCGCTGTCCTACTCTGGACCCACTTTTAGAGGCTTCACCTCTGCAGTGCTGCAAGGAACAAAGACATGAGCTAGCTACAGTGGCGGAATCCATGAGAAGAGGCCACACGGTTAGCAAGTGACAAGGGCGTCCCTGGAACTGCAAGTGACAAGCTCCACCTCTCACACATACCCACTCAGGTCTCCAAGCCTCTGAAAATTCCTATCCCCCAGGAAATTTCGGATTCTTCTGTGGATACAGACACTTGCAAATCTTTGCGACTCTCAGTAAAACACCAGCATGACGGCTCGGAGCTCTGTGCTCCTCCTCCAGAGCTGCAGACCTGTACCAATGCCCTGCTTAGTGCCGGGAAGGCTGTCTGGGCCCCTGTGTGAGGTCGGGGAGAGCTTACACGTGTTCCAGGTGACTCTCCGCTGAGGATGGGCTGGATGGCAAGGGACGTCCTGGAGCAGATTTGCTTAGGCCCCCACCCTCCACCCCAGTAATGTCACGTTTAGGAAGACAGCCTCGGAGTTTGTGCTCAGGGCCAGTTTTGTTTCCAGGGCACCTACAGACCACCAGGGAAATACAGTGTGGCCCTGCTGAAGAGCAGCAGGAACTCCTTCGTGGAAACCACCCCAGCTCTCCCCAACTCTAGGACCCAGCAGTTGAATTTCTTAGCATAAAACTTTCTGTTTTGGTCCCACTGTGCTTTGAGTATGCTTCAAGCCACCAGAGCTCAGGCACAGGCTTGGTCTCAGCGTAATGGTGTTGAATCTGCTAGAAGGGGTGAATGTCTTTGTCTCACATAACTGGACTGCTTATCACCGACTAGTTGTCAGGAGGCCAGCCTGGCTGCTCCCTTAGGTCTCTCTTGCACGCTGTGCCACACGTACCATTGTTCCACTCTCTCACGCGTCCCTGCCAAGTGACCCCACTGGCCCTGAGGCCCTCACTAGGAACCAAGTGGTTCCTGGCACCATGCTGTTGGAGCTCCAGGAATGTGAGCTAAATAAACCTTTTCTTTACAAAATCCCCCAGCCTTGCGTATTTTGATACAGCTACACAAATGTACAAGCCAGGACCTTACCACTGGCTTTCTGTGTTTAGGTGCTCACTGAATAAGTGTTCTCCTCTTGTTCAGCAGATTTGGTTACATGTGTCTGAGCACTGGATGCATCAGGATTTGTGGGCGTTGACTATTTGGCTTTTACTGGTGTATAAACCATTGCTAGAAATGGACAGAAAAGTTTCTTCTTAGGGATACTCAAGAAGCTCATTTTGTACCTTAGTTTATGTTGGGCTCCCTGCTCTGTCTGGAGTACCACAAGTCACATTCAAAGTGGAGCACAGAAAACTCCCTGTTCTATTCAAATCATTCATATTTTGGAGCTCATAAGTATATTTTCAAAGAAACTTCAGCTTTAAAAGTGTTTGCTTAAACAAATAAAGCAGTGTACAAGAAAAGACAGCAAAGCCATGTCCATGAACAGATAAGCAGAGAAACAAAATGTAGTGTACACATATAATGGAATATTACTTTGTCTTAAAAAGGAAAGAAATTTTGGCACATGTGACAATATGGATGAATCTTGAAGATACTATGCTAAGGGAAATAAGCCAGTCTCAAAAGGATGTATTGTATGATTACGCTTATGAGACAACTAGAATTTTCGAATTTATTAAAACACTAGAATAGTGATTTCCAGTGCCTGGCAGGGGTGGAAGATAGAGAGCATTTGTTAAATGGAGACAGAATTTTAGTTGGAGAAGATGAAGAGGCTCTGGAAGCAGACCGTGGTTGTGGTTCACAGCAGTAGGAATGCCTCCAGAACACTCAAAAATGGTTAAAATGGTACATTTTATATTATGTGCATATTGACACAGTAAAAAAAGACAATAAAAGTACTCTGCTCCAGTAGGCACTGCTATTTCCTTGCGTATGCCTTCCAGGGATTTTCTGAGACACATTTGTGTGTACGTGTTATATGTACATAAAAATGTATGTGCACACATGTCAAAATATTCTGTAAGTAGTTTTGCTTATTTTATCTTGGGCCCTTTTCCACGTCAAAACATTCTTCTTAGTGGTGTCAAAATATACCATTATCTTTAGGTAGTTTAAATTTTTTGTTAGTGCTTTTTTTGTTGAGATTGCTAACATTTTTTAAGTCAAACAATGCGGTAGTGAATTTGGGTACATTGTCGGATACCGGTATGCTTGACAAATTTCTTGAAATTGGTCTTTAAGAGCAAGAGTTTGTGCTCTAATAATATGACAGCTACTGTCAAGTTTCCTTCCAACCTGCTCGTACCAGTTGACACGTCACTGTGATGTGCATCTCACCACCTCTAGCGATGGATAATCCAATTTGTTAGTCTCCGTCTACTAGACGGATGAAAACGTTGGCTGAATGAACCAGACATCTTTTTAATATGCCGTCTTGTTGGTTAGGTTTTCTATATAAGCAAAATTACTTTTGTCTATTTGACAAGCGTTTTCTAAATTTATAATTAATCTTTAGACTTTTACTTAGCTGATGGGACTTTTAAATAGCTATGTAGACAAAGCCTACCTCTTTTTTGAGATTACAAATCTCACTTCTAGAACTTTTGTCATTTTATTGCCTGTTTTCACATCATTGCTGTATTATTTCAAGGGAGGGAATGAAGGGAAGACGCTTGGCTCTTTGGAAAGCACTAAGGCTAATTGTGTTCCATTCATGGGAGTCACAGGAGCATTGAAAATGGGCAGGGGAGTTCCCATAGTTTTCTTGCTCAATAATAGAGCTGGCAACTTGAACAGCAGTGGTGGGAACAGCACATCTGTTCACTGATTTTATTTTTTTTAATTAATTTATTTTTTTTTAATCGGTACTGGGGATTGAACTCACGACCGCCTGCTTGCAAGGCAGGTGCTTATGCCGCTGAGCTAAATCCCCAGCCCCTGTTCACTGATTTTATGGCTAGAGGAAACTGTGCCTTCATATGTTGTCTTTTCCTTCATTTTGCCCACGAGCTGGCGCTGTACATGTTACACAAACAGGAGAAACAACTTACAAAGCCTTCAGAGCTAACTGGCTTCCAGTCCAGTAGAAGGCTTTTCTTCTCCAAAATATGTCATCCTCACACCTTCCTGGGGCACCCCAAAGGGACATGCAAGACATTCCTGACAGTGCCCCTTGATAACTGCACCTGACAAGGCCTTGTGTCTCGCTGGGGGATATTGGACTATGACCTTTCACACTGAGAGCGGCAGGTGGGGTGGCCAGGAGCTCAGTCTGCCATAGGCAACCTGGAAAGGGAAGCAGGGCTTTTCACCTGAGTTGGGCTGGGGTCAGGACCTCCATGCCAGCAGCTTGGTGACGTGGGTTCTGTGTTTACATATGTGTGTACTTTATCCTGGGCAAATCGTGCATCCTGCTTATTAGATTTTAGAAGTTTGTATTGGTTACTGCATTTTCAAAGGAAATGGGAAAAAACTAAAAATTACAAAATTGTATAATAGGTGTAAAGTATTTTTACTGAATATTTCCAGTAGGCTCTATTTCTTCTTGAAAGCTTTTATTCAATGTCTATCTTTTCTTCTTAAAATCTTTCTCCATGAATAACTCCCAATTAATAAAGAAAAGAACCCATTATTCTATCGTCTGCAAACGTGGAAACATTTAAGAGCTTCTATCTTTCCCCCAGAGTTCCTTGTTCCCTTTTTCTGCAAGCTTCCAGTTTTAAGAAGCACAGCGCTTGGAAAGTTTGAGCAGTTCCACGGTGCGCCGTGGGGGATATTGATCCCCCAGACATGAGTCTGCTGCAGGCAGACACAACATCTAGCCAAGTCTTCCTTCACCAAAAGGGCCCAGGCTGCCCTGGGGATACTGAGGCTCACACTGAGGCTGGTGCTGCTCCATTTCTGTGATAAATGTTTCTGGTAAGTGGAGGAAACAGGATGAGATAGGGGTGCTGGGAAAACAGGCACATGCGAGGGTGGAACTCTTAATGAATGTAAAATGTGACTCTTTTGCCCTTGCTAAGCGGCAATATTTGAAACGCTCACTGGTGTCTTTGGGGGTGGGAAATGAACAGGGCTTCCTTCTCTCACAGCTTTGTCTTCCAGACTCCCAGTGGGGTTTCTCTTTGAAATAAGAGTTGTGTGTGTGGAAAGGATTCAGGAGCAAGGCTTGGGAGCCAGGAAGAAAAGAAACTGGCTTATTTCCCATCCAAAGAGTAACCAAATACAGCTGTAACTTTAGACTGAGGTGCTTGGCAAGAGGGTTTTATTATTTATTATTTATTATTTTTAAGAAGCAAGCATACATTGCTAAGGAAACGACCTCAAATCTAACCTAGGACATCTAGCTTTGATGTTACACTCTAAGATATTGTGCAAAACTTAACCAGTTGATTTTTCTTAAGCAGGCCCACAATTATTTTCTAAAGAGACAAAATAGTAACAATACAATGTAGAGATTCGAAACATGCAGAAGGTAAATTACAGTTACAAGTGAAAAAACAAAAACCTACGTATATATATTCAGCCCATGCTGATAAATCTATTCTCATTTCTCTATTAGCTAAATTTAATTCAAGCGATTCTTAAAGGAAGTTAACATTTTCTTGTGTTTTGTCTACTTGTGGGACTTAATAGGACTTATTACAAGACTTTAGCCGAAACAGGAAATGTACAATAAACCCCACTTTTATTACTGTAAGGGAATGTTTTATGGTGTTTGCAATAGTCAAGTAACTTTGT
This sequence comes from Cavia porcellus, assembly GCF_034190915.1. Classification (NCBI taxonomy): domain Eukaryota; kingdom Metazoa; phylum Chordata; class Mammalia; order Rodentia; family Caviidae; genus Cavia; species Cavia porcellus. The sequence goes on along the minus strand of NW_026947495.1, from coordinate 69,477,235 downwards.
ACAAAAAACAAGTAAATTTCAAGCTATGTGTTCTTAACAGCCTCTGCTCCATAAGAACCTGTTTTATGTAGTTTGCACCTCTTTGCAATAGCTGCTTGTGTCTGCACTGTTGATAACAATTAATCAACCATCATACTGAAAAGAAAAGAGCCATTTGACATGAACATATGAAAGGTTATCTGTCATTGGGTCTCCTAGCAAGCAAATTAGACAACAACGATTATATTTTATGAACAGAAACAAAACAAACCCTGTGACCTAAAGACTAGGAAATCTTTCAGGAATATGTTTTATTAGCTCAGAATTTTCTCAAGAAACCTCTGGTGCAGGAAGCTGAGTGTTAGGGAGGGAAAAGGTATATTCAGTGCTGTTAATGACGCCTCATCCTATCTTTAGCTCATTCAAGGAAAGATTAATATGGTTATCCTTTAATTACTGTCACCAGAAGCCTACTAAAAAAGAGCCAAAAGAAGGGAACAGTCTTATTTTTCTGGGCCATAAACTAAATTCCAGAAAATTAAAGAACAAGACAGACTTGTGTCTTGTGGGTCCTCTGTGCTGGGCCGTTCAGCACAAACGCATCTCGGCTCCCTGTGCTGTTTTCATAGATCCTCGTGGCTTCAGTGTGGTTTTGGTGATGGTTGCTTCCTGTGTTTTTAGCGCACAACTTTGAGGCCTTTCTTCATGTATCCGGTTGCATCCCAAACTTCTAAAGCTAAAAAAGAAAATTTCTATATGTATTTCTTTAAAACGTGTTGCGCAGAGCTAAATTCACAGAGAGGGTATTCTACTAGAAACGCTGGGCTCCGAGGTGATATTCCCTTGTGGTGGTGACCACATTTCCTTCTTTGTTATTAAACGGAGGAGGGAGCAGTCCCAGGTGGATGAAGGGAGAAGGCCCTGGATGCCAAAACAAATTTCCCTGTTCCCCGTGCTGCCCGGTCATCAGACTTTGGCCTGATAGATTGGATCCCGTTTGGCTTGCTGCATAGAGGTACTAAATAGAATTAAATTCCCTTCCCTTTGAAAATGTGAAAATGTTCCCCAAAAGAATGCATTGGAGTAATCTTTTAGTGAATTTTTTCAGATGATGGGTATCTTGGTGCCTTAGAATTGATGTGAAAAAGATATTTAAGAGGTCCTGCAAATTCAAATGCTGCTAGTACAGCTGAGCCCAACTCTTGGGGCCAAGGGCATGAGCACTAATGGGTGTCTCATGGAACATACAGCTCTGCTTGCAATAAAACCCAAGGGACAAGAGGCTGCATTTGCAGAATTAGGACTGCAAAAGTATATAAACACATAAAATATGTACAATCATTTTTTTAACTTTAAGAGTGAGTATAGTATAGTCTACTAATTGGAATATATATATATATTACTTTTTCATGAGTGCTTCTGGTTGCAAATAATTCAACTCACAAACAGAATAGTTTGGTAAAATGTTGCTTCTGTTCATGAACTCTTCCTCGTATGACCACGACTGTCTTCTCCACACAAACACAAACACAGCCTCTTCCCCAGCATCATGGAATGAATTAGACTCATGAAACCAAGGTACCACTGGTCTTGTTATTCCTTGTTTTACTGAGGAAAAATGCAACTGAAAAACACAAACATTGAAATCACCCCAAATCTTATCACTCAGGAAGTCTTTATTAGATTTGAATATCTATACTTATATAAAAGAATATTATATGGAAAAAGTACACTAAACCATTAAAATCTCTATCTACAAAAGTACATGTATGTCCATGTACTCTAACGCTATCTGAATTTCCAGTTATATCTATATTTATATCTACATCTACCCTTGTATCTGTCTATTCTCTATCATCTATCTTGGTAGCTATATTTATATTATATGATTACAGATTATACAATATCCAATATTTGATGATTTTTTAAAAATTTATTTATTTAGGTGCTGGGGATCAAACTCGCAACCTCGCATTTGCCAAGCAGGCACTTAGGCTGCTGAGCTAAACCCCTGGCCCCAACTTTTAAGTATTTAACACAAACATTTTTCCATGTGGTTTTCTTCTGTTTAGTTTACCTTGTCGTGTTGATGGTAGAGAGCATAGCTGCGTATAGTATATCCTAATCCCCTAGTGTTTATTAGAGTACATTTAAGGAGTAGAGTTAGTGAATTAAAATCATAAGGCTCCTGCCGTTGGTGGCACTCTGTCCTCCACAGCCTGTTCCTATTTCTGCCTCCATCAGCAGGATTTCACAGTGTCTGCTTCGCTGCCCCATACCAAGCACTAAGTTTTATAGACTGTTTTTCATCTGAGCAGCTCAAAGTGCGGTCCAGACACACACTTAACAATGTCTTCTATATTAGGAAGAGAAGCAAAAAAGGGCTGTTATGCTGGGTTTATTGTAGAACTCTCAGGATTTGGCTGAAGAAATTAAGAATAGGTTAAGAAGTTACAGGAACAAGAATAGATTCCTCGTCAACTGACTTCCCAATTATGTTTCTTTCTTTTAGCTAGATTGCCAACATTTTCATTTAGTTTACTTTAGCTAAGAGTGGCATGGTTAATTTTGTCATGTTGTTCAGGAATTTCTTCAATTTGGGGTTTCAAAACAAATTCTAATATAGGAAAGTTCAGTGCAGAACAACTTTCTGTTACTAGGAGAAAATAGGCTTTTAAAAAAAGATTTAGAAAACCAGGCGTGGTGGCGTACACTTATAATTCTAGTACACCAGCGGTGAAGGCAGGAGGATCACCTCCAGGAACGGGGAGGCACTGGAGATCGACTGCATAATCTGGTGCCTCTGGGAAGATATTTCCATACAAATCCCTGGAACCCAGGGTACTCTGAAATGCTTCCAGTTTGGTGCTCTTATCTGTGAGGTGGGGGTGCGGTGCTCTCCATCTCTGCAGACACAGGAGCTGATGTACTTGGGACCCTTTGAACTCTTGCCCTGTGTACCTCTGCATCTGTCTGTGCATCTGCATTCTTTACTATGGCTTTTGTTATAGAATAAACCCGTGAATGTGTTTCCCTGAGCAAGTGATCGAACCTGAGGACATGGGAACTTACTCGAGGCCAAGTAGGGCAGAAGTTATAGGTAACCTGAGGAGCCAGAAATCATGCCTGGCATCTGAGGTTGGGCACAGTGACCTTGGACTGAGCCGTGACCCTGTATAGCCAGTACGAACTCCAGGCAGATAGTTTCGGAGTTGCACTGAACTGCAGGATTCCCAGTTGGTGTCCGCAAGAACTGCTTGGTATGGGGAAAAAAACAAAAACCAAACAGAAATCCCATACATTTGGTGAACAGAAATATTGATGTGAGCAGTGGAATAAAAAATCAAATTTTCTTTTCAAATAACTATGGCATTTAATAGTATCGTCAGAAACTATCTGCATCAAAGAGGAGCTAGCTTTAAGGGACTGCTGTACAATCTATGTGACCCGAGGCCACGTACTTACTTATGATAGATTTACTCTAGGAATTACTGTGGAGTGGAATCAGAATCTGCATTGGGATGATGTGGACAATCAACAACATACGGAAATGGGATTTGGAAAGACAGCGCTTCCTGCTGGGCAGCTGGGTGGACTGGACAGGGACTGGGGCAGAGCATCGTCCGCTGGGTGGTCCCTGCCGCTCCTGAACTTTCCTGCCTGCTTTGTCTTCTCTAACCCGCTCCTCTGCGCTCCTTCTCTTTTCTCTTTTCTAGACATTTTAATCCTTTTTTTGCTCTTTTACTTTCTCCCTTAGGTTGCACTCAAAGAGATTTCCACAGTCTGGTCCAGCGGAGGAGAAGGACAAAATTGGCTTCAGATTGATTCCCTGTATCTCCCAAGAGACATTGCTGTAAATAGACCAAAACACAATAGCAAGGCATCTGGGGACCATTTACCCTGCAGCCTCACCTCTCAGGGATGAGTGGTAAGAGAATACATCCCCTCACATCAGTGGTGAACTGAATGAACTGTATCGGGGATCCGAAAGCCTTGAATTCAAATCCAGATCCATTGTTTCCCAGCTCTTTGCTATTAGGCTGACTTGCAACTCCCAGTGTTTAATAATATACTGTGTCTCAAGCACCTCACCAATTTATCATACAGGAAAAAAATTGTTCTTGGAACAGCCAATTATTTGGGACTCTATTAAGTACGCTGACCCCAGTAGGTCTCCCCAGGTCATGTTACCTTTGTAAGATAAAGACAAAAACAAAACAAAACAAAACAAAAAAACCAGTGTTCTATTAAGTGGAAATCTAGTGCTGTTATCCCTCTTTTTTTTTCATATAGCGGTTGAACCAGGGCTTCACACTGAGTTGCATCTGCAGCCTTTTTGTTATTCTGAGGCAGAGTCTCTAAGTCACTGAGTTGCACAGGCTGGGCTCAAACTTGAGACCCTCTTGCTTCAGTCACCCAGAGTGCTGGGTGTGTGCTACTATACTTGGCTTCTACAGTTTTGTTTTGTTCTGTTTTTGTCTTTTTGAGAGAGCAGTTTCACTATGCAGCTCAGGCTGGCCTTGCACTCACTTTTAACCCGGGCTGGCATTGAACTCACAGTGATTCTCCTGCCTCAGCCTCCTGAGTGCTGGGATTACAGACATGCACCACCATGCTTGGCTTTCTACCATTTGTTCATGAATTCTAGAGGAGGTAATTGTTAGGATCATCTATACCTAGAATCTTTTGCATCTGCCTATTTAAGGGATTTTTAAAAACCCCATCCTGTCAACTAGCGATTTTCGTTTCCATTCATACAAAATTTAACCATAAAAGACATTTATTTGCTTGTGGGAAAAGAAGTTCCAGGAGGATGGGAAGAGTTATATCACAAACCTATCAACATAATTAAATGTTGGGATTTTTCGGTTGGTTTTTGGTGCTGGGCTCGCTAGGCAAGCATTCTGCCACGGAACCATATCCCTGGTCCGTTCATGTTTATTTCTGAGATACAGTCTCGTGAAGCTTCCCAGGCTGCCCCTGAATGTGCCACTGCCTACCTCAGCCTCCCCAGAGCTGGGATTATTGGCACACCCTCCTCCCCACTATTAAATATCAAAAGTGTCTTGGCCATTTCTGAACAGTGGGTTCTACTTTACACAAAATGATAATGACGCTTATGTCATGAGGTTATTGTTAAGTGAGGGTTTAATGAGATAAACATGGAAGTCATTTTAAACAATGCCTGGCACGACGTGAGTCACCGTTAGTCCTCCTATTACCATTCTGCTCATGTTCTCGGGCCCAACACCACGGAGCCTGGTCCTCCTCTTTCTTTTGCCTCCTCATTTCCTGTTTGCTTTTTGACAACTACAGACCTATAGCTCAGCATCCATCTGAGACGTTTATGAAAGCTTCTCCTAAACAGAAATAGTTTCCTTGCCAAAAAAGAATCCTGGTGCTGGCTGTTAAGACAAAGCATCTTGTTGCTCACTACTTATGTATTTCAAACTCATATAATGAAATTATTTAAGAAGGTTATTTGCAGATATATCCTGGATTCAAGTCAGATTTCATCCCATATCCTACTAACTGTCCAGTTTACTTATTGCCCAAGTGGTGCGTTTCTTACCTTCGCTGCAGGAGTAGATACTCTTGGTAACAGGCTGTCTGTCACATTTCATTCTGACATAGAGACTTGCATGCAAATGGATGCAATAACCAGTACCGACTGATCCTCTTCCTTTCTCCCCCTTTGTGTTGTGTACAGAAGAGTCTTTATTATGACTAATAAGGCTGTCAGGATCGTATGATTCCTGGCTAAGAAACAAACACAGAATTATCTGACTCCAATGAAAACTGGTAATAACATCAGGTACAACTCCAAGGAGAGACACTGGAGAAGAACTAAGTCATGTCTGTAAGGAATTGTACATCTGATGAATTATCAATGCTTGTACCAAAAATGTCCCACAGAACCTTATGTGCTCCCAGGTAGGGCTTTGGTATCATGGGTATGATACGGGACTCCATTGATTGCGTTAGCATAGTTCTGGGTGTGACTGCGAGGATTTCCTGGAGAAAGGACCATTCTAGTAGGTTGGTGGCCTGAATGGACTGAACGGGCAGGAGGAAGGCAGGCTGCTGCTGCTTGCTGCCTCTGCCTGCTCTGCCAAGGACCGTTTCTGCCTGCTGGGCTCCTCTGCCATGCAACCTTGCCGTGGAAGCAGCTGGCCATGGACTGAAACGTATATAAGGTGTGAGCTAAAATAAATCTTTCCTCCTTCAACTTGTGGCTTCAGGTATTTTGTCCCAGCAACGAGAACATAACTAAGACAGGTGGCATGTATATTTATGCCACATCAGGAAACTCGAGTTTTGTCCTATGAAGCTGAAACAGCTGTCACTATCAGGACAATTAGATGTGCTTCCATGGACAAATTGTTTGTTTATGCTTTCAAAATTTCAGGTTCTCATAATACATACATGAGATCTTTTGTTTGAAAAAAGCTGATTGACCAGCTAGTTAGAACAATTGTAGATATAGATATAGTTATAGATACAGACATAGATATAGATAGATATATCTGTATTTCCGAGATGAGCCCACTACCCCAGCTAGGTGAAGGGCACCCTAGATTGCTCACTGAGGCGCAGCTCCCAGGAGTCCCAATGCTGAGGAGACCACAGTGGGAACAGGATGTGGGGAAGGCATGCCCATGCAGGAAACATAAAAAGACTTGAATGTTTGTATATATTATATAGACCTGTGTATAATAGACACCTTAAAGGATGTGTTTAACCTAATGCAGTCCAATGTCGATCATTAGCTACATAATCTTTCCAAACAAACAAAATAAATTTGAAATGCCTTAGTACTAATTACTACTTTCTTTGGAATTGTTATTGTTATTTAGTAAATGTGGGGTGTGCATCTGTGGACGTGTATGTGGATACTTTTAAAAAGGACACTGGGAGAGATCAATTAAGGATTTCTCAGATATAAACTTTGGTAAGCAGTTTATAAAAATTTGGTACAGTATTAATGAAAATATAGAGAAATTTTTGTTCTTAGAGCATCACTGTTTTGTGACCATTCCCCAGTGGAAAATAAGCTTATGACTTGATTCGAGTCTTGGTTCACAGGCCGATGTGAACACACTGCACACTACAATGACTTTGTGGGGAGTGCAAGTGAAACAAACAGGAGGGTATTGGTGACAGCGGATGATAAACCTGGCAGGACATGTGTTGGATTACAAGTAGGCTTACAAGAGCTTAGCGCTTTTCAGGGACATTGCCTTTTATATAATATTTTGTGGTATTTATATGCAGGTCAGGTTCCTGAAGAATAGTTATGTTATAAAAATATGTAATACAACTAGCCTTATGAAAACACCCAGTACGCAAAAGTACCCTCAGTCCTGGGTTTTCTGGGGTGGGGGATTTATTAATTCAGCATACCATCTGGTCCATCTTATATTTAGTGTTCAATCTCTAGGGCATTTTTGTTTATAGATGGGCAAAGAGCAGGTAAAATAAGAGGAAAATTGGTTGTGTGTGTGTGTGTGTGTGTGTGTGTAGGCATATATGAAAAGTTAAGGCCTTTTAAATACTATTTAATATTCTGTTGTTTTGGGACAAGTTTGTTCTTTGTGATTCTATTTCTGAAATAATTATGGTTGTGAACAGGACTTTGGGAGCCAAGCATCCTGTGGGAGACTGATGCGTGGCCTCATCACCTCCCTTCTTACAGAAGAAGCAGACTCCAGAGATACATGGTGGTCTGCAAAGTGGGGGGACAAAGTCAGACTCCTGTAAATCTCCACAGGAGCCAATGAACAAACTCTCCTGCCAATCCTAATTAGAAACCAATTGAAAAACAAGTCACAGCAGACAGGAGGCTGACTGCTGTCACTCACAGCCTTGCCACCTCCGCCACGATTACTGTGGCTGGCGTTCTTGTCTACCCTGAAATCCTGCCAGGTTTGCACCCCAGGGTTAATAAGGTCTGGGGGCTGGACCGCTGCAGACCTTCCCTGCAAGCTGAGCATCCCTGGACCACGTGGGGCATCTCGGAGCACTTAGACCCCAGCAGAGGGCAAAGCCTAGAGGTCCTCCTCACGGGAAACACAGGCCAGAAAAGCTGCTCCTTCGCTGCCTCCTCCCAGGTGTTAGTCCGGGCGAGAAAAACGGACGCTTCCTGTTTCTGTGGAAATCCATGTTTATTTCTCCACCGACTTTACATTCATCGCTAGCATCGTTCCCTCCTGGTTTTGCTGCACCTCTTTTCATTCCCCTTATTCTTCCCCCAGCTTTCTTTCCCTGCCTAGGTGTAGTCAAAATATGTGCGGGATGTTTAAATTAAAAAAAAAATTACAGTCAAAGATACATTGCATCAATCCTCCCAGCGTGCTTCCCTGGATGTGAGCACACTCATGGCATCCTTCTCCCGCTTCCTGACAACTGCGGGAGTCTTCTTTCGTGGGTTCCTTTGTAAGGTGTATGCTGCTGCCCTGCGGACGGGCGGGCTCAGGACTTTAGTGTGTGTTTTCGCCTATCTTACGGATGTGGAACCACGTGACTTTATCTCTTCCCGAATGTCAAAAAGAAAAATAAATCAATAAAGTAAAAATGACCATGAAAAGTAAAGATTTGAATTGACTCAGGACATCAAGGCAGCTGTGGTAACACAACAAAAGACACTCAGGAAAGAGGACTCCAGAGCTACTTCTGAAAGCCGCCAGAGCACTGGGGTGAGTGGGTTTGAAGCTGAGAGGAATATTTTGAGGGATCATTTAAAATTTCTTTTTAACATTTACTGTATTTTCTGCTTCTTTGGGGAATTTGTTTCTTTTCTAAATGTGATCAAGTTTTTTTTCTGTGTAGTTATTTGATTGCCTTTGGCATAGCGTGACTACGAAGTGAGTATTAGAATTTTATGGGTTTCTATTTGGTTCTCCTTAAATTCTCCAGGAAAAATCATAACCCATTGTTGGCTTGACCACATTCTTCAGAGAAAAACAGACTTAATAACAAAATGTGTGGCAGATGCAAAGCACCACAAAGCTCCCCGCCTAACTTTGCACCATGCGTGATATTTTTATCACTAAGCCATACGCACTGAAGTGTTGATGTGGCACCAAGCGACGGAGAGTCCCCCGAGGCCCACACAAACCTAGCAATTGTGGCATTATGGGTGTTTCTAATTAAAGTGTTTCAGGCCTTGAAGAAGAAACGCAGTTTTCTGCAAACAGCATGCCCATTGACAATGTGGGAGAAGCAACAGAAATAAAATGATACTGTGGGCCTATAATTTGGTGAAATAAAATCCCAAGTATGCAACACAAGTAATTATTTCAAACGTACACATTTGATGAAAACCAACTAAATATGTACCAACACTGAAACACACCAGTGAAACGGAAGCAGGTTTTCAAAAGCAGGTGATGCACACTCTTAACAATGCCCAGTCAGTCTCTGCCCGCCTGCCAGTCTCCCAGGCCTTGCCTCTGGGGCCCCTCTGCTCTCACGCTGTGTTTAGAGCCTGTCTGATGAAAACAGATACATACTTGGCCTGGTGGTTTTTCCTCCTCCTCTTCTCCTCCTCCCCCACTTTTCCTCCTCCACCTCTTTTTCCTCTTCCTTCAAATAAAATGGATTTTTAAAAAAATCGGTACCAGGGATCAAACTCACAACCACACACTTGCAAGGCAGGCGCTTATGCAACTGAGCTAAATCTCCAGCCCCTAATAAAATGAATTTTGAAAAAAGAAAAAAACATAAAATTTTGGGCTTGGTATATAATGAAGTATAGTAAATGCTGTATAAATATAGGCTCCTGTTATGTACATTGCCAAATTCAAAAACATAACTCTCTGGTGCTGACTGAATTCCAACTCTTTCTCTTTCCAAATTGGTGAATAACCAAATTTAAAATGAGCAAATTTTGATTAAGGGAAACAAGATTGCTAAGGGTTAGGTTTCAGAGAGAAAAATGACAGCACCACCACAAACAAAGAATAAAATATTGACATTTGCCACCTCATAATGCTACATTCTGCTGATTAATATTTAGTGTCTGTGAAATGTGATTCAATATACCTCAAGAAAGAGGCAAGATGTCTACTTGCGCATTTTGAGGTTTGTAAAGAGGAAACTCCAGTTCCTCATTCAACTGCGGGATTCAGGCACTGGCTGCTGTCGTCGAGAGGATCTGCTGATTTGAGCCTGAGTTGTGTTAGAATGAGGCAGTTCTTTATGAAGCAGAATGCAGAGAAAGATTGGACAAGGATTAGCCAGAAGTTATCAGCCAGTGATGCAAAGCTCAGACAACTGAGGGCCACCGTGAGGTCCGGGGCCTCAGTTAGAAGGGACCTAGCCAGGCACTGAATGATGCATGCTCTTGGGTTAGCAAAAAGGTTAGCTGAGCACGATTCCCAGATGGGAATAATTAGTGGACTGGCGATTTGGAGGCCCTAAATCTACTGCTAGGAAAGTTCAATTAGCAGTTCTGCAAGCATCCAGAGTAAGACTCCGATCCTTTACACTGGCTAATTTATTTTGAAATATCTTATTTTGACCCTCGAAATCTTTCAATAGCCATTTCTAACATTATCACTAGGATTTATTCTTTAAAACTGAGAAAAAAATTTCAGATTTGAAAAGAATTGCTAGATTTACTAATCAATACAACTGTCAAGTTGGCAGATTTGTGACCTCATTTTTATATAAACACAAAAGAGAGCAATTCAGGTTAACAAATCACAGATGACTGGAGACAGGCCAGATTATTGTTTCTTATTGGTTGTTTTTGCAGGATTTCAGCCTTTTAGGGATCATTTAAAGCCAGTTTTCTCATTTGGCCTTGCGTACTGTTAACTGCTCAGGCTTGTATACACTGTAACTCAGGCTGGAAGCCAATAGTCAATGATGGGATTTTCTGGGTGCGGGGCTGAGGGTGCAGATCGGTGGTAGGGCATTTTCTCAGTATGGGCGAAGCCTTAGGTTCCATCCCCAGCACGGCAGGAGGAAAGGAAGGAAGAAAGGAGGGAGAGAGCAAGGAAGGAAGGGCCAGTGTGCATTTCGCAGATTTATAGTAAGACTTCTAAAGCTACGATAAGGTGGAAGATACAGAAGAACACGTAGGTCTTTTCTAGAGTGAGAGGGTAGAAAGGGTATTGACATTAGACACAGGAAATGCCTCCAGTGTGGGCTTTTCTTGACTAGGTTGCATACTCCTGTTTCCAGAGCATCAAAACCTTGGAGACTGTTTAGAAAATTTTGGATGATGTTAAGGTACTCTATAAACTGAATGCTGTTATCTTTAATTATCAGATATTTTTAAATAAGTACTTTGTGTCTCAAGTGTGTAAAGAAAAATCACACACACACACACACACACACACACACACACACACACTCACACTTTCCATCAATCCAGGAAGGGAAGCACAGTTAACAGCCATGGACTGACTGTCTTCAGATGAATGGTTTTATCTCCTAGAGTTTTCTTTTCAAATTAAGATGTAGAGGAGCCTGGATGGGGTGGGCTAGTCTGCTGAGGTTCTCTTTACCGGAGATGAGATAAGGCTGCTCCTGAAGCTTCTCTGAAGCTGCAGCATTTGTTGGGATGAGGATAGACTATGACCTCCAAAGCAAGAGCTTTATGCTTGGCAGGTCAGCTGATCCTAACACCACGTCTTACAGCGGCTATTTAGAAGGACTTTGGGGGCTAAGGATATAGCTGAGTGGCACGAATGCCTGCCTGCCTGGCAAGTACAAGGTCATGAATTCAATGTCTAGGAACTTTGAGTAACAGAAAGGTACCTAGATCTGTTCCTTCCTCTGGGTATCATTTAGCTATTAGTTTGCTTTCTTATAAATTCTGTTTCCAGTTTCTCTGCAAGAAAAGATAAAAGGAAATCAAGATCATAAAATCTTTTTGGCATAAGAAGAGTTTATCAAGAGTAAATCAAGCTTAATATCTTGTTCACAAGGATGATTCTCAAAGTGTGGTCCTTGGATTGCAGGGTCATGATCAGCAGGGATTTTACCAGAAAGGCTAATTCTCAGACCTGCCTCCCCAACCCATCGTTCAGGCATTCTGGGTAGGACCTAGCAATCTGCATTTTTGTCTTTCCTGCAGAGGATTCTGCTGCAGGCCACAGTTTGAGAATCATGACCCTGGTGTGGCTGCAGTGTATGTGTGGGAAGGTCTCACTGACTTGCATGAGACAGCTAAGGGTACCCTTTTCCAAGAGTGTAACTCAAGGGAAGGACCAGGTGTGCAGAATGTCTCAGCTAGAGACAGGGAGGAGGGGTCCCCACACTTGATGTCCACAGCTCCTCACTGGACTTCACACCGTGATAACCAATTCTGGGACAGCAGCAGCAGTAGCCAGCCACGGGAACGAGACAGGCCGAGACCCAGGTTCACAGAACAGCCAGTGTTGCCGTCTTTGGCATTTTCCTGCCCTTCAGAGCACAATTATTGGAACTGTGAAAAGCATGAGTTCGAGTCTCACTTCTTCCATCACCTTATTTGTCCATAAGAACTTTGGGAAACTTCAGTCCTTAGAGGTTTGATTTCTTCATCTTTGGAATGAATATCTTCTGTAAAGTGTTGTGCGGTTATATGTTTCACACACAGTAGGTGCCCACTGAACATGCCTTCCCTTGCTCCCTGAGTACCAGGGTGGGTACTTAGTTTGCAGTGACCGCGGTCACTCTGTCTGGGGTATTATTGCTAGAGTCTGGATCTTACATGCTCTCAAAGCCCCACGTGTTGATGGCTTGGTTGCTGTCGTGCTGTTGGGCCATGGTGGACCCTGGCCCTCACCTTCCATTCTCTTTCCTCCCGATTCCTGTGAGGTGACCAGTCTGCTTCTGCCATGATGTTCTGTGCTACCACAGGGCCAAGCAATTATGGATCTAACCTATCAAACTGTGAGCCAAAAGTAAACCCTTCTTTTTTAAAAAAATCAGTTATCTCAGGTATTTTGTCACAGTGATGAAAAGCTAACATATTCATATATAACCATTGTTATTTACCTGTGAGCCCTGCTTGTAGGGATGTAAGCACATTTTCTCTATTTTATTTTTAACTGATGAATAATAATTGTATATTACAAACAGCACTTTTTAGGGTGCTGGGGATTGAACCCAGTGCCTCATGCATGGTAAACAGGGTAGGTTTACTATTAACACTCAACCCTGGTACATTTCCTTATAAGAAAGACGAGGGTAATTTTATAAATACAAACCTAGGGTAAGTTTAAAAAGTTGGCTTAGATGAAGAAATGTCAAATTATTCAGCATTGTTTAAAATATTGACAAAATAAGATGTTGCAATTGGGGAAGGAATTGGTCAAATTCAGATTTTAGTAGCACAATACTATATTTCACAGTCATAATATCTAGCAAGCTCTTTTCTTGACATCACTGCAGGAGTCCTTGGCAGGAAGTGACTGCCAGTGGCCAAGGGACCGTGAACTGTCCAAGAAGGTGGATTGCCCGTACCTGGGCCAGAACTGATCCACAGAGATTATCATTATTACTATTATTATTTTGGTTTTTTGAAACAAGGTCATGCTACATAGTTCAAGCTGGCCTTGAGTTCATTATGTAGCCCAGGGTGGCCTCGAACTCACAGCAATCCTCCTGTCTCAACCTCCCTAGTACTGGGATTACAGGCATGTGCCCCACCAAGCCCGGCTCACTACTGATTTTTCAAACGCCTGTTTCAGAGGACATAGAAGACGAATTCTCTTCTTGCAAAAATTGTATATACTATTTGGGAAGGCAGAGCACATACAGATGGAATAATAAAAGACAAAATTTGAAGTAATAGGTTGGCAGGTCCTCACAAATAGTTTGTAAAAAGTGACCAACGTTTTGCAGAAACAACTAAAAAAATGGACAAACGCAGACAGGGCACTGAGAAAGGCTTCCTGAAGGCCTTCGAATTTGTCTTGGGTTTTGACAAAGATGAAACATGGATTAAAGAAAAGTTGTGAAAAGGTAAGTTAGAGGAAAGGGAATCACCAAATGTGCAGGGGTGGAGAGGCAAAGACTATTTCACATAGCTGTAGAATCACTGAAATCAGGGCTCCTTTCTTCTTGCGCCCTAACATTTAAGAGGAGCAGGAAAGTATGCGCAGCAGGCTGTTCGCCCCTCTCTGCCTTCCTCACCACACAGTTTCTGTAACTAGAGCAGCACCCCAAGTATTTTTTTACTGATTGCTTTGTGCTTGCCCCTCACATTTCATGTGCCCGGTCGCTGTTTTCACTGGATTCGTTTATGCAATGTCTGGTTTTGTTTTCTCCTGGGACATCACAGAGGTGCAGAGGAGGCAGAGCTGAAATTCCAGCTAAACGCCGCCCCTCTGCCATCAGTTAGAGGCTCCCTTCCCAGGGGAAAAGCTTCCTTCCCTAAACAATGACTGCAGCCACACATTGCTGTTAGGGCCACGTTAGAGATAAAAATTCCTGAGAAGTGCTGCGGAGCCCTGCGGGCCTGGCTGGCCCTGCTGGGCGACTCCTGAGTGGGGACCGAGGTCTTTTGGGTCTCTTTGTCAGCGAGGGGGCGCCTGGGTTAGAGCAAGGAAGGGCTCCAGGGGTCGGGAGCAAAGGTGGCTTCCGGTTCGCGTCCCTCCCTCTCAGGAAGGCAGCATCCCGGTCTTCTGCAATCCTGCAGCTCGGTGACCTCCCCCGGGCAGGGCGGCTCATCCGCGCACCAGGTGCCAGGAGACCGCGCGGCGGGAGCTGGGGGCTTGTGTTCTAGTTTCTCCGCGGACTGAGCTCCTCGGGGTGCGAGGGTTTGGAGGTGCCCCTCCGCCTCATTACCTCTGTCGAGGAGAAACTGGTGAGAAGAGGCACGTCCCAAATGCATTTCATTTCAGTAAGCAAACTCCAAAGGCGAAGAACCCCAGCGCTTTGAAGCAGTTCGTTTCTGCTCTTCCACCTAGGAAGCTGAACCCTCAAGTTCTAATTCTACAGGGCAAAGTAAAAAATTGCAAGAAAACAAAAACAAAACCCACCCCCTGCTGGGTACTGGGGTCCCGCGTGGAGTCGCGCGCGGGTTTCCCGGCCTTAGCGCAGACGCCCAGAGCGCAGCCCGGAGCCTGGGTCAGCTCGGCCAGCGCTGGAGCGGCTGCTGGGACGTCGGAGCGGGACCTCCGGGGGGCGCGGAGCTGAGGGGTCCGGAGCGGGGCGGAGCGGAGACGGCGCTGCCTCTGCGTCCTCCCCGAGGGGGCGACGCCCCGCCCCTGCCGCGACCTCCCCGAGCCCGGCCTCGCGCGGGAACCGCCCCTCCCGCCCCCTGCTCTGCCCCGGACGCCCCGGCCCCGCCTCCCCGTGGGGGGAATGTAACACTGCCTCTGGCACTTTTTAAAAATTTATTTTAATTCAGGGGATGCGACGCTCCGCGTCCGGCTGCCTTCGCTTCTGTTCCGCTCGCCCCCGCGCCGCTCTCGCCCGAGGGATGCGCGCGGGGAATAAATAGATGCGCGGCCGAGGCGGCGCGAGGGGCCGGGGGACCCCATTGGGGGAATCTGATCCAAGGAAGCCGTGACTCGGCCGGGGGAGGAGAGGCGCCCAGATCGCGGCGCGCGGCGGAGCCGGCGGATCGCGCCTCCCGCAGGACCATGGCCCGCGGAGCCCACGGCGCCCACGGCGCCCCCCGGGCCACGCTGCTCGCCCTGGCCGCGCTCTGCCTGCTCCGCGCGCCCGCAGCCGGGGCGGCGGCCTGCGAGCCCGTGCGCATCCCCCTGTGCAAGTCCCTGCCCTGGAACATGACCAAGATGCCCAACCACCTGCACCACAGCACCCAAGCCAACGCCATCCTGGCCATCGAGCAGTTCGAAGGGCTGCTGGGCACCCACTGCAGCCCGGACCTGCTCTTCTTCCTCTGCGCCATGTACGCGCCCATCTGCACCATCGACTTCCAGCACGAGCCCATCAAGCCCTGCAAGTCGGTGTGCGAGCGGGCCCGGCAAGGCTGCGAGCCCATCCTCATCAAGTACCGCCACGCGTGGCCCGAGAGCCTGGCCTGCGAGGAGCTGCCGGTGTACGACAGGGGCGTGTGCATCTCTCCCGAGGCCATCGTCACGGCGGACGGAGCCGGTGAGTCCGCACGCTGCCCACACGTCCTCGCCCCTTCTTACTCCCCTTCACTCTCAGATTCCGTCTCAGGATCCCTCGGTCTCCCCCTAGATCACCGTCCTGTGGAGCACTTAAAAAAAAAATCTCGCGCTTCTCCAAAGGGACGCAGTCTCCCTGTGGGAGATCGGCCTTTCTGACACCCCATTCATTCCACTCCCGTCTCCTCTGGCTCTCCACTTTCTACGCTTTACGCCTGAAAGTAGCCACACTTGGTACACTGATGGGCTTGTCTTCCTAGTTTGGAGTTTCCTTGCCCCACTCTCCTGCAATCTCAGTTAGCAAGTTTCTTCTGTATCGAGCGTTTTAGGTGCTTGAGATTGTACGGAAACAACCTAAAACTGAAACCTTTATTTTCTTCTAATCACTGAAAATGCCAAGATAATTTCAGGGACCCTGCCCCAGCCCACAGATGTTTAGTACTGTGTGTTTTGCTTAGAATCCTGTTTGAGCGATTGCCTTCACCTTAAATTCCTCCCTCCTTTCAATGAGACAAATTGTATTTCCATTCTGGACTGACACTGCTGAGAAACTTTGCTCTGCATTGCTAATCAGCTTCTGCAGCTTGCTTCAATCATGGAGCCGGTGGGCTGAAATTACTGAGCTCTTTTCGCATGCCTAAAGTCACTTCGCAAAAGACATAGGGATGCAAGGAGTTATAGTTAGGCACCTTATCTCCTTACACCCATGAAATAGTTTCACCCCTTACCTCACTCTTGTGCTCTGCAAATGCTGTCTTTAATACCTAGTTTCATGCTTCTTTGTGCTTTATATGCACATTCATTTCAAGTTTTCTCTACCATGAAACTTTACTGTAGTTCTCTGTTTCGTGGAATGAATCACAAATTGTCTTCTCCCTTGTGTTTGGTCAAATTATGACATTTGTAACTTTAAAACTCCAACTAAGTCTAGTTCATTATGGTCCATTTATTTCAAACTCAATGACTGCCAACTAAGCCAAACCTCAGATTATATTCCTCATATACTTTATTTATTTATTTATGTACTAAGAATTAAACTCAGGACCTTGTGCTTGCCAGGCAGGTAATGTGCCACAGAGCTATATCCCTGGGCCTCTTCATTTACTTTAAAATTGAAACATTTTGTTTTGTTTTGCTTTGTTTTACACTGTGGTCCTCTTTGGTAGCTTCCCAGGACCAGCTCTGTTCTGAGATGTGTTGACTTGATAGTCTCATCAATGTTCATTTATTGGACATCAGCTTTGTCTTCTGCTGCCCCTGAACTTCTCACATAGGCTTGTGTTTGCAGTTGCATTTCTAGTTAAATGTTATGTTATTCAGATAAGTTACACTCATTCATTAACATAAAATGAGAAGAGAGCGAGGCAGAGACTTGTACAAACAGCTAAAAGACCAAAACCAGAGGTACAGATTTCAAGAACTTATTGATGGTCACCTCACTGAGTTGATCAGTCTTTGAAAGAACATAGTGTCTTTTTTTTTTTGCATAGGGTCTCATATATAGTTCAGGCTGGCCTTGAACTCACAATGTAGTCCATGCTGGCCTGTAACTCACAGCAGTCCTCCTGCCTCAGCCTTTTGAGTGCTGGGATTACAGGCATGTGCCACCATACCTGGCATGTCTTCTTGACGTTACTCAAGAACCGAGAGCTAGATGGGTAACTTAATCAGAAAGTATTTCTTTTTTGTCTCCGGGTTGATATACTCTTGAGGCTTTGTACCTGCCCCAGTCCCTGGCCCCACAGACTCTGGAAGAGCTCAGTGCAGTGGCTGCCTTACGTGCCAGGCACTTAGCCCCAGTTAAATGCTCACACTCTGCAGGCCAAGGGCTAGTAATGAGGTGGCAGTGGTTCATGCTGAAATGCATCCTCCACTGAAAGGGCAAAATTTGCTCTTAGAGCCCTTTGAGAGAGGGACCTGGCATGAGTGAGGTTTGGCAAGGTTAGTGGCTCTCAAAAAGCCACAGTCAGTATGGATGGGAAGCAGTTTCATTAAGTGACCCCAAGTAACCTATCACCACACACCAAAAGCAGAACAATTGCCTCATTGAAAAGCTCCAATACAACTTGCATGGAAATTGTCAGTCCAGAAGACCCGATTTCTGAGTTGCTTTATAATGCCATAGTATTTGTTTTGCTGACAGCATCCTTGTTGGAGAAATAAGTAGCAGGAGGTGATTGTTGAAATCGTATTTTAGTGGTGCTCCTCCTCCTCAAACCTTCCGTATGAACCAGAACTATGGTGGTTGGAAAGACCTAAGAGGGTCGTGAGATGGGAACAGAAGGGTAGATTGTAGCCTGCCAGGTTCCCTGGTTTCCAGGGTCAGTACATTGAAAGTTACATGCAGTTTGGTCAAGCTGTCAGGTACCTAGAGTTCCTTAGAAACTACCATATGTGACCTGTCTTATTTATGATGCAATATACTCTTTGATTTACTGGGATACGGTCGTTCATGACACATATTTTTTTCCTCCATATATATACCACATCCTGTGTCTTATGATTAGACTCTGTCCAGCCAATATAAAAATGAGGGTGCCTCAATAAATGGGATCAGCAGGAGTTCCTGTGCATGTTGCTCTGTTCCCTCGTGGTACATTGTGACTCCCCCAAAATGTTTACGACATTTCACAAAGCAAAGTCTTACTGAAATAGAATAATGCTTCATATTACTTTTCACTAGCAAAACACTAAGGATAAAGCTACTTTTATAAAGAACAGGTTAGACGTGGACATTACTAATAAATTAAATTTATTCTCCTTACACACGTAATATTTACTATGGCTCCATATGCTGCTTCCCATGCTTTATCTACGATCTCATTTCAGCTAGTTAATCAACACATTTAGTTAAATATTGACTGTTGCACGATGAGGAAAGAGTATGGTCTTCGAGTCAGGCAAAGTGTTGAATCTCCACTTTTCTCCCATCAGTTTGCAGAAAATGTGCATAACCGCTCTGATTCAGTGTTTTAGCTATAAAACAAGGACCAAACTTCTTACATCCTAAGGGTGCAAAACAGATTGAATTACAGAGCATGTGAAGCATTAAGTCTAGTACCTACTACATAGCAATCCTGGAGGATTCGCTCAAGTAATAGTAACTATCATTGCTATATCACATTGACTGATAATTCCTTTCTTTGCAAATAAATACAGGTACAGCCTAGAACTTGTGTCAGTTCATTTCTGGGAAACACATTTTTACACCAGGCCCTAATGGGAGAAGCAGATCTTAATTCTTGTGATTATATAAAGTTAATGGTTGATATTATACAAACCAACCTGGGCTGCAAGCCCAAGAGCAAATCCCCTTGGGGAATAACAGGCGATGGTTAATTATGACCCTTGACCGCAGTTCCTTATAAACAGCCTATGTCAAGAACCAAGACTGAGCCGGTCGATGGTGCACTATTTCACAGCTATTTCCACCCCAGCCACCGTCTGCCATGCCAAGGGCTGTATAATCGCCCCTCAGTGATGCTGGTCTCTGCGCAGCGCTGCTCTGTCCCTGGGCTCCTGCTCAACACGCCCTGTGCCCTCGCGCCCAGCAGAGGTGCCAGCTTCAGCGCGCACAGACAGCAGCGCGATCATTTCTCTCCTCTCTGGGAACAGGCGGCCTTTTCTTTAGCTCTGATCTACAAATATTTGAGGGGCCAAATACCAAGAAGGAAGGCCAGGGGAGGAATAAGGAATGGGAAGGAGAAATGGAAATTTTAGATTGAGAGAGAGAAAAAACATGGTACATACAGGGCTAAGCGTCCCTCACCGTGTGAAATATAGAAAGACACTGCATGAGGCCTGGCAGAGTATCTCGGTGTTATGGCATTGATTGTATTTGGGTAATCTGATCACCAGTGATAGGATATCTTACGTCGTCCCTAAATATTTTTAACAATTTATTTTTTTTAAAATTCCTTTTTACCTGACTTTCAAGTAGTCATTGAACGAGCAAAATGGACTAAGTTATATTTGGTCTTTACTTTTCTGCCAGCTGTCTAGAAAAGGAGGCTTGTGGTTTTGTGTAATGAAGATCTGGATGCTTTGCCAAAGCAGAGAGACTCCAAAGTATTAGAGTTACGGGTCCTTCTTCGGAATTGTAGATTTGCAGTTGCTTTTGTACTGTGACAAGAGAAGTCCCTCGCTGTTGCTCTTGGTCGAGAATCGAGTCGGTAAAGGACGAAGCACGACAGAGATGTTTAATAATAACATCGCTGCGGAGAGGGTGCGCCAGCCTCCGGCCGGAGGTCGCAGTAGCAGCACGGTAGCTTCATTGTCCTAGCAGCTCTACGGCAAGTACTGTTGGTCCCATTTTGCAGAAAAGAAAGCCAAGGCATTTGGAGAAATAAAGTGACTCGAGAAGTTAGTTCAGTTGGTAAGAAAATGTTTTCGAGCCAAGACCTCTTCCACTCCGTGCTTTCTCTTTTATTAAGAAATACGGCTCCTCGGCTTTATAGTCTGTTGTCTTTTGCCCATCTGGTTACAGTTAAAGGGACAATTTTTTCACTGTCCCTTTGAAAGCCCATTTGTATGTGGCTTAAGGGAATGAAGCAGACATGGACTCCAAGAGCCGTGGAGGTGGCAAAGGCGTGCATTCCACATCATCTCCTCCAACTCGGACCTCAGGGTGGACCCCTCAGCTCCCACCCATGAGCCTCTTCCTGGTTGGTGTTTCCTGTGTCACTGAGAGCCCACACACCCTCGCTGCCCAGACTTAGGAGTCAGTCTTGCTTCCCTCCATTTCGTCTCTCACATTCAGTCAGGTCTGCTGCACCTACTGGGACTGCCATTTGCACCCCCTTCTCTCCGAGGCCTTTTCTTAGTTTGGAGCCCCGCACTTTTACATAGATTGTGGCCAGATGATGATAACTAGTTCCCTTGTCTCCAGGATGCCTCCTTCTTAGCTCACCAAGGAAATGAAAAACCTGTTGCTTGCACGCCTGTAATCCTGATACTCTGGGATGCTGAGGCAGTAGGGTGTGAGTTTGAGCTTTATTCTGGGAAGTTTAGTGATTGAGTGAGATATTGTCTCAAATATAAAATAAAAAGATCTGGGGATGTAGCTCAGTGTAGATACTTTGGATTCAATCTTCAGCACTGCCAAAAAAAAAAAAAACCCAATAAAATTTAAAACGTGAAAGAAGTAAAATACCCTGACACCCTCAAGCCTTCATGATCCTTCTCTTGCTTCCTTTTTCTCTGGTTATTATGTTTTCTGCTCAGCCGCACTGGTGGATATTCAGGTCGCAGGATGCATATTGCCTTTCGAACCCTAATACCTTTTGCAGTACACATCCCCACCTGGAAAACCCTCCTTCCTCACCTCCCACAGCTGCTTTAAATTCTTCCTCCAGAACCTTTGTGATCCCCACCAGAAATCCTTGTGCCTCAAAATCTAACAGTACAGTTATCTATTCTTTTAGTTCAGGATCATTTTGATAGTAGAGTTCCTAAACTTAACTTCCCAACAGCATTTTTGGGGGGATAATTTATGGTCATAAAACTCTTTTATAGTTTTAATGACTGGCTTCTAAATATTTTTCAAAATGTAATAATGTTTCCCTGTGGATGTAAGTGTAAGAAGGAAAACATTCCCCTTGGCTCAAGGGTTTTAAAGGAGATTTCCTTTTCCAACAGAAGAGTCTTATTTTTCATTTTCATATAACTTTTGTACGCTAAATGTTTCAAGTGTTGTAATTTCTTCATCTACCAGGATATTATTTTTATATAAACCCTATGTGTTTTATCACATTATTCAGAAACAGAAAATCTACTGGCACATTAATCTCCAACATGAATATAGTTATCATGAATGAAGTTTGATTGGAATACAAGCCCTTAAGTTAATATATGGCCAAGTTGAGCAAATGTTTTAGAACTAGTATTTGCTGCCTGCTTATCGATTGATTTTTAGACTGCTATCTTTCCTTGAATAGAGCTTTTTAAACACCAGCTGAGATCTGGAGGTGTAGCTCAGGGAATGCACAGGGACCTGGGGTCGATTCCCCACCACCGGAAAAACAAACAAAACCCGTTGATAATGACTAAACCTGACAAAGTAATTCATTAACTATAATTGTGGTCATTGGTGTCCTGTAAACCCCTCTTTGTTTAATTTAGGATATATTGGGACAGTGACAGAGGAAAAACATTATTTTCTGTTAGGATACACTACACGGAGGCATTACATTCATTTAGCTAAGGTGTTAATCAAGTTTTAACTCATATATAAAAGCATGAGTTGGAGTGTCACTGAGTCCATATGGGGAAGGAGGGCATTCTGGTGGGGCCCTGGGTGCTATTCATTAGAGGCCGCTTTCTTAATTAGAGCAAACAAGACCTTTTTTGTGACCATAGTCTGGTACTGCAGCATCATGAAAAGAACCAATGACAGTATCTAGTAATTATCACATCTATTAACTGCACTGGGCATGAATTGTTTCTGGGTATACGTTTGCTTTCTGCGAAGATCTGCTTATTCTGTAGCTGACAAAAGGGGCTGGATGCTTTCTAAATGTTTCCTGAGGGCACCCCGGCATTTGCTGGGTGCACGCCTCTTGAGACATCTATTTATTCACCAGTGTGTTTGATTCTGTGTAATCAAGTCACAGTGGTTGGGTGAACGCCTAACGTTTGCACGGATTTCACTGTGATAGGGTTCTCATCACTTATAACTTTTCTGAAATTCAAATACAAGTTACTTATTAGAGCCTGAAATTTATGCACAGTTGATGGGGATTCGAAAACAGCCCTTTTCAGTCACCCTGAGGAGTAGCAACATCCTTACTTGTCACACTAATAAGAGTGCCAGCCTCACCTCCCTGGGACACCTGGTTCTGACCAGCTCCAGCTTGCCACTGGATTAGGTTTTTGTGTAGGAATTCTTGAAGCCATAATAGCAGATATGTTATGGTTCTTTCCTTGTCACCTTTCAGATTTTCCTATGGATTCTAGTAACGGAAACTGTCGAGGGGCCAGCAGTGGTGAGTATCCCAGTGTCGTCCTGGTTTTCATCTGTGATCATCACATTGGTCTTTCATGCAGTCTTCATCCTCCAGCCTTCTCTGTGGAAGTTTGTGCCCTAACATTTTAAAAGTCAAGTCCAAAGTATTTCTCGGGCCACTTCACAGGGTCCCTCCTGAAAATCCATGAGCTAGTCTCCAATAAAGCTTTCCTTACTTCCTTTAAAAAAGTTATTTATGGGCTGGGGATTTAGCTCAGTGGCATAAGCGCCTGCCTTGCAAGCAAGCAGTCGTGAGTTCAATCCCTGGTACCAATAAAAAGGAAAAAGGCCAAAAAAAAAGTTATTTATTTGTATTAATGTCATGTTTAATGTTAGGATAAAAATAAAATTGACCTTTTCTTTTGCTATATACTGATGGTTTGATATCTGAAGTTTTAATGAGTGTATAAATTCGTGTAACCATCATGATCAGGATACAATACAATTTTATCAGCCCCCAAAATACCTTCATATCAAATCCCTTTATAATTGCATGTTTCACCTACCCTGAACCACTGATAATCCCTCATCTGTTCTCTGTTCACTTACTAGTGTGTTTTTTGGGGATTGCCATTTAAGTAAAATGATAGAGGATGGTGACCTTCCGCGAATGGTTTTTTTTTCACTGAGCGTAATGTCTGAGAGTTCCCAAGATTTCACATGTGTCAATAGCCCATTCCTTTTTGTGACTGGATATTGAATATATTTTCATTTGTTTATCCATCACTCTTAGAAGGACAGGTAGGGTTTTGTTATGTTTTGTTTTCTTAGGTATTGGCAATTGTCAAGAGGGCTGCTATAAACCTTCATATACAGGGTTGGTATGAATGTGAATTTCATTTCTATGGGGTGAATATCTTTCATTTCTATGGGGAGTAGAATTTCTGGGATACATGGTAAGGATATGTTTAACTTTATACACCTCTGTCAAACTGTATCCAGAATGGCGGTCAAATTTTGCACTAATACAGAGAATTTCAGTTGCGCTGTATCCTTGCTGGCACTTGGAACTGTCGGTTTTTAAAAAAAAAATGTTAGCTATTTTAATAGGTGTATAAATATAGCTTAGTACTTGCATTTTCCTAATAATGATGCTGAATAATCACTTTCTGGGCTTATTTGCCATCAGATAAATTCTTTCTGGTGACTTGTTAGTTCTGCTATTTTGTTTGTTTCTAAGTAATGAGTTTTGAGATTCTTGATTATATTGCAAATACGAAGAATGATCTTTTGGTTTCATTCTGTTTTTCTATTTTCAATTTTTTTGATTCCTATTTTATTTTGCTTGTTCTGGATTCCTTTAAGGGTACATGCTTTATATTTAAGAACTTTCCTATATTTTTATATTTGAGAACTTTCTTATTTTTAAAGTATAATTTAATGCTATAAATACCCATCAAAGTGTAACTTTAGTTGAACACCACAGATTTTGATAGTTTCTAAAAATTTTTCTTCAGTTTAAAAATGTTTTCTAATTTCGTTTGAGAATTATTCTGTTTAATTTGTTGCTATTTAGGAATTTTCCTTTTTTAAAAAAAAATTCTGTTATGGTCAGAGAACATACTTTATATGATTTCAGATCTTCTAAATTTATTAAGGTTTATTCTATGACCCAGGAAGTGATGTATCTTGATAAATGTTTCATATGCTCTTGGAAAAAAGTGTGTTTTACAGTTGAACAGAGTATTCTTTAAACGTTCATTTTATTCAGTTAACACTTGTATTTAGTTCTTTTATATTCTTGCCAATTTTTTTATCTCTTAGAGTGATGTGTAGATCTCCAAATATTTTCATGGAATTTTAAAATCTCTTTTTTAGTCCTGATAGTAGTGTTTTGTGGATTTCAAAGGGCCATTATTGGACACATATATTTAATATTTTCACATCTTCTGGCAAATTGATGCTTTAATTATGTAATGTCTTTCTCTGATAATCTTTGCAGCTGTTAAATCTGTTTTGCCTCCAATTTTCTTTATAGTAAATACTTTTTCTGTCATTCTGTTTTGCATACTTAAATCATTATTTCTAGATAACTTTATTTTTTGCCATAACTTTAAAAATAAATTTTAAGTAGATGTCTTGTAGACATCACCCGTCTCAATGTGTTTCATGATTGATTTTCTAAAAATGCATTCTGCCATTGGCTTTTTGTTTGGTGTATTTTGACCATTTCATCTATGTAATCTAATGTTTGTATTGAGGCCTGCCACTTCACTTGTCGCTTAATGGCTCCTTGTCTTTTATTTTCTTTTTGTCTTTTGCATAATTGGAGTGTCCCTCCCTCTGCCTTCCCACATAAGAGTCTGGGTGTGAGTGTGTATTCATGAGACAGTGTCATATTTTTCCTTTCAGACATTAAATATGTTTTAAGCCTCTCGAGAGAAGAACAATACTGTATTTACACAGATGTTTGTAATTTTTGGTTCTTCCTTATTGTCTTATATTCCATTAGCCTCCTGGTGTCGTTTTCCTGCTGTCTGCAGGACTTCCTTTGGCACTTCTTTTAGAGCAGTTCGGGGGGCAACAAATTCTCTGTTTTCCTTTACCTTTTGAAAATGACTTCATTTCACTTTCATTCCTGAAGGATATTTTCATTGGATAGAAAACTCTTGGTTGGCAGCTTATTTAACACTTAAAAATATGCCGCTTACTTCCAGCCTCCTGTTTCTTATGGGAAACTGGCGGGCATCCAAACCCTTGTCCCCCTGACAGTGATGCAGGGGCTTCCGCTGCCTTCTTTTGAGATCCTTGTCTTTAGTCTTAGCAGCGTGACTGTGACATACCTGGGCATGGACCTCTCTGAGTGCCTGTGAAGGTTAACTGAGATTCCTGAACCCATAAAAGGAAGCATTTTTTATACTACGCTGTCTTCTGCAAGATGTGAACGTTAGATCTTTTGACACTGCCCCATAACCCTGGGTCACCTTCCCTCTCAATCATTGTTTCCTCTCTGTTATTTACATCCTTTCTGTTGATCTGTCTTAATTCTTGCGAGTTCCACTCTGTATCCACTCTGTATCACCACGAAGATTTTGTTACTGTATTTTGCAAAATTAAAATTTCCGTTTGATTTATCTCTACATTTTGATTTTTTTTTTTTTTTTTTTTTTGTGAAGACTTACCTTTTCATCCGTTTCAAAGTTGTCTACTCTTTATTTGGGGGCATTTTAATAATGGCTTCCTGAAAGACACTGTTGGATAATTTCAACATCTGTATCGCTGAAATATCTTTTTCCTTCGAGGTTGAGATTCTCCATGTTCTTCATAGGTAGAATAATGTTGTGTTGTTTTATTATATTGGCGCATATTTGCAGTACATGAAGTTTACATTCTTCCTGGGGACTGGATGTGTGCACAAACACAGCTGATTCTTTCAGTCCCCTTCTCCCACTCATCTCCCTCAGCCCTGCATTCCCTTCCCACAACGTTCTTACTGTTAGCATCACTCCTAGCTCACCTGCGATGCACAGCGTTTACTCTCACTGAGGTCCTGAAGTTCCTGTGCACCGTGCGTCTTAATTCTGATTACTTCCCCCGCCCTTCTCCCCTCACCTCTGTCTCCTGGACTCTCCCACTTTTGCAACAGATCTCTTCCTTTGTGTCCTCCTGCCTGTCCTTCATACTTTGTGCAGAAAAGCGTGCAAGTCAAATACGCAGCTTTAGGGCCTGGGGATTTAGCTCAGCGGCATAAGCGCCTGCCTTTAAAGCAGGCAGTCGTGAGTTCGATCCCCAGTACTGATAAAAAGGAAAAACACACACACAAAATACGCGGCTTTGTGCATTTTCACAAGATCAACACTCTGGCAAACACCATATAAACCAAGATCTACAATGTTTACCAGCCCGGCAGAAGCCTCCCAGTGGCTAAGCCCTGCCTTCTTCCCAAAGGGAAGTCCTAGCAGGAATCCTAATGCCACAGATTAATTTCGCCTGGTCTAGAATTGGATCTCAAGATCATCCTTCAGCGCAGGCTTTTTATGTATGCATATGGCTTCATTTGTTCTTCATTATGATGTGGATTCGCATAGCTGTTCATTTTCATGACTGTATAGAATTCTACCCTTGAATGCACCACATGTTATTCATGCTGATATTCCTGGATTTGGGGGTTATTTTCTAGTTTCTGTTATGAAGTGCTGCCTTTATTTCTACAAGAATATTATAGCTACAATTAATGGAATGTGTTCCTTCCTTTTCACTGCTCTTTTGGTCAGTATGTCCTGTCTTAAAAGGTATTTCAACGAAGAAGTGGAACATTCATTAAGTTGTAAATAATTTGAAATACAATTTTCATTCACTTGGGAAAGTTTTCACTGTTGATTTCCCCTGAGTGTTTATCAGGGAGAAAGCGTTTGATCTAAGGCAATATACACCAAAGATACCGCCAGCAACCATTTGTCTTATTAAAAACATGAGTGAGTAGAATTAGTTAGAACTTTTTAAGAGTCACTTTGCTAATCACTGGATGTGACTGAAAGTGTTTCTCAGTGTCAAGAAAGCAGTTGGAAATCATTGTGTCCAGCAATGCGGGATGTTAATAGTGCCCTCCCTGTTATGTTTGCTCAAAGGAAGCAAAAAGGCTCATTTGTATAATAGTGCAATTGTTGAGTCACAAGTTCTGGTCAAGTGGAAATGGGCTCTATCAATTTGTCCCGAAGGTAATGTAGAGTAGTACAGAGCTTCAGTGTGTGGAGAGGGACGATTCCAGCCACACTATGAGCAGTACACCAGAGCAGTTCAGCAGGGAAGACTACCTGGACCATGCAGTGCTGCTGGGCTTGGAGTTTACTGTTCCTTAAAAAAAGTTTTCCTGTTCCCTGCTATATTGGGAAACAAGCAAACAGGTAAAACCAAAAATCATTCTGTTTGTGAGGAAAAAAAAAGCCACTGATGTATTTACATGTTCCAAAAAGAAAAGGTAATTTGTTCACACTCAGATATTTGGGAGAAATTGAACAGCTGAGCTGGATCATGATAAAACAGGAAATGAAGACAGCACGAAAACATTGTAACCCGCACCGTGACCCCTTTCCAAAGTGTCAAGCTGTTTGTGTCTGGAATTTGGAGAAGACATTCTCTCTCTCCGGTTAATTTATTCTTTGCCTCAAAGCGGAGCAGTTTCCTTGTTCTTTTTTGGAGCTAATGACTGGGCAGCTTCTGATTTATATGTGTGTTACTGTTGTAAATCCTATCACAGTGGGGACTGGACCCTCTCTATTTGCTTAGTGTGGAATATATGTGTAGGGAAAAAATTAGTTCCATTCCACTGAGTCAGTTTATCAAATCAGCACAGAAAGTTGTGACAGATGTGCAGATGGTTCAGAGAAAAGGTGTGCTTTTAATTAAAATAACTCCAAGAATAATTCTCCTGCTCTTATGTTTTGTGATGACAATGAATATATATGAGTGTTTACGTTTAAAAGCACACCAGTTCCACCGGAGAGGAAATATGGTTTGTAAACTCTGACACTAATGAACTCTGTGAGCATGAGCAAATCTCTGGTTTACTTCCCAATATAAAATCAGATTGTATTGACCTCTGCACTCCCTTCTGCAAATGTTTACGGACTACAGATGCTGAATTAACTTGGGACAACTTCTAAGGTCCCCAGAAAAGATTATGATGGGTAAATAGTATTTTTTGTAACTGTTATAGCGGCTTGGAAGTAGTCCGCTACTTTACAACAGTTGACCCTTTTAACCAGTTCTCTTTCCTCACCCTTCTCCTTCAGCTACTACTCAACTTGTCCTAGTTTTTCTCCTCCTGTGCCCCAGCTCCGGGCGCATCTCAGGCCTCCTTCCCTTCCCTCTTCTCCGCTTTCCTGATGGTGATTTCTTCTGGAGTCCACTGCTACTTCTGTGACTGGTAGCTCTGATCGCCCTCCCAGAAACAGTATCACATTTTTCCCACCGATAAATAATTTTATCTAGGTGTCTTATTTGAATTCAGGTAAACATATTTGATAACTAAAATAATGTTTTCACTTAAAATTTTTCTCCTTGCGATTTTCTGATTTAGTTTGTGGCGCAGTATATTTCCGTAGGTCCCCAGTATGAGGATTCAGAGCTGGTTTCAGTTCACGCATGCATCCCATCTTTGGTCAGGACCCTAGTGCACAGGGACAATCTAAGCAGACCACGGGCCAAGGCCGCGAGGCCAAGGAGGCGGCAGGCCACAGCATTTCCCTTCCCTTTGGCCTCTTTTGTATGTGTTTGGCGTTGAATAGACCCATGACATTCGACAGACCGTGAAGTCCATTTTGTCATTTTGTTGACTGGCTTCTTATCATGAAACGTAACACTTCAGAGTCAGAAGGAGAAATGGTTAAAACTGCATTGATTCTTCCAATATTTGCATATTCTGAATGACCCTCCATTCCTGCAAGTTTGTGAAAGGTAGTTCACGTAAAATTTTCCCCAAAACTATCCCCTAAAGGGATAAATTGAATTTCCTTTTCCCACTAGTAGTGTTAGCCCTCATCCATAAGCAATTCCCTTTTACAAAGTGCAAATTACTCTGAATTGAGTCCTTTATTACAATATTTGAGGTTTGTTTTTACAGCTAAGTTGAGCAAATGTTACTTTTGCTTTTTAAAGCCTTATTATATTCCCTAGGTTCACCAGTCAACCTCATCACATTTTCCATATACGGCCCCGACCCAAGATAAAATTTAATACGATATTTTTACCCCGTGTAGATAGTTAGGAAATAAATATTATTTTAAATGTATAATGAATGGCTGCTAAGTCTTGGCACACTTCATTTTATGGGAAATGGGAGGAATGTCTTATATGAATTTTTATGGTAATGCTACTTTATTAAGATTCAATTTCCTTACAGTAAAATGTATAAGTCCCAAGCGTGTGTCACATTGAATTTTGGCAAATGTGTGTACCCCTCTAAGTATCAGCTAGAGAAAAACAAGAAACTTTTCCATTGAGAAAATTTCCTTGTGCCTGTGGGCCAAGTACAGTTTTAACTGTGTTACTCTGAATCTCTGTTGTCTGATTGTCACCTTCAGGTAAATGGAATCATACAGCACATCGTTTATGACTTGCTGTTTTTGCTTATTCTAATTTTATTTTAGACTTACCCATTGGGTGTTGTACATCATGCATTATCCCTTCTGCTATAATAAATCCATTGGTGATCATAACCCCAATAAGATTTTTAAATTCTAGCCTTTTAAATATTGTTCTGGCTTTGCTATAGTTCTCAGTTTCTGATTCCACTGATTCTTCTAATTGTTTGTGTTTTTCCTTTCATCAGTGGGGTCAAGATGCTAGGGTTCTGATGGTTTGCTTCGTTTTCTGATGTCCCCGGAGCAGTGCGACCCTGTAGGTTTTCCACGAAGTGTTCCTTCCATGACTCGTTATTTGGGGCAGAGGGGCTGTGGTTGGGCTTAGGGGAGGAACCCGAGGCCGTTCTCACATCTCCGTGGTTCTCTTGGCAGAGTGGGACTGACCTTCCAGAAGGCCAAGTGTTGTGTTGCTCTGTACAGCAGGCCCATCCGAACAGGTTCCACGTGGCGTCTGTCCCGGATGCCGTTTGGTACAGTAATCACCCATCTAGTGCTTTGATGTCTTTCCTCAGCGGCTTTTGGTCCACCCCAGCCACTCTCTTTCATGGGCAGTGCTGCACTTCGCTGTCCAGAAGTGGTGCTAACCTTATTCTCTGATTTCAGCCACTCCACCCTTTGCCTGCTTCCCTGTCATTGCAGCTGTTTTGCTGTGGTACCATTCATCACTGCTATTTTTTGTCTGTTCTCTTTTTGAGACGGTTTTGCTGTGCAGTTCAGGCTGGCCTTGAACTCACTGTGTAGCCCAGGATGGCCTCGAACTCACAGTGATCCTCCTACCTCAGCCTCCTGAGTGCTGGGATTACAGGCATGTGACTGTTATATATATATATTTTTAATGCCATCCAGACAGCTCATTAATTACCACTTATTCCTGATCAGTGCATAGCCTCCTTGTTGACTTGAGACTTCATTGTCTCAAGTAATAATCCTCCCCATAAAGATACCTTTGTTGGCCATGGTGGTACATTTTTAAAAATCTTGGCTGGCGCCAGGGATATAGCTCAGTGGCACAAGTGCCGGCCTGGCAAATGCAAGGTTCTGAGTTCAGTTCCAAAGACTAAAATCAATCAGTCAGTCAATCAATCAGTCACAGCTGCTTGGAATGCTCAGACAGGAGGATCACAAGTTCAAGGCAAAGTTTGCAAAATTTAAAAAATAAATAAATAAATTTGGGCATATATAGCTCAGTGGTAGAGCACTTGCCTGCTGAGACCTTGAGTTAATCTCCAGTACTGACATCAATCAGTCCTTCAATTCCTTGGTCTTCTCCTCCTCTGCTGTAGACTCCTGGAAAATTCTCAACAGGGGCAACTGACATGCTTTGAGTTCAGGATAAAAAAAAATGTAAATAGCCAGCCAGCATTGCCAGCGAATCCTCTCTACTAGAAAGTTTGATTTTCAATTCAAAATAATGGCTTTATATTTCTTTCTCCGCAAACCCCCTCATCTTGTCTTCCGCGGCGGCTCCTCCTTTCACATAGGCTGATGAGCTCACTTTGTCTGCTGCTGATGCGACAGTAAAAGCCCCCGAAGGAACTGCCTCATCTTCTCAGCAACAGGCTTACGTCCCCACCTGCCTCGCTGCCCCTGGCCTCTCACATCGTGGGTGAAGCGTCCAGGCTTTCCAAGCCCTGCTCTTCCTTTTGTTCAGGTCCTGTCATCTCCTTGCTAATTAAATTCAGTGGACCCTTTTATGTCTGAACTAATTTGGGGTTGAGGGTCCTCGACACAGAGGATGGCCCACCTTTCCCCTTTGAAACACCCTTTTTATTTCCAGCCTTTGGAACCCTACACCTCCTGTTATCTCTTCCACAAGCCCCTTCTTAGTCTCCTCTGTGGACTTTTTCTTCTCTATTTTATATATCAAGATGTAGCTCCTGCCTGGATGGACGTATCTCATCTTCTAGGTTTGAAGTTTAAATACCATTTCCTTAGAGGACAGTGCGGGGTAGACCAGTTTAGGTTATTAAGTTACCTGTTCTCATTTCATACTGCTTTTTCAATACATAGATTACACAGGACAATAAATGTAATTATTGTAATGACTTGTTCAACGTTGGCGTCCTCTTCGGGGTTGTCTGCATGGTTCATTGTGTGTCCTCATTGCCTATATCAAAGCTGTGGATGTAC
The DNA here is from genome assembly GCF_034190915.1 of Cavia porcellus. NCBI lineage: Eukaryota > Metazoa > Chordata > Mammalia > Rodentia > Caviidae > Cavia > Cavia porcellus. The sequence continues at coordinate 69,444,959 of NW_026947495.1, read as the reverse complement.
CAGAAATGTGGATGCCCGTTAAGTATAAAGTGAGTGAATGAACTATTATGTAAGTGACTGATAGTGCTCACCAGTGTTCTCCTTCCCTGTCTCATGTCATATGTAGAGGATCTTGAAAATCCTGGGGTTGTGGAGTCAAAGGACACGATAGCATCTACCTAAGAGAAGACAGTTTTGTGGTTTGACAGATGTTAGCAGACATTTAAAGTTACTTAAGGACACACACTTGGATACCTCTTTAGACAGTGGAATGTATAGACATGGATCTCAAAAAGGTCAGATTTAAGGATTGAGATCTTCAGATCATGAGCATTTATTTTAAAGTATTGTTTAAAAATAGTTACGGTCTGCTGCTGTGCGTGTTAAAATGGAGGGAGAGAGCACAGGTGTTTTGCAGAAGTCAAATGCCAGGATCCAAACAAATGGCATGTTTGGTACAAATCAAAACTACATAAACTCTAACCTGATTGGAAAAGGCCAAAAGACACGCAATGGAAATTAGCATAAACGGAATTGGATTCCATCACCTATTTTTTGACAATAAATCCTGAGCCCAGATTTAAAATCTTTTCCTAGAAACTTGGAAAAATACCCACTCAAAGATAATATTCTACCAAAGTCAAGCTACGTGAAAGGATATGGCACTTTAAGGATATGGCGCTTTTGGAGTCGGGTGAGGTCAGTTACAGTCTTACAGATCTGGAAGAGACCAGAAAGTGTTCAAATTCCAACAAAGGCCAGGGCTCATTAGGAAACTGTATCACACTTAGCTTCCAACCCAGACTGGAGAAGATCCAGGAAGAATCGTAGGTACTTAGAGTTCTTTAGGTATTAAATGCCATATCCGTGTGTTTTTAGTGCATGAATGAGCCTAATATTATGGGGAATAAAGGGCAGTGTTGGTTCCCCCCAGAACTAGGCTCAGGAGGAGCCTCGGGGTGAGCCAGTGAGCCTGTTTATCCTGCAAAGGGGTCTGATGGGCGTAGCTCCCCAGTGCAGACTGAGTTCCATGGACTGTTGTACAGGGTGAGGAGCTCCTATTTCTACTAAGATAATAAACAGACTGCAGGTTCTTGAGCAGAGAGGCAGGAAATCTGTCATGCTAGGGGAGTGGCTGAAATAACTGAGCAAGAGGAGTGACGGAAAGAAGACCTCCTGAGACAGTGTCCTGGCCACCGCTGTCGTTGCTTCAGGCTGTGAGGTTGCCCTAGGTCCCACAACTTGGGGCGTTGCCTCTAATTCTAGATTTCGAGGTGCATTGTTAACCTTAATACTTTGCTCATGTCTGTCAGCACTCAGTGTACGCCTTCAACTTTTAAAATACTTTTCTTTCAGATAAAACACCAAGTTAGACAGGTTCCTTTATAAACTTTTCTTCTCAACAGTGAAATACAAAGAAATCAGTGTGTAATAATTTGGGGGTGAATTCAAGTCATTTTGCTACGATGGACATCAAAACTTAAACACTTGACACAATGGGGAAGCTGGGGGAAGAGTGAAACTAGTAGTGATGGTAATGCTGTTGGCCCAGTGAAAGGTCTGAGCATCAGAAGATCGACTCTTGGGGCTGGAGATTTAGCTCAGCGGCATAAGCGCCTGCCTTGCAAGCAGGCAGTTGTGAGTTCGATTCCCGGTACTGATAAAAAGGAAAAAGACAAAAAAAAAAAAAAATCAACTCTTGGTGGTAAAGAAAAAAAATAAACTTGTTACAGTCTGATTTAGAGCAGCAGACACAAGTGAAATAATGCAGGCAGTACTTCCATGCTTCTTTGTGATTTCCTAGTTCTTTGGCTTCTGAGAGTATATTTGTGTGTGTAAACATAATTTAGAAGACAAATACTTCAGATCTATTGATCTAAGATACATTTTTCATGAACGCCATCTGATAATATATATTTGAGTTGAGTGAGCATAAATATACACACGGAAGTTTACTACCTTTGAACTTAGTAGGTATAAAGGTAAACTCCTCCTTATTACTCTGTTAATTTGTTGAGCTATTACTTACATGAATTAGAGAGGTGCAGGCTTACAGCAAGAGCTAGAGACCAGGGCCTGCAAAGAGCCCATAAACAGTACATATGACGTGTCCTACTGTCCCCTGTGACGTCGGCAGGCACAGTCAGTGCGTGATGGTTATGCAGAAGTTGGTCACAACAATAACTACTTAGCTCCTTAGCTGTTAGGCAGGCAGAAGTCTATGTATGTGCAATTGTGGGTGTAGCTATGTGAATACCGTCTTTAAATCTTTCTAAATTACTATATAATTTTTTAAAAAACCTCTCTGCTTGAGAAAATTTTCTGGAATCCATTTGTTTATTCTTGAAGCAAAATTATGTGGATAACACCACTAAATTAGACTAAACTCAGTGACATTTGCTTATGTGCTCTCTCTCTCCCTCTCTCTCTCTCTCTCTCTCTCTCTCTCTCTCTCTCTCTCTCTCTCTATATATATATATATATATATATTTGTTTTGCTAAAAGGTTTTTATTTGAGCATGGATAGAGTTCTGAAAAATTACAGTTGTGTAGCTGATTTACCTACCTGTATTACTGCTTCACTTATTTTGTGATGCTGGGATCAATCCCAGGGCCTCACACATGCTAGACAAGAGCTCTCACACTGAGCTACATCCTCAGTCGCTGCATGTATTATTGTCATTGTTTGGAACCAGTGCTTGAACCGAGGGTCTTTGCCCTGAGTTCCCTCCCTAGCCTTTTATTTATCTATTTATTTACTTAGGTTTTTGAGACAGGCTATTGCTAAGTTGCTTGCGCCAAATTCAAACTTGACTCCTCCTGCTTCAGCCTCCCGTAGTGCTGGTATTACAGGTGTGTGCTGCCATGCCTGGCTGAAGGTATTATTTTTAATATTTACTTTTAAATTTAAAAAACAAGTCCATATTTATAGAAAGATAAATTGTAAATTGAACACTAACACGTTTATTTCTTCAGGAATATTCTCATTTTAAGAATGTCTTTAAAAATGTGTATCATGATAACATTTTCATATAAAACAAAACAACTATATATATGAGAAGCCAGGAACTAGATAACTTTCTTCCTTCTTTTAGATGGAGAGTTTACTTTTGCTAATCAGAGAGTTTCTCTAGAAGTCACCAGCCTTTTTCAAAATAGCAACAAGCGTTGTCATTGCCCACTGCTTGCTGGGCTGAGATTTTTAGAGAAACCTCATTTAAAACTCAGCCGCAGAGCAAGGCGGGCAGGGGCTGTGCATGGTGAGCAGGGCCAGGGTAGCCGCGATGCACGCCTGGGAGCGACGCGTATTTCTGCAGCTGCTGCGGGCAGGGAAGACGCCAGCCTTCCAGAGACTGCAGCTGCTTCCGCGCAGGTTCAACTGGAATAATACCTATTGTGATTGGAAAATGCAATCCAAGAGGTCATCAGAAGCTCCTGCTTTTTCTTACTCATTCTCGTGCTAACAAAACTTTCTCAGTACAACTTGTCTTAGCAGGTTTTATCAGACTCGTTTGTTCTTTATTCATTCTCTGTCACAGCAGTGAAAACACCTACCGTTGAATTTCTAAAGGAGCTTCTCAGGGGTGCTATTTGAGGGAAAGCTCTATGTATAATCAACAATTTTCCGAGATAATTGTGTATTTTCTGAGCTATGATTAAAAAATACAGTAAATGCTGAACTGAAGACAAATTTATCACAAAGACATGAACTGCCCCTGAGTTTGCAGCACTGATCCCAGCATTCTGTTTTTTCAGAACGCTGCAAATGTAAGCCGCTTAGAGCTACGCAGAAGACCTATTTCCGAAACAATTACAACTACGGTAAGCACAGTGCGGTTAAGCGTGGTGCGTGCGCGTGTGTGGGTGTGCGCGTTGCATGTGCACACTTGCACGCATGTAAATGAATGTAGCAGTTTAAGGATACAGTTTCAGCTGGGTGTGGTGGCATATGCCTATGAGCCCAGTACTCTGGAAGGCTGAGAGGATTGCAAGATCAAATCTAGCCCAGGGGAATTTAGTGACTTGGTCAGACTCTGCCTCAGAATAAAATAAAGGCCTGGAGATGTAGCTCAGTGCAAAGGCCCTGGTTTCAATCCCCAGTAACCGCGAGATTAAAAAAAGAGAGGGCATGATTAGGAGTATCCTTCCCTGCTCCAGTCCATTAAAATGGTTCATCTGGGCAAGGTTTTTTTTTTTTTTTTTTTTTTTTCTTTTTTTCTTTCTTTTTTTGTATTTTTACCGGCACCAGGGATTGAACTCACGACCACATGCTTGCAAGGCAGGTGCTTATGCCACTGAGCTAAATCCCCAGCCCTGGACAAGGTTCTTGACAGGTGCTGGATGCCGGGTCTTCTCTCTGCAGCAGCGCTCGGTACACAGAGGGGAGCGCCACCAAGGACGGGCCCTTCTTCCCTCCCCGGGGGGCTGCGGAGGACCCGAGCTCATTGCCTCTGCAGCTGCCCGCTGAGCCCCTTTGGTGTAAACAGGCCACGCGAGGGTGGGCAAGGGGTCCGGGTTGGCCTCCTCGAGTAATGCAGCCAGACGAGAATACCGACAGATTAGCGAAGTAACTCTGCGCACAAGTTGCTGGTGTTCAGCCGAGGAGATGTTTTGTGATCCAGCTTGGTCTCACATGATGACATTCTGATAAACAGAATGTTAACTGAAAAGCTACCCATCCCTTGGCCCTGTCCTTGGAGGGTGGGAGCTGGGGGTCTCCACGCTGCTGTGGTGTCTGATTTTCACAGCCTCCCATCACATGCATTATGGTGAATCCATCAATGATTACTACATGGCTTAAGTTATGCTTTCAGGTGTTCACAGTGTGTTTTTGGGTGTGGGTGTGTTTTCATGTTATAAATCAATTACCATCATTTTTAAAGGGTCAATTATGAGTGTTCCAGTTGATAAAATATGGAAATAGTCAATGTTCACTGTAGTCTATAGATTTTTTTGTCTTTTTAAAAATTTTTAATTTTTTTATATATTTTTTTTATCAGTACCGGGATAGAACTCAGGACTGCCTGCTTGCAAGGCAGGTGCTTATGCCGCTGAGCTAAACCTCCAGCCCCTGTCTATAGATATTTTATTGAGAGTTTTTTCATTTGCTGTATTCCATAGGCATTTTGGTGGAGTTTTTTGTATTTTTTTATAGTAGTACAAATTAGATATCTCTGATCCAATATAGTTGAGACCAAGTGTATTTTGAATTTCAGATTTGGGAAAATTTACATGTATGTAATGAGACATCTTGAGTTTGGAACCCAAGTTGAAACACAATACGTTTATATCTCATATAGACCTTATGCATACTGTCCAAAGGTAATGTATGCACTATTTTTAGTGCTCCTGCATTTTGAATATGATCTACCGCATGGGATCAGGTGTGGTATTTTCTACCTCTGATGTCACACTGATGGGAAGAGGTTGTGAGGTTAGGTTTTTGGACTAGAAATGCTTAGCCTGCGTCTATGAAGTTAATAAAGATTGCATTTCTCTCTGCCCGAGACCACGGATGCTGAGTCTAAGTGAACACAGCACTTAAACAGACTTTCAAAGTGAACTTTATCATTCAAAGGAGCATTGTATTGTGTTTCTGTAGGCTGCTGTAGAAGACATAGGACACACAGAGCAGATCTACTTCCACTTCTGTGTTTTTGGGAATTGGAAAGAGAGAAAGGAATAAGAGTAATCTTTGGAAATACTGAGTATTGAAAAAATATAAAGTAGAAAGATTTTGGTGTAATTAAATCTCTTTAAAACAAATGCCATTCATTTCCCAAGGCTTTTTGCAATGGGGGTTTTATTTATTTTGTTTACTATTCATCTTAAAGGAACTTAGCCTTGCTTAGTCAATAATGGACGCATCTTCCAAGGTGGAATGGTCACACGCTGCAGCAGTCAGATGCCTGGCCCTTATCAGACCCGTTCCTTAGGCAGATGGATGTGAGAAACTCAGGGGAAAGGCAGCTCTTAATTTCCAGATTGCCTGTGCCAGGTTAAAAAATGCTACATGAGCCTTAAGTATAGCTATAGTAAAAGTTCAAAAAATTTAATGTCAGAAATGTAGTCATTTGTATTTTACTTAGTTTTGTTTACTATTAATTTGTACTTTATTCGCCCTCTTTAATGTTGTAGTGGTTGGTGCTGTTATTTTTGTTAAAAGCTGAAATAGAAATACTAATGGTTATGAGTTACAGGAAAGACAAGACCTTACAGACGTGAATATTGTAAAATAAAACGAGAAAGAAAGAAGTTATTTTTATAGCCAAACATTAACCAGGTTCTGTATCATTTAAGGGTTGTCACGCGTCTGGGAATTCTTCAGGGGAGGCAGGGACTGGGATGATAGGCCAGGAGGAAAATCTCTGAGGAAGAAACACGTTTTTACTTGGAAAATACCTTGATTTTTATTTTCTATATTTGCATGTATCTACCGAGAAACAAAGTGGGGGTTGGGGCATGGAATAATTCAGATAAAAATCTCTGCCTCATTCCGATTCAGTTAAAAACTAGAATTTTAATGAAATTACTTGACTAATAAAGTAAGTCTTGTAGAGAGATATTTATTTTGGAGTGGGTACATGTGCTAAAAATTTCTAATAAAAATAGTAGACACACTGGGTAAATAAATCATTAGTTTGAGAACATTTACACAGTTCACTAATCTCTAATGGTTGATGGATGATGGGAAGCACATTCATTTAAGCCAGGACACAAAAAAATGTCTGCTAGCCAGGGTCAAGAACTTATCATTTGATTCTCCCAAATGACGTCTCAAAACAAGCAATCTTATCTTTTGTTAAAACGCAGGATTGAGAGAACATTAGGAAAGGCCTCCACTTGCAAATTCAAACAAGGCAGGGACGGCCAGGCACTTATATTTTGCTTGCTACAAGTTCTCATTTCTAAAGATTAAAATACCTGTGAACCCAAGATAAACTTTTATCCTAAATATTTAAAGATAAATCAGTAATTTAATTTTTGTCATATGCATGCTGTACTGGTGGGATATTAAGTCTCTGTGATGGAGTTTGAACAGCGATGGGTACATGATGTAGTAATTTCATGGATTAGTTTTTCTAATTCTTTATATTCTCAAACTCCTAAAACACATAGAGAGGTTTACAGATAAAGTGATCTGAAGATTCACACATGAGAAGCTTTCAAAAAGTGGATTCGTTTGGGTAAACTGTGTTTTCTGCTGCATAACATCCATGAATCTTGAATTAGTTCAATGAGGGTTTCTGAGCTACAGCTATTGACTGTTTCTAATTGACATTTTTACTTCTTTCTTAGTATTGTGAAAAACCTTTCTTTAACAAATTAATTTACTGGGAGTCTAAAGGAAAGACACAGGAAAGTTGTGTTCCAGAGTGTAAATCAGATACTTTGACTTCGCAGTGGAAAGCAACCTCTCTATTTTGAGAAGTGACGTTGACTCTTGAAGACAAACTGAATGCCAGTGGGGGTGGCGCGTGCCTGTACTGTATTGTTAGGACGAGGTCGATCACAGGAGCCAGGAACAGTGTCAGCGCTGCGACCTCCAAGCAGATGGAGAACAAGGTCTGATGGCCATGGCGTTTATTCAGGGAGATTCAGTATAACTAAAGGAGAGTATAAAAGACAGTATACTGAAACTAAAATGAAAATTTGGAGAAAAATTATTCTATCTTTGATTATATAAATGGATTTCTCATAATGAAATTCATGCACACACAAATATCTCCCTCTGTATACATACCCAAATATATACAGATACACAAGTCTATATAGACACACAGGTTGGACAGCATGAGGAGAGGAAGTAAGTGGCTTAGCTTTTTACCTCACTAACATCTAAGGCAAAAACATGTGTTTGACTTTTCCTCTTCACTCAGTGAACGTGAAGTGGACAGGAGTTGACCGGAGAGAAGCTCGCCTGTCTTTTGAGTGGGGACGTGTGTTGTGCGTCACGTTACTAAACCAGCGATGTCGTCCTTTATTCCAGTCATTCGGGCTAAAGTCAAAGAGTTAAAGACTAAGTGTCACGACGTGACTGCAGTGGTGGAGGTGAAGGAGATTCTCAAGGCGTCCCTGGTGAACATTCCGAGGGACACTGTCAGCCTCTACACGAGCTCTGGCTGCCTGTGTCCGCCGCTGAGTGTTAACGAGGAGTATATCATCATGGGCTACGAAGACGAGGAACGCTCCAGGTAACTCCGGTCTGAAGAAGGCAGAATAATGTCTTTGCCTGTCTACTTCCTGCATTTCTTGTAGAGATGTTACCGTGCTAAGGCTCCCTTTAACATCTTTCTGCTTTCTTGAGGATTACAGATAGGTTTTAAGTAGAGCTCTCAATTTCGTATATTGCACGGAAGAGTACGAGTGTGCAATTTATAGGTATTTTCCCAGAGAGACAGATCATAGCTTCATCTGTTCCTTGCAGTAGTGCCTGACTTCCAAATGACTATCTATAAGTTACTGCCTTCAAACTTAGTTCTCCTATTCTAGAATAAAAATATGAAGTTTTTTTTTTTGCACTGATGCTTTACACTTTTCAATAATGTGCATTAATTTTTCACAACTGATTGCTTGTTTAAAAAATGCAGATTACTCTTGGTAGAAGGCTCCATAGCAGAGAAATGGAAAGATCGGCTTGGTAAAAAAGTTAAGGTAAGCCTATACCTATATTTCATTCAAAGTAAAGCAGTACATGGAAAGCAAAAGTAGAATACGGCCAACTGTTATTTAAAATGAGATAACTACCCTCAATTACATGAGGATACGTGTATTTTGAAACTTAATATGCCCTGAACTGAGTTTATCATTAATGGTTGTGAGGAATGAGTTCCCAGAATGTGTATCGGGATCTAACTACAGCTACTCTAACTTCTCATCAGGAGTTTAGCAGTAGTTTATCTGGTCCTAATAACATGGATTTTACATTATCCTTAGGACCCCAAACTTCTGATAGCTTATTGGTCTGTGAGCATGTAAGTTACCGCTCTTATCCTCATGTTTCCCTGGAGGTCACAAGATCAATCAAATTTAATTTCAGCCAGGAAGAAGGGAAGGAGGAGGGAATTTCAAAGAGCTCCAGCCAGCAGTGTTGCCTTAGGAGCTCTGGGCACAACCTGGTGTTATAACCATTCTTAGCTGCAAAGGAAGCTGGGAAATGACATGTTTTTGTTTTCAAAGCTAGATATATTGTTTCTTTGAGCAAATTACACTTCTGTGAGAAGGAGGAAATAAACAGTGGGTAGGAAAAAGCCAAGATTGTCTAATCTACAGGCACGAGGTGCAGCCACAATATCTGACCAAATTAGGTCCTTAGAACAATAATCCAACTTTATTTTTAATCCAGTCACTCTTAGATTCTAGGAGTACATAAGCAAAAATCAAGTAGTAAATTATTTATTATCAAAGATGTCATTTTTTTCTGCACTAAGGGAATCTGCTGTAAGAGGAGGAATGTTGGGGGGAAGTGCACGGGGAGAAAGGAACTCAGGATGTGTGTTGGGGTGGGGGTGGGGAGCGGGAACTGGACCAAACACAATACATCCTCTTCCCTCTGCCAGTTTGAAGGCTTGGGAAACATTTACAGGATAAGCTAAACACCCTTGGGCAGTTGATCTTATACATCTGGTGTTCCACACAGCAGACATTTGAATTTAAGTGACCGAGAGAAATGTGGAGGGCATTATTTTGGAGGGAGAAACAATCATCCCTTTTCCCCTCCACTATGTCTGTTAAAAAAGCGAGATGTGTTTTAAGTGCAGACTTGTGGGCATTCTCCACTTCCATCTCTCTGCAATTAGTTTGGTGTTTATTAAAGAGGCGGCTCTTCCTCGGTACGTTGGAATCTCTCACTGTCCTTTTAATTTGGTTTTCTGCTTGCTAATGCAGAACAGGAATTTGTCCTAAATTCCTGTACCAATTGGAAGAGCTTTCAGCATCTCTGCTGCAGAGCTTGTAAGGAGCTGCCCTGCTTGTGCTGTCAGTGGGACACGGGGCTTGTTGGTCCTGTTTTTTAATAAGTGCACATATTTCTCATTGTTTTCTACAGGGAGCTCACGGAGCTATTGTGAGATCATTTACATCCTGAGTCTGGATTTAAACATAATAATGGGAAGAAATAAACCCAGGGCTTGAACAGTTTTTAATTTGTATATACATACTCAAAGCCAAAGGGTTTGGATAGAAAATCTTTCTTTGGCTGGAATTATTGCGATCCTTATTTCATTTTTCTGGTCAACCGGAGAGTTAAAAACTAATTTTATGGGGGATGTTATTTAGTCAAAGTTGCTTTTTTTTTTCAGCTGATTTTTGCTCTGAGTAGATAGGTCAAGTATTTAAAAGAGACATTTTAATGTTTTTTTCCATGAAAATGATAGTTAAGGCTGTTATAGCAGCTTGTTCAAACCATGATATTTGGATTACTTTTGGGGAGTTGAGAATCAGACTTTCTAAATATGGAAACAGTAAGATTGTGAAATAGAACGTGCTAAAATAAAGACTTTCAGTAATAGAAGGACAGTAATACCTGGTTTATTAGGTACTATGGACTTTATTCATTTTTCTTGCACCTTCAGAGTAATCATATAAGGTAGGTTCTGTCCTCGATTCCAGTGTAGAATCAGAAAAGTGTATTAAACACAGGCGATGTTGCAGGGTAAGTCATGGGGTTAGAATTTGAACGTGGGCCATCTGATGTTAGCATCTTTCTGTGTGAAGTGTGGTGGCTGAGGCGGCCACCAGAGATGCCACCTGCAGCCTGTTAGCTGTGGAAATCCCGGGCCCCATTCCAGACCTCCTGAGTAGGAATTTACATTTTCAACAAGATCCACAGGTGATTTCTGTCACTGAACCCCGAGCACTACAGCTGTCATTCTTCCTCACTTAGCTGCGCCCCCGTGACATAACATTCCATTCAATTTCTTGCATGACATGCCAGGGATATTATTATTGTTGATGTGAAAGTGGCTGCCTTTGAAAAACATTGTGAAGCTTGCTTTATAAAACTTAGACTGAGGGCAGGATCTTGTCTGTTTTCTTTGCTACACTCGATAGCTATTACTTAGCAAAATGTTTCAGGGACATGTTTTGTCACTGCTGAAATCAGTTTCTTGTTAAATATCTTCAGGGAGAAGTAAAAACAAAAGTCCTTTATTCAAATATTCTATGTAAATCTTGCATTTGTATGTTATCTCAGGAAACACCCACAGATACTGGTACACACGTGGATCACCATCCGCGGACATGGATATTTTAGTTTGAAGGATCAGTATGAAAGTATCATTGACTACATTATTGATGGACAAGTTTGTGCATTTTAAATGTAGAGCATGATGTTCATATAGTACCAGATTCGTTGCTACCCTGGAGTGTGTATTTTATACTTTTAGAAAACCAGTAAAATGCCTTAGAGATCAGTCTGATCCAGCCATTAGTCATGGAAATGGTGACTCTGGTGATACATGCGTGTGGCTGTTTTCTCTTTTGAATTTCACAGCGCTGGGACATGAAGCTCCGTCATCTCGGACTGAATAAAAGTGACTCTAGTGTCAGCGAGCCCACTCAGAATCAGAAGTCTGGCAGGAACTCTAACCCCCGGCAAGCACGGAACTAAACCCCGAGAGGCAGAGTGACATTGATGGATTTCCTGCTAAGACTTGCATTGCTGGACTAGCAAAGGAAAATTGCACTATTGCACGTATATTCTATTGTTTACTACAAAAATCATGTGGTAACTGATACTACTTCCTGTTTCTGTTTTCCTCTCCCCCTCCCCCACCTTTTAAATGGTTTGGGGTTAGATCCCGGAATATATTATGTTTCCTATTTCACTAATCATGGAAAAACTGTTTTTCTGCAATAATAGTAAATTAAACATGTTGATACCAGGGCTTCTTTGCTGGAGTCCCCCTGATGTTAATTTCAACTTCTGCACTCACATCGGGAATGCAATATTGGATGTAAAGAGACATTTCTGGTGCATGCAAAAAGCCAGGTATGCTGTAAAACATACTCTACTGATCTAATTGCAACCTTATTTTTGTATGCCTTTTGGGTTTTCTCCTCATGCTTAGACAGTTCTAAATGTTTATAAACGTAAAATGGAAGTTTGAAGTCAAATGCCACACAGGCAAAGCAATCAAGCACCAGGAAGCATTTATGAGGAAATGACACACAAGATGAATTGTTTTCAAGATTGGCAGGAAGCAAAATAAATAGTGTTAGTAGCCAAGGAAAGAACATTTTGCCTGATTGAGAAGCACAAATGAGACCAGGAGTCCTTCGGGTGTTAACAGTAGTGTTTTTCTTTTGGCAATATATTTGATGTGTTCATGAATATATTAATCAGCATTAGAGAGGTGAATTATAACTAGACATCTGCTGTTGTCACCATAGTTCTGTTTAATTTGCTTCCTTCAAAATAAACCCATTGGTGAAAGTCCTTTTTTTCTCTCTCTTTTCTTTCATAATAAATTGGACTTGCCGTATTGGCCATGTATATATTATGCTCTATGGTGTTATTCTTAAAAGGTGCATATCTTTAAAAAATGCTGTCACTTAGAGGACAGTGAAATGTGCAAAAATTCGGGTTTATATTTGTATTTGTGTCCATGTATGTCTATACACTTACATACTCAAGCTGGACTAAATTATAGGCTTGCGCGTGGATCTGGTCATTGTCATTTAGATTTCTGCAGTTTAGTGCTCCAAAATTCCTAATAAAAGGAGTCCTGGTTGTTAGCAAAACGTTATTCTGGCTTTTGAGCCAAGTATGCACTTTCCTTACCCAGGCTGCAGTGTGATGCCCAGGGACGGTGGGAAACAGTGAAATTTCTGCTTCCTTCCTCCGGCAGGGTTCTGTGGGGTCCCTGCCAGTCACCCACAAGTCTCATTCCTGCAGTTTACATGTGTGCTGTAAATTTCTAATTTCTAAGCTACTGTGTGCTGAGAATGAAACACTTAGGGAGAAATGGGCTCTGTTTCCTTCCATAAGGACACTTGCAAGGAAGAAATTCATTTCTGAACAAGTCTTCCTAAGTTGGCAATTAGTAAGTCATCTAAATTCTGTCCTTTAGAAGCAATAGCACATTCCCACCTTGTGATCATCTCCAAACACCAGCTTCCCCAGTGAGCTCCCAGATTTGCCAGAGGGAGGACCGTGTGGGCTTTGGTCAACCTCATGGCCACTTGGTGGTAACTTTGCTGTCTGCTCTTCTGACTGTTTTCTCCAAAGCTAGTGTGGGGACAGCTCCTTCTAGGTGCTGCTGTTCTAGTCTTAGACAAGGCGAGTGGGGTGTCACAGGGAAGAGATGAGGGGGCATGGTTTGGGGGAGGTGCACCCAGAATCTTTTTTTTGGGGGGGGTACCAGGGATTGAACTCACAACCTCTCACTTGCCAGGCAGCTGCTTAGACTGTTGAGCTAAATCTGCAGCCCACCAGAATCTTTTTTCCTGGTGTTTATGCCTCAGTTTGAGCTTCTACATGTCCAAGTACTTTTGCCCTGCCCTGGTTCTCTGGGCCTTTTTATGGTAACTTGGGGAAGAAGGGCAAGAATTGACCGCAGGAGACTGCAACGCCCTGAGGATCTCAGATCCCCAAAACATTATCAGCTCTTCCAGAGCATAGTAAGAACCGTTTTAGGTGACTCGTGTGCGTGTGTGTGGTTTGGGGATGAAACCTGGGTCTCTGAGCCAGCATCCTCCCTGTTGATGAGATATTCTGATATCCTAGGACAATTGCAACTGGTTTCTCTTTAGGGATTTGACATACTTTATGCTTAATACATACTATATATATATATATATATATATATATATATATATATATATGCACACACACACACACACACATACACACAAATAAAAGAGGGCCAGATTCTTATAATAACCAGTGTATTTATCACTTTCTGTTTGATCTGTACTGGTGATATTTGATTTTGCTCATCTTCTGAGGTTTCTGTCAATTATTTAAAAACTCTAAAGGGAGAAGCTCTATGAATAAAGTAGAAGTGGGTTTTCAGCTTGGTAGCTGCAGTATCTTCATTAAGTTATGTGTGGCTTTTGGGAGATGGCATGATTTTATCATGGTGCTCACATTTGTAATCAGGCTGTGAAGCGCTGTCTATTCTGTAGTTGGCACGGTACAAAGACGCCTCATTAGTGCTTCTCTGCAGGCTTTTCTTGCAGATACTGACTTCAAAAACCACTGAAAATTGTAATATACATGCTCTTTGCCGTCTAGCAATTTAAAATTTCTTTAGAAAGTTTTATCTTTGGGGTTTTAACCTTTTAGCCAAATTTTTCAAAAGCCAGATGCATGCTGGGTAAACTAGTAAAAATTAGTGGCACACGTGGATTCCCCTTTCCATGAATACTTGAGTATTTTACTATGTCACCCGCAGTGTAATCTGATTCAGGGCCACATGCTGCCCTGAGCCTGGGGGTGGGGTGCAACAGGCCCCTGCCTTTCCACAGCTGGTACCTATTAAGGAAGCAAATACCTAAGTCACAGCCACTGTGAGTAAATAGCAGTGCGAGCTGCCTTCTCCAAGAAATTATTCGCTATTGCATTTCAACCAGCAAAATGACTTTAAAAAATTATTTCAAGGTTAATATTTAGTTCTATGAATTTTAACATTTTAATACACACGAGCCTTTAAGAAGGTGGTTAAAATGAAATAAAGCAGAGATGGCCAGCATAGTGTTACTGAAATCCATCCTTTTGAGTAAAAAAATATGGTTCCCAGCTGTCTTAGTTTTAAGAAAAACAGTATAGTCATACCTTTGATGATGATCTCCGATGTAATTTTGTCTAACAGTGGCTAGGGCTCTATATAAAACACATGTGTTATATATTCTTTGAAAGTTTGTGAAGTAGATATTGTCATTCCTAGTTTATAGGTGAAAAAAATCGAGGATTCAGAACTTCAGAGACATATAAGTATCACAGCTGAGCCTGAGCCCCTCTTATCTGTTTCCCAAGTGATACGTTTTCTGTCCATGCATTTGGGGATAAAAAGATAACATGCGGTGAGCCAGGGATATCGCTCAGCTGTGGAGCACTTACATAGCGTGCGTGAGGTTCTGTCACAAATAGACTAAATAATAAAAAGATAATGTTTTATAGTGTTTTAGAATGTAGTACAGTGCTTTATAGTGTTTTTAAAAAGATGTAGTGCACGGCACATGGCAGGTACCACTGTTTATTTTTAGGTGGAAGTCTGTTGACTGAGAGAAAGGCGATATAATGTAGTCTCAGCTCAGCCCCAGGGACCATCCTTTCCCTTTTGTTATCTTGCCCTCTGATGCCAGCATTTTGATGGAATCACTGAAGTACGGAACGGTCAGGGGTAAACAGTGGTCCTTTTGATGTAAATAGTTTAAAGGTATGTGATTCTCAGTAGAAAAAAAATTTTGTTTTCTACTTTTTATCTTCTCTTTGGAGAAAAGCATGAAATTAATAATGTTCAGTGTGGCCTGGAGGACAGCTGAGGTTAAAAGTTGACAAATAAAAACAGGATCCTGCATTTCTCATTTTTAGATCACTCTCTGTATCCCTCCGGCAACTGTAGTCCTCCAGGTCCCATAATCAAGGAAGAAAAATACTCTGTGACCTAATTTTCCTGGTTTTTCTTCCATAGTTTTTTTTTGAGACAGAGTTTCCCCATGCTTGAATTCACTGGGTCCAGGCTGGCCTCGAACTCACAGCGGTCCTCTTGCCTCAGCCTCCTCAAGTGCTAGGGTTGCAGGTATGCACCACCTGCATGAAATGTCCTGATCATGAAATATTTTTATGACAAGGATTCAACATGTTGCAAGGTGAATAATGCAAGCATCATTCTTTGGGTAAAATGCAAGTATCGTTACGTTCCCACTTCGTTGGGTGTTGGGGACGTGATGCTGGCCGTAGACAGAAAGGATGTGATGTGCTCAGGGCAGTTTGTCCAATAGCAAAGGTTATGGACTGTTGAGGAGACTGATCCAAACAACGAAAGCAGCTGCAGAAAAGAGCTTCCCACTAACCACGGGGTGGAAGGACCGATGCCATGCACTGCACAGCGGTACCCACTTCCTAACGCAGCCACCACCCGTCCCCACACAGTCGGCACTCAGCTAGAGACAGAAAATAATTCAAACCAGGGAACAAAGCATTTCATCATTTACACTAAATGGTAAATAACGCTGACATGTAAAGTCAATGGGGATCGCTATAATGTCTTTATAGCTACATTATATTTGTAATTCTGGGGGAATCGTGGCTTCTCAGAGGAGCAACCCTGTGCTAGCACTGACAGACAGAACTTGAGATGAATAATTATAACCTGACCCAAAAAGACTAATATGAACAAGATCCATATTCAAAAACGCTCCCTGTGATCCACAACTCAAGTGACAGATCAAAGCTTTAAAGAGAATCACGAAGCTCAGAAAAGAAGACTGCATCGTTCTCTGCACATTTATCTCCTTCCCGTCTGGCCACTTGTTCCTTTTCTATTTCTCTTATTGCTTGGCTGATTGAATCGAGCACCTGCCTACAGTAAGTGTATTCATAATTGCAAAAAGATCAAGCAAGAAGTAAAGAAGAAACTGTCCGATGCTCTTTAAATACACTGATCTGTGTCCCTGAAGCCCATCTGGTTGCCTGTAGGTCCCCAGCTCAGTCAGTGTGGTCAGGAGAGACTCTTAGCGCGTAATAGCTGGAACTGTAGCTGTCCGCTTTCCTTCTCGTTGGGAGGGCACTTTGAGACTGCCCTCCACTCCCAGTGATCTGCTGAGTGCATCTTGAAAAGTACTGTAAAGTTGGGACACCTTGATTGAAATTCTCACTTTGCAGCTGCCTATTATTGAGCAGCCTGTAATTTTCAGAATCAGGAGAGATGAGCAGGTTGGAGGCACTGAGCAGAGCCTAAAGCATGAGAAGAGTTTAGAAATTATTAGAATTACTCCACTATCACTTCCAAATCCACCCTGTGGCACCCTGGTCCCGAGAAGGGCTCTAATGAGTGTTCCCCAAGTCTGGATGAGAAAGTGACTTTTCAGGGATCCTGTGCCCTGTCCTGTTCTCTCTCCTCCATCTCTAAGAGGCCAGACTTAAAAAATTCTCTCAACTCTTCCTCAAGTTGAAGACAAACTTTTCCTTTTCTTCCAGCAAGGCAGAGGTGCTTAGAAAGTAGCATGATCAGAAGACTGGAGGAGTGCTTGTTTGATCTTTTAAATGATAAAGTTTTACACAAACCACAGAGAACTCAATTATGGAAATATTTATGTTTTATTCCAAATATTATGATTTATTTTGGAAACCAAAGAACCGCTTTTGAATTCAGGGGGTGGGTAAATTTATAGGATGTTTAATACTTGATGCTGGTTATTTCCATGTAGGTGTCAATTTCCAGATTAATTTATTTAATCCTTGAACTTTTACATGGAACAGTTTGGGGGGAAAAAAAAAACCACTGTTATCCACTGTGATGTATCATAAATAAGCAAAGCAAGTAAAACCATTTTAATGTTGTTTGTAAAATTTGGCTTCCCCACAATGTTATGATTCATAGGACAGTCAGCAAAGGAAGACCACTTGGAAAGATGTGTTCTCAATAAGAGCTGAATTTTTGTCAGAAGAGCTTCTTAGTGTTTTTCATTTCCTAGGGAGCTGCAGAAGTACTAAAATTATGTCGAGACAAAGTGTTTATGTTTCAAAAGTGCAGGCCCCGCATTCCAGGCTCCACACTGAGATCTCTCAAACAGAGGCAGCTTTTATTGGAGCTGGGCAGTGAGGCTAACTCATAAAGGGCCTGGGCTAGTCTATATTGGAAAAACAGACGATAGCCATAGAGGCGGCTGAAAAAGGAACAACCACGTCCGGTGCTTGGCAAACTTTTCCATAAAGGCTCCAGTAGTAAATACTGAGGCTCAAAAATAGACCCTGATAGTACCTGCATGAATGAAGAGGGCTGTGTTCCAATAAAACTTTATTTACAAAAGCAGGCACTGCGCTGGACTGGATTGGGAGGATGAACTGTGGTCTGCCCAGCCTTGGGTGCCTAATGAATGCTCACTGAATGATGTGATCATTCTTTGAACTTAGTGAAATTGGTGGTTTGGGAAGCATAGGAACTTTACTACTCAAAAAGGTGAGGCTACTGTTGAAACTGGACTTCACCTGAGATCTTTCCATTAACGAATCAGTCTTTTAGGTCAAAGGATTTTTTTCATGTCACAAACCTGCTTAAAATGAAGATCTCCTAGAATAGATCAAGTCACCACTTCCATAGACTCTAGTTTATTTACTTCCAGCTTATTAACTTCAGCCCTAGAAGCTTCATAAGAGTTCAAGGTACCGGGCTGGGGATTTAGCTCAGTGGCATAAGCACCTGCCTTGCAAGCAGGCGGTCGTGAGTTCGATCCCTGGTACCAATAAAAAAGAAAAAGACAAAAAAAGAGTTCAAAGTGCCTAGGGTAGAAAAAAGAGGACTGAGGGGGAGAAACTGCCATAAAAGGAACCTAGTAGCTCCCATTCACTCAAAAAACTGCCCCTAGACTCCAGGAGCCACCCAGCCACACATGTATTTTGATCCAGCAGCAAAGGTGTGTTCTTTAGGAATAAAGTCCTGCGAGAAAGAGTGCTCATTCCTCCAGAGTGCTTTTACTCGGCTCCTGCAGACACACATCTCTATCTGTTTTGGCCGAAGGCACAGTACTAGGAGCTGAAGGTAAGAAGTGGAGTGGGTTAACCCACCAGGGAAATTCTGGGTATAATCCTGGGAAACAGAATTTACACTCGACACCAGAAGAAAGGGTAACTCAAGTCCCTCACACTGTCAGTCCTATTTCAGCCTTGCCCTTCCCTCTGTGCATTCCAGTTTGATGCATTGAACTGCGGTCCTAGAACTGATTTTTACTTATTTTTTTAAAGCCAGTGTGCCAGAGGTAGCAGTAATTATTAAGACTGTCATTTTTACTTTTGAGTTTATTTTTGTCTGTGCAGTGCTGGGGATCGAACCCAAGGTCTTGCTGGTAGCTGATAATTTTTAAAAATCTTTTTTTCCTCATCTTTTCTGTTTCCTTAAGATTTTTGTTCAAATTGCTAAAACTTCGAAAAATCTTAGGAAGTGTTTCTAGAATACTAAAGCCCTCTTGTGTGTTTAACCCATTCACTATGAGCTTGATTTACAACTGCTTTTCTTGCTTGATGAATCCCACATGCCCCATAATTTAAACATCGTAATGTGCCCTCACTGGAGTGCCTTTTTATTTGGATGTAAATTGACCCTGAAACTGCTCCCAATCAGAAGTTTGTGTTTGATATACTGTAGCTTAGAGCTCAATACGGTCCTATGAAGGTTCAGGCTGGGAGGATAGGCCTGGGGTTCAATTGCTGCCGTAATTAACCTAGCTCAGGTTAATTTAACCATAAAATATACACTTCAGCTGACTGTTCAACCTGCCACATGTAGGTCTTGAGCCGCTTGAACGGCACGTGTGTTCACCTAAGTACAAAGGAACCCTGAGTTCATTCCTAAAGTTATGCAGCTCAGTTTAAAAAAAAAACATAAGGGCTCTGAGGGATTTTCAATGGAAGATCAGATGCTTGAAGAGTCCTAGATAAGGGAAACTAATAAATTTTTACCTAGTCTTAGAACAAACACAAACCATGGAAGAGTGGTTTATCTGTGCAAATGTGTGGTGGAAAACATTAATGACTTCCATTTGTAGATAATTCTAGAGCTTAATAATAATTCCCACTATTGGCAATTTACACTGCAGGTTTTAGCACGAGAAAATGGCAAATTCCATGACATGTTTAGCTGGAATTATGAAAGTTATTACTTTTCCAAGTACTTATTCAACACTTTCAACCAAATTTGGAAATATTTCAAACTTAGTGTGAGCATCGTCTCAGTGAGTCTTAGTAAAGTCAGGTTCCAGTTTCTCCAGGCTGAGAAGGTAATGAGGGTGCAGTAACAGTGGGAGAAGACTGAGGGGGAGAGGTACCCTGCTTAGGGAGGGACACGGTCACAAAGTTAGAATCATTGTGAAGTGCAGGAAGCTAAGCCTGAGGGTCCTTTGCTCACACAGTACCAGCCTCTTCCAAAGCCCAGCACTAACCATGGGTTTTTAAAAAAATAATTTGCAGGGGCTGGGGATTTAGCTCAGAAGTAGAAGTGCTTGCTTGGCAAGTGAGGTTGTGAGTTTGATCTCTGGTACCAAAATATATATATATATATATATATATATATAATTTAAGATTAAAACAATTATTATCCCATAAACATGTTTTTCTTAAATGCTATAAGCTTCAGAGCTCTCAAAATCAGGGTTCACACTTAGTATTTAGGGAAGACTCCTCTGAGAATGGGATAGTTCAGTTCCCAATAGGATTAAAAGGAGCCTGCTGTGTTCAGCGCAGGAACAGAAATCCAGGTTGGTTCAAAGGCTGTTTGATAATTCTGAAGATGGTACCTGCCCAGCCAGTTGGAGGAGCCGAATGGGAAGAGAGGTAGGAAACACATTGGAGAATTATCAGCAGTGATGTACAGGGCCATGAAAGACATTCCAAGGAGTTGGTTTCTACAGAAATGATGGGTGAAGTCACTGCCGTGTTCTCAGGGGAGAATGACATGACTGGATTTGTGGTTGTCAAAGATTATCCAGACTCAACCAGGAGAAATGATACAGGGGTAGGGTTTGGTTGGAGAAAGGAAGCTGTTGCAGTATTCTAGGTGAGAGACAAGGTGGCTTGGAGCCGTGGTCATGGGAGGAAGCAGACCGGTTTCAGAGATACATTAGGCACCCATCACAGGAACAGCTGGTGGATTGCAGGTACCAGTTGGGAAGAGAAAATCTCAAAGATGTCTTAAGTGAGCTTCCAACGAGAGCCACGAGGTTGCTGGTAATGCTACTACCATCTACACTGAGGAAGGCCCAGAGAATGGGAAAAATTGGGGAGGGATTAAAGAATTTGGATTTGGCTATAATGTTTGAGATACTTACCAGTTACTTAGGAAGATGCTGAATACACTCAGCTATATGAGCACATTTGGGAGAAAGCTAAAATTTCAGGAGTCAGTAACAAATACCTGGTAACTACAACATTTCTAAAATGTAGAGTGTCAGCATCTATTTTTGTTATTGTGTTCACTACTGTTCTTGGTATTGGTCTTGCATTCCATCATTTAATTGAAGCCTGACAAAGCCTCTAAACTGAATTCAGTAGAAGCCTGCATAAAGAATTTACAGAGGAACTGCAGGATTCTTAGTAAAAGGTGTTGGAAGTTGGGTAGAAGTACTGTCAGGGGATTTCAGGAGTCACAAAAAGTTGTTTTTAGGGATATCTAGCAGGGAATTTAGCAATATTACAACAGATCTGGCTTTACACATGTAGACACTTTATGGCGGACACTGCTTTGAAGGTGATAAAAAAGCGGGATTATGGATTTAGACATGGTTCTACATCACTTAATCCCACTGTGTGCAGGAAAGAAGTAGGTATTTGAAATATGTATACAGTGCCAGCTCCATCAATCAGGCTTTAACTTTGTTATCTGAGTTCGTTTACATTTCTCAGCGGCCTGGGAGAAACAATTACATGAGCAACAGTGAATCACTCTGATCAATGAGATCAGGCTTTTGAAGCATCCAGGAAACTTTGAGCTTTCAGTTAGGAGATGTTTTCCAAGTGCTAAAAACTTATTTTCTCAAATAACAAGTAAGAGAAGTGCAGGGTAGTCTGAATTTCCCATTCGTTTCAAGTCTAACTGAAAGTTCTAAGTGTAAGTTTTTAGTAGCATCTGGGGTATAGAATCCCGATATATTCATACTTTTGTGTAGTGTCTGTAGCACCAGGGAGCATTTCAAAGAGCTGGGAAATGAAAATATTATAGCATAAAGGAGAAGTAATTTGCTATGCTGCTATTGAAAGAATTCTTGGTTTTCCCTTAGGCAATATAGATCAGTGTACCCAGTTGGTTAAATAAAATGAAAATTATTATTGAAACCAGTGTTTCTAGTAGGCTTTGAAAGAATATGGATATCACTATGAAATAACTTTGGGCTAAGGAGGAGATCATGAGACTGCAAAATGCTAGGCTCTCAGGGAAGGCATCTATAACTGTGCAGATGGAGAAGGCTCTGGTCCACTTAGCATTCAATGTCACAGAAATCCACAAGTGGATTTTGTATGAATTAGTTTGAACACTTGGAATCCCTTTCTGATTCTTTTTTTTTTTTTGGTCATTCAGTACTGGAGATTGAAGATGGGGTCTTCACATAGCTACCATCTTCCAACTGATTTTTTCTTTTTTATTTTTTGATACAGGGTCTTGCTAAGTCACTAAATTGCCCAGGCTGGTCTTGAACCTGTGATCCTCCTGCCTCAGCCCCCAGAGTGCTGGGATTACAGATGCGCACCACCATGCCTGGCTGATTCTTCTCTGTTTTTGGATGGCAGTTGCATATATATGGATTTTTGGATTTCGTCTTGGTGGCATTTCTGTTCTTCTGCAACTCACATACAAGCTTCTTGAAATATGTATGCTGAAGCCTAGATATGCATTTGGTGGTGGTTGATTAGAAGGCTAATCCAGTTTAAAAACAAAAAAGTAGGAGTGAGGAACACACCAAAAATAAATTATTTTTTGCATTTATTTTATTTTAAAGAGGATAAAACCAAGGAAAAGAAATCAGAATAAAACCATCAAAATAAACCAGTAATACAGGACTTCAAAACCCCACGAAATCAACAATAGTTACCATAATGACTTTTGTTGTCTTTAAATTAGCTGCAGGTACCTTGGGACATAGTGCAAATCGGATAGAACAGAACAGAAGAGAAACAATAAAAACAAAACAATGAATGCAAAAACGACTTCAAAATAAGCCAATAGTAAATCCAAAATGCCTGCCATAATATGTCTTGCTGTCTTATAAATAGCTGCTCATGCCATTAGATTTAAATAGAATCAAACAAAACAAAAGAGAATAAAACCCAACCCAACAAAATAAGGCAAATGATGTGGTTTCCAGGCGGGGATCCTGGTGCGGCTGGGGTCTGGCTGTCTCCACTCTGGCAGCGACCCGGCCCACGCATGTTGCTGGTTTCGAGGCGGGGATCACCCCCTGGTGAGGCCTGGTTCTCTCCCCTCCGCAGTTTGTGAATGGCCCCAAAAATAAATTATAAAAGATGCAAGCAAATATAAGAAATACAGGGAGCAAAAATAACACTTTCAGGGTTTCTTGGCATTACAGTGTTAAGCTGTAAGTAAATACAGAACAATGGTAAAGTCATGTTCTAGAGGAAGGTAGGAAAAGAAGGGAGGACTGTGACAGGATTAAAATGAGACAATTCAGGAGCTCCTACCAGCCGTGCTGCAAAGAAAGCCGTGCAGCTCTCAGCTGCTGCTGTTTGTAGAGTGCTAGGACAGGTGGACAGCCACACTCAGCTAATTCCTGGGAGGCCGTCTCCTCTACCCTCTGCCTCCGACCCAGACCTTCCCTAGCTGTCCTCTAACTGCCTGGTTGGATCTGGGTCGTTAAAAAGTAAATGCTAGCACCTGGGAAGTTAACCACGCCAAGTGTGGAAGCGATTCTGCCTCAGGTGCTCGCAGGTGAGTCACAGGGCTGACAGTCACCCACGGCTTTGGTAGCCAGTCTCGAGGCGCAGCTCCTTGAGAATGCACCCTGCCTGCTGAACACTTAGCACACGCGGACCAGAGGACCCGGAGAGAGCAGCTGCCCTACCAGGGCATGGATGGCCCTTCTGCTTGGGAGCTGCTCCAGAATCTGCCCACACAGCTAGGTTCCCACTCCAGCAACTTCTCCTGCCAGCCCCTCCAGTGCCTCAGTTTCCTTCCTGTAACTGCATCACTTAGACTGTCTCACCAGTCCCCCCACAAACTAACCGGAACTAACCCTGCGCCTACTCAAAACACTAGTGCTGGTTGCACGGTCCATAAATAACCTTATAGGACCCTGGTTCTGTTGCTCTTTATGGTTGAGAGAAATCACTTTTCACTGAAAGAAAACTTTTTAATGAATACGCAGTCTTTATCTCATTGTTGCTCAGTGTGACGTTTATTAAGGTTTTATGAGAAAATGAATAACTTTTCATCAACCACCCATGGAAAAAAAGTGGCTTAAATTTGAGACTTTCACAAGATGAATTTACAGTTGGGGAAATCTGCTAGATGTCTCCTGTTGGTCCTGTTCTTTAATGAATGTGTAAGATAAATGCATCATAGCTAATTTTGCTCCTCTGTTAATAAAATTAGTTGCCTGTGCAGCCTGGTTGACCGGCCTCCCGCTGCACGCAGCTGCTTCAGCATGCTAATTGAACTGTCAACAATAAACACAGGAAAGGAGGCACTTTAAGCTACCATTTCAGGCCACAAAACCCCGCTTTAAGGCTGCCTGCTGTTTCTCCTGACTATGCCTGAAAAGCAATTAAGAAAGGTCTTGTGTAACTGCATTCTGCTAAATCAAGGGTAAGCTGTATGTCCAAGCTCACAAAAGGCACACAAAAAACGTTTGCAAATCTTCTCAGGGCCAAACTGCGTGCAGCGGTGCTTGTAAGAATGTGTGGCCCAATTAATGGAAAAACACTTAGCAGAAAGTTAAATGGCCCTCTTGCCTTTTGCCCTATAAACTGGCGTCTAGCCTTGAGCATGAGAACCTTCTTTCTCCACAAACTTATGTCACCAAGGCGGAAACACAATGAGCCAGATAGGAACCAGTCTAATAGCTTCCCCAGTCCTGGGTGGTAAGAATGTCCACCCAGTGAATACAAGGTGCTTTGTTATCACTAATCGTGGCGCTGAAAAGGTTGCTAAATTCCCACCCGTGATAGCACAAAAGACACTTGGCCAACACAACAGCACTGTTTGACACCGTGGAAAGAGAGGACTACAGGCATCTAGGCTGGGTTAAAAAATAAACAAATAAAATAAAACAAAGACTGCATTTACTGGTAGTTCCATATCCGTTGGTCACATAAACTTAGTTTTTAAATAGCTTATAATTTTAACACATACTTCACCATTTAAAAATTTAGTAATCAAGCCAGGTGCAGTGGCACACTCCTGTGAGCCTAGTGCTCGGGAGGCTGAGGCAGGAGGATACTTGCAAGTTAGGAGACCAGCCTGGCTACAAAGTGAACTCAAGGCCAGCCTGAACCACATAGCGAGACCTTGTCTCAAAAAGACAAAATAAAGAAAAAAATAATTATTAGTCATTCTGAGTGTCAATAAACTCAATGTTTAGGAGTTACTGATATGTTTCATGGGATGAGGTACCCAGGGGAAGTCTTATACCCTAATGCTTAGTCTTATACCCTGAGGTACGGTGCGTGTTACCGCAGTGGCTGTGAGACGTGACCTGGAGAAGCTGCTGGCGCTTTCCACCATGCCAGTCTATGTTTGCTTGAGAGAGTAAGATCTTGAAAATACCAAGCATGAAAAAGCTTGAAGTTTGCTAAGCACAGTGAAACATAAAGTCCCTCCCCAACAAAAGACATTTTAAGCCTACCTTTGTTTATCCGTTTATTTATTTAGAAAATAGGAAGGCTATGTGTTGTGTGGTAAAACCACACATTTTATTTTTATACTTCAGTGAATTTTAATTTTTTGTTAAAAATTAAAAATCTTATTCATATGTGTTAAGCTTACATTTTTAAATTGCAGACAATTTACAATTGTTCTTTGCTATGTACTTGAAGACAGACATAAACCTTAACATGCTGTTTCATCAGAGTTTTATGATTAACCTTATTTTATGGAAGGTTAGAGTTTATGAGAAGTATACATGCACCTAAAGTTATTTATGAGAAGTGAAACTATTCTCACCCAGCTGATTCCAATTGTCCCTTAATTATATTTTTAAGATTAGGCAATGACATATTGTAGTTATTTAAATTTTAAAGGATTATTTTTGTTATTTCAACTGTCAACCTTAAGTGCCTTTACCGTAGACAGCAGCACCCTTTGTTCTGTCAAGTAAAAAGCACTTTAATAAGATTGGACTGGGCTTCTGGACCTATTTTTAGTAAGTCAAGGATATGTCTTAGAAAATATTTCCTCTGGACTTTTTTTTTTTTACAGCTCCCAGTAAAAGCTAATTATCTTTAGGAAAATTAACGTTGAAATCATTCAGCATGTTAATTTAAATTTTGTGGATTGTGCTGGATGAATGGATTTGATGTTTCTTTCTAAAACCAAACTTATTTCAAATACACATAACATTGCTGCAGAATGAATAAACACAATATTAACAAAGCTGCATCTCACATGCATATGATTCAGGACACTTCTGTGTTTAATCTACTGATTCAGGTAAACTATGGTCAGCACCAGTTAGCGGGTAGTTAGATACTTAGAAATTTTTCTTTCTCTTTTGCTCATCTCGTTCTTACTTCATTCTTGTTTGTACAAATCGTAGGACAAAAATTACTAGCATTCAAAACATGTTCTCTGAAGTTACAGTTCTTGCTTACTGATTTGAAGCAGCTATAAAGTTGTGTTTTGAAAATGAGTTTGAAAACATCGCCAAGTAGAAAACTTCTAAAACTTGCATGGTTGGGGTTTATTTTTCATTGTTGAAACAAGCTTGTAGGATGCCTGGTTTCTCGTTGGGCCTAAGACTGTGTAATTCCTACGAATACTTTTGAAAATAGACAAAAAATGAAAGGGTAGCAAAGAAAAGAAAATCAACCAGTACAAGATTTTGTCCCTAAATTTTTGCAGTCAATTAAAGCCCTGTTCAAGGTTAGGCTGGAATGCCTCCAGCTGTGGTGTTCCATGTAAAATAAAATATTGCCAGCTGTGGTCAATTATTTGATTTCCCTATGAAACTTGAGAAACGTGTAATCACTGCTAATCTGGTAAAAGTTGATCAAGTGTGGCATGTTGTGTAATCTACTGATTGCAATTGCTTTTAGGTATGAGTTCAGAGGAGTATCACTGACTGCTTTCTAGATTTCAAGGGCTAAAGTAAGAATTTAACTTGTACATTTCAAATTTAGCTTTATCAGAGAGGATTGGTGAAAAGACCTGTGTTTATCCACTTGAGAGGAAACTCAGCTATTACATGTCTTTGAAGAGTAGTTAATAAAGAAATGCTTATGATAGAATGTAAATGAACAAAGCAAGACCCAAAATTTTATGTATAATGAACCCCGTTGCATTAAAAAACCTGAAGTTAAAAAAATGTTAAACCATCAAAACATTTTTTCTGGTTTCCATTTCTGTTATGCCAAATGTTTGAATAAAAGATTACATTAGGCAGTTTGCATAAGATTTGGGAAAGATCAGAGGGGAAAATATAGTAAAGCCATAAAAAATCTTGAACCAAAAGTAAAAGAACACACACACACACACACACACACAGCAAAAAGTGGAGAGTTCTGAAAACTAGGCGTTCACTTTCAAAACTTATGCCGAGAAGCAGTATCCATGCTGCGTGTGCTTTGGAGATAGGCATTCCCGGGGATCTAAATGTGCTCTTTATCTTTGGTGAGAGTAATAAAGACAAGACTGATTCATTTCTTATAGTCAGCTGTTGAAACCTGGAGCTCATCATAAATCTAGCATCAAGTCTGTAAGGTTTCTGCTTTCTTATCTGTAAAGAAGGAGCATTATCTACCTAACAGGCCAACTAGACAACCAAGCCAGATGGTTTAGAGAAATGCTGAATGCATTTCTGGGACACTGGTAAAAGTTTAATAGGTGTTACCTACTTTTATGAGTTTTCATTGTCTACAATGTTCTATTTTTCAAGTTATGAACTACGATCTGTAGGTTTTATGTTTCTAATGCAATATGTTATCGATATCTTAAGGATCTTTGGAGGGCACCAAATACTTCAAGTTCTCTATGATGAAAGTGCCAGGGTATTAACTCTTACTGTCTCTGAGATCAGTAATTCTAGCGTTTCTTAAACCAGTTAGTTCACACATCTGTCAACATTAACTCAGGCATCGCTTCCTCCGCATTCTGCTACTTACACTTAATGTTCTGCCAACAATGACATTGTCATTTCAGTGTACTGAGCTCCATGTAATTTTGAAGCATGAGCCATCTAGTTTTAACTTCGGCTCTGTGTATCTGATTAATTTATTGATTAATCAGAAAATGGCCAAGGACTAATGCTGCAATTCATGTTTTTTGTTCTGGGGGGTGGATAATATTTCACCCATTTTCAACAGAGATGCTTAAAAAGCCGGTGATATTCTAAATTTCCATGCTCACTGTGCTGCTCCTCAGAGCTATAATTTTACGTAACAATGATTCAAAAGGGGAGCAGAAAGACACTCAAGCTTTGAGATTCCTGTATACATTTGGCCCGTTTGAAAAACGGAAAAAAATATATTGCTCACTAGGGTCTCCTTTTAGTATCCAGCTAACTAGATTGAGCTCTCAATTTGTCTACCAAAACAATGGGTCCTCCATGTGTACTCCAGTCTGCAGGGTCAGTCTGGGTGGCTCTGGACACCTCCACCTCCTCCTCTGAAAATGGCAACGGTCCCCTGCCTTCCTGTGCCAGGGGCTGAGGACTCCAGCAGGACCTTGGAAATCGGAGAGCTGTACCCTTAGAGTTTTCGGGTCCCTTGGTTACACCTCAGAGGATCCTCTAGGGCTGAATGTCCTGTCGTGGTTCTCTTAGAAGCTCTAATGCACACCTCTGTGCTAACTCTGCCTGTTCATCCTTGTGTGAGGGCTTCGACTCCCCATCTTGATGCCCCTCAGGCAAGAAGGCACCTCACAAATGTTACCTCTTGGGGCCATGTCAAGGCCCGGAATCTGTCACCACCCAGCCAGAAGCTCTGTCTCCCTTGGGTGAGCTGTGCATATGCACCCGTCACACTCCTTGCCTGGTTTCTCTTTCATGAAAGTGAGTGTCTATTTCATGGGCTTTTTGCTTCCCTGCCAGTGGGTCTTAGGTGAAATCTTCTAGGTCCTCTGATAGGTGCCCATTTCTTGGAATCTCAGGAGGGCTTGGAATCTCCTCCACGCAAATTCATCTACTTCCTCCCAAGCTCCTGTCAGGCTCCTGACACCAACAGCTTGGGAGGGGAAGGTTCAAGACGCACCTTTCTGAGCTCTCCACTACATAACTAAAGACAATGTCAAGCTAGCGACACCCACATTTATAGCATGATGTGTCTGACATAGGCCAGTGCCCAGATTGCCATTATAGTAGTTCAAGTTTTGTTTTCCTTGGGTTTTGCAGATAACTCCTAAAACAAGATTCACAATGGTGCGGGATTCCCAGCAGGTGATTTTTGCCACGGGGATCCCTTTTCAGAACTGTTTCAAACATCATGGGCATGAGGAGCGTGCTTTCTTTCGGAGGACAAGCACGGGCCTCGCCTGTCTCCATCTCCCACTCTCACCATGCCCGGCCAGATCTGAAGGCTGTTTCATTGTCGCTGGCTGTGGAGACAAACAGGCCCTCGAGGTCCTTCTGAATACCGTGTGACTTTGGGATTTTCCCCTCAGCTGCAACTTGGTATTTTTTCCTGGGGAAATCAGAGAACTCTAGATGTTGGACTAATTTTATTATTAGGAGGAAAATCAAGGTAATTTATGCAAACAAGATAAAAATACTGAAACTCACATACATCAGTTAACCCTTAATTTTCTTAAGATACTTATTACAATATGCCAGATGGTTACTTAAGTCCAAAGAAAATCCTTAAATCAAATCAGCTGGCAGTAAACGGAGGCCAATTGAGCCACAAAAGATAGAGATTTGTGTGATTGTTTATTTAATCTAAACATAAACGTCAAGAGTTTAAAGCCCCTAAAGCCATGTTTCTTTTCCATTTGGAAAATTGCAACTAAGGTTTTTTTCCATTGTCTATTTTGGTTCTCATGAAGCAGAGACACGGTCTGATGAGGCCATGGTAATGAAATCCACACCCGCCTCCAAATTTTCTCTTCAGCAGGGTCCAGTTGACAGCATCTTTAACACTTGCTGCTATTAATAAAACCTGAATAAAATGATGCCTTTGTCTGAGGACATTAGCAGAATTGTAGAGAGTTGCAAAGGACAGGGGGTGGAGAGGAGGGTGGAGGAGGTCGGTCGTCCAGGGCACCAACATAAAGTGGCTAACTGTGTTCAGGGAGCAGCACCCCACCAGCCACCAGTGAACCAACCACAGGGATGGTGCTGCCAGCCGGGGTGTCCGCAGGGCTGGGGACAGTTCTGTGCACCTTCAGCAGTTCCATCACAAGCCCTGCTCTGAAATTCTAAAGACTATTTATGCACTTAATGAGGCAGGTTTAAAAATTAGAGTCTTGCCTGTCCATATGTTAATGAACAATTTAGAAGTACATTATAAAGCTGTCTAAATATTTCAAACTAAGGAAACTGTACCATCTACCCTTCCCCATCCAACCCCTGCCCTATAGAAAAAATGTTTCCCTGTGTGGTTGTAATTGAGGGTAGTGCAATGTTTTAGCACCCTGGCTGGACACTAAAATCACCTAGAAACTCTGGGTCCGACCATAGTCCAACAGAAATGGTATCTCAGTGTAGGCCCAAGCCTGGGTTCATCTAGCTGCCCGCTAGGGCTCTGCAGCTGATTGCAATGTGCCAAGATGCAGGAGGACAGTGCAGTGGCGGTTACCACAGTCCCTTCAGGCTTTAGTGTGCACCAAAATCACCTGACTGCTCGTGCAAACAGATTTATGGGCCATGCTCCTGGAAGTACTGATTCTGTTGGTCTGGACTGAGGTCATTTTGTCTCTGAGTCCCGGTCCTAGTTGCTGCTCTGGCACCCATGATTTGAGAACTACTGCTATGACAAGATTCCTGGGCCACTCAGCACTTTCCTGTGCAAGAAATCTTGCGCAGGAGTTGTCAACAGCGGAATTTGGAGCAGGGGCATCGAGCCCGAGTGGAGGAAAGATTTTTAAGAAAAGATGAAGGCGTGAATGATAAGATCAAAGGGGAAATTTTGAATTTTAAAAGTACAGGCTGGACAGTTTTCCCAGAGAAGTTTAGGACAACAGAGGGGAACTCCAATGAGTTGAGATAATTTAAAAGAAGAGTTCTTGGGCTGTCTGTGTTTTCTTCCATGTGCCAAAATATAGGTAACAGTTAGTTTGGGTTACGTCACCCCACCAACATCATTAGTGCCACTTCTGTCATGAATGAGCCACAGGTATTCCGCTTTCCTAAGCCTTAAGTTCTTGTTCCCGTTGGCTTTTCCACAACCACTTAACTTGGACAGTTCCTTAAAGAAATGAGAGTTATTAGAAGGAACAGCATTGCAGAGCCTTAGAGTTGGAGAAAGAAGTCTAGGAGAGACTATTTAGGACTGTTTAGCGGGTGGCATGAACCGTGAAAAACTTACCCCATGACTCCCAGATCTTGATGGTCAAAAGAAACCTGAGTGTAGAATCCTACGTCAGTTGCAGTGAGGAAGGAGGGAGGGTTGGGGTGAGAGACCCAGAAGGGCTCTGCAAAGCAGGCTGCCCTTCCTGGATTTCTTGTCATCCACACAAGGCTTGGACAAGGTCAGATTTGGGCTGAGAGGCTCTGAGGTGGAGCGGGCTGGAGGAGTCGCTGCTGTGGCCCGAGACAAACTGTCAATTGCTCGTGTGACAAGAGTCCACTCACAAACAGGCCACAGAACCAAAGGTGCTATTTATTCCAAACTGTAGAAATCATGGCAACACTTCCTAGAAAGGTCACAGCAGACGTCACCTTTGTTTTTTGTGCCCACTCTCAGGGCAGGAGACATTAACAAGCCTGAAAAATAGGTTCACAGTAAAGTAGGAACCGGGGTTCTAGGTATCATGAGCAACACTGCTGTCTTCTGGGCTGGTGAGTGAGGGTACAACTGAAAAACTGAGAAAAGAAGCTGCTGAAGTTGCTTTTAGGAGAATCCTGTGGGGCTTGTCATTCCTTGGTTGCACAATTGGTTTTTAGCCATGTATGAGATGCGATTGAAAAGTACAGTGCATGTTCATGCTTTAAAAACATTTACCACAGCAAAAGACACATTGCCACGAATCCCCATCGGAGTATTCCCCCTCGCTGTAAACACACTTATCCAATAGTTCTCGCCACTTTGAGGCAGTTCGGGAAGTTCTCTTCTGTGTCTTTAGCGGTGCTGTTGTGGCTGCCTCAGTGTCCTGAATAGATTCCAGCTGTTTACCTTTCATAGTCATTTTGATTTGGGGGAAGAGCCAGAAGTCACCCAGGGCCAGATCTGGTGAACTGGGTGGAGGAGGACACACTGTATTAGTTTTACAAAACTGACTTTGTTGGATGCACTTGACCACGGCAGCATGCACCACATTTCTTTTTAATCACAACTGATACAGGCCCTCACGAAAGAGCACCTCCAGAGCTGCTTCAGAAGAGGCAAGAACAATGGGATAAATATGTTAAAAGTGAGGGGAGTGTTTTGAAGGGAATTAATGGCAATGCATCTTTTACTGTGATAAATT
Organism: Cavia porcellus; assembly: GCF_034190915.1. Taxonomy (NCBI): domain Eukaryota; kingdom Metazoa; phylum Chordata; class Mammalia; order Rodentia; family Caviidae; genus Cavia; species Cavia porcellus. Next base: position 69,412,533 of record NW_026947495.1, on the reverse strand, counting down.
TTTAAAAAATAAGCATTCACCGTGTACTTTGATCTTTATACTTGTGAATATTTTGTCAGCATATCCCACTGAGAGGGGGATGGAACTAATCTAGGTATCAGAAAACCCAAGGTCCAAAGCTACTTTTATCATTCATTTGCACTGTGAGCTCCAGCACTTCAGCTCCCTGACTTTCCATATCCGCTTACAAAATGATTTTCTTTGAGATTACATCTGACTGATATCCTAGGAAACAAAGAGGACTCTGGTGTTGGGGCCTATTTAGGACCCAGTTTTGGAAGCGTATAGGTGGCATCAAATAAGATTCCAATTAAGAAAAACTGCATGCTGTTTTCTTTGAGTTTGGGGTTGAGACCAAAATAAAGTTTTAAAATAACATGAAGTAGACGCTTGTCCCTAAGGTAGGACAAGCAGGACAGATGCTCTAACAGTGTGGCTTTGGTAAACAAGAAATTTGGAAACATTAGCACAATACTGTAATAGAGTGAAATGACTATTTGAGTTTTCTTTTTTTTTTTTCTTCTTGAAGAGTAGAAAGTAGTTTACATTAATAAACTCCTAAACTATGTGAGGTTTATACTGCAATCTTTATACATTATTGCCCTATTTCTTCCAGAACTTTTTTTAAAAAAGAGATAGTCATTATCTTTTGCAAAAATTTTTGTTTCCCATTCTTTGTTCTATTTCTACTTCATGCATTTTTTGACTAAAGTAGAAACAAATATGAAAATTCAAATGAGGCACTTATAAATTATAACTGAGTTGTTAGGATACAGTCATGAATGTAAGATTGTATACAAGTAGCTATTTTATACAATTGCATTATTAAGCTAATTAGTACTAAAATGATAATGGTATTAGAATCTCAGATCACCCTTATTGGTCATTTGTGGTTTATCAGTCTCATTCTCTCACTGAAACCTAATTTCCATTGAACTAATAATATAAATGTCATCCTTCTTTTAGTTACTGGTTCCATCTCTCCTCATTTAGGGCTTTCTCCTTCTGAATGTACTCCTCATCACTAAAATTTACTGTTGAATGTTTTTGCTTCCCAGATGAGTATGCTCAAGATGTCCCTGCAACATACAAGGGGAGCGGGGAGAGAGAACAGCAGAGATCTCCAGGCTTGGGTGAAGGCAAATTGGTGTGGAGTTTATTGTGCCTGGGTGCAGGCAGGCAGAGAGTGAGAAAGCCATCTGCCCCGAACAAAGAGAAGTGGGCCTCTTTTATAGGGATGGAAAGAAGGCAGGGGACATTAGGAAGATTTTAATAAACATCTGTGGTCAGAGTTCTCTGGCTGTCTTATACCTCAGCGGGCAAAGTCCTTAAAGTGTCCGGCGTAAATTTTTGGGTGTCTCCAGATGTCCCCAGATGTCCCAGGACCTGCAAAATTCCCTGTCCTATCTTATCTTCTTTACAGCATCCTGTGCTGGCTGATCAGTTTTCTGCTGACAGGACTGTTTCTGCTGGCAAGCAGGTTGGGGTTGGGGGAGTCGGGTCCGATTCGAGACTTGCAGTCTGACTCTCAAAACAGTCGAGTCCTGTCTGCCCACTGCCGGGTCAGTCTTTCCTTCTGTTTCTTTTTCTCCCCTGACCTCTAGCTTTCCTGTCCCCTCTTGGTCTCCCTTCCCTCCTGTTTCTCCTCCCACAATCTCACACTTTCTCCTCCCACAATCTCACCCTTTCTCTCATTTGTTGGTCTAGTACTTTTGGAGAGCAGGCTTCCCCTCTGTTGTCTAGAACGGAAATGAGTTTTGGCAAACATGAGTACGCTGGAAGGCTGGGCTTTGTCCTTATGGCATTTTCTGTGTGGTAAAGATGACAGACATTTAGGAACCATGCGGCGGACTGTCCTGACTTTTCTCCACCTCCGATCCATTGCAGTTGGGTTGGAAACTTCAGTGTAGCCACCAGGGAGCTCTCAGACTGAATGACTGCTTTGTAGATTTTTACCATCTCATTCTTCTATAAATGTCCTCGTTCTAGGTTTTTGTCTCTATTCTTCACTAGCTTGCTTATTTTATCCTCCAGACTTTCTTGGCTTCTTTTTCTGTATCACTGAAATGGGTGGTATTTTTGTACTGTCTGTCCTTGACCCCTTTTTTGTATTATTCTGCTGTCCTCAGGCAAATCTACTTCATGCATTCAGCCAGCACCTCTAGACCTGTAGTTACACAGCCTTCCCTCACTGTCGCTATCTTTTGAATGGCTCCTGGGACCCAGCTTCCTCTGTTCAGCTGTCTGGTGGGCATTCATATGCTCTCTCAGACTCAGTAGGTCCTACACTGAGTTTATTTCCTACCAAACTGGTGGCTCCTTTTATATCTCCACCTTTGTTTGGAGAATGACCATACCTAATTGCCATGTTCACCTGTTGAAATGAAAGCAGGATTTTCAAGAACTGGCTTGCATAGGTAAGATTTGAATTGAAATTTAAATGACAAAAAAGGAGCTGGTCACCATATTTGGGGGACAGAGTATTTGTATTCCAGGTAGGACAACAGGAAGTAAAGTCCTAGAGGTAGAGCATGGATTTTGAGGAGTCCCTGGAAGAGCAGCAGTCCAGCGTGGCGTGGGGACAGGAGGAAAAGAGGGAAGCAGTGCCGAAGGGTTCAGAAGTCGGTGGGAGCTCCATCACCATGTGGCAGGGAGTAGAGAAGGGTAAATTTTATTTCAAGCCAGAATGGAGCGTGGAAGGGAATGTTATCTAGGTACATAGGAATAAGGTGAAAGTGAACCCTATAGGTTGACAGGATGGATCCTCAAAGGGTGAAGTGGGAAAGGCAGGGCAGATGTAAAGGCAGTTTGCAAAATCTGTAAGGCTTTTACGTTTTGTGGTGTGCTCGGTAGGGGACTGTGGAAAGCTTAAGGGCGAATTGTGTTGTTTCAGAAGCACAGTTTTGGCAGAATTAAGGAGGATAAACTGGCCAAACATAAAGCTTTTAGAGAAAGATGGAGGTTGCAAAGAGACAATATCAGTCAGTGTCTACAGAGGGAAAAAGGATTTGTGAAAGATTAATATGGAATGGAGTCAACGGAATATACAGAAAAAGGCATTATTGGGGTAGCCTTGCATTAATCAGATCTGTTTCCCTGGTTTCAACTCTACTTTTATAAAAAGACCTACCTGAAGGTATTAATATACTGTCTATACCAGTAAGTACTACATAGTCTATGTTTTAATTTCATACCACAAGATGTCTTTTTACTTATCTCACATTACTATGTTATTTTGAAAAGCTACGCAAGATTAATTTAAATTCGTGTAACATCCCAGAAATAATTCTGTAAGTTAACTATTATTTACTATAGACACAAATATATAAATGCTGTCTTGATGTCAAGATAGTTTATCATCTAATTTTTTAAGCTAAAAGTTAAGAGTAAGAACTCAATCAAGGTTTTGTTGTCTTGACTCAAATGGAATTATTTCTCTTTAAATGTGTCACAGCCAAAGATTCAAGGAAGAATTCTTTGTTCATGCTGGGGAAACACCATTAAAATACCTCTGTAACCCTCTAGCCAACTTTTTTGCTGTGGATTACTCAGATAGGAACACAAAGATCCTGAATTGTTTAAGTTTTAACTCTCTAGTCCTTTTGAGGCTAAGACACTAACGCACTGCCTGTTCTAACACTGTAGTTCCACAGTGTGGCTTTTCTATAATCAAATAAAGGATAATAGGCCAAAAAAATTACATAAAACAGTATATACTTTTTATTACAAAAATCACTCAGGGCTGGTTCGGCAGCACATATACTAAAATTGGAACAATACATAGAAGATTAACATGTCCCCTGCACAAGGGTGATATGCAAATTCATGAAGCATTTCCTATTTAAAAAAACGAACTCACAAAAGTCACACAACTGTGGGTTGTCATTTCACTGTGTTGGGAAGAATGTTTTCTATTATATATTTTGCTCATCAGTAAAAGGATGAATGTTTCATGATGCCTTTGAAGTGCAAGCAAAAATGACAGGCTGGAAGAGGAATATCTTGCAGCTCCAGAGCAAAGCAGTCTTGGTGTGTGTTTCAGGGCAGTGTTTCTCATAGTCTGTAGGTGTTATGAGCTGTATCCAGATATCCCCCCAAGTCTCATGTCATCACAGGCGGGACTTCTCAGAGGCAGCTGGATCTAGAGTGTGTGATGCTGAGAGTGTGGCCATGAGGCAGGGACTGAGTCATGGTGCAAAGCTCAGATTAGGGGTGCTAGGATTAAGTGGGTAGAATTTAGGGGAAAGAGGGCGGCTGTGCTTACTCATCACTTGCTCCTTCACTTCTTTGCTGCCTTCCTGCCTTCTGCCCATTATGAACTGTTTCTCTTCTGCCATGTCCCCCTGCCATGTGCCATCCTGCCTTGGAGGTAGCCAATTATGAACCGAAACCTCTGCAAACTGTGATCCAAAATACACCTTTCCTCCTTTAACTGTGGGCACTGGCTATTTTGTCACAGCAACAAGATAATAGCTAAAGCAGTAAGTCTGTCCTTTTACCCACAGACAGCCTTAGCATAGGAGCCAGTGCACTACGGGAGCGGCACCATCAGGGCCACAGGCAGAGGCCTGGGGCATGGCTCAGGGGCAGAGTGCTTGGCTTGCTGTCTGGAGTTGCATATCCAGCTCTGCAAGCAACAACAACCCTCTCAATATGTCAATATATTGATATAGATAGATATGATATGCAATGATATATATATATGCATAAGAAACTTTCTATGTATTTTAAAGTGCTCAGTGACAGTTTGGAGATAACTCTTTGGGATCAGTCATACTGCTGGAACTCTTGTACTTTGTTAACATTAACAAAATAGAATCACCATGCATGGGTGCAACTCAGTGGAAGAGGCCTTGCCTAGCATGTGTGAGGCTTGGGGTTCAATCCCTGCAAAAGGAAAAAAGAAAAAATTGCTCATAATTCAGGATCTCAACCATGTTAAAAATAGACATTTTCCAAATAAACATTAAGCAACTAAAAAGTTCCAGTGTTTTTTAAATACAGCAACACAAGTGACAGAAATATAACACTGAGGAGCACAGTGACTAACAACTGCTCAAGAAAGTGAAGAATTAGAGTATTTTCCACATAATAACAGTATTGAATGAGGTGTCATGCTGAAAACACATTAGGAAATTTAAAAAGTTGGTGGATTTGCAATGGCTATATTTGGTATAGGGCATTATATAATCACTGTTCTAACTTTAACAAACCTACATCACAGCCAGCATTAGAGTATACTAGTCACTTCATGAATGTTTGAATTAATGTGAAAATGGCAAATTACATGCCAATTTTTAAATTTATAATCTTACATGAAAAAAAAAGATTCTCTGATTTTGTTCAAAAGGCAATCTTGATATGAGATACATGTCAAAATACATTTGATCTGCATGGCTTGTGGACTGTATTTACAAATCTGCTTTTTACTAAAGTATATTTGTATCTCCCCAAAATTTAGATATATAGTGGCAAAAAAATTTGGGATTGTCTAAAGTGCATAGTTTGATAAATTCTGGGAAGACAGCAGAACAATAAGCAGCAAAATAAAAAGCCTCTCTGAAACAGCCCAGATGCTGGAATATAGCATTCTGGAGAAGACCAGAAGGAAAGAAATGAATCCTCTTAAGCCAGGAAGAAACTAAAGTAGAGCAAAAAAAGAAAGAAAGAAAAGAAAGACAAACAGATGGCAGTAGCCAGATGCACTCTGATTGGGGCCAGTCCCACTGTGTGTGAAGTGCCACCGGAATCTGGAGACGCACGGTCACAGTGAAGTTGGGGGTTGGCAAGCCTAAAGTCTTGGCAGGGAAACACAGTCACGGAGGGGAGCAGTGGACCACAGAACTGGAGAAGAGCTCTGGCTTGTGGTGAGTGTGGGGGAGTCAGTCCTCCCACCAGAGTGGGCGATTGGCTGGGTGCCATTTTGGAGTCCAGCAGGATAAGCCTGGAACCAGAACTGCAGCCGACTTCACTCAATCACTCCTAGTACAGAGCAAATTGGTGAAAATTGCTTGCACTGATTCTTGTCCCTGTATGTGATCCAATAACCAAGGCTGAGGTTTCCCTAATCAGCCCGGACCATGCAGCACACACTAACATGAAGACTCTCAGTGGTTAACCAGCTCAGAAGGGAGGGGCCAGCCTGCCCTACCCCTGCTTATACTCCAGGGTTCACCAGCAGATTAGGGAAAGTAGCAATCCTCAGCCATCACACTTCAGAGTAATTATAACCAATACAGGAAGTGCCTGGGACCCCACTATCCACTTGGTCTGGAAGAAACCAGGAACATGATAAGAGGAAAAAACAAAAGGCAGTCTCCAGCCTCCAACCTAAGCAGTACTGGTCCAGGAGAGGTAAACACAGAAGAGATTGGGAGTTGCACACCTGCAGTTTCTGAAGCAACAGCATCTGACATAAAGAAACAACTTCATGAAACTATAAAAGAACTTAAAAATAGAAATATTAATACAAGTAAAAGATGTAAGAAAAATAATAAAAGAAATGTTAAGCACCTCTCAAGAAGACACAGATGGAAGAATTAAAGGAGCACAGAAAAAGGAAGGAAACCTTTGATGAAGAATATAAGAAAAATTTAGAATACATGAAACATTCAAAAAGATTACCAGGAAATTAAAAACTCCTTTGAAAGCTGGCAAAACTTCTTGAAAGAAAATAAAGATAGACTATCAAACCTTGAAGACAGGTTTGCAAATTGCAATTGTGAAAGGAAAGAGCTCTTAAAAATTAACAAGGAACCAGGAAGTAACAATACAAAGGCTAGAAGATGACAAGAGGATCTATAACTTACGAATAAAAAATGTGAGTAAAGAAGAAGGGATAAACACAAATGAAATACAAAGGCTATTTACAGAAATAAAGAAAAATTCCCAAGCATAGGAAAAGGAAATGATATTCAGATATATGAGGCATACAGAACTTTAGCCAGCTATAACCAAAACAGATCTATACCCAGACATATAATAATCAAGATTCCAGAAATCCAACACAAGAACAGAATATTAAAAGCTGTCAGAGAAAAGAAACAGATCACCTATAAAGGAACACCCATCAGAATCACGACAGACTTCTCAACATAAACCATCAAATCAAGAAGAGGCAAGGGGGAAATAGTCCAAGCCCTGAAAGAAAATAACCTCCAATCCAGATGATGTACCTTGAACAACTATCTCTCAAAATTAATGGAGAAACAAGATGCTTCCCTGACGAAGAGGAACTGGGAGAGTTCATAACCACGAACCCAACCCTACAAAAAATACTGAAGGACATTCTAGAGAGAGAAGAAAGACTATGGCTTCAGGAACAGTGGCAGAGGGGGCTCACTGAATGGGGCAAACAGTGGAATGAAGGGGAAAAGTAGACAACCAATGACAGAAAAATAGCATGGCAGAGATGAGGCAGAGAAGACTGGCTATAATCTCTAACACAGATGGCTTGATACACTAACAAAAAGAAACACAGACAGAGTGGATCAGGAGATACGGTCCATCAAGATTCTCTATATAAGAAATATAATTAACTTGCAAGAGGATTTATGGGCTGAAAGTCAAAGAAGAGAAAATAATTTTCTATGTGACATGGAACCAGAAAAAAGTGGGAGTAGCTCGCCCACCAGCTGCAGATTGGTTGGACAGACATAACACTTTTATACAATGGAGAACTACTCAGCTATAAGGAAGGAAAACCTTGAGCCTCTTGTAGGTAAATGGATACAACTTGAGATCATGCTCAGGGGTAAAAAGGTTCAGAACCACTTAGGTAAGTAGCGGGTTGCCTCCCTAATCTAAAAGCTAAAGGAGTTAGTGGGATACCAAATTTACAATGCACCCTGTGAAAATGAAAGGGGAGGAATTGTCTAAAAAGGGAAGGCAGAGGACACTGTTAATCTTGTGTCATGATTTGAAACCCATATTGTTTACACTGCTGTTTAGTTTGGTTATATTCTGTTCCAGTTTGTCTACTTGTACTAGATTTGATGGCATGGACAGCTATTCCAAAGACAACAGGATATATTATGGTAACCATTTTTGATTTTCTATTAACTTAATTTGAAGCCCTGTATTGCTTTCACTGTCTTGTTTTGACTGATTTTATTTGAATATTTTGTTTGATCACTGTCTTGTTTTGATTGATTTTATTCAAATCTGTTTTGATAGTATCAAGTCTGAGGGTTCAGGTAACTACTTTGAAGACAATAAGATTCATTATGATACCCCCCCAAAAATAAAGTGCATAGTTCCAGTTGACACTGCATAAAGTGTTGTTCATGTCTTCAGCTGTAGAAAAGTGATCTGCTTGTATTCTATTTAATGTCATGTTTTTTTCACATTTTTGTTAGTAATTTTTCTGGTTAAACTGGCCCCAGAGCACAGTGCTTAAAGCACTGCCCACTGTTCCTAAGTACAAGACTGATGTGTTTTGTGAGAAACAAAGACATGTTAGACATGCTTTCCTTAGGCAGTAGTTATGGTGTTGCTGGCTATGAGTTCAATGCTAATATATAAACCCTGCACATTAAATCAGGTGTCTTTAAACAGAAACATGCAGTAAACAAGGCAATGTAGTGATTAGTTAATGTAATATGGCTAGAGGCTTCGAGGAACCTAGTCTTGTATTTTTCCTAGGAATAATGGGATAGCATCTCCTAATGCAGTGTTTGTGAGGAGTTTGTGGAACATAATCATCTGGAATACTGAGAATCCCCTGGATTTACCAATGATGTGATGTGATGTGATGTGATGTCTGGGAATTGCTTATAATAATTTAGGGTAGCATAGGCAGCTGGATCTAGGCATAGATGAGGTAAATCAGCACTGAGCTGAAAGTTATCTAAGTGGCAGTGATGGGCATCTGGGGTTCATTAAACTGTTTCTCGGGGTGGGGTGGGGGGACAGCTCAGGAGTGTGCCCCGGACTTGGCATGTAGAAAGCCCTCGGTTTGATCTCAAGCACCAAATTAAATAAAAGTAAATAAGCCATTTTTAAAATTTTTGAAAATATATTCGGTATTTTCCATGATAGATGCGTCTTTTACAACATCGTTCTAAGTATTTAGAGATTTAACTTCAAACTGGATGCTTTTGTTGTTGTTCTGTTTCAAGACTTAAAATTTGCCTAATTGTTTTTCCTCCTCATTCTGTTTTCCCAGCTTCACCATAATCTGTTGTAGAATACAATCTGAGGGCTGCACAAAGAGGCTAACTGAACTGTGCAGACCTAAGAAAAGCAGGTTATGCCTGAGATTATAGGTCTGTTAACGTCTCTGTAAGTTTCACCTACACAACTGTCTTTCCGCAGCAAGGACTCTGACATCCTCATTTATTTGATCTTTGGAGAATACCTTCTGTAAGCGAATCCTGCTGTGAAGGGTTAACCTTTACATTCCAAGCCCGGTTAAGGACTGGGGGATCGGGTAGTTTGTCTCATTGGAAGAACATTCTCTTTGTAGTTTCGGGTTGCCTTTGACCCTTCAGTGTAGAGGATGATCTCAGTACAGCCCTTGACAGATGAGAGGGTTAAACTGACAGATGAGTTAGCTTACCAAGGGCAAAATAGGCCACCGGCTCTGTTTGTTTGTTTTTAATAAAATAACAGCCCCAAATCGAAAGAGACAGGAGAAAAAAATACATGGAAAATAACATAATTGTAGCTTATGCTTTCCTAATGTTTTTTGCCTGAAGAGCTCAAAATATTCTCTAAACATAAACTGAAACTTCAGTAGCTCCCGGTACAGACAGGGCGAGTGTTGTTACCCTCATCTGGAAGGTAAGGTCAAGCAGGGCAGGGAGCGCTCAGAGCCAAGATGAGGACTCAGAACTTGACTCCTGTTCAGCAGCCAGTGGAATGTACTCCAAGACCTTCTCTACTGGCTAAGTTGTCTTCTCTACTTTAAATCTCACTACAGGCGTCTCGCGAGATCCCTCCTCTCAGCATCTCTTCTGAACCTCTGGCCCCCTCCTCTTACCCATACACCTACCAGCACTTTATTCTCTCTTGGCCCCTCCCGCCCAATGTATTGTTTATTCTTGATTCACTGGGTATTTAAGTGAATATTGTCTTCTTATATCTCCAGTGCCAGTTGAGCCAAACTGGGTGCTGAGTGAATATTTCTCGACTAAATTCCTTTATTAAAACCAACTTTTAAAAATAATCCAACAGGTTTATCTCAAGACTTAACACATCTTCCGTGGATTACTGTACCATAGGAGAAAATGTTCTGTAACTGAAATTTAAGGAGAAAAGCTCTTTGACTCATAGCAACTAATGTTTGGAAAGAGCACCTTTGCACAGCAATGACTTCCTTTGGTGATCCCTAACACTGACACCAACTTTCGTACCACTTATCACGGGAGATGGGGATGAGAGAAGAAAAGTGGGTGATCAATACACCCCACAGTGCTGTCTACATCATGGGGAAGTAAAGTACAAGGTTTTAACCAAAGTGTATTCAGCAGTAGGAGTTAAATCTTTCTGTGTGCTTTAATAACATTCTCTTCTGTGCTACCTCTTTCTTTGTGCTGATGTCTGACTTCTGTATCTAAGTGCCCCCTCCCCCCCCCCCCCCGCGCGGCACACACACACACACACACACACACACGCACAAGGGAGTCACTGCCTCGGGGGCCCAGCAATCAGAGGGAAGCTGCTTTACAGTCTCAGGTCCTCATCAAACAACAATAAAACAGAATTACTGCCCCTCCCTGCGAGCTTCTCTTTCCTGTGGATAAAGTGTCCTTCTGGTCTCCAGGGGCCCTCTGAACAATCACATATGTAAAGAGCTTTTCGTATAGAAAGGCATCAGAAAAAAGCTGAGCATGGTCAGACTTCTAGTAGCTTTCGTGAGGTTTAAATACCAGATTAAGGGCTGTCTGGAGGACAGCTCAGGTAGCGGACCCTTTGTAACAGTACTTCTGTAAGAATCATCATTTCCATATTGGCCACTTCTCCCTTTCTATTACTATACTCAGCACGTGCACACTCATATGCTTTTGTTTCCATTCAGTCAGGAAATGATTAAGGTGGTAGTATCAGTGTGTACCAGAGAGACAGATAGGACACAAGGTATACAAATACGTAAGGATTTACAAGACCTAGGGCTGGATGAGGAAGCGTGCAGAGGCTGCCTGTATATAGAGAAAGAAGGATCCAGTCCGAAGCCTGGAGCTCACTGCAGTGTCCCAGGCAAGTCTGCAACAGGAGGCCGGTGGGCCTGCAGTGGAAGCCTGAAGAGTCTGCGCTAGAAAGCTGAAGGATCTGCACCGGAAGCTGAAGGATATTCACCGGAAGCTGAGGGATCTGCAGCGGAAGCTGAGGGATCTGCACCGGAAGCTGAACAGTCTGAACCGGAAGCCAGGAGATGATGTCCAAGGTGAAGGTGAAGGCTACAGCTCCTCCAAAGAACAGAAGCAGATCTGTCCCACTTCATTTCCTCTTTATACCATCCAAGTGATGAGCTGCTTTAGGGTAGGTTTGCCACACCCAGGGTGTGGAATTGCTGAGCCAATTTAGCTGAGCGTCTCTTAATTTGACACAACTATCACAGTGGCTTAATAAGTGCAAATAATAATAATAAAATATTACATTAAAATTGGGGGAGGAGGAGATCAATACCAGTGAAAAGTGAGTAGAAAAGATGAGGTGAGACAAATACTGTCTAACCATAAGCAATTTGCCATAAGATGGGTGTTACTTTCCATTTTACAGAGCAGATAACCGAGGCATGGGTAAGTGATTAAGACCTAGGCAGTTTAAGTGACAGTGGTCTGGGACTCAAAATACAGGCCCCTGGTCCTATGATGTTTTATCAACAACGATGCTGGGCATAAGGTTAATACCCAGGGTACAGCTTGTCAAACCCTCTGGTCAGGAGACTGACCACAAGTGTGACTCTGTTTTTTGGCAGACAAAATGGAGAAGAGAAAACAATCTGTTACATGGTGCACAGTAGTTAGGAGATAAAAACAAGCTTGCTCGAGTACTATAATTATTTCTGGTTTAGAGTCCCGAAGAAATGTCTCTATAAATTCTCACAAAGAAGTCATTATGTGATAAAGAGGCCAAAATTCTCCAGTAAGTCTGAAAAATATTCATAGTGCTGTTTCTTGTAACATCCCTCACTTTGTGAAGTACCAAAGCCACATTCAATAAGAGGCAATTCAGTATGTGGTGGGGGGTGGAGACAACCCCTCAGAAGTTGAGGGCAGGGTTGTGTATCTCTGCTGGGCTGGTTCAATTTAACAAATTGTTTTAGGGTACTTAGAGGGAAGGACGAGCTGTAGACCCTGAAGGCCACTTGTCCAAATTAACTGTATTTGTAAAACTTTGAAAGGCAGTGAAATTGAGGATATTTCTGGACCATTACCTAGAGTGCTGTTATTCTGCAGAAAATATGGAGTTTAGCTTTAGCAGTTAAGTAAGAATAGGCAGGAATGGTTTTCTTTCTGCCTTTTTCTTTTTTAACTTAGACACTGTTTATATACCTTTAAGATACTTTATGATTATTTGATGCATGTGTGCAATGTATGATAAGGAAAACAAGGCAATAAGCATTTTCATCTCATCAAATGTTAATCGTATTGATGTGTGGTGTGTTTGTCAGTTTTCTTATTTCTGGGAAAAGTATCTGATATCCACAACTGAAAAGAGAAGTTTATTTGACTCCTGGTTCTGTCCAAGGCTTGCTGGCTCTGGGGCAGAGACATCAAGCTGAGGAGCTGGGCAGCATGCTGATCACTTCACAGTGGCTGGAAGCAAAACAGCATCCCAAATGGGCAGGAACCAAATGTAGTATCCAAGGTCATCTCTCTACAGCCCACTTGGACAGGTCCGGAAATGTGATTTGCTCACCTCTTGGTTGATCTCAAGCTTATTGAGTTGACAATCTAGCTTCCCTGTCACATTTCATCCATTTTCAAGTTGACACCCAGACATCTCTGGAAACCACACTTAACCTCCAAGAAAACACAAGGTCATAATTCCACCTCACGTGACATAACCATCCTGAGCACAACTGAACATGCACTAATTCATTTGCAAAATTCTCAGTGGTTGTTTGAAAGACCAAGTTCAAAGTCTTCTCCATGACTCAAAGCAAACTCTTCTCCATGACTCAAAGAAAACTCTTGGCTGTGAACCTCTAAAACTCAAAAAGCAAACTACATGTAAACATTATCATTCTAAAAAGGAGAAATAGGGGAGATAGAAAAGAATGGGACCAAGGAAACAAACCAGTGGGGCCAAACATTAAGTGCAGTAGCTCTATGCCTGGCAGCCAGGATTCAGGATGGTGAAATGTGTGAGTTTTTAAAGACCTGGACAGTCCCATTCCCTATGATATTGCTGGTTGCAGCCCACACAGCTTGCGTCTTGGCTGGCTTTGCTCCTGTGGTTTGCTTCTGCAGAAATTCCAAGTCTCAGTCCAGCAGCCTCAGCTTTCTGGGGCTCCACTGTCCTTCAGGATAATTCTCAGCACAGTCCTCTCTCAGGGGCACCTTGCTTGGCTCCAAGACCTTCCTTTGAGATCTGGACGGAAGCCTCTATGACCCCGTTTTCAGTGCCAATTTTCTACACTATTTTTCCCATTACTAAGGAGAAACACCCGATACCCACAATGTCAAGGGAGAGATGTTTATTTGGTTCGTGGTTTCATTCTGCGGTCAGCTGGATCTAAGGCAGGTATCATGGTGGAAAGGCTGGAAGAAGAATGCTGCTCACCTCATGGCAACTGCAGCAGGACATGAGGATGGCAACAGACAGGCGAGGTCAACGACCAGAGATAGTATCCCCAAGGTAACACCTCCCTGACCCAGCCAGACTTGCCCAGACCCATGCTTTGCTGATCTTTCAGGTGCCTCTCAAACCAGACAAACTGGAAATCCAGCTCACTTCAGAAAACAGATTTTTAAAACAGTGTTTAACTTACTATTCTATAGAAAACCAAAATGAATTCCTCTTTTCTGGGTTTTGGTGCCTTATCTGATGTCTTTCCATGTCCCATGTTCCCTGCCTTTCCTAGTCTCCATGACCACTGTTCCACATGGGATTACCTTTTTAATTCCCACAAAGGAGGACAAGCTGTGGGATTTATCCTTCTGCACTGACTTCACTTAATGGCCTTTGGTTCCATATATTTTGCTGCAATTGGCAGAATTTTATTTTTTGTGGCTGAATATTATTCCACAGTGTGTACATACCACATCTTCTTCATCTACCCATTGGCCTTTGAGTTGATTCTATAGCTTAGCTATTAAAATGTTGTTTCAATAAACCATTCAGTGATAGACTAGGTTTGGTAGCTGCATTGCTGGAGCTTGGGGAATCTGCTAGACCTTGTCCAGGTCCTGACCAAAAGGCAGAAGTGAAGATGGGACTTTTTGTGCCACCATCTATAGTCCCAAGGCTGTGGGCTGCAGGAGGGGACCTCCCCAAGTTCCTGCAGTCAACACGGGCTGGGTTTGGACTTGGCCTTATCTTGAAACTGTACAGATGGAGTGGACTGTTTTTGACTCCATGGGTTGTGCCCACGCCAAGGCTTGGTGACATTACAGGGTCAGCTGCTCATCCCTAAGGCAGGATGGTATCTAGTGGTGGCTATTATAGCACCTTGGGTCCCAAGGATGGGGAGACCCAACATAAATCCTTTCTCTGAAGCAGAGCAGCTGCCCTAGAGCAGTGAGCTCCCCTAACCATGTGAGCACGGTTCCCCTGCAGTCAGGAGGAAGCTCTTTTGCAGGGGGCTGCTGGGCCTTTCCTGCTTTCTTTATTCTACCAGTGTGGATAGAATGGCCCACCCCCTCAGTCAGGAAGTCAGGGCTGAGAAGGCAGTTTGTTTTATTCTTATCTCTAGGTTTTCTTTCTGAATCTCTGTGGGGTTTTTTTTTTTTTTTTTCCTCCCTTTGGTTAGGGCTTCCTGTCATATCCTTACTGATTTCCAGGGTTCTACTTCAATTGCTCTCATTGAAGTGCAGTTTCTGCTTTGTTGCCCTGGTTCTTCTCTGAGGCAGAGTGACACCCAGGGCATCTCCATTCAGCCATCTTGGATCCTGTCAGCATCACTGGATTTCTTGTAAAAGTTAAGGAACTTCAAGAAAGCAGTTTGAAAAGAAGATCACTCTACAAAAAGTCCTAATCAATGAAAAATTTGGAGCCTGAAACACTCCCTAAACAGATGGAGCCCAAATGATGGTAGAGATTTTAAAAAGTTCCTTATAGAAGAATGTTTCAGTATGGAATTCTAGAGCAGGTACAATCAGATAGCTACCTTGGTGGTTTAAAAACATGAACAAAGAACTAGAAAATTTAAACTTAAATGTAAAACCAAAGTAATATACATATTTTTTTTAAAAATAAAATGGTTTTAAACCCCAAAATGTTTTGCACCAACCCTTGCCATTCCTGGTTAATTTATAGAGGCCACCACTTAAAATACTTTATATTTACATTTCACCTGGATTACCAATTTTTAATATTTTGCTACATTTGCACTGTAATTCTCTCTTCCTATATTTATAGGGAGAGAGACATACTTGATAGTTTGAACCATTTGTTTGCATACATCATGCCCTTTACCCTCATTATAGGAAAACTTGAGACCAGTTAAATTTTATAGTATTTATTTGAGAAGAAAAGAGTTAAAACTGGGCAGCATTCCAGACCGAAGATTGTTCAAAATGTTCTACCCTTGTACAAATTGCTGTGTGTTTATAGCCAAAACAGCGGTGTAGTGAAACAACCTGATTGTTAAGGGTTGACATTTGCCCTGTCTGGTTATGTTTTGGCAGCTTTCAGCCTGGTTGGCTGGAAGTTTGGCTGCCATGATGGCTGAAACTGTTTCTTGGTTAAATGGATATGCTTTATCGTTCATCAGGGGAGGGGACAGCTTACTATGCATAGAAGCCCCTCTGAGCCAAGCATCATTAGAGTACAGAGGCTGGAAAGGGTCAAGTTGTTTTGGTTCAACACTGGGAATCATTTTGGTATGTATATCCGAGGCAGAAGCTGAATATCTTTAATACAACAATCAAAATAAGGAAACTAGACATCGGTTCAATATTTTAAACCATAGCTCACATTGTGATTTTATTAACTGTCCAACAATGTCTTGTAGAGCAACTTTTCTCCTTTAATGTGAGGTTTGTTCAGGATCAAGTATTGCATTTGTTTGCTGATCCTTTTAATCTCTATGTTCTGGAATAACTTTTCAGCCTTTTTCAATATTTTGCAAGAATGCCTTTTTAAATTTAAAAGTATTTGATTGGGATAAAATCGCCACTCAATAATCTATATGTAATTCTGTCATACTATTTTGTGAGTTCTAGGTATGTGCTCAGCTGAAATGACCAGTGTGACCAAGATAACAAACATATCCATGTCCACCATCTCCATCATTTCTCTCTCCAGTCCACCCAGTATTTATCAGTTTATATTTTGAGAATTTTATATAAGGGGAATGATAAGGTAATTACTGGTTTTGGGGTTCAAAATCATTATTAATGATGATTAATGATGTTAACATATATGAATATTTCCTGCTAACAGGGGTGTACTCCTTTGAATGGAATACTGCAGACTGTTGATAATGGGTTTGTGGTTGATTCGGATGATATCCCACATTCTGTCTTAGTTACTTTTTACTCATCATTGAGACAAAATACCTGATGCCCAAAGTTAGGGAAGGAAAGGTTTATATCTTACAGTTCTTGGAGTTTCAGTCCATACTCACTTGGCTCCAAGGTAGCATGGCATGGCAGGGCAGCCCTTCTGATGGCTGTAAACAGCAATGCATGAGCTGGCAAGAGAAAGACACACACCTTCTTCCCACCATTACATCATATTCTGGCTCCACCCCTAGGCAGGTAGAGCACTCACACCACCAATCCGAGCACTGGACAACAAACCAATCACAAATGCTACATTTGGTTGAGTCTATAATTGCATGAGGCTTGGGGGACACTGACATAAGCCATGACAGCTCCTCAGTGTCAAGTCCTCTAGTCCGCCATGGTCTGGACAGCGGTGCAGCGGTGCAGCGGTCCGCTGCCTTCTTCCATGAGTCTCAGCCTTAGGCTCTAGCAATTGTCCTACTCTGCTGTGGCCTCTGCTCCCAGTGTCTGCCCAGGCCATCACTTTCTGCCCTGGTGCTCTGGCCCTGGCCAGCTGCCTTTTCACTTGGTTCCTGCAGCGTTCACAGCTTGGGAGATGATAACTGACCCCAGTGGCTTCACCCTTGTGAAGATTTTGCAAGTGGCTTGAAATGACAGTGCAGCCAGAAGGCCTGGGGCGTGAGCAGCAGCCGGGGTTATTGTGAGCACCTGAGTGTATCTGAGTGTCCCTGAGGAGCTGGCTCACCGAAGGTGCATTCCAGCATTTGTTCCCTTATCTCCTCATACCTGGCAATTTGGATGAATGCCTCAGACCAGCTTGTGAGTGCCTGTATTGAATTTTTAATGATTTTTTTTGGGTTTGATGTTTTCTCTTCATTAGATTCAGATAGTGTATACCCAGCTGGCATACCATAAATAACCCTACATCCTTTTCAGAGCATCGAATCTGAAAACGTACTCTATTCTTGCATGCCTCACTGTTAAAATGGTAAAACTTGCTTCTGAACAAATGGGTTTCCTAGCTCTGTTTAAAAGCCCTGACGGCAATTACACCTCAGTAGAAATAAATGTATGCAATGTCCTGATTTTAGTCTTTAAATTTCATGTCCTACTTGGAAAAATGACAGGGTAGGAGCAGGAAAGGTACAAGGTAGGGCTACGATATCATTTCTTCCCCAATATTATTTTTGTTAATACCTGTTGACAGTACATAATGGCCATATCTCTCACGGAAAATCGGTGCATGCACAGAACATCTTGATTCCTTTATCCTCCTCTGCTCCTTCACCCTTTCTTCATCACTTGCAAAATATACATCTTCTTATTTCCTTCTCTCTTTCATTTTGCTCCTTATATTTTGGGTTTCTCATATAAAGAAAGCCATGTGATATTAAAGCTTGTATGTCTGGTTTACTTCACTTACCATTATGGTCACAAGAGGAGTCCATTTTCCTACAAATGACTCAAGTTTTGTCCTTCTTTATGGCAGAGAAGTGCCTCATTGTGTATAAATATCACTTTTTCTTTATCCATTCATCTGCTGATGAACATTCAGGTCAATTCTAAGGCTTAGCTGTGCTAGTGTTATGAACTGGGCTACTACAGACATGAGTATGTATGCAGCACTGTGAGACAGTCTCTCAAAGCCATTCGGGAAGATAGCTAGAACGGGAATAACTGGGTTGAATGGAATTTCTAGTTGTAGCTTTTTGAGGACTCTCCATATTGATTACTATAATGGTTGTACATTTTACAACCAACAGTTTACATTCTTGCCTATGATGCATAAAGGCTCATTTTCCCCTGCAGCCTTGCTAGAATTTGTTATTATTTTATTTTTGATGACAGCCATCCTTTCTGGATGGAACCTCAGCCTTTTAATTTGTAATTCTCTAATAGCCAAAGGTGTTGAATATTTTGTTATGTGCTTATTGGCCATTTGTACTACTACTGAAAAGTGTCTATTCTGAGGGCCATTTTGGATCGGGTCTTTTACTTTTTTTTTTGGGGGGGGTCTAATTTTTTTAAGTTTTTTATATAGCCCAGATATTAATTATCTGTCCAAGGAATAGCAAGCAATTTTTTTCCATTCTGTAGGCTGGTTGTTTTCTTCACTGTGCAGAAGCATTTTAATTTCGTATGATCCCATTTGTTGATTCTCAGTATTATTTCTCGTGCATTTGGGGTTCTGTTCAGAATGTTCATACTTTTACCTATGTCTTCAAGAATTTTAGCAACTGGGCATGGTGGCTCATACCTGTAATACCAGCACTTAGGAGGCTGAGGCAGGCGTATTGTTGCAAATTTGAGACTAGCCTGGGCTACAAAGTGAGCTCAAGGCCAGCCCGAACTGCATGTCATTGTCTCTGTCTCTCTCTTTTTTTTTTGGTACTGGAGATTGAACTTACGACCTCGCACTCACCAGGCAGGTGCTTACATCACTGAGCCAAATCCCCTGCCCTGAGTCCCTGTCTCAAAAACAAAAAACAAAAACAAAACAAAACAAAACAAAACAAAACAAAGAATTTTACCAATTTTGTATTCCAGGAGATTGTATTTTTAACATTTATATCTTAGATTCATTTTGATTTCAGGTTAGTACATGATGAGCAATATGGGCCTAGATTAATTTCTTCTGCCTGTAGATATCTAATTTCTTCCCATTTACTAAGTAGGCTACCTTTTCTCCAATGTGTTTTTGGTTGTTTTGTCAAAGATCAAAAATAGCTGAATGTGACTGGGACTGTTTTAACATCCCCTGTTCAGTTCCACTGAGCTATGTATTTGTTTTGTGCCAGTACCATGCGGTTTTTATTGCTATAGCTTTATAACTTGAGGTTCAGGAATGTGATGATTCCTGCTTTGTTCTTATTACCCAGAATTGCTTTTGCTATTTTGAGTTTCTTCTGGTTCCATATAAATTGTAGAATTGTTTTCCTTAATTCTGTGGGGAATGCTTTTGGTATTTTGACTGGGATTGTATTAAATCTATATATTAGTTTAGGAAGTATGGTCATTTGACTACCTTGGTCTGCTTATCTAGGAATGGAATGTCTTTCCATTTTTTTTTTTTTTTTTTTTGGTACCAGGGATAGAACTCATGACCTCACACTTGCCAGGCAGGGACTTAGTCACTGAGCTAAATCCCCAGCCCATCTTTCCATGTTTTGATATCTTCTTCAATCTCCTTTTTCAGAGTACTGTAGATTGCATATTTCACTTCCTTGATTAGGTTAATTCTTCAATATTTAATTTTTCTTGATAGTATTGTGAATGGTATTTTCTGAATTTCTTTCTCTGTGAGTTCATTGTTGGTATGCAGAAATGCTTTTGATTTTTGTGTGATTGTCCTATTGTGCTACTTACTTTGGTTATTAATTCCAAGAGTCTCTTGGTTGAATTTTTTTGAGTTCTCTGTAGGACTCATGTCATTGCAAATAAAAATTTGATTCCTTCCTTTCCTATACATTTCTTTTTCAATTTTTGTTTATTGCTCTGGCTAATGTCTCGAGTACTGTATTGAACAGAAGTGGTGACAGTGGACATTCTTTTCTTATTCCTGATTTTAGAGGAAAGCTTTCAGCTTTTCCCTACTCAATATGATGTTGGCAGTAGGTTTGTCATAAATAGCCTTTATCATTTAGAGAGAGATTTTCTTTGGGCTGGTGCTGCTGGCCCAGTCTATCTGTTCTCCCTGAGCTGTCTCTTCTCCCTGGAGTTTCTCTTGGGGCATTTGGTCCACAATAAGGTCAGTCAGTTAGTTGGCCACTCTCGCGCCCTATGCAGGCGTGGAGTTGTTGAATGGCTACAGCCATGGCCTGAAGCTCATGGTGTAGAGCTGGGTAAGGGAGGGCACTGTACAAAGGCAGGTTCTGTCCACAGGGTGTCTATCTCTTTATGATAGAAAGTAAAGATGTGCTAAAAAATGATGAGGTGATGTCATAGAAACATAAGACAGATTTGAAGGGGGGTAATCTCTGTCCCAATCTAGGACATTTCAAGGATAGTAATCAATTATAAAGGCCATACTGATGAGAGAGAGGGAAATAATTCAGATTTGTATTTAAAAAATGACAGTGCAAAGCCAAGCCATGGTGTTGAATTCATTCTTTCTCTGTAGGTCTCATTCAAAGGGGAGTCCAAATGGATTGTTCATTCCTATGGAAGACCACCAGGACAGCTCCTTGAGAGGAGATCAGTTATCTCCATTTTGGTTAAACCTGGCCCTATTCCTATGTATTGATATGTACGGAGCTGGTTAGAGCATTTTCTCAATTGGCATTAAGCAATGCAAATGGGTCTAGCAGAGGGACTGATGTACATAGCCTTTAAAGCAATGCGACAGGGCAGTAATGCCCCCGACTATAGCTCCCAAGTAGTATGTATGAGCTACCCAACAGATGCCATGCTGTCCTTAGCATGAGAGACTGAGCCTTGAGAAGGGATCTGTGATGTCTCAGGGCATGTAGATTACACATCAACACTGAAGCACTGACCCCAAGACACTAGGTACTGCCCCAACCTGTGATATGCAGGTTGGTCTTTCTGCTACTCTTCTGGTCTCTCTCTCTGTCTCTGTCTCTGTCTCTCTGTCTGTATCTCGCTTTCTCTGCAATGTGTATATTGCAGGCTTCCTGCCTAACGCAGCTCACAGCCCTCACGTACTTCCCACTTTCTCTCAGTCACTCGTCCCCAAGGCACTCCCCTCTTCAAGAATGAGTAAAACCCAGGTTTGGCCCTGGGTCAAGGCCTTTGTTCTGGCTGGCCATTATTCTAACTGGACTTAGGATCCCTGTTGGCTCCCCACAACTACAAATATGCCTTAGTGCTTTATTCTCGCCGTATGTTGTAGTGGAAGTGGTGGATTAACTAGAATTCCAATAACTTTTCCATGGAATTACACATGTGGACGCCTCCAGACTGCGAAGAGATCTGGGAAGGGATTTCTATACATTTGTATATTCTACCCTTTGTTCCTTTCATATTCAAGTTTTTCCCAAGCCCACAGACACGGATCTGACCCACTGCGTTTCTTACTTCCTCAGAGACCTCCTTCCCACACGCTGTGCTCTGTGTTGGACCTGGGTCCCTTGCTCAGCTCTGGTCCTGTATTCTGCTTCTGTTTTGGGGTAGAGCCCTGGGCTTTGTGATTCCTGCAGTTTTGTTTATGCCTTCATTAGTGGGGGCATTCCATCCTCTAAGCATCTGAGAACATTCTCTTCATCATTGGCTGGCATTTGTCAGTCTCAGTAGGCACGCGCTTGGGAGACATTCCTCACAGTTTCCTAGCATACCTAGAATTCCAGTCTGAGTCTTGTTTCTCCTGTAGATAACATGTGAGGGCAAATGAGGGTGGGTATTTTTATTTTGGAAAGTTTAGGCATTGCTCAGTAAGCAGCCCATTGGCTTGAGGCTGTCTTTGGATTTTGAGTTCCTAGGTAACAAAGTTCAACTTTACCTGTACATAAACCAGCAGAAACCTAATCTAGAAATACATTTTTTGTTCTCATTCAATTACAGATAGCTGAGCTTCAGCCAGTCACAGGTGGCCAAGTGATCAGACCATATCTACAAAGGCAGAGGGCTGGCCAGAAGAGATCAAGTCAGCGCCACTTCTTTTTTTTTTTTTTTTTTGTCTTTTTCCTTTTTATTGGTACCGGGGATCGAACTCACGACTGCCTGCTTGCAAGGCAGGCGCTTATGCCACTGAGCTAAATCCCCAGCCCCTTCTATTTCTTGTCTGGCAGTGCTGAGCACAGTGCTCTGAACCCGGTTGCTTCCCTGCCACCCGAAGCAGGAGGTGTTGCTGGCTCAAATAGTTTGTTAAATGTATTTTGTAAAAAAAAAAAAAAAAAATTCTTTTTATGAGATCTTTTTGGTTCTGAAAGTTTGAAGTTTCATTTTGAGTATAAGTTAAAGTTTTAAAAATGATCTTCCAAGCCCTCCTGAGATCTGGCTTCCCATCCCCTCTCTTTTCCTGTAACTCCTGCCCCTTCCCCCCAAGCCCGCCCCTCCAGCCTGACTCTTCCTTAACTTGCCAGCCCACCCTGGCTCCTCTCTCTCTTTTTTTAAATTTTTTTTTTATTTTAAAGAGGGTAAAATTAAACAGAACAAAACAGATAATAAAGAAACAATTTAATGAAACAGGGATTTCAAAGCAAGACCACTGGAGCTCTTCACTATCATATTGTCTCTTGTTTTCTTCCAAATAAGTTGACCACATCTTCACACACAGTGAATACATACTGAACATTATTGTACTAAATTAATCAGAACAGGATGATCAAAGCTTTTTAGGTCTTTAAGACCAGACATTAGGGAAGTCAACAATGGCTGCCATAATGTCTCTTTTTCTCTTCGAAGTAGCTGTACATATCTTTACGTATGCTGAAATTAAACATAAGAGATTAGACTAATACCACTCTGAACAGTGAATAATAGTATTGCTAGATTTTATATCATAATGCTACAGAATTAGCACTGTGTATTTTAGTGTCTCTTCTTCAGAGTATCTGTTCATTACATTGTGCATTATATAATCTGTTCCTGTAAACTGTTTGGAAATTCTCCACATATATGAATCTCTACATGTAGACCTATCCTTTCTGTATTATAGGGAAAAACAGATCCAAACAAGACAACAAAACAAATTCCTAGAAAAATATGAAATGAAAAAGACATATAAAAACCACAATATTAGGTGATCTACAGTAGCTACTATGCTTTCTCTTGTTATTTTCAATAGAATTGTCTACATCATCAGACATAATATATTTGAACATAGCAATGCATAGCAATTTTAATAAAAATACAAATTGGAGACATTGTAGAACTTCAAAAGCAGTTAATGAACTGGAATGGGTATCTTATTATATCTTGTTATCTTCAGAGTAGTTGCCTCTACTCTTAGATTTGATACTATCAAGCATACCAAATTCGAATAAAATCAGTCAAGACAAAACAGTAGTCTAACAAACCAGATTCAGATAAGATCAGTCATAGTAAGACAATGTAATACAGGGCTTCAGTTTAAGTTAACAGAGAATTAAGGATATTTACCGTAGTATATCCTGCTATTTTGGGGATAACTGTCTGTGCCTTCAAATCTAGTATGAGTAGACAGACTGGAACAAAATAAAATCAAACTAAACAAAGTGATGACTAATACGGCTTTTAAATCCTGATACACTATTAACAGTGTCCTCTGCCTGCCTTTTTTAGACAATTCCTCCCCTTTCCCTTTCTCAGGGTGCTTTGTATATTTTGGGGCCCACTAACTCCTTTAGTTTTTAGATTAGGGGGGCAACCTGTTATCTAAGTGGTGTTGAACCCTTTTACCCTGAGCTTGATCTTGAGCTGTATTCCTTTACTTGCGAAAGCCTCAAGGTTTTCCTTCCTTCTAGCTGAGTAGTTCTCCACTGCACAAAAGTGTCATGACTTTCTAATCTATCTGCCGCTGCTGGGTGAGTTGTCGCTATTTCTGTCTGGTTCCCTGTCAGATAAAGCAACAGTTTTTCATCTTTCACTTTCAATTTATTAACCCTCTTTCAGGTTGAGTGTATTTCGTATTCAGAGCATTTTGTATTAACCCTCTTTCAGGTTGAGTGTATTTCGTATTCAGAGCATTTTGTGGATCCTGTCTCCTGATCTACTATGCCTGTGTTTCTTTTTGTTAGTGTATCAAGGTTATCTACATTAGAGATCATAGCCCACCTTCTCTGCCTCATCTCTGCTATTCTATTTTTCTGCTATTATTTGTCCACTTTTCTCCTTTAATCCACTGTCTGCCCCATTCATTGAGGCCTCTCTGACACTGTTTCTGGAATCCTGGTATTTGTTTCTATCTCTCTCTAGAATGTCCTTCAGTATTTTTTGTAGGGTTGGATTGGTGGCTATAAACTCCCACAGTTCCTCTTTGTCTTGGAAACTTCTTGTTTCTCCATTAATTTTGAGAGAGTTTTTTTTAGGGTACATCAATCTGGGTTGGAGGTTATTTTCTTTCAAGGCATGGACTACTTCAGTCCAGGATCTTCCTGATTTGATAGTTTGTGTTGAGAAGTCTGTTATTATTTTGATGGATTTGCCTTTGTAGATAATTTGCTTCTTTTCTCTGATTGCTTTTTTTTTTTTTTTTTTTGTCCTTTTTGTTTTTACCAGTACCGGAGATCAAACTCACAACTGCTTGCAAGGCAGGCACTTATGCCACTGAGCTAAATCCCTAGCCCCCTCTCTGACTGCTTTTAATATTCTGTTCTTGTGGTGAATTTCTGGGCTCTTGATTATTATATGTCTGGGTGTAGATCTGTTTTGGTTGTAGTTTGCTGGAGTTCAGTATGCCTCATTTATTTGGATATCATTTCTTTTTCCTGTGCTTGGGAAGTTTTCCTTAATTATTTCTGTGAATAGCCTTTGTAATTCATTTGTGGTTACTCCTGCTTCTTTGCTCACATTTTTTGTTAAGTTATAGATCCTCTTGTTGTCTTCTAGCTTTTGTGTTGTTACTTCCTGGTTCCTTGTTATTTTTAAGAGGCCTTTTCTTTCATGATCACACATTGCAAATCTATCTTCGAATTCTGAAAGTCTAACTTTAGCTTCTGTCAAGGCATTTTTCCAGCTTTCAATGGAGTTTTTAATTTCCTGGTAATCTCTTTGGATCTGTTTCATGTATTCTAGATTTTGTTTATATTTTTCATCAAAGGTTTCTCTTCTTTTTCCTGGATTCCTCCATTCTTCCATCTGTGTCTTCTTGAGAGGGGCTTAGCATTCCTTTTATTAATCTTTTTATATCTTGCCTCACTTGGATTAGAATTTCAGTTTTAAGTTCGTCTATAAGGTCACAAAGGTATTTCTTTATGTCCGCTGATGCTGTGGCCGATATTGCATGCTTGCTGCCCTCGATCTCTCTGTATTTATGTCTCCTGGACTTATTTTCCCAGGGTCAGTGTCTGGAGGCTTTTTCTTATTTCTTTCTCTTGTCATGTTTCTGGTTTCTTTCAGACAGGTGTGTGGTGGAGGCCTCAGGCCCTTTCTGTATTGCTTACAGTTTTTCAAAGCATGCTGGCTGGGGGTTTGCTGCCTTCTCCAGTTTACTGTTATCTGAGGTGCACACAGGGTCGATGTTGGCTGGCCCCCCTCCTCTGAGCCAGTCAACTGGTGAGTGCCTTCAGCATGTTAGTCTGTGCTTTGTGGATGTCACAGTTTCAGGCCAGTTTCATCCCTGGCTATTGAGTTCTGACCAGGGGCGTGACCCAGCCCAAGCAGGTCCCTCTCCGGGCCAGGCGTGGCTGACTGACACCACTGTGGTTCCGGGTTCAGGCCCATCCTGCCCAACTCCAATATGTCCTCCAGCCGGCCCCACCTGCCGAGAGACCCGATTTCCAGCACTCACTGAGATTAATGCAGCTTTCCACTGTGGCTCCACTCTACACTGTGCTGCGTCCTCCCGCCAAGGGCCATGGACTCACTGACTCCCGTTATTGGTGGTTGCAGCTTCAGTGTGACTGTGAATCATCTGGTTCCATGGCAAGCCCAGCACAGCGCAGGACTGGTCCCAGGAGCACATCTGGTTCCAGCCTTTCATCCATTCTTTCTTTTCTTTTCTTCTTTCTTTTCTTTCTCCTCAGTTTCTTCCTGGGTCATGAGAATCCCTCTCCATTCATCTGGTCTTCTCCATGTTAAATTCTAGGGTCTGAGTTATTTTTCTCAGAGAGGCTCTCCACCCAGCTCCCTATCAAGTCACCATCTTTGGAACTTCCCGGAACCTTGATCTTAAACTTAAGAGGCATCTTACTGCTATAGTCTGGATTTTGAATGTCCCCCAAATACCCACATGTTGAAGAATGGGTTCCAAAGATGGCCTTATTGGGAAGTGGTGGTGGTGGTGGAAATGAGGCCTTCTAGGAGGTTCTTTAGATCATTGCAGTGTACCCTCAAAGGGACTGTGGGGGTCCTCATGCCTCTCTTTGCCCTTCTCGTTGGTGAGGCGAGCACGCCTCTCTGCTACACAGTCCTACTGGGGTGTGTTTCTGCCTCACAGTAGGTCCAAAGTGACGAGGCCAAGTGAGCACAGACTGGACGTTCTTCAAACTATGAGCCAAAATAAACCTCTTCCCTTTAGCAGTTAATTCTTTCCATTATTTTATTGTAGTGGAGAGAAGCTGAGCGACACCTGGCTCCTCTCTCCATCAGACAGCCTGGGTTTCAACTCCATGGTGACTAGCACCTGCCCTTCCCACCCTGTGCTGCTGCTCCCCACACTCACCAACTCTTTCCCATCCTTTTTTATTTCTTAATGCGCTTCCTTCTGGCAGACTTTAAAATTTGCCTTATTTATTATCCATTCCCCCACCCTGCCAGACTCAAATTTTCATGAGATCAGGAATTTTAATTTATCACCCCCCCCCCACTTTTGAGACAGGGTTTCACTATGCAGTTCAAGCTGGCCTTGAACTCACTTTGTAGCCCAGCCTAACCCCAAACTTGAAGTAATCCTCCTGCCTCAGTCTCCCAAGTGCTAGAATCACAGGCAAGTCCCACCATGTCTGGCCTTAATTCATCATTTTAAATGCCTAAAAGAAGCCTGTCACATGCAAGTTTGTGTCAAATCATCTGGGGCAATGGTGGGGAACCTATGGCATGCATGTTACTTGTTTTTAAGACAAATGTTGTTAATGTATGAGTGATTGTGTTTCCTAAATTACAGCTGCAGTATGGGGGCTGGGAATTTAGCTCAGAGGCATAAGTGCCTCCCTTTGCAAGCATACAGTTGTGAAAAAAAGTATAAAAAAAAGTTGCAGTATTCAGGTTTAATCGCAGTGTTGGCATTTTGCAATCAATAAATGGGTTTTAGATTGTTGTCTGGGCACTTGTCTCTAAAAGGTTTGCCATCACTGATCTAAGGTGTGTTGAGCTCTTGTACCTAGCTCATAAAAATGATTTGTACTCAAGAAGTCAAAGGAAAAATGGCAGGAGGGCCAAAGCTTCCATTAGTGGGAGAGCTGAGTGCGATACATCACTTTACATTACAGGCTTCAAATGTACCTTACATTACAGGCTTCAAATGTACCAAGAAAATGGCATGCAGATTTCCAGTGTCATGGCTCTGGTCCTGAGTACATTGTGGAGTTCTTCAGCTCGCTAGACCACCTTTGGTGACTTCTGCCAGCTGTGGGCCATGTGGGAAGGACTCTGGGATACCTGGAAGCCATGCAACGGTGATGCAACTGGAGCGGCTGTGAGCGTGGCAGGCTGCTGGGACCTGGAGCACCAGGAAACCAAGCAACCCCTCCCCACCTCCATGAGTGGCTGTGAGCCTGCTAGCAAGTGGGAGCCAGTGATCTGGACATCCCTTGAGAGGTTGACTATAGGCAATGTAGCAAATAGGGGGGAATTTCCTTCTACCATCTCTTTGAAGGCAAATAATTTTATCCCTGTTTTGCTTCTAATTAATGGTGTTATTTTAGCCTGTTTTATTTTTTGAACTTCAAAACACATGAAAGTACGGACAGCTATTTTCAAGAGAACGAGAGATTCTACGACAGCCATTAGTGACTTCCCTATTGTCTGGTTTTGAAGACCTAAAACACCTTCCTCATTCTGTTCAGATCAGTTTTATACTGCGTTGTGTTGTATGAATTCTCTGTATGCAAAGACCTGGACAACTATTTGGAAGAAAACAAGAAAAAATATGATAGACAGTGAAGATCTCAGGTTGTCTACCTTTGAGATTTATATCCCTTACACTGCTTTCTTATGTTGTATTTTGTTTGTTGTATTTTACCCCCTTAAAAAAAAAAAAAAAGAAACTGGCATGCATTTTAGTGGGCTGTCTCAGCCTAGGTATAGGATTTTTGGAAAGCAAAGGAAATAGGTTTGACAATAAACTTGCTGATTGGGATTTTTGGGATATTAACTTGAAAGACCAAACAGAAAGCTGAAAATGAATCAACTAATTCTATCAGAATTTGTACCAACTAGGGGTTGGGGATTTAGCTCAACGGCATAAGCACCTGCCTTGCAAGCAGGCGGTCGTGAGTTCGATCCCTGGTACCAATAAAAAGTTAAAAAAAAAAAAAAGAATTTGTACCAACTACAATGAAAAGTTTTAAAGAAGGAAAAGGTTGAATGCATCTTTTGTATTATTCTTGGTCTTCAAAATATTCTATTCCACATACCCTGGAATGAATGAATCCCTTACAGTGATAATCAGCTACATGAGTATATTCTTCCATAAAAATAGGCTTCAGCTGATGCATTTCATTCTATTGAAATTGTGAAAAGTTATAGCAGAGGAGTGATAGTTATTCATTGATTGTATGTCTACATTTGTGAGGATTTCTTATGAATTGACTTGTGTACCTATTTTTTTCTTTCATTTATTCTCCAAGTTCCTATTGAGCACTGAGACTAGTGTTTTAAAAATGAACAAGTTGGACGAGGTGGTGCACACCTGTAATCTCAGCACTTGAGAGGCTGAGGCAGGACGATTGCTACAAATTTGAGGCCAGCCTGGTATGCAAAGTATTTTTAAAGGCCAGGCTGAGCTACATAGTGAGACCTTGTCTCAAAAGAAAAAAAAAAAGAAGCGAACAAATTAGTATCAAAGATAAACTCTCAAAATTTAAGCAGTTAGAGCAGGGAAACTAATACACAAACATTCCCAAATTTGCAAGAAGTTTTAGGATACACTCTGATTCTCTTGAAGATTACATTATTTAGAATTCAATCTAAAATTCCCATTTTTAACTTTGTAAAATATAAAGCATAATTTACAAATACTTTAAACATCATTAACTGCAAATTTGACTCTTGAACGTCCATTGGATACTCATGTTGCAATTAAAATATGACAACTAATTCTAACTAGATATCTGGACACATTAGAAATAACTAAATTCCTGCTTTTGAAGTGCACTGAAACACTACAGTTTGCACACCCGGATTCTGAATTTATTAAACAGAAATGAAGTGAAAGGCAGAATGAAGTAGTCGTTATAGGAACCAGAGCTTACTTGTCAAGAACGATTCATCCCATGGCCAGTTTAAGGAGCAGGGAGCTGAACAGGTTTGGGCAGTGTTTTGCGCTAATTACAGACAGATCTATTTTCTCCAGCATAGTGTCAGAACATTCACTGGCTTCTAGCTGAGCTGTTAAAGCTCAAGATGTTTTTCTTTTTGTTGGTGTTGTTGCTAAATTTCATTTTACAGTAGCTCATTTGATACTAATATGGCCAAAATAATATTGAATACGATGTGTATAAATGGCCACTTGAATGCATTGCTCTCTTAATTTCTAACTCTTGAGCCTAGGTGAGGCCTTTTTATGTTAAGGTTTATTCACACAAGGCAGGCTAACTTTTGTTGCCAACTAGTTATGACTCAGGAGGACTGAAAACCAGGCCCTAGAGTTGCTTGCAGTGGAGAATTACTGCTTGGATTCAGATTTTATGGCTTGATCCCAAAGAGCTGAATTGCCTACTTCTGAGAGAACACATTTCATGAAGGATAGATCTGCATGGGGTTTTTACCCACCGAATTCATATAGTGTATAGTTTTTTTCAGAATGAAGAACAAATGAAAATATCTACTTGAAAACATCTAGAGTTTAAATCCTGGGAGAGTGAAAAAGGGAGAAAGGACTAAGGGATAACTGAACAGGAAGGGCGACAGGAAAAGGACACCTGGGGCAAGTAAGAAGATACAGCAAGGGAAATGTCGAAACAGGCCAGGTCGGCAGGCTCTGCATCTAATAGGCCACTAAGGCTATCCGGGTTTGGTGCGGGAAGGCATGACTGTTACTAGCATAATTTAGTTTTAAAAAGAAAATAGAAAAAAGAAATGGATGTGATAGTATACAGCAAAGGGAGGTCAAAGCAGGAGGGTTGCTGCAGATTGGAAGCGAGCCTGAGCTACACAGCAAGACCATGTCTTAAAAAAACAATAACCCAAACCAGCCAGCCAGGAGTAGGGATGCAACCCTGTAAACCCGGCACTCAGGAGACTGAGTCAGGAGGATTGAGGTGAGTTCAAGGCTAGGATGGGCTAGACAGTGTATTAAGGCCAGTCTGAGGTATGAAGCAAGACCTTGTCTCCAAAAAAAAAAAAAAAAAAAAAAAAAAAAGTTGCTTCATTAGACAATGTCTTTCACTTCTGACATTTTATCCAGCAAATTAAATGTATTTAAATATTACTAAGTTCTGTAGGAGTGTTCAATTTGTAAATTTCATATGCAGAAAGTTGTAATTTTATACTAGTAAATGAACGAAACACACTTCTAAAATATTTATCTAATTTGGATTAACATGGAAAAATTATGGAATGATATTGGGCTGAACAAAAAGTTTTGTTGTTGAACATAAAGGTATATGGTGCGGAGTTGACGTACCCTTTAAAATTCAGAAATCAAGGTGTAGAGTATGTTGAAAAGTCAGCAAAGATTGCATAGCAGAAGTTGGATTTGAGGGCCAAGGATGAACAAGGTACCCATGTAGGAGAATAATATGAAAGTGTACATTAACCAATTTTCCACAAAATATTTTGATGTTAAAAAAACAACTTTTAAAACTCAAAGTGGAAGCAGTGAGCTCCCACTTCACACCCAGTGTGGACTGGGATACCCTTGAACCAGGATATGTAGCATCTTAAAAGCAAATTTTTTCAGCTCTGGGAAAATGTTCTAATAGAGAAGACAAAGTATCTAAATGTCCAGTAATAAATGCTTAAATTTTGATAACTTTGTATTGTTAAACATTACTGAGAGCAGTTAAAAACAGTAGTGTAAGTTGTAGATAAGAGACTTTGAATTGTCTTCCAGATCCTGTTAAATGAAAATTCACATTACAAAATAATGTATTTCCACAGTGTGAGTTCAAGGCTCCTCATCTTTTTTTTTTTTTTTTGTCTTTTTCATTTTTATCGGTACCGGGGATCGAACTCACGACCGCCTGCTAGCAAGGCAGGTACTTACGCCGCTGAGCTAAATCCCCAGCCCCAAAGGCTCATCTTTATAGTTGCCTATATAAAGGTATACTTGTGTACATATATGATGGATTGAATAGACATTGACTCAGATTTTACTTGGTAATTTATTTAAACTTTACAACTGAGCTATATTCGTGTTATCTGTGGACTTAGGAAAATTAAAAAATGGGACAACTATGGAGGATCAGAGGAGCAGAATTAAACTATTTTTATCCTGGTGAAAAAATAGAACTAAATTTTTTCCATGTATATCAACTGTCACTCCAGTTTAGGGGCGTGCGTGCACTTGTGTAAGAGAGAAGGCTTCAGAGGGGTTCAGTATGGATAGGCAGGGGTACCCCTGAGAGAAGCACCCCCTGGCTGCTGCCCAGTGAGTGTGGGGTATCTAATTCCTGGGTTCTTCCCTTGGAAACAGCCGCAGTCACCTGGGAGGACGCTGCACTCTGCCCTTCAGAGAGAAATGAGTCACTCTTCTTGCTAATGAATGACGTGATACCTCTGTGTCAGACTAGTTTGACCAGAAAATCAAGTCCAGTTTTGAGAACTCAGGCTTATAACTCCAATGAGGCAACAAGAATATAATTTTCCAGCCTTTTCAGGACTTGATCCAAATTACATGGGCTTCAGAGGAGAAACAGGAAGTAATGATGGGAAAATAAATTTTATGCACTTTCTTCCAGTGGTCCTGCTGTGTGCCAAGGACTTCCATCCTCATCCTGTAACTTCACCTCTCACTCACTAAGGTGATTCACTGATAAACAAATGCATAACATTTTTTATATCAGGTTCTGCATACATTTCAATACTGTGCCAATTACAAGGATGTTTTTTTCTTTTTTCAGAAAGTGTTTCACTGTGCAGCCCAGGCTGGCCTTGAACTCCTGGCCATCCTGCTGCCTCAGCCTCCTGAGTGCTCCAATCACCAGGCCTGCCTTTGTTTTGCTTTTTATAAATAAGATTTAGCTACTGAAGGGGGACCACCAGTTCTGGATAGCTGGGCAACTTTACTTAGAACTTGTCTCAATAAATGAAAATGCGGTCTGGGCAGGAACTCCTAGCCGGCGCAATTCAAACAAACTGTAACCAAAAAAGAAAAAAATTGGGCCTTCTACATTCGCTTGTATGGAAGGAACAAAAAGTATGGGAAGAGGAAGCAATAAGAAAGGGTCCTCAATCCTGAGAACACTGATCCAGGAAAGGGAAACGCAAAGAAGACAGAAAGCATGCAATATCAGACATGGCGCCAATAGACATAAAGCGATATCTCCAGAGCCTCATAGATGAGTTTAAAAATGAAGTATTTAACGAAATAAAGCAAGAGATAAGTAGAATAGTTAGAGAAATGCTAAGCACTGCCCAAGAAAAAACAGATGGTGGAATGGAAGAACAGAAAAAAAGGGGAGAATTGTTTGATGGAGAAAATAGAGAAAACATAGAATACATGAAGCAGGTTTAAAGACATTACCAGGAAACTAAAAACCCTATCAAAAGCTGGTATAACAGCTTGAAAGAAACTAAGGATCCATTATCTGAATTGGAGGGCAGACTTGTAATATGGGAGCATGAAATGAAAAACTTCTTAAAAATAACAAGAAAACAATAATACAAAGACTAGAAGATGATAAGAGGATCTACAACCTAAGAATTAAGAACATAAAAGAAGTAGGGACACAAACAAATGGACTACAAAAGCTATTCACAGAAATAATCCAAGAGAATTTCCCTAATTTAGCAAAAGGTAAAGATACTTAGATGTATGAGGCATACAGGACCCCAGCCACCTACAACCCAAACAGAGCTACACCCAGGCATATAATAATAAAAATTCCAGAAATCCAATATAAGAACAGAATACTAAGAGCCGTCAGAGACAAGAAACAGATCACTTACAAGGAACACCCATCAGAATTACAGCAGACTTCTCGGCACAAACCATCAAATCACGAAGAGTGTGGGGGGAAATAATTCAAGCTTTGAAAGATAATAATTTCCAGCCAAGATTGATATATCCTGCAGAACTATCCCTGGAAATTGATGAAAAAACAAGGTGCTTCCAGGATAAAGAGGAACTAGGGGAATATGCAACCACCAATTCAACTCTACAAATACTGCAAGATATTCTAAAAAAGAAAAATACAAAGAATCCAGAAATAGTGGCAGAGAGGCCACAATGAATGGAGCAGAAAACAAAATGAAGAAGACAAACTGACAACTAATGACAGAAAAAGAGCTCAACAGAAATGAGGCAGAGAAGATTGGATGATAGGAACAGCTATTTTGGAGAAAATAAGACATCATAATAGCTAGTGCTGATTTTAAAGTCCCATCAAGCATTTATTCTTCTGTCTCCATCAGTCTTAACAGGCTGTCTCTTATTGGATTTTATTATATGTGATAATATAGGCAAAAACTTTTATAGACAAGGAGATTATACAGAAACCGTTGTTCATTTTCTGATAGTTGGTTCTAAATACCCTGTAATACTGTCATTCCCTTGAATGGTTTTACATTGTCTTGATATGTTTGGTGCTACAGTATACTAAGTTATACTCAAAGATTTCAAGTAAAGACACATTATGGTAACTATTTTTATTTCGGGATGTCTTGTGGTGAAACACTATTTTGCTTAAATGGTTGTTTTGACCTGCGCTGTTTTGTTATTATGCCCTCTTATATCTCAAACTCTTTTTAAAAATTATTTACTTTATTTTTTTTAATTAAGGGAAAAATAAAAAAGCAGGATATATTATTATAGTAACCCACCTTGATTTCCTATTAACTTGATTTGAAACCCTGTATAGCCCTTACCATCTTACTTTGATTGATAGTACCAAGTTCGAAAGTATAGGCAACAACTGTAAAGACAATAAGATTCATTATGACGCCCATTCCGGTTGACTATTATCTTCTTTTAAAGCCCTATAATGTCTCCAATGTTTTGCTTTTATTCTTTACTGTTTTGTTCAATTTTATTATAACTGATGATATAGGCAATTCTTTTTAAGACAGCAAGAGCAGTATGGTAACCATTGTTGATCACCTAGTATTTTGTTTTTACATTATCTATTATGTTCATCCTTTTGATTTGACTGACTCTGTTCTATTATGTCACATTTGGTTTTACTCTCTTCAATAAAAAGTAGTAAGAACGGTGGGAGTAATAAAACCCAAATTGTATAATTGTCATTGTACAAAAGAAACGAAAAGAAAGTGCTCTAAAGAATATAACCGCACGTATATTTAAGTGTATAAGATAGATAACCATATTACTGAGTTTTGTTGGATCATTGAACAAAATTGCTTCCAGTCTCACTGTTTGAAAGTCCACTTTATATGCTTTAATTTTGTAGCTTGAACAACTATTCCTAAGATAACCATATGTAATCTATTAACTAGTGATTTCCTATTGTTTATTTTTTCTGAAATTCTGTATAACTTGTACCCTATTTTTTTTCTTCTTAACTTAATAAAAAAAAAAAAAAGAAAGAAAATGAGGTCTGGGTGTGGCTGTTTCAGTGACAGAGCCCCTCTGAGTTTCATCTCAAATACTGAGAAACAAGATCCCCTCCAAAAAAGCCTTCTAAAATTAATTTTAAACAAAACTTCATAATGAAACATTGTGAACAAACAAAAAGCCAGTATGATGAATCCCTATCTGTTTCTCCAAAATCTGTTACTGAAACAAGCTTGACCCTTTTTAGTTTCCCCTACATCCTCATCACTGGATTGTCTCAAAGTGAATTTCAGATATTATCATTAAATAATGTTAGCTAAAAATAACATCTCTCAAATACTTGATTAATATCAAATATTATTTTTCTTTTTATTTTAATTAGGACCCAAATAAAATCTACATACAACATTTGGTTAATAGGACCCAAGGGCCTCCTTCCTTGTGTGTAATCTGTTACCTTTTTTCTTACCATGTTTTTGTTGATGAAATCATGTCATCTGCTCTATAAAGTTTCTTGCATACTTTTTGTTGCTTGAGATTTTAAAAATACATTATTTATATGACTACCTGGTAAGAGAGATCTTTTCCACACAGCACGTGAGTTAAGTATGGTGCAGGTAAAGGAATCAATTTTTCCAAATTCAAGGGAGTCACGTGTGTAGAACCCAGAAACCTACCCCTTAGACCAGGAGTTCTTCCTACCTGAAGGCAGGAAGGACTTTTATTTCATACGTTAAACCAGGACTGAAACTTCTCCAGAAAACTTGGAGAAGTTTGAATAATAAAGAAATAGGCAGTCATCAGCACAATGTCACAAACACTTCATAATTTCCGCAGGGCGACCCTGGTAAACGGGCGGCGCCTGCAGCCTCCTCAGGAGGGAGCCCTCTGCCCCAAGTGACTATGGCAGTCGGGCGCCTGGAGGGCGCTCAGGTTTATTCTTTCATGCCAGTCACACATCTGAGCACTTCTGTGTCTTATGGCATAACTTTGGGTGTAACATTTAGTTGCTTTGTGATTTCACATATTCAGTGATCCTCCAGAACAAAGGCAAACTAAGCTGTGTGCTTAACTCAAGTGCTGAAATGGCTTTTTTTTAAAAAAATGAGATGTCTCTTATTTTTCACTGCCACCTACTGGTGCCTGATGTTTTTAACTAAAACCTTCAAGTCTACCTGCCAAGGGGACTTTCACAGACAAAATAAACCAAATGCTTTGAAGTCACTCAAGTTTCTTTCAAATGATTACATCTACATTGATGGGCAGAGCCACCTTAAATTTTAAAACAAAAATTACAAACATCTTAAAAAGTTTACTGTCCATTGCTGTACCTGTAAGCATTGTAAAGGCTGTTAGTTGAACTCAGCATCTCTAGTGCTTATAAGTAGCTCTGTACTGAGACATAATACTTGAACATCTTCACATGGTTATACTACGGTGAGCTGATATAATGAGTCGTTAATCAAATCAGGCTAATTGTTTTAATCTCTTCAATATTTTATGTAGGAATTTTGTGCTCTCTAGTCACCCTGAAACATACGTATGACCAGAACTACAGCAAATGTTTAAAAAGCAGTAGGCACATTGCCATTAATTCCCACCCACACACTTCCCCTTGCTTTAAGCACACCTGTTTTGTTCATGCCTTTTTCCGAACAGTTCTGGACGCTTTGTGTCTTTAGCTGTGCTGTCGTGGCTGCCTTGACGTCCTGATCAACCTCGATGTTTCTTTCATGGACATTTTGACACCGAGGAAGCATTAGAAGTTGCAGTGACATTCTGTGGGGGAGGACACACTGTCCTGTCGTTGAGCTTGCGTGTCGCATGTCACACAGCCAGTGTTCACTTTTTCTTTAAAAAGTCAAAACTTTCAATACTGCTTCAGAAAGCGGCCAGAATGATGGAATTCCCATTTTGGAAGTCAGATAGAGTAAAGGGTACGGAGGGTGACGTCTTTTATTGCACTAAAATGTAAAAACTTACTGTATATGCTGATCACTCCTTGCACTGTAGATCACTTGTTACCCTGCTGTGCTGAAGAATGATGATTCTTCTCCTGTCTTTGGTACCCTTGATTTCCCACATCCTTTTCTTCCACTGGCTTCCTAGTCTCTAGTGTACGGTCCCGCTATTTGGGGGAGTGCCTGGGAAGTGAGAACATGTCTTTCTTTCCATGTCTGGCTTATTTCACCGAATAAGCTCCAGTTCTGTGCACTTCCTGCAAATGGCGGGCAGTCGTTCTTTTTCCCCTATGGCTGGAGTACTGCACTGAGGGTATTATGTAATTTCCTTTATTCACTCAGCCACCAATAGGTATCTGGGTTGATTGTGCATTTTAGCTACTGCGAATGGTGCTGTAATACGTACACCAGTGCAAGTGTCTTTCTGATATGACTTCATCTCCTTTAGAAACAGACCTAGTAATGGAATTACTGTAGCACAGGCAAACTCCATTTTTAGTTTTTTGAGCAGCCTTACTCTTATTCATAATGGCTGTGCTAATCTGCACTTGCACTGTAAGAGTGGAAGGGTTTTCATCAGCACTTGCTACATCTTTGTGATGACAGCCATCCTAACTGGTAGATTGGTCTCTTGGTTTTGGTTTGAATTCCCAGAAGGTTAGTTAGATTGGGCATTCCTTCTCATACTGCTGTCCATTTGTATGTCTTCTGAAAAGTGTCATTACAGCTCTCTAGCTCATTTTTAAACTGGATTATTTATTTGCTACTTCCTTTGCCTGTGTAAGATTCTTAGGTTGGTATCATCCCACTTGACTATTTCTGCTTTTGTTCCCTATACCTTTGGAGTCTTATCTTAAAAAAAAAGTCAATGCCTTCACTAATGTCTTTAAATGTTTCCTCTATGTTCTCCTCTAGCAATTTCTTAGCTTCAGGGTAGTTAGATCTTTTGACTTCTGTACACAGTCAGAAAGAGAACTAGTTTCATTCTTTACATGTATATTCAACTGTCAGCATTACTTCTTGAGGAGACGGTCCTTTCTTATGTTCTTTGTGCCTTTCTCAAAAATCACCTGGGTGTATCTACATGACTTCTCTAATGTGTTCCATTGGTCTTTGTGTCAGTTTTTATGCCACTATCATGCTGTTTTTGTTACTACAGCTTTGGAGTATGTTTTGAAGTCACTACACTTTTTTTTTTTTTTGGTATGGGGATTGAACTTATGACCTCAAACTTGCCAGTGAATCAACATTTTTATACTTATGCTTTGTGGTTTCGCCTAAATTTTATCATTCTTACTAAAAACAGACATTCACTATAATAATTTGAGTATATTTAAAAACTTGCAATATATGTGTAAAATAGAACATTAACAGAAAGATATACTCTACAGGATTAATTTTATCATATAGATAGCATTTAAGAAAATTAAGACTCACTTTAACTTTTATACTATTTAATAGTTTTGAAAGAATGAATGTGACTAATTTAAGACATTTATTTGGTTTTGTGGGGAGATTTCAAGGATGAACTAATGTTACACAAAAACTGTTAAAATATTTGACTTAAAAATGCTGCTCTTGTTACACATTTTATTAAACTGATGTCTCTGTATAAACTGTCCCATAGCAAACAATATAGCATTCTTTTTCAGCCTCACAGCTGACTGCACAGGCTCAAAGAACAGTATTTACTATTTGCTGCCTGAACCATTCCTCGGTGTGGGCAGTAGCTGCGCAGGTGGTCATTTAAAGCTGGAGTCCAGGGCCAGAGCTGTGGACTGGCCTCGAGAG
Organism: Cavia porcellus; assembly: GCF_034190915.1. Classification (NCBI taxonomy): domain Eukaryota; kingdom Metazoa; phylum Chordata; class Mammalia; order Rodentia; family Caviidae; genus Cavia; species Cavia porcellus. The sequence continues at coordinate 69,373,729 of NW_026947495.1, read as the reverse complement.
ACAAGGCTCAGGCTCACACCGCTTCTGCACACACTCTGCGCCCAGGGCCCGGCACGCAGGTAACTGCTGTGCTAACCTCGCACACATTCCCAGGACCTCTGCAGCCTTTCCCCTTTGGGGTTTCTGTACATTCAACTGTTTTCAGAACTTGTAGGTTTAAAAAAATTTAATAAATGACAGACTTTTTACTGGTTGATCATCATCAATTGTGTTTCAAAAAGTTGGTGGTAAAGTGGTAACTGTTCCAACGTGTATGAAGCAGAATGCAAGACATGGAGCCATCGTTATAAAGAAAAAGATGGCACGAATACGCATTCGTCGGTTACATTTTTACACATTACAGCTCTAAAGTGACCTTTATAAGAAAGGAAATACTGGGGAAGAGGAGATGGGTAAAGGGATAAAAACAAAACTCTTCCAAATCCAATACACCATAAACCTAATAAATTTTTGGAAAATGCAGTGTTTTTATTCATTAACCTCTTTCGGAAAGCTGAAATTTTTAGCATTCTATCCACTGAATTATAACTAAACTAGAGGTTTCAGTTTTGTGGAAACGCAAGGAAAAATTCTGTGCCATTTTGAATCAAAACAACTCAGCAGTTAAAAGATCCCATTTTAGATTTATATACTTGATTTTCTTATAAAAATAACTTCAGTTATGCCAACATTTATCTGAAAAAGGCAGCCTCTGACATTAAGTTAGTGACTGAAACAACCACAGTATCATTATGAGCTACAGTAAAATAAATCTATAAAATTGCTTTTCTTACTGGAATAATAGCTTGGAGAAGAAAACCACAGCTACAGAAAAATCAATGTAAATAAATAGAGAACAGTAAATATGTAAATAAGATGCCTCAAAAAATGAACTGTCATTGAAAACATTTCTATGAAAGCAACTTCAGAAAACAAATGCACACACATTTTAAAGCCACAGAACCCCACTTGCTATGAGGGTGACTCAGAGGCCCGCTTACCCACCGTGAACACCTCTCCCTCAGCTTTTCTGGGTGGTAAGGCAGTCGGTAAGATTTTTATACTTACAGTTGCACAAAATTTTCTCAATTGCAAAATATAACCCCCTTCAACTTTTAAAGCACAATCGGGAATTTCTTTACTACGTAACAGCATGAGTAGGGTATCATTTGAGCGCTTTTGATAATCAAGTTACATTTCTCCACTACGTGAACGGGCTCACGGGACAGCTGAACATCAGGACATTTTTAGGGGCCATCATTTGAGGCCAAGGACTGAGTTTGGCTTGTGATCTATTTTTGTATGGCCCTGAGCTGAGAATGGGTTTTTATGTTTTTTAAAAGCGTCTTTAAAAACACAGATGTGACAAAGAAACAAATACAGTGCACAAAACCTAACACATCTGTGACCTGTCCTTTCTGAAAAAGTTTGCAGACCTTTCACTGTATCAATGCGTGGACTTCAGGCAGTGCAGCTTCTCTCAGTATAAGAAGACAATGTTCATTAACTCCCACCACGAATGCAGTTAACATTCTTAAAAGGACTCTTCTTCTGATGCTATCTTCAACATTAAAGTTCATCCTGCATTGTAATATAAAGGTATTCAAACATGTTTAGCTTTATAATATTTAAAGTATGGCACAACATACACTAATCAACATTTTCAGAAACATTTAATACCCTTATTTAGCGGGTTATCACATAAAACACACCTTGCCTAACAGTAAAAAAGACAGGAAAATCTAGTTTGTACTTGCCTGTAGCAGACACCAAAAACTATAGTTTTACAGTGGTACCTTGGCTCACAAACTTAATTCATTACACAACTTTGGCCACAAACCAAATCAGATGAAAACTGAGTCAACTTTTCCCATACAAACATTGTTACCTACCCATTACACCTGACTAGTGAATTTGATTCAGTTCGGGACCAAAACTGTAGAAAGAAGTCTGTGGACAAAGGCACTGTTGTATATACTTCCTAAGTCATAACTAGTATGTTCCTTAACTTGATTTTCATTAATGATATTCTGGGTTAGGGTTATTGTTTTTTTCAAATACTTAACTTGAAATAGTCACAAATTTTAAAATAAATTGAAAAAATACAGCCAAAACAGTAAAAAACATGTTTGCTAAGTAAATACGTTCATAACTGTCTCCGATTTTTTAGAGTTGAACAAAAGTTGCACAGATTCTTCCACAATGTCTTAGTTCTGAACTGGGTGATGGCAGAGCCTGGGTTCTAATTTGGTTCCATAAAGCCACATTTTTCTAACCTTCTCCAGAAGCTGTGCTGTTCTTTGGCTAACAGGATGAGAACCCAAGATACTTCACCATGACTGTATTAAACTCCATTTAATACATGGACTTGTGGTCTCAGTATTTATTAATAACACTGACTTATTTTAAAAAGGCAAAAGATGAATGGGATTCTGAGGAATAAGAATTAAACTGATTAAAAATTCAAAGAGATCAATATGAGTCTCAAAATGCATTCTAATATACTGAAGAAAAAAGGGATATTTACTAGCTAAGATGTATTAAGGCTTTAGTATAAAACCATGTTTTCTTTGTATCTGAACAAAATTTGATGGCCATAAATGACGATTTTTTTTTTAACAGCTTACATTTTACATACCATAAAATTCCTGCAGAGGAACACAGGTTTCTAGTATATTGAGAGTTGTACAACTATCATAAAAACCTTAGTTTAGAACGTTTTACACACTTCAAAAAGATACTTTTTACACATTAATGGTCACCTTGACTTCGATCTTTTCTGTTTCACTCCAAGAACCACTAATGTACCTTGTGTCTTTATGGATGAGTCTGTCCTGAACATCTGATACAAACAGGGTCCTGCACTGTGTGGCCTGTACTATGGGGCCTTCACGGTTCACTTAGGAAGCCTATTAAGGCTCTTCAAGCTGCGGCAAGGATAGCTCATTTCTTGTTAGGGCTGAAGAACACACCCTAGTATGGTACGGACAGAACACACTTTGATCAGCAGCTGATGGACACCTGCATTTAAGGTTTTTGGTATTCTGAATGGTGCTGCTGCGAACATCTATATGGGTGTTTTTGTACTGAACCTAGTCATGGTTTCACCTGCACACAGTGCTAAGCATTTCGTATTTAGAAGTCAGAGGTGTTCTCTGATTGTCTTTATTTCCCAAAGTAGGAAACTGACTCTCTTACTGTTTCTCAGCTTCATTCTACATGCAATGCACAATGAAACACATTTCTGTAACTTCTGCCAAAGTCAGTCCTAGATTTTGTTCTCACCTTGTTTCTCTTTTGATTTTGGAGCGTTTCCAATTTTCCAAAGATGAAGGCAGCAATTGTTTTTGCATCTCTAGCACTTATATGCTCTTCCCACATACTTCTCTAAAATTAAAAACACTCGTCATGTTTTGATTAAGTATGTAAATGATAACACTGCCATCTAACAGCTTGACTAAATATGCTTTAAAGTTCTTTTGTTCCAAAACTGTAAGTGTTTGAAATTCAAATTTCTTCAAGGAAATAAAGCTGCAGTAGTACAGGTAAGCCATCCCTGAAATACACACTATGGACATGTAAAATAATTCCTGGAAACAGTACGGCGCACACTTCAAAAGCCTCAAACATACCTGGACTGCGTAAGCAAAGATGTCCACACAGCCCGCACTCACATCCGAGTCCCTGAAGCCCGGTCCTGCTGCGTGTATACGATCACTGTGTTTCTGACAGTCTGCTTGGTCTACACTGGCACTCAGTTCGGCCACTGTGCCCGTGCCTGTGGGGCCTGGATCCCGAGTCACTGCTGTCCGCACAGACACCTGGCTCGACTCCGCACACTGAGGAACATCCTTGTCTAACAGTGCCCCTGGGGCTTGGTCAACTCCGCGTTCCTTACACTTGGACCTGCCTACCATCCACGTACCGGAGTTAGACCCAGGACCACCTGTCTCTCAGCTGTTCTGAAAGCGGAGATGGAGCTACTGAAGAGAGGAGTGAGGATTCCGGCACTTCTGCCACTACTGTGCTGTGTGTGCCTCAGGCTGTTCCTAAGACAGAAGTGACAATCCTAGGTCTCTGGAATCTGTCACCTAATGGTTTTCTTTTTGGTGAGACAGGGTCTCGCTATGTAGTTCACTGCCCTCGAACTCGCAGTGTTCCTCCTGACTTTGCCCGAGTGCTGGGATGACGGGAATCTGTCATCACGCTCAGGACTCATTTCTTAATCCGATATTCTTCTTCAAAGTGTTACACATTAGAAATTATTTGACTGTTTTACCAGAAAATCTGAGTATGTGGCAAGTATTTCCTTAGTTTATTGTAGTTTTTTTCTCTGGAAAAAAAGCCCCTTACTCTGAAACTTCCTCTGTAGAGCAAAGCATTTGGAATAGCGTTACTGAAGGCAGTAGTACCTACGGGATGTTCCCAGTGACCTCGACGGCCACCCTAATCTTGTGAGGCGTGTGTTGCTGTTGTCTCCTTTTCTGCTGCTCAGACCGTGCTCCCTCCCAATGGCCACCCCTGTCTGCCTGCCTTGCTCTGCAGGGCACCAGTTTTCTCCTATCATTTCTTTTGCTCTCCCAC